>NC_062213.1:184932512-185563762 GCF_902686445.1 Sciurus carolinensis
CATGAGAAAATTGAGATTCCAAAAGAAAGCGTGTCTAAGTTGCACGAGGAGGCAGACAGCTCAGGATGCGAATCTGAATCTTCTCACCATATCTCACTGCGTGCAAAACTGGGCCTTGAGCTGTGTGGTTCAGGTGAGCTAGCAGATAAAGAGTAGGTTGGAGTAGCAGCATGCGTGGAGGTGTGACAGGAGAATTGAACAAGGGAACTGTGGGGTAACTAGTCTGGCTGGAGCAAGGGATGCGTGTGGATAAGGACGAGAGTGTGGTCTGCTTATGGAGGATCTTCAATGCCAGTAAATAAGCAGGAGTCATGGTGGGTTCTTGAGCAGGGTTAGACTACCAGGGTTATTTGTAGGGCAGAGAGCCCATGAGAAAGCAACCCTCAGGAGTCTGTCCCAGCCATCCAGGAAGGAAGTCTTGAGGATTTGGAATAATGATGGAACCAAGAAAAGGAGCAGAATTGTTTGCCAGAAGTAGAACCCAGTCCTTGAGAGTTTTCAGCTAGGACTGGCTCAACAGGGTTGTTTTTACAAGAGATATAGACATAGACTCACTGGTGTGCCCACATCCCTAGACTCAGTTTAATTAAAATTTAAGAAATGTATTATGTGTTTGTAGTGTGCAAGTTTTGAGCTGCACCCTGTACGAATGAGGCCAGAGGTGCTCCTAGGGAGTTTGTACCACTAGGGAGATGAGTTCATAGACACTGTCATCCTGCACTGCTGGGATGAGCTTCTGGAAGCACAGCTGATCCATTCACCCTCTGATCAGAAGCTCCGTGGGGCACCCCATGAAGCCCAGGCCACGCCACAGAGCAAACCCTCAATGTCTCATCCTGGCTTTGGGGCAACCCTGACAACATTCTGGAGGCACTAGAGTCCTGTAGGATGGCCAGGAGGTTTCCAGGTAGACCAAGAGGAAGGCTGGCTGGTGGGGAAGGCCATCTCTGCAGAGGAAGCCTGGAGGAGCTAGAAATGGTTCCTGGGACTAGATGATCACCTATATTTGGTGGGTGGCCACAGCTGCGGGGGGTTGGAGTTGGCAGAACCGGTACAGCCAGAGCATGGAGGGCTGTGGGCCTGGACAGCTTCCGGCAGCTTCCTGGAGAATGGACTGGATGGGGTGGCCTGGGCCTGGGAGCTCCATAAGGAGGCATGGTAGAGGTCATGGAGATGGGGAGGAAGGGACAAATCCAGGGGACATTTAAGCAGTCACACCAACTGAGCTCATTCTCCTTAGCACATATGTAAATAGAGGTTTCTTCACTTTCCCCATTTTCTGCTGTGTAACAGACAATAGGTAAAATATGCAGAAAGGCTGGAGGAACAGTCTTCCAAGCTCCTGTCTGCCCACCACCAAGGTGCAGGGATGCCCACATTTTGCCCAGAGGTGCCTTCTCTCCTTTCTTCTTCTCTTCTAATCCTTTCTTCCCTCTTTTTGGTTGAATCATTCAAAGGTACATTGTGGGCATCATGATACTTCATTGCCAAATACTTGGGCAAGTATTTGTCCAAAGAAAAGAATGACCGCCATGACAAAACCATACTGGCATTCCTTAAAGGTCCCACGGCTTTCCTCTGGGAATCAAGGCTTAGGACCAGGTTTGGAGGAGAGCAGAGCAGATCTGGGGGCAGCAGATACAAGGAAAGCACAGAAATAAACCAAGGGGGGTCTGGGTAGAGGTGAGGACATCTTCACTAATGAAAAAGGCCAGCGGTGTGGGGGGAGGAGGCTGGGATCAAAACCAACCAGGAAATGCTCTCTCCCAGAGTAATGTGGGGAGAAACATGGAAGCCTGGGACCTGCTGAGTGTGCCTGGGGACCCCAGATGGGAAACAGGGTGTGAAGAGAGCATCCATTCCCACCAGGAATGCTCTCTGGGGCCACAGACACCCCAAGGGAGCTAAGTAGGCAGAGGTCTGCACTGCGAGCCGGGAGTGGAGACAGAGGTGCCAGGCACTCACCCCCTCCTCCAGTGGGTGCAGAAGGCACCCTCCTGCATTCTTGTGGGTGCCCACTCCCTTCCTCTCTCCTGCCCTCTCTCCCCTCTTTCTCCTTCTTCCTTCCTCCCTCTCTCCCTCCACTTCTCTTCCCCATCTCACTCTCTTCTTCCTCTCCTTCCCTCCCCCCAATACCCTCCCCTCCCTTCAAGGACCAGCAGTAAAGTTAAGGGAACTAATCATCACACAGACATGAAAAGACACCTTTTGTGCTTGAGTCCTTATTTAGTCATTTTTTTAAAAAACTGGGACTATATTTATAGAATTCTTCTATGTACAAAAATAGGCCTGCATTTTTAAGACGTCAAAATGCAATAGTATCGAAGGTGATAAAGTATACATCCAAAGTCGGGCCCGTCTTACTCTGTCATCCAACTCTCCCACACACCCACGTGAGGAAACCGTTGGTATCTGGATGTTCTACTAATTCCTTCAGACACTTGGTGCATCAATAAATGCATAAAGCAAATTCAGTAAGCATGGTTCCTAAAACAAGATCATCCCAACACATGACTCAGAGACTTGCTTTTAGTTTTACTACTTAATCATACAGCATCATCTTATTATGTCAATACATATAGATCTGCCTCAGCCTGTCTGATGGCTCAACAGAATTCTGTTGTGACCATCACTTATTTAATACTTCCCTATTGACAAAGTGAATATTTTCAGATTTTAACTCCAATGAACATCCTTCTACATGAATCTTGAAACAGCTGTCCAATCATTTCCTTAAGGACTATTCTTAGAATGCCAATTTTGATGCATGACCTCAAATTTCCCTCTAGATACTACAGCAACTTACAAGTGCACCAAAGGTTTACGGGACCAGGCTTCCCGCATGGCCTGGCTACAGTTGTCCAAATCTTGCATCTTTACCAATTTGATGGACAAAGGATATTTAATGGATGCATCCAGTTCTTATCCATCCTTCTTTGGGTTAGTTGGTCTTATTCACATAGTGCGTTTACCTGGGCTCATTTCTAAATAGTTTATCATTTTGGTTTAGTTTTCCTTTAAACCTTAGGATATCAAAGGGTTTTTCTTTAAAGTTACTAAGGGCTTATAGTGGTTGTAGCTGCTGTAGGATGGTGGTTAAATGATCTCTTTAATTTTCTTTAAAACTTTTACTGCATCCGGCCTTTTCTACGTTCTGAAACTCTGTTGTGTTTATCTTCTGTGGCTGCTTAAGAGCGTGAGAGTACCCAGTTCTATATTTCTCTCACATCAAACGTTATTATGATTGCTTTCAAATGAAATGGATTCTGCCTCTTTACGACTTTAGTTTTGACTCCCCTTGTTGGCTGCTGATCTGCTTCAACTGGCTTCGGCTTCCGCCTCTGGTTGAAAGTTCTCTGCCCTGTCTCCCATCTGCCGGTGGTCGGGTGTTTCTGTTCATGTGATCCTGGAAGGCGATCATCCTGGCGTGTACCCCGCCCCTCATTCTGGAACCCTCACTTCTGTTTTTCTTTCCCTTTGCTCAGGCCTGGACTCAACAATCTGCTTTTGTTTTTATCAGAGTCATCGTCTTGCATCTCTCTTGGTGTTTGGTTTTACAATGTCACTTGTTTGTCATCAGCTTTGATTATTCGGCTGGATTCCTTATGTCCCATGAGTTTTGTTCATGCAGCCTCAAGTCCTAGCTGAGAGCTGGACCCCCTACAGCCTGCCTGCATCTCCTTAGCCACGTAGCCTCGTAGCCACTTCTGTGCCTCAGTCCTCCTGTCTGCAAAATGGTGATGAAGACAATGCCGACCGCCAAGTCGTCATGGGGATTAAGTGAGTCACTTAGGAGAGCGGCTGGCACCAGAAGCAGGGTAGAGAGTTGTTCAGTTCACCCTCCCACGGGCATCCTCTGTGCACAGCAGCCTGTAGGCTAGAGTGACAGGTGCTGGCTGCTGTGTTGTTGGGTAGGAGCAGGCGTGCCAGACGAGGACTTGAGGGGTGACCTTGGGACAGCAACAGACCAGCCCCTGAGACTGTTCCCAGGGCTACAGACAGGAGAAGGCTTCCAGGGGCCTCTCTCCACACTGTCCCCACCCAGACCAAGCTCTGGAAGTGACCTGAGGAATCTGGGCCAGGTTCACCCTAACAAGCTGGGCAAGGATAGTGCCTTCCAAGAGTACCCAGGAGAGGCAGCGGGTGCCTGCAGGTAATGGCCAGCCTCTCTCCGGGAGTGGCCCAAGCTGGAATTACGTCCCTTACTGAGTGTGTCAGTTAAGAGTTGGGGGACCAGCAGACCTTCCCTTTAGCCCACGGGGCATCTTTAGACCAACTTGGTGCTCCTGCTTGAGTACCAGGAAAGGGACAGGTGGACCTACAAACTCCGCTCAGGCCTGTCAGCAGGCGGCAGGTTGCAGAGCAGAGCCCCCCACGCCTCTTCGCCTGGGTCATGAGCACATAGAACCCAGAAGGCCCAGACGAGACCCTTCTCCATCTCCAGTGGAGTGGGTGGTTGTGAACCAGCTCAGATGAAGATTGGAGAAGAAAGGGAAGAAAGGAACTCTGGATCCTTCTTCTCTACCCAACCTTTCTCGAATATCTACAGCGCACCAGGTTCTTACAGTGGCTTACCCCCATTTTATGGACCAGATCACCGAGGCCTGGAAACAATTACCCAGGGAGGGGTGTGGGTCTTGAATCCGCTCTGCCTCCCCATTGTTGCTCTTCTCAGTCTGCCCTCTGGCCTGGTCTTGTTCCATCTAACAGAGTAGGTGTCAGATGCCTCCTCTGTGCCAGGGACTGTGCCAGGGACTGTGTCATACTGTGCAATAGTCCCCCAAAGAGAAGGTGAGGCCAGGTGCTGTCTTCCAGGGGCTCACATCCCAGTGGGGAGCTACACAGGGACCTCCGAGACAATGCAGTAAGTGGGAGCCACGCAGTCCTTCAGCAACTGAAGAGAGAGGGAAGTCCCTCCTGGAGGCACCAGACCATCCTGGAGGTCAGGGAGCGAAGGCGTGAATGTGGGGCAATCATGAAAGAGAACTCGTTTGGCCTTCTGGGGCCGCGAGGGGGCGGAGAAGGCTGCTGGGAGAAGAGGGGTCTCAGCGGCACCCTGAGGGCCAACACGAGAACTCCAGATAGATTCCCCAGTGTCACAAGGAGCCATGAGAACATTTCTAAAACAGTAACAACGTTCAGTTCAAGTCAAAAATTTGGAATATTTACTCAGCACAGACTGAAGTGATAAAAATAAATGAGAGATCATCTTTCCCTTGAAGGTCTCAGTATTGAGAGAAATTTTATCAGTTAGGAAAGGCAATAGAAAAACTTTTTCTCCTGGAACAAGAGTCTGAAGTTCCCATCTGGACCTCATCCAGCTAGCTGCTCAGGGCGCCATGATCTTTCCTCTGCCCCTCCCCCATCCTGAGGCTGTTGTCCTCATGGTTACCCAGCTAGCTGCCACAGCTCCTGACGTTATGTCTGTGTTCTCATCTAAAAAAAGAAGATAGAAATAAAATAATAAAATAAAAGAGGAGGGAAGAGGGAAGTGCACAGAACTCTCTCCTTTTGGGGGTTTGCGTGTTTACTTGGGTAGAACCACCATCCCCAGAGACATCTTGTTTATCTAATTTGTCAAAACTTGCCACACCTGGCTGAGGAAAAGTGAGAAATCAATTTTGCTTTGCTTTCACAGTCTCAACAGTGGAGACAGATGAGAGGTTCGGAAATGTAGTACAGATGAGCTAACCTACAGTGTGTGCTTCAGACTCTTAACATAATGTGATAAATGCTATAGTAGAATTACATACCAAACACAATAGAGGAGCATCTGGGAAGACATTTCATAATTCTAGGTGGCAGTTGGGGGGTGGGTTGCTACAGAGAGGAAGTGCTATTTTAGCTGTGCTTTAAAGAACCACGCAGGGCGGAGGGAAGGGGCTAAGTTGCAGATGCGTACGGTGGTGTCTGGAACTCCCCTGGTCTGGGGTGACGCCGTGATGTCTCTGCTTCAGGACCAAGCGTGGTGGCAATGAAGAGGATAAATTAACAGGAAAAGCAGAGAAAGGCCTAGCATGACCATCTAGGGATCCTGGTTACCCTCAGAACAAGCAAGTTCTGTTTCTTGCACACAAATTCAATAGGGACAAGGATACAGGATGGCTGACTGTATGGGGGAGTGACTCAGAATACACGGAGGGTGGAGAACTTCTTGCTCTGGGATACTCTGATTTCTGTTCCTAATGCCATAAAACTCATATTCAGCTATTAGTCCTTCTTTGTTGACTTTTAACTTCCTAATGATTAACGCAGAGGGCAAGCTGGAAACTCCATTCTTAGATGTTGGTCACCCGGCAGCAGGATTGCTGAGAGGAGGGGCACAGTTTTGATGAACCAGATCCCCTGCCCAGCGGAGCTTGTCTTCCTGGGAGGATGCTGGACTAGACAAAACAACTGGCTGTGCCTGTGGCCCAGAATCCCCTGCTGCAGTTTCCGACCCATCATAGGGCAGCAATGCCCCACTGGGTCAGCATCGCTTCCCTCCAGCCAGCAAGTGAACAGCTGGCCCGGAGGAGGCAGAAGGCACTGGAAGTGAAGCTTGTGTTCACAGCTCTGGTCAGAAGTCCTGGCCGCGGGTTCAGCAGCTTCCAGAAGGTTTCTTTTTGAGCAGCAACAGTGAGTTTCAGCAGGGAAGGGCTGTGTTCTTGCACTGCAAGAGCTGGCCTCCTGAAGGAGCCACTCGGATAAGCATCGGCGGTGGGGGCATTCCTTTGTCAAGAGTTAAGGTTTTGACAAATCAGGAAACAGCCAGAAGGAGCTGGAAAGTTGTTTTGCAGGGGAGGATGTGGATCGCCCGGTAGGTATAAATGTGGCTTTGAGAGTGGAGGTGCTCTCTGGCGATTTTGTTTTTCATGGATCAACGCTAGGAAGAGAGACACAAACTACCTTAAATTATCCAAGAATGATAATCCTGCCAGGCTGCACCAGGTAATAGAACTGACCATAATACGTCCATTTAACTGCCAGTTTACAATCCCAGAAATGAATTTCAACACCTCCTAGAAGAGCAAGCAGTTCAACCAAAGAAATGTACAAGTTCTGTTGAGTAACACACTTGACCAGGATAGATGGCTCCCTTTCAAAAGACAGGTTAAAAAAGAATCAGTGAAAGAAACTTAAAGGGTGCCATGTAATGCATACTGTCAAAAGAAAAAGAAACATTTCCCTAAAGAAATAGGAAAACTATTTTTTTTTTTCTGCAGAAATTTTACTACAATGGACAGAAGAAAATTCTAAGTGCTATCTATGTAATAGTGTCATTTAAATATAAGGAATAGGGCTGGGCATGGTGGCACATGCTTATAATCCCAGCTGCTGGGAAGGCTGAGGCAGGATTGCAAGTTCAAAATCAGCCTCAGCAACTTAGACAGACCCTGTCTCAAAACATAGAAAAAGAGCTGGGGATGTGACCCAGTGGTTAACACCTCTGGATTCAATTCCTGGTACCCAAAGTAATAATAATAGGAATAGGGATGATAAGTAGAGATGAATGGTAAAATGGGGGAAGGGAGCCCCAGAGATAGAAGGGCAGTGATAGAGACAAGTAAGGAATCCCGAGAAAATAAATGCCCAATAACAATTCAAATTCCCAATAGCAGCTTGTGCCCTGTAAGAAACCAAAGTGTTGAAATAGATGGTAAGTCAGAGGATAAAAAACTGCAGAGAGAAAATATAAGGGTGTAGAAGTCATGATAGAAAAGTAACTACACTTGGAAGACAGAGTTACAACCCAGAAAGTATAAATGAAGAATACATAAGAAGCATTTCTCCCTACAGTTCTGGAGGCCAGGAAGTCCAAGAACAAGGCACAGGCAGATCTGGTGTATGGCAAGGGCCCATTCCTCACAGATGGGGCTTTCTTCCTGTGTCCTCACCGGGTATAAGGGCCTCTTTATAAGGGCACTAATCCTGTTTGTGACGGCTCCACACTCATGATCTAATCACTTCCTAAAGGCCCTGCCACCTGACACCATCCCCTTGGGAGTTAAGATTTCAACATACGAATTTGGGGAGACACAAATATTCAGACAGTAACACAGGCCTTAATTCCTCATCCCAGTGACCAAAACACATTTCATAGTTGTACCTCATCGTGAGGGAGGCCACACCTACAAGGGAGAGGAATTGTCACTTTCACCAAGAACACACGCATCCGTTCTGATAAGTATGAATCTGCCTCTGCCTGGCCACCCCACTGAGTGAGGCAGAGGGGATGAGGGAGCAGAAGCAGGTTTTGGAGGACTGTGATGGACGGGGATCAGAGGGTCCACAGATACAGGGCCATGAGCAGAGACAAGCTACAGTTTGGGCCCTGGATGAAGGATTATAAAAGAACCAAAGTGAGTCAGGGAGAAGAGTTCAAGACTCAGATCCTGAGCAAAGGGTAGGCAGAGGATATGTGGGGCATCCCAGAGAAGGGACCCAGAATGTGGGCACACAGACGTGAGGAGCCTCTTTTGCTGCAGACCTGTGGAGGGGAAGGGACCCAGAGGGCTACCCACAAGTTAGACATCCATATTGCAAGGTTGGTTAAAAAAAAAAACTAACAAATATTAAAATTAAAAGGTTGCATCAAAGGAATAGAATGCAAACATAAATAAAAGGCAGGCATCACAATATTGCTTTCCTTTTAAAAAAAAAAGATAAAATTCAAGGTAAACCCAAAAAGCATTAAAATGGACAGGGTGGATTCTTTCAAAGGAGAGAATTCATAGTCCACAATGCTGCTAACGGTCCTGAGTCTTTAGGAACCCAATAACTTAAGGAGAAAGCATAAAGCACAACCTGTCAGAAACTGACCATCATAGCTGAAGACCGTAAGACATCCATCCCTCTTGGTCTAGTAAAACAGTAAATAAATAGAACAAAAAGGGAATTCGTTCAAGGTGGTTTTGCCACTTGGGAATGTGCTACACATTAACCATGTACTGTGTGCATGATTCTATTTATGATCATCTTAATCCTCTTAAATGATGATACTGCCCTTTCACAAAGGGGAAACAGAGACTCTGAAAGGTTGCCAATCAGGTCTTTGACTCCATAGCCAGTGCTCTTCTTTAATTTGGGGGAAGCATTTCTTCCAAGGACGAGGCATCTGCCTGTCATCGAATCCCTGACACATAAGGGCAGGCTCTAATAACAGGCAACCCCAGAGGCCCCAGCCTCAGGATGACAATGAAGAGAAGGTGGTCAGGTCCAAGGTCACTTAGCACAGTAGAGGGAAGCACAAGGTCACAGCCTAAGTCACCACTCTCGAGTGCTATGCAGCTTTTTCAATGATCTGAAGCCCAGTTTTGTTCTTTTACTTTTGAAAATAACCCAAGAATCTCTTTCTTTTGAACACCAGCTGGCCCTAGGAGCAAAGAGTCACTAACACAGCTCTAGACACCGGCTTTGGGCTCCGGGTTGTCTTCTCAGTGTTTGCTCTTTGGATAGCACGATGCTTTAATTATTATTGTCTGTTATTATGATCATGGTTTAATTGTTGGTTTGCATTTGTGTGGCTTAGATGGGGGCATTTTCTAGAACAAGTCTTATTTTCTTATTGTCACTTCCCGCGTCACCAAGGATAATTTAAACTGCATTCTCATCCGGGAGCAGGAGTGATTTCTGACCCCCTTCCTCCTACACCAGCTGTTCATTCACATGCCATTTTCCCCTGATATAAAGATCTGCTGTCACAACACGGATCCATGCAGGGTCCGTTGGGTTCACGCCAGTGGTGACAGTTGCCTGGTAGCACCCGAAACACTTTCATATGCTGGGGCTCAAGTCAAAAGGCAAATGAAATCCACATGTCAAGATGCCATAGGGCTTTTTTCTTTCTGTCTTTCTTTTTGCCCTCTCATTTTTGCATGCCTTTGCACTATGCAACTGATACAGATGAGCCACTCAAATAAAAATCCAAAATGCCCAATGGATTCCAGTTTCCTTCAGATGGAAGGAACCTAGGAGCCAAAACCTGGGAGAGAGTTTTGCCTGTGCACAACACTTGAGAAGGGAATGCTCCAGCAGGAGAATCCAGTGCCTGCCTAGCTTCTCAGATTTGGGCTCCTGGATAGCATCTCACCCTCATGTTGACCCTCACCAGCCTCACCATCAAAGCACAGTTGAGTCTCAGTGGCAGGCAGGTGGGGGGAGTTAAGGGAGCAAGGACCAGAAGGGAGCATTTTCAGCAGGGAGCAGAGAAGCAGAGAAGTCTTGGGGGACTGTGGTAGGACATGGGACTCTGGAATTGTCCTAAGGAAATCTGCAGTATTCCTGTCTGCCTCTGCAGTGGCTACTGAGCTATCTATGGTCCCTGCTAAATTTGTTGATTGATTGTGTGAAATCAGTACCTTTTGAATGGGCCTGGGGAACTTCCAGGACCACATTTAGTGGGAAAGACCTCATTTAGTGGGAGAGACCCCCATTTCTCCTGGGCTTCTTCTCAACAGTGAGCACCAGCCCAGGTCTGTGGGCTAGATCGATCCTACCTCTGGGGTAGTGATAAAGCACCAAAGGTAACTGTGTAAGACCCAGGGGACTGGATGTGGGAGTGCAGAGAGTTGCCAGACTCTCCAGAGACTCAGAAAGCATTTTCCTTAGAATGGAGAGGTTGTTCACGCTGCCTCTGGCCAAATGGCACCCAACTGGCAAGGACAGTGGGTTGACTTAGGCCAAACTGTGGAATCCCTGAGAGCTGTGAGCCATTCACTCATGTGCCAATGCAATCAGACAATATTCACCAAGTGGCTGGTGTGGCCAGGCCCAAGGCTGGGTACCAGAGACATGGAGATGAGTGAGACACAGGACCAACAGTGGAGGAAGGCACCAAGACAGGAAGTCAGTAGGTGATCCTTTTCTCTTACAAAGAGGTAAGTCACTGGATGTAGGCCCAGCCTAATCCAGTTGACCTCATGGCCTTAGTTTGATGACATCTATAAAGATCCTCTTTCCAAATAAGATCAAGTTCACAGGTACATGGGATTGGGACTTGAGCATATCTTTCTGAAGAAGTAAAATTCAACCTCAGCACATGTGGTATGGGGCAGGTGGGGTGCAGGTAGGAACCTTCCAGACAGGAAGTCCCCTAGCAAGAAAACCAGGAAATAGAGATGAATGAGAGAAGAAGAACAGGGGTCACCCATAGGGGACTTCCTAGGTGTGTTCCCTAGGCCTGGGTCACTCTGTAGGGAAAGAAGAGTGAGTGGACTGGATGTGTTGTTCAGAAGTCACTCTGCCCTGGTAGAGAGGGTAGATGGAGAGGACAGGAGGGAGCTGTGCCCAGCAGGCCAGCTGGGTGACCCTTTTTATGTCTGGTATGAGCTGCACTCTCTCTTGCCATCTTCCTCTCTCTCAGTTTCTTTGTGTGCTTCTTTTCTTCCTTCAAAACTGCTTTGAAGACACCCTCTCCTCAAAGCTCTCCTTGCCTCCCTGAATTAGAAGAAGACATTGTAAAGGAAAGGCCTTCAGACCCAGTGGATGTGTTTAGGACAGTGGATCTGGCTCCTGCTTGCTGTCTGATCCCTGGCAAGTGGCCTGTGTTAAACCCTGAGAACTTCACGACCCCCTTGGCAAAATGGTACAAGTTGACTCAAAACTGCAGCGTTTTCATGAGGATATGAGGCAACACACTCAGCCGCTGGCCCAGAGGTGATTTCTACAAACGTCTAGCTCTCTCTGTCCTCCCTGGTTATTTTGATAGCACGTCACGTATCCCACTCTTTAGCACCTCGAACATGTATTATTGTGTGTTGCATGTCTCTTTAAATAAGCAGCAGCAGCCTCAGCTTCACACACCCCAGCAGCTGACCTACAACACACGTCATCCCCCTTCCCAGGGCAATGGCCTGTTTCATTTCTATGATCCAAAAACACCACACACACACACACGCACACACACACACACACACACACGCACACAAGCAAGTCATCAGGAGGAAGGGGTACCTGGTCACTTCTCCCCTCCCCTTCAGTGCTTCCCACTTGGGGGCACAGCACAGGCAAGATCCTCAGACCATTTGCAATATTTCAAAACCAAAAATGAGGTCCAGGATTCATCTGCAGGGGAGGTGCTCAGGCAACCCAAATGTCTGCTTGGGCCTGGAATTGCTTCTATTGATCAGAAACTTAATTAGCATTTAGAGACTTTGATGTTCATAAGATGAGAAAAGTTTTCAATAAGAGTCTGAATAGATGTGGCCTGTGTATCAAACCCAGTCTTCCCTGGCTATTGTCAAGGGTTTGTAACAAGAGGGTCACTACCAGGCCCTTAGCTAATTCTCCTGCATCTACTCAGGCCTTTCTGTCAATCTATTCTCGCTCTTGCAGCAAGAGTGATCCTGAAATACAAACCAGACCTCATCAGGCCTCAGCTTAGAATCCTTCAGTGATTCTAAGTCCCAGCAGGCCCGGCCTTTGCCTGCTGCTCTTGGACCCCCTACTGCCTCCATGGCCTGTCTGTTGCTCAGAAACCCTGGGGCTGCTGCCCTTCTGCAGCCTTTGCACATGCTGTCCTTTATACAGGAGAAGCCATCTCTCACCTCTAACCCTGCGGCTCTGCCTAGGGCCAACTCCCTCTAAGCCTGTCGTCTTCCTTAAACATCACCCCCTTGGAGAGCTCTTCTCAGGCCGCTGCTCCTTCTGTGGTTCCTCTGTCTCAGCACTGCTCTATTCCTACCATGTTTGCCACAGCTGATAATCTTTCAATGGATTTGTGCATGCAGGAGTATCGCCCAATTCCAGGAGCTTCTGAAATATGGCACCCAGGGTCAGAAACTTGACCCCAAGTCCTTTTAGTTGCCAAGGTGTATTGTTTCTGCAGGCAAAGTTCTCCCGGCTCCCTCCTCTTCCCTCCTCTTGGTCTCCTCAATACCAAGCCTTTAACTGTGTCTGATGAGTAGATTAATTAAGCCGAATGCAATAAACCGGCATTTAAATTCATGGTCTTGAACCCTTGCATATGATCTCACACGGAAGTGGTTTATTACTGACAACTCCTTTGCAGCCCATGCTGTGCTCGCCACCACAGTCTCTTCCTCCAGGAGGCACGGGCAGCCCCAAGTCCACCCTGGATGGTCATCAGGTAGTGTTCTTTCCATTTACTCTCTAACCAGCCCTTGACCTTGGGCAAGTTACTCAGCCTCTCTGGGCCTCCGTATTGTCATTTGTATATATGGTACTGATGCTACCTACAAAAGATGCTTTTGCAGATCCATGATATGGTGGGGAAGGACCTTATACACCATGGTTGTTAGAGAAACATGCTTTCTTTCATTTCTACTCAGTCTCCATATTTTCGCTTTCCTCAACTTCCTGTCAGACTGGACCTCCTGGAGTTCCTGTATTAATTCATCAACTCACTCTCGTGCTTGTTCAGTTGTTCACCCTCAGGGACTTCAGACACCCTCTGGAGTGGCCTCTACTAGCAGAGGATGAAGCCCACACTCGCATGGCCTGTCCTGAGACCCTTCCTTTCCCTCTCTCCACCCAGCCTGATTCCCTCTGACCACTGAAGCCACTTGGACTCAAGCATGAAGCTGCCTCTTCCCGGATGCCTTGACCTCCTCTCTGCCTCCATTCTTGTCTCATTTTATTAAATCCCAACACTCTCCCTTTTATGCCACCCAAACTTCAAGCTTCATCCCCTCCTTCATTCCATGACAAGTGAGCCCAGGCCAACCTCTCCTTTCTGAGAGCAGGCATGGGGTTCTTGGTCCATCTTGTGGTTGACTGCTGATTCCACAGGGTACTTACTGAGTAACAGGGAGAAGGCAGAGAAGGAAGAGAGAAGCGGAGCACAGCAGTGAGTGTACTTCCCCACTTTCAATCCAAGGCAGGGCCCCAGCCTCAGAAAACTCCTATTATTGAGGAAGCTCCATCTACAGCTGAGAAGGGTCCACCTGGGAAATCCCAGGGACTCCCTTGAATCCTGTTAGGACTAACTGGTGACTGAAAATAACACACACTACACACACATCCAACAATAAATAATTAGAAAATGTATCTAAAAATTAAATCTCATTCAATGAAATCTAAAACCATGAACTTGTAAACACCCAAAGAATGGATTTAGCAAAAAGTACGCTAAGAAGATATTTATAACAAAGAAAACCATAAAACTTTAACAAAGATATTTACAGTTCTCCTGGCTGGGGGAAAATTACTAACAATAATATCAATTTTTTCCCACGTGAATTAATAAATATATGCAATTCCAATCAAAGTCTCGTTAGGATTTTATTTTGAACTTGCTAACAGTAAAATTTATCTGAGAGAGTAAATTTAGGAAATAAGCTAACATTATGGGGGAATGTGGCCTGGAAGAACAGCAAAATATGAAAATACAGAGCTCGAGAACTGTGGCCCCGGTACCACCACATAGACAGAGGTGCCCTGGAATCCAGCAGAGAGCACAGAACTGACCAGTGACCAAAGCCTGGAGCTGAATCTTACACAAGACCCACACTGACGAAAATCATGTTTGAGCTGGGGAAGAGACTGTACACACAGAAATAAACTAAGTTGATGCGAAGTTCCTTCCTGAGGAGGAAGTGAACTGGATGTATTAATAGACAGTATGTGAAGGAAGCTACTTTAGATAGGTGTCAGGATAAGTGAATGTCCAACTGAGAAAATAATGACCCTTTCAATCACAAAAAAAAAAAATGAAACTATGCAAATTCTGCAAAAACAATAAGGTTTTGATTTTTAATCATTTTAGAAGGGAAAGAAGGTTTGCCCAGGTTTAACATAGCGCCCTATATCTTAAAGAAAAAGATTAACATATCTTATTACATAAAATAAATAACAACTACACACGACAAATACCATAAATACAACTTAAAGGTAAAAAAAGGAAACAGATATAAATTATATGTGTTGAAATACATATCATTTAAAAGAAGACTCAAACTATGTAAAGATAACAAGCAAAATCATAGTGCATAAACAGAATTTTTAAAGACCAATTAAGACAGATAAAGGATAGGAAGCAATAAAAATGCCTAATAAATATGTGAAAAGATTTCCCACATTAGGTGAGATTCTAAATTATCTAAATTTGAAATACTATTGAAATTACATTTTGGTGTAGCAGATGGAAGTATTTTAATATAGAATACATTTACAACATCATAATATTTGATATTGGAAAAGTGGAATTTAAAGAGAATAATAAAATTAATACTGTTTAGTTGGAATATAAATTGATACAATCACTTGAAAGGATAATTTAGCAATTTAGCAGTATTTATCACAAAAAGTTAAATAGATACCTTTCCACACACATACAACCCCCAAAAATCTATTTCCAGAACTCAACTGAAACAGTAACATAAATGTGCAAAGTTATATAAAGATGAAAAAGTTCCCTGCAGTTTCATGGGAAATAGTGAAATATAATGTTAATTTCTGTAGAAAAAAAAGAAATATATGTATTTATATGTATAAAATATGGTATAAAGTGAAAAAAGAAAATTGCTTTAAAAACTATTTAAGCTATGGTCTCATTTGGGGCAGCAATATGTATGGGGATGCATTGAGAAACTTCTGGAAGGATATGCACCAAGCTTAATATTAAGTGAAAAACTCTGTAGAAGAGATTGGTTGGGTGAGAAAGAGGCTTTTTAGAAATTCAGTGCATCTGTGTATTGATTGCCTTTTACTGACTTGGGCATATCTCATTTTTATAATTTAAAAAGTTTTTTTTTTTAAAAAAGGGATCCTTAAATGAGTTGGGTCCTGGAGCAGGAAAAGAATACCAGAGAAAAACTGGTGACCTCCACACCAACTCTGGAGCTTAGTTTATAGTAGCATACCCACGTCAGTTTCTTAGTTGTGGCAAATGCACCCTAGACGTGGAAGGTGTCACAGTGGAAGAACTGGGTTAAAGGTCTATGGGAATTCTCTGTATAATCTTTGCCACCTTTCTGTAGGTCTAAAATTATTCTAGAATTTTAAAGAAATAGACTAACAGAGGTGCACAAGTTTGGAGCCAACGTATCTTTGGCTGCCAGAACCATTTTGTCTGGGAAAAATTCCGGTTCCTACGGAACTCCGTTGCTGCGTGAGCTCTGCGCATGCCTTACAGGCCCTCATACCTGGAGGGCCCCTGTCTGGCCTGTCCAGGTTTGCAGCGATTATCTAAGCCAAGCCTGTCTGTAGCTGATATCCCCAGAGTTTTGCTCTGGGAAACCTAGATAGAGGCTCATCCCTGCTCCTGCTGCAAGTTGGCCAGTTTCTCAGAGACCCCACCATGACACCTGTCCCCTACCTTTTTTTAAAACCTATGTCCTTTTCCAACTCAGACCCCTCCCCAAAATAGAATGGTAGGGATATGGGCTCAGGAGCATGGTCTGGGGGCTGTGTAGAATAGAGGGGAGGGGTGGGTCTGACCATGGCAACATAGAGCTCATAATAAATGAGAGGCACAAAATCTGTCCCCCTTCACTCCTGTCCCCATCACTAGTGGCCCCACTGGGAGGAACCGGTCAGCAGGAAGCTTGAGGATGCTGCCAGACGCTGCCGTCCCCCTTCCTGAGAGTCTTCCTAGGCTTAGGACTTGCCCTGACCAGGAGTCCCTGAAAAGGCAGAGCCAAGCCAAGCCCAGTGTGACCTCCTGCCTCTTCTCTCCGTCCAGGCTCCACTTCCTGGTGTTTGACACAGAGGAAGTTCATGATGTGCTGCGCATCTGGGACGGGCCTGTGGAGAGCGGGGTTCTGTTGAAGGAGCTGAGTGGCTCAGTCCTGCCCAAGGACCTGCACAGTACCTTCAACTCGGTCGTTCTGCAGTTCAGCACCGACTTCTTCACCAGCAAGCAAGGCTTTGCCATTCAGTTCTCAGGTCTGTGCTCACCCTTTGCCAGCCATGTGTCCAGCCACATGACACCAACCTCCTCCATTCCGCCTTCCCACCATCTCTCCTTCTATGAAAAAGATATTTCTTGAGCATCTGCTGTGTTCCTGGTTTACAGCACTTATTCAAATAGCGGAGCATACTCTGGTGGGGAAAGCAGGCAGGTTGGTAGACACTGCATACAAATCTGTCCACTGTGGATGGAGAGATGTGGGCTATGGCGGTAACCTCGGAGCATCAAGGAAGGTGTTCCAGAAAAGATGGTGTCCAAACTCAGACCCCAGAAATGAGTAGAAGTAACTCAAGAAAGTGTTCAAGGACAGAGTGGTCATCTATGACCTGGAAGGTGCCCCTGAGTTGAACTTGGGAGGACTTGTGGACCCCTAGTATATGAAAAGGAGAAAATAGAGCATCCTTGGTGCAAAGAACCGAGGAATGATACAGGAGCAGGTCTGGGGGGTCCAGAAGTGGAGGGTGGTTCCTTGGGGCTGAAAGGCCAGGCACACGGGGGAATGGTTCAACACATCACGCACTCTGGCTCTTCATTTAGTACAGGTCTGGGGAAGGATTGGAAGCCAAACGTGAGTAATCTAAATTCAATTAATGATGAAGCGCAGGAGCTAGTTATGGAGGCACGTGCAAAGGGCTGCCCAAAGGGGACGATCCTCAGACACCCACGTCCCCCCGTTGGGACTGCCTCTCCCTGGGATGCACCGCCTCATCTCCTCATCTCCTCTCAAGTGCCTCTTCCATCACTCCTCTCCCTGAACAAGTGACTCTGCCTGCGCTGTCGCTTATGTTTATGATACAGCAGCTGTCCTCATTACCATCTCTTTATGCCACTGTGTGCGTGCCGGGCAGGGGGGAGGTTTCCATGGTGATTCCAGAGCAAGTCTGCGTGGCACCTGTGCCATGGCCAACCCCCACGTCCCCTCCCAGCCGGTATATCAGCGCCTGGCACTAGCAAGGCTGTAACAGAACTGCAAACCCTACTTCTACCTCTTTTCCGCATCTTTTTTCGTCTGTGGAGATGGGCATTTGGCAGCGTGTGGAGTAGATGAGGGTCTCCAGGATCGTGTTCCTTCATACAGTCAGTCCTGTGCACCTCTGAGCTCTGCATCCATGAGTTCAGCCATCCATGGAACAAAATAGCCTCTGCACTGAACGTGCATGTACTTTTCTCTTGTCCTTCTTCCCTATCAATGTAGCATAACCACTATTTACCTCATTATGAGTAATTTGGGGATGATTCACAGTATATGGGAAGATGTGTGTGGGTCATATGCAAATACTGTGCTATGCTATGTAAGAGACTTGAGCACCCATGAATTTGGTGTCCTTGTGGGGTCACCTGGAACCCACCCCTGAGGATGCTAAGGGACAGCTATACTTATTAACCTGCCTGCCTAACACTCGTGCAGGCTTCCAGCCTAGCATTTCCAGTCTCTTCTCAGAGTTCCATGGAATTTTAATTGGCACTGCAAGAAAAAGAAGTTTGCATGGTCAAGCAATATTCAGAAGGTGCCTGGCTGAGGCAGAGCTAGAGAGATTATCCATAATGTGAGGCCTGCGAGAGCATCTGGTATGCTAATGCACGGAAACTCAAAATGTGTCCGGCCGGTCACAGTGCGCAAATGTATCTGATTATGGGTGACTCTTGGGGAGGCTGTCTCAGGAGAGCAGCATTCATGGAACAAACTTGAGAGTGCTGGGGGAAGCAGTGGAAGGCTGTCCCAGCGCAAGGAGGGGAGCGTGCAGGGGAGACTCAGGCACTCTCCGGGGAAAGCGGCATTATGAATAATTAAAGGCAGACATGTATTTTCTCCAGCGATGCCCAAGCTGATGGGTATGGCTTCAAACCAAAACCAAAACAAAGAAGAAGCCCATTATTATGCTGACAGGTTCCCCCCGACATTTGCATTATGGACCTCCCCTGCCTCCTCAGTGTTGCCACGTGGGACAGAGTCCCTGGTGTTCTCCTGGGGACGTGCCCTCGCTGGGCCTGCTTCCTCACACACGGCCCTGCACACAGAAGCCCAAGTCATCCATCAAGGTTCATCTCACATGCCACTGCTTCCCACTGTCCCCACCCAGCATAAATGGCCGCAGCCATGGCACCCAGCACTTGGCCTCCTTTCCTGGAGCACATTGTCAATACTCGTCATTCTGCCTCCCCTCGGTGCCTCGCCGCTTGCCATCCTCTGAACACTCTTAGTTTTAGGGTCATGCCGTGCCTCCCAGACTCCCCCACAGTGTGTGCATGCAGCAGCACTTACTCCCTGCTTAGTGAGCAAGTAGCACATGCAGACTTGACAGGTGAATGGCACATGCAGACATGACAGGTGAATGGCACATACAGACATGACAGGTGAATGGCACATGCAGACATGACAGGTGAATGGATGGTTTTCTCTAACGTTTCATGGCTACCCTGAGCATTGCTGAGGCCCACGGAGAGAAGAGTGGTCAAACCTACCCACCCTGGGCTCCAGGAAGGCCGTGACAAGCTGGCCCAGGATTCCAGGCATAACCAGGGTGTGGGAAAGGTCACCTTCCCTGTTGCTGTCATCGCTTAGCAAATACCAGGACTACTCCAGGGAGGAGAGAATGGCTTACCCCGTGTTAACTTTATAGTGTGTGTTTGACAGGGGATTGTACAGAAATGCCAGAGACGATTAGCACAGGCTCGGCTTTATTAAGTAAACATAACTGTGTAACATCTAACATCCTGTCAGTACCACGTGGATCCAGCCTTTCCCCGGGGATTTTGCCAAGCAGCTTAAATTCAGGAGTATTAAAGAGAAAATGAGAACAACAACAAATAAATGGTGAGCAGGAAGCTCTATGGCAGCCTCTACTGAGGAGGCACCACACTGACTTCTCCACTCCATCGTCTCTGAATGATTTGTACATAAACCTTAAGGTATGGGCCCCATCATTAGCCCATGTTGCACGTGTGGTTCTGAGGTGTCTCATACAGAATCATCTACTTAATAAGTAACAAAACCTGGATCAAAACCCAAGAGCCTGATTCCCAGGCCTAGCCTCTTAATCTTTGCATTCTGTTGCCTCCCCGATAAATAACCTTTCCAGGGATGGTCGGAACAGTGAGCTATTTTCCTTCCAGGGAATCATTTACATGTGTACAGTGCACTGTAAAGCCAGAGATGAAAGCTAAGTCTGTTTTTAATTGGGAAGGAAGAAGATGGATTCTTATTTGACTTTATAAATAAATCCAGGAAGTGTCAAATGCTGATGATTTGTTCATTCATTCATTTATTCAACAAATATTTACTGAGCACTATTATGTGCTGAGTATTGCTCTAAGCCCTGGAGATAGAGCTGGAAGCAGAACAGCCAAGGTCTCTGTTCTCATAGAGATACCCAAGTGATATACAGGAAAGAGGCAAACAAATAAATTAGCAAGATTATTATAGGTGGTGCTGTGACAAGAACAACACGGGGTATAATAGGATAGAGTTGATGGAAGGGGATTCCCAGATTCGCCTGAAGAGGGCGATCAAGGAGGCCTGTCCGATGAGGTCGTGTTGGAGCTGGAAACTGAAGGGCAAGAGAGAGCTGGCACAGGAAGATCTGCAGCAAGATGGTTCCAGGCAGAAGCAGAAATGCAAGGGAACTGCAGGGAGGAAAGAAGGAACACTGAGCTTGGTCTGGTGGAAGATTCTACAAATGCAGTTGGACCGTAGTGGTAACACATCATCCACGCTGTTAATGACTAAAACTGGATAAAAGGAAAGGATCAGTTTTAAAATGTGATCTCAAACACAGAATGCTTCAGCTAGGATACTATATACCAGGGGTTGGCAAACATTTTCTGCCAAAGACTAGATACTCTTTCCACTTTGTGAGCCATATGGTCTCTGTTGTAACAATTTGTTTTCTGCCAGCCCAGCATGAAAGCAGCCACAGACAACGTGTAAACAAATGAGCATGCCTGAGTTCCAATAAAACTTTATAGAAACAAGCACAGAGCCAGATTTGGCCATGGGCCATTCATCAAATGCTACTATTAGTGTTATTGAATCTAAGGTTTAGGTACTGTTACTCCAGACTGGTCCACACAATCCCAGATCCTATAATTAGTGTCATTTTTGTACAGTTTCTCTAGAATGACTCTTCTGGGACTTTTCTGCTCAAGTCCTCCTGGTAGAAAAAGAGAATGGGTGCATCTCTGCAAGAGGACTGGAGGGTGAAGAAGTACAGAAATCTCTTTGAGGCTTCATGTGTTTGCCTAAATCTAATGTGAATTTTATATTCTGCACCAGAATAAATTCTTCTACTTTAGTGTAGGAGTAATTTTTCCCAAAAATTTTTTAGAAAGACTAACTCTCCCAGCAAAATGAGCATGATTTATTCCATGACCTCCAGAACATCTGGCCCACTGGGGTCTGTTCCTGGGATATATAAGGGACAACATGCTGGAAACCAGGCCCTGCTCTCAGCTCTGGGCTGTGGAGGCAGCTGGGGTCATTGCAACTGTCTCAGAATTCTCTGGACTTTCGCACCATTTCCTCTGCATATTTTCTCATGCTACCTTTGTTCATTCATTCACCCATTCATTCTTTTTTCCATTCATCCATTCCTCCATTCGAACCTGCTCTATGTTCAACTATGTACCACCCATGTCTCCAAAATTCCCAATTTAAAAAAAAAATTTAATACACCCCATCTGTTTGTCTTGGTTTTGAATTTTGCTCTGCCAGTTGCCATAAATATCTGATTTCTCTTTACATGTGGTTTATGTTTAATGGATCCTTAGTTATTTGCCTGTGTGCAGGAGAGAGTGTGCTTTTACCAGACACCAGTAAACTCCCTACAACTTCACAGTCCCTGCTCAGACTCTGGCAGGCCACCTCCAAACTCCTTTGCAAACCCTTTTGACTGAATGTGTGGCATGTACACTTTATTATCTTGTCACTCCCTCTTCCTGATCTTCTGAGTTATATTATACAAAGTTGCAAAGCTTTGTCTATGTAGCAATTCTTGTGTTCTTAAATTAAGCTGAATTTAATTCTACAATCATAGCAATACAATCATGCTTTAACCATAGAATCACATGGCAAGTTAGTCATGGCAATGGTGAAGGGGCTGGTAGGACCATGGTGGTGATTGTCAGTGTGAGTGACAGCTGGATGTAGTGACCATGATGGGGGAGAATGGTGGCCCTGGAGTTGCCGCAGCTGATGACAGTGGTCTCGGCAGAGTCATTTGTGATGGTGATCAGCAGGGCTGATGAGCTGGGAGCTTCACTGCCTGGCAGACATGGAGGCAACCAACTCCCTCTTCTGTTTTCTTGTCCCAGTATCCACAGCAACATCCTGCAATGACCCTGGGGTCCCTCAGAATGGGAGCCGGAGTGGCAACAGTTGGGAAGCTGGTGATTCCACGGTGTTCCAGTGTGACCCCGGCTACGCGCTGCAAGGAAGTGCAGAGATCAGCTGCGTGAAGATAGAAAACAGATTCTTCTGGCAGCCCAGCCCGCCAACGTGCATTGGTATGGAGCAGCTGCCAAGTGCACCCCGCCCCCGGGTCTCATAGTGGCATGCCCCAGATTCCTCCACACAAGTGGCAGCTGCATCTTGAGTTCAGGGACAGGAGAACTGGAACAGCTGAAAGCTGCAGAAAGCCAAAAGGTTGCCCTCCTTTGCACAAATGTGTATAATACACTCACTCACACATACTGACATTCTGCATACACACACACACACACACACACACACACACACAGCAAATTGTTCATTTGCTAAAATACTTTCAAAGAATTCCAAGCCAGGAAGGTCTGTCCCTTTCTATCTGGTCCTGGATGTCTAGGTTGGAAGAAGGACCAGGGGTCACGTTGGGTAGCAGGGTTGGCAGGTCCTGAAGTGGCCCTTCAATTAGCTAAAGCACCTGGGCCCCATAGGCTCAGGTGCAAAGGAAAAGTGCTTGTTCTCCTCTCAAGGGGATTGTTGGTTACCTGGGTTTGGGTTCATGAGATCTGTCCTCAGTCTTAAAACCACCCCATTTGGCAAATAAAGAAATAGAAGTCCTGAGACTTGTAAGGGCGGGGCCTGAATAATCCTGCCCCCTCATTACTTGAGATGGGCAAGAAGAGGAAACTTGAAGGAAGAGGAGGCAGGAAGGAAAAAGAGATAGGAGCGGCCACCCCAGGTGCTCACTTCCACGTGGCTCTTTTTCTCAGGTGAAATAATAAATGCACTTACCCCCCATGTCCAAGATGGGCGCTCTGAGAGAAGAGCACCGTGGTCACTGAATCCTTGCTGCGGGGCCCGTGCTGGGTGTTTCCTTAGATGACCTCACTGAACTTTTTCCTGCAGTTCTCTGAAATTAGCACCATTTTTTCATCAACAGTTGTGGAAACCAAAGTAAACAAATTTGGATGTCTTGCCCCAAATCACAGAGCTAGGACATGGCAGACCATCAATCACATCCAACCCAGTCTAAATGCAAAGCCTTTCATTTCCCACCTCCCATGCCAGGTCCCCTGCTGAATAGGTTCAGGGGGACCTGAGACCCTCCCCTGCAGCGCCCATCCTGGGGATGCTCTGCGCCTCTCCATGCACACGCTGTGGCAGGCACCCAAGGACTGGCCATAGCCAGTTGTGGTTCTGAGGCTGGCACTTGAAGTGAGATGTCACATCCTGTTCCTCATGGGGAAGAGGGGTCACCTGGATTCATGATCAGGAGCATGGTGAAGGGACAGGGACAGGAGGTGGAGACCTGAGTTCCAGAACCAGCTCAGCTCTTAACTACTAACTATAATGTGTAGGAAAGAGCACAGAACGTGGAGGTAGATAGATCTGGGTTTAGCTCTTGGCTCTGTGGCCTTGGGAAATTGCTTCAACTCTCTGAGTCTCTGTTTCCTCATCTGTGAGGGTAGTTCTATTTCCCTTAGGGCATTATGGGATGACAACACAGCTAATGCTAATCTCAAGAATAAGAATGCCCCCCCCCCCTCCTTGCTTCCTTCCCTTTCTTCTGTGTTTCCTATTTCAAATTCCTGGGCTCCCTTCCCTTCCCTGAGCCAGAATTTCCCTCTGATGGAGGGAATCTTGGTGAGACCGAGGAGAATCTCTGATGACCTCTAAGGCCCCTTCCCAACTCCACTTTGCACAAGATTGTAGTTCCTGAGAATTAGTTTGCAGAAAAGCAGGTTCTGAGTGGAGCCGTCCAGGGAGGGGGGTTGCACTGCTGGGCGGCTGGGGAGCTGTAATGGACAGGAAGCTGGCCGCAAGGTTAATTCAGCTTTCACTGCTTGTTCCACACGCGGCATTGGGAAGTGTTCCTTGGGCAACAGAATAAATGTCTTCGCCTCTTCTCACAAACAGACTGGAAATCCCAGTGACAAGCCCCTAATTTCCAGCTCCTTGGCAGTCTGCCATGAGTGAGTCTAGCTGGCCCTGATGGCCCTTCATTATAAGAGGGAAGCAAAGAAAGAAAACAAATATTTTTTGAGCATCCTCCTGTGATAGGTGCTAAGCTAGACATGATCTCAGTCAAAGCTTAGAGTTCAGGTTCTGGATTCTGATTCCTGGGTTCAAGTCTGGCTTCACACTGCAACACACTATGTGGCCTTCTACAAATTAACCTCCCTGTGCCTTAGTTTCCTTACATGTAGAAAAGGGAAATAATAGTATCTATCTCATAGGGTTGTTTTCAGGTTAGAGAAGATAATACTGCAAGTTCTCAGAACCATGCTGCCTGGTTCCTCATAAACTCTGTGTGTTAGAATCCATTAGTATCATTATTCTTTTATTTTGGAGATGAAGAAAGGGAGGCTCAGAAAGGGAGGAGAACTTGCCCAAATTCATACAGCTAGTGAGGTGTCAGAATTTGAACCCAGGACTGTGTGATGTCCAAATCAGTGTCCTTTGCACAACTCTTGCCCCTCAGTACAACCTTCCCATTTCTTGGCTATCTGGGATGATTGGCAGCTGGTGCCCTCTCCCAACCAGCATCCCCTGGTTTGTTAAACTCAGTATACGACTGTTGGTGAAGCAGCTTGGGCCATGTGGCACACCTGGCAGAAGGTGGTAAAAGCCCATGAGTGGTCCTGAGGGGGAACTTGGTCCCTGACTGACTGTCTAATGCCAGCAGCCCATCTGGAGGAGAGCTGGGTCAGGGTGGGGCCAGGAACCCCACCAACTAAGAAACACCCAGACTTACCTCATCTCTGACAACTTGAGGGAAGAAACACCCCAGCTGGCAAAGGGAGGTCCAGGGGGTGAGCTTTGCCTTGAAGGGAGGCCTCACAGAGCCTCCAGGGAGGACTCCTTGGTGGCAAGTGCTTCTGATGGGACGCAGGTTTTCTTCGCTCCCTGGCTACATCTGACTCTTTCTGTGTTGCCTGGAGCAGGGCCACCTCTGTGACTGGCAGTGCTGCTTTATGGTCCTGACCATGCTGGCCTCAGCCTGCCCCTCTATCCAGCCCTGTGCTCTGGGGCTCGGTGGAGAAGAGTGAGCGAGGTGCAAGGGCCCAACACCTGGCCCGTACTCCTCTCCGCACTCCGTGGTCACCTCTGCGGACCCACTGCCAGCCTCGGCGCTGCCCTGGGTCTTCCTATGGAGTCCTGGCCGTCTTCTCCTGCTCACGACCCTACCCGGTCCCCAGCTTTCACTCAGCCTTCTGCCACAGCACAGCAACAGCCAGTTAGGGGGACCTGGCCCGGGACCTGGGGGAGGTTGCCCAAGAGGTCCCTGGGTGAGAGCTCGCTGGGTCACCTGGCCACCTTGACCCTCTGCACCTGCCAAAGAGGCCTGTGATCTCAGGGAAGGTGACCCCCTGGGACTCACTGGGGATCTACAGTGCCAGCTGAGGATCCAGCTGAGGGAGGCGCCCACTCGCTCTTGGCAAAGGGCTTTTGGAAGTTGGACAGTATCTGCAGCCCCAAGCAGATGCCAAGAGCACTGGCAGCAAAGGAGGCCAGCACTTGGCAGGCAAAGGCGACCACGTTCCCACTCCTTCTGACATGGAGTGCCTGGAACTCGCCGGAATTACCCATGACGCTCCCCGGGAACCTGGACGTGAGGCTGCGGAAGGATACTGCATAGTTCGTAAGTCAGGAAGACAGAGATGGCGCCCTATTACCATTTACTCCAGGCCAAAAGCTGCAGCAGAGCCTCCAGGAACACTTAGAGCCACCCCGCGGAGCAGATATCATCTCTCTTTACCATAGAGGAAGGACACCGAGGCCCAGAAAGGTTAGGTAAAGCAGCCAGGAAGTGGCAAAGGCAGATGTGGCTTTAAAATAATTGATAGAGGTAAAATGCCCACAGCATAAAACGACCCATTTTAAAGGGAACAATTCAAAGTCATTTGGTACATTCACAATGTGGTGCCGCTGCGGTCTTCTCCAAAACATCTCCATCACTCCCAAGTCAGACTGCCATCCCACTGTCCCCCTGCTCTAGTGATCTTTTAACTTGGGCCTGTCAACCCAGCCTCTTTTCTGCCTTGCCTACCTGATACCCACTAACGTGTGACCAGGGGAAAAGGGGACAGTCTCATCCTCCACCTCCTCTCTCCTCAGCTCCCTGTGGGGGAGACCTGACGGGACCGTCGGGAGTCATCCTGTCACCAAATTACCCCGAGCCCTACCCGCCAGGCAAGGAGTGTGACTGGAAAGTGACCGTCTCGCCAGACTACGTCATCGCCTTGGTATTTAACATGTATGTACCTTTCCCCTGGGTGGGAGACGGAGGGTTCAGAGCAGCTAGGGGTTTGAGGACCTGGGTCCCCAGGTGAGTATACACAGATCTGTGGACGGAGTTCTCGGGACCATGGGAAGTGAGCAAGTCCAAGGGAGAGAAAGGAGAGCTAGCTTGTACTAAGTGTCTCCTTCCTGCCAGGCTTGTGCTCAGTGGTCCCACACACTTATCCTCTATCTATGGTCCTTGTGATCACTTATGACATTGCCATCATGATTTGGGTTCTGATTCAGAAAGGAGGCCCTTGCTGGAGTCCTGTGCCTGGCCTTCCTGCATTTTCCTCCTTTGCTCCTTCTTGGCTCCTTCCATCCTGCTCCCTGGCAGAGGAGCAGGCTCAGGTTCCCCCACATCCTCCCCACCTGGCTCCTGCCGGATTCTTAGCTTGCAGAACTGCCTCCATTTCTTACTCCTGGTCACTCAGCCCCCTGGAGTCTGACTTTGCCTCCACCATTCCACTGGAGCCTCCTTTGATAAAAGACACCAACCAACTCCTGGTTATCAAAAAAAAAAAAAAAAATGGAAACTTCCACGTCTTACCCCATGCACGTCTCGACCACTCCCTCCACCCGACCACTGTGTTCCCTTGGTTTTGTGAAGTTCCTCTCCTCTGTTTCTCTGGTCTCTTCTGCGACTTCTCCACTTCCTTTCCTTGACCCTGTTCCTCCGCCTGCCTTTTCCATAGCCCCCTCTTCACACCCACACCTCTTTCCAGAACAAGCTCACCCCCCCACCCATGGCACCAGCCTCCTTGGGAATGCTGCCCTGACCTCCTTACAGCCGAAGGTGCCCATATCTCACAGCTGGAAAGCCCTGCCTGCTGGCCTCATGCCTGTGGGCACCTCAAATGAAACAGGTACAAAACCAAGTACTTCTGCCCAGACAAGCTCTTCTGATCACTGGCCAGTGGCCCCTCGCCACCTTCACTACCTCTTCCATGAGCAACCAAGATGTCCACCTCTACTGCCTTAATCTCCCCATCTGTGTCCCTCTTCTGCATCCCACCAGCTCCTGTCTTGTTTGGACCCCGTATCATTTCCCAACCCAATGATGGCCATGGTCTCCTTGCTGATTCCTCTGCACCATCTTGTCTCCCAGGCCAATTTCTTCTTTAGCTGTCAGAGTGATCCTGTCACTCAAAAATGCTGGAATAACTACCCACTTTCCACTTCAACATCCTATAATGGTAGTGCTCAGCAGTTGGGGAAAAAATAAAAAAGGATGATCATGCAGCCGTGTGGATGGGTCCCTGAAATCCTACGCCGAGTGAAGGAAGTCAGACATTAAAAAGTCCAGCATATAAAACTCAACTTATGTGAAGTTTTAGGGTCAGCAAAACTAATCTATGGTGAGAAGAGCTGAATGGTGGTGCCTTCTTGGAGTAGGGAAAATGGACTGGGAAGGGGCCCTAGAAACCTTCTGGGAATGTTCTGGGTCTTGATATGCATGTCAATTTAAAAAGAAATGGATTCTTTATTTTAAAATCCTTTAATGACTCTTGTTGTTAATAAGTTTGAACTTTTGAGTTTCACTCCAAATGCTCTGGCCCTTGCCCCCTATCCAGAAAGTCTGTCCACTCCATTCTATGTCCAGCACCCCAGCCAGATTGAACTTCTGGAGTTACCAGGGTCTCGTGGATTCTGTCGTGACCTTGTGACCTTGCCTCTGCTTCTGCTTTCACAGCCACTTCCTAGCCCTCCTTGTCCAGCCACGGAGGGCCTCCTCATGTCCCAGGACTAGCTCAAGCTAGACCTCCGTGAAGGCTCCATTCCCACCCGCTCTGGGACTCTGTGTGCTCCAGCTCTGCCTTCTGGGATTTTGTACCCTGCTTTGTTGTCTCTACTCCACTGCTTCCTCTAGCACCATCCCCTTCTGGGAGGCAGGGGTGGCATCTGACATGTCTTGCTGTCCTGGGAACCTGGCATAAGGCTTGGCATATTGAGGGCGCTCTGATAAGAAGTCCATGATTGAAGGACGGTAGGGAAAGACAGAAGGCAATTAATTAAGTAGTGATGCCTGATTCCAAAACCCTTCCCAGGAGACTTTTGAAAGAGCAGATAGGAGAACGCTGAATTGCAGAGGCAGGAAGGCCGTATTAACAACTGGTGGGGTGATCTTTATCCAGCACCAGCGTGAGAGGATTGGTGGGTGACCCT
This sequence comes from Sciurus carolinensis, assembly GCF_902686445.1. Lineage (NCBI taxonomy): Eukaryota > Metazoa > Chordata > Mammalia > Rodentia > Sciuridae > Sciurus > Sciurus carolinensis. Next base: position 184,961,234 of record NC_062213.1, read on the forward strand.
ATAGCCCGCTCCAGTGTGAGAGGGTGCCACGTAGGGGCCGTGTCTGCCTCCCAGACCCCTACCCTGTCTCCCTCCCAGCCTTACCCTCTTTGTCCCAGAGACACGGTGGCCCCTCTCCCTCCACCATAAGTCCTAGCTAAAGGGTAGATGGACCAGTTCATTCTCAGTCCAGCCAAATGGCAGATCTTGAGTTTTTTGGCCCATGACTGGGCGTGAATGAATTTGCATCCAAAGTCTGTTTTCTGCAAACTCATTTACTTTTCTATTATTTTTACCTTTGCACACTTGATTGGCATCAATTGCTCTCACTGGATATATGCTTCAGAGTGGACTTACTGCAGCCCAGAGCAGGCCTGTGTTCAGAGTGAGCAGATACAAATACAGCCCAACTGTGTCCCCAAGTGGGCGAAATAGTGCACACACCCACCAACAGGACGTGAGGGCCCCAGGGGCTCCGTTTCTTGCCAGCATTTGGCGTTTTCCATCATTTTAGCTCTAGCCAATCTGGTGGGATTAAACTACATACATGAGCTTTAATATCCAATTTGCTGAGCTAGGATAGTTTTTTGATTTTCCCCCCACACCAGGGTCAGGATAGCTGAGAGAGGCACACCCGGTGGGGTGCTAGGAACAGCACATTAGCAGATCCTGAAAAGAACTGGAGAACTAGCTTGGGATACAAGAAGGATGTGAGGGCCTTGGAGGGGCAGGCCCCTTCCGGCCTGGGGATGGCTCTCTGGGCAGCTCTTCCCTCTCATGAGAGGAAATGCAGCATAGCATGATATCAAACACACGGGAGTCAGGTAAGACACCTGGGTTCTGGATCGTCCTTGACTGGCCCCTTGGTGCCTAGAGTTGGTGACTCATTTCCCTTGTGTGTAGGGAGGACATTAGGTTTTCAGCTAGCTCCAGATGTGGGGACACTGACTCTGGAATTGCCTCCTCTGTTCCAAGCCTGCCTTCATCATCTCACCTGACTGGGAGGTCACCGGGCTCCATCCTCTGCCTCCCTGTCGGCCAGTCTTCAGGGGTTGGGTACTGGTGGGAGGGTGGGCTTGCTCATGGGGCGGCCCCATCCTTGCTTTGAGTCTAAGGCCCCAGCATGAGCCTTTTATGTGACCTTAGTGGGTGTGGGTGGGATGTTTTTGTTTCTCAGCTTTAACTTGGAGCCTGGCTATGACTTCCTCCATATCTACGACGGACGGGACTCTCTCAGCCCTCTCATAGGAAGCTTCTACGGCTCCCAGCTCCCTGGCCGCATTGAAAGCAGCAGCAACAGCCTCTTCCTTGCCTTCCGCAGCGACGCATCTGTGAGCAACGCTGGCTTTGTGATCGACTACACAGGTAAGGGTCCTGGTGCCAGAGACACTGACGGCAGGGCCAGCGAGACCTGGCAGAGGGCAGCAGTGCAGCGCAGAGAGGAGAGCTTGGCCCGCAAGGAGCCCATGCTGACCCTGGCACTGCTACCCCTGCAGAGGACCTGCCCTCTCTGCGGCCCTCCAGATGGGCTAATCTTTCGAATCAAGTACCCAGGACCAGGGAGAAGGGGAACCGCATTCTTTTTTGCTTCCCGTTTCCTTTTCCAAGTCATTGCTCCTCTTCTCCCTGTTTTCTGTGAGGGTGGCTCCTCGCTCTGCCCCGTCTCCTAGCCTCACTCCAGAGCAATCAGCTAATACCTTCCTGATCACTCCTCTGCCTTAGTAAGAGCTCCATTACGAGTCTCAATTATCCCCTCCACCAGCCTAGGTAACTTCATTGACTGTCTGAGTCCATCAGTTGCTGCTACGATGTACTGATGCTGGTATGTTATAAAGAAAAGAGGTTTATTTAGCTCACAGTTTGAAGGTCCAAGATCAAGTCAGCCCATCTTTTTGACCTCTGGCAAGAGCCTCACAGTAAATAACATCAAAACAACGGGTACCCAAGCAGAAGAGATTATGTGATGAGACAGGAAGTCAAAGAGATTGAGGCGCCAGGTTCATTCTTTATAACAACCCACTCTACCTGGAGTTCCACAAGATCGACTTTAATCCCTTCCGAAGGCAGTGCCCCCCACCCATAACCTAACCACCCTCCACTAGGCCCCACCTCTTAAAAGTTCCACCACTGGGCTGGAGTGGTGGCTCAGTGGTAGAGCGCTTGCCTAGCATGTGTGAGGCACTGGGTTTGATTCTCAGCACTGCATATAAAAATAAATAAAAGTAATGGTTCACCAGCAACCTAAAAAAAAAGTTCCACCACCTCAGTGCCACCACACTAGAGGCCAAGTCTGCAGCACATCAACCTTTGAGGGACATGCTCAAACCATAGTCAAACCAAGAAGACCATACGGATGGCCTATCTAGTCCTAAGATCACAGTGCTTGACCCTCTGTCCCAAGGACACTCCTTGACCACACCCTGGCACTTTGTTATAAAATGGGCACTTTTGGCCACTTCCTGATCATTTTTTTCCCTTTTTTTTGTTTATTTACCTCTTTATTTTCTTTTTTCTTGCAGTGCCAGGGATCAATCTCAGAGCATGCTAGGGAGGGGCTCTACCACTGAGCTGCATCCCAGGCTCCCGCCCCTGAGCGTGTGTGCTCATCCTACCAGCTATCCCATCCTGATTCCCATTGCCCCTTTGAATTAATGAATGCAAACTGAATCATGGAGGGAGTCGAAAGCAAGAGGCAACAATTTTTCTTAAGGACAGTAAATATTTTAGGTTTGCCTGTGACAACCGTCATAGCATAAGGCAAAACATAAAGGAATTGGCTTGGCCACCTGTCAATAAAAATTTCCTTGCAGAAACAGGCAGTGGTCGCTGCTTAGCCAAGAACACAGACTGTCAGATTAACCAATTGAAAACTCTTGCTCACTACTCAGTGATTGCGGGACCATATGCAAGTTATTTAACTTCTCAAAACCTCTATATCTGGAAAATGATGGCAGGAAAATTCCTGCCTCACAGAAATGTTGTAAAGATCAATGAGTGCATGCACTGAAGTCCTTGGTGACTGCCTGGCACCTATCAAGCATTCTGCGAGGTTCACATATTATTAATAATGGTGAGTAAGTTCCAGGCTCTTGGGCACTCACTTTTTTCTACTCCATTATTCTCTTTTTGACCTTTCTTTCTTCCTTAATTATCCCAGACCCCATTATCCAAATCCTAGCTCCATTTCTTGCTTGATTTGTGTGCTTGGCAAGTTATTATCTCCTGGAACATCATCTTCAAAATAGGGGTAATGAAAATTATGTTGCAGAAGGTTAGGATGAAAAGATATTTTACACATACATATAGATATACATAGAGAGAGAAGGAGAGATGAGTAATGCCCAGAATGTACAAAACACTCTGCAGCTACTCTAGAGATGATAGATTTTGTTGTTGTTATTATAATCCAAGTTCACTCGGACCTCATCAGCCAGTGTGTACAAATGGGGTCATATTACCACTTAAAATTAAAAAGTTTCTGGCTCATGTTTCCCACTTGCATAATGTAGAGCCTCAGCCTCTTCTAATGTCCCTTAATTAAATCTTTCTGGCAACCCCCGGGAATATCTCATAGGGGTTCACAAATAATGCTAATCATGATAATAGCTAACTCAGCAATTACCGACCGCCGGTGCTGTCCCGGGTTCCACATCCGTCAACTCCTGGAGCTCCTCATAGCTGTCAGCTGTCTGCTCTCTGTCAAGCACAGTTCTAGAAGACACTTGTTGCGCACGATGGAGACTGTTTGTCCACAGTCTTCTTGCCCCGCAGGGCTGACCTGGGGCATGGATGTGTTGCTGTCCTTGCCAGATATCTGCCTTGAGGCACCCCTCCCACACCCAAACCCTGTGTCACATGCGGGTATCGCGACAGATACAGTCGGATGTTCTGGAATTCAAACTGAAGGCAGGACATAGACTCTCCGGGGGTCCTCATCACCCCACTCACTGCCAACCCCACTGCTGGGTCTTCACAAACATCTTTCTTGGGCTCTTTTCCTTTATTCATATTCTCATCAGGACCCTCAACTTGCCTGTTCCTGGGTCTTCTGTTACATAAACCTTGACAAACCACACCCTTTGTGAAACCCACACCCAGATGGCCAAGGACATTAAGATAGTTGCACAAACATGATACCTGCAGCCATGCTAAGTGGCATCCTTGAACTCAAGCCAAGCATTAGCAACCACCAGAGCTGCCCCGGGTCCTCTGCACCAACGTGCACAGGGGAAAGCCTTGCCTCCGAGACCTCTTTCCCCAGGAGGCTGCTTTCTGCTCTCTGCAGGCTGGCTTTCCTTGCTGCTTCACCCTCCCGGCGCAGGCGTGGCTCCTCTCAATCAATTCCCAGTTTACATTCCAGTTCCAAGTCCCCATGGCACTGTCAAAGGGACCGGACCACATTCAAGTGTCCACAGAGGAGGGATCACGCCATTCAGCTTCTGTAGCAGAGGCAAGAGCAGATCAGGCATTTTTATTTGTTTGTACTATAGATATTAGTGGAGCACCTACTGTGTGCCAGACGCTGACACAGAGCAGGGAACCAAAGCCCTGCCTCCGTGGAGTTCACATCCTAGTGACAGCCAGACTGACAGACTCTTCTCATGCAGATACAGTGTTGAAGGCCCACCCGATTCTAAGGTGAAGAGTTTTAGGTGGGTCTTAGGTGGCTGTGGTCTCCTTGTCATCTCTGGGTCAACTGCTAGGAGACGATGCAGCATGCAGTCATGTTATCTGTGGTTGTCTACTGAACCAGAACTCTGAGCCCTTCTCACTGGAGTCTACACTCCTGGGTAGCTTTACCCTTTGCTGGAGGAAGCAAAGGGTCACCATGGGGAATGTTGTCTTGTGGATTCAGCTGCCAACAATGAGTTCCAGGGAGGCTTGCTGTCTTTCTCCTGGCCAGTAAGTAGGTAGAAAGGGTGGGTGGAAGGACCTTTATTTTCCTCTTCCAGCATGTGTGGTGGCCTGTGAGACAGGGACAGGCTAGAACATCCACGCACATGTGTGAGGCCATTTGTTCATTCAATAAGCGCTTCCCCAGGCTCCTCCTTGGTACCATGCCCTCTGCTGGATATTGAGGATTCGGCAGGTAGCAAAATGTCCACGGTCCCTGCTCCAGTCTCACTCAAAGGTGAGTGAGAGAAACAGACAATATTAAGTAGACAAACCAGAAAGAAAGAAGTGCAAGAAGTTAGGGAAGAAAAGAAAAGGCTACTCGGAGAAAGAGAAACAGGGAAATCATTCAGACCCATTCTGAATGGTAGCTAGTGATGAACTTGCTGAGTAAGGACCACTAAGAAAGGGCCTTGAAGGCCTAGCAGAAGCCCTCTGTGCAGGAATGGGGGTGGGGGTTCCAAGGAAAGGGTTTGAAGCATGTGGGAGAGCATCTGCAACAAGGCAGGAAAAGCCAAAATAAATCAACTTTTACCAGAGAAGTACTAGTATGTATTTATGTTCTTTTCCAAACCCTTGGAAGTAACACTGCGGGCTTGGGGGTCATGGCCAGATTTCCACACCTGCTCCTACCCCACCCCCACCCAACATGGCTATGGGTCTTCCTTTAAAAATTCAAATCTCTCCCTCTTTCTTTACCTATTTAAAAGTGAAATATTTCTTGGAAGAATTCAAACCACATGGAAGATGGAAGATATACTGTAAAAACTTAACATTCCCCTTACTTTCCCCCATCTCCTAAAGAACCATAGTTAGTGATTTGTCACCTCATTACAAACATTTTATATAAGTATAAAATAATGTAAATTCTATCCCAGGGGTTGGCAAACATTGTCTACAAAGGAAGTAAATGTTTTGCTCCGCATGGTCTCTATTGCCACTGCTTGGTTCTGCAGTTGAGTCATGGAAGCAGCCACAGATAGAAGGTAAAAAATGGGTGTGACTGTGTTCCAATAAAACTTTATTTACAAATACTGACAGCCAGCAAACTGTGGGCTCTAGTTTGCCAATCCCTATTCTATATGAATGTGATCACACCATATGTACTAGTCTGCAATCTGATATATTTTGCCCACCAGTAGATCTTGGGCATCTTCCCACATTCATTTTCAAAGTCCTATGCTATCCTTTTAAAAGGTTATGTGTATTTCAGTGAGTGGTTCTAATCCAACCTTTTAAACCAGTTCCTTGCTGGTTGGATGTTTGGATTGTTATTTTCAGTTTTTCGATATGACAAAATTTGGAAGTGAACCTCATCTATTAGGACCAGAGAGAAGCTGGTTCTTTTCATTTTCCCATTTTGGGATGCCTGAGTTTTATTTATTATTATCATCATGATATTTTAGTCATTCAGTTTTATCATTCACAGCTGAGCTCTGGTTTGGCTGACTGAAGACCTGATTTTGGTCTTAATTCTCTCTCTTAATAGCTGAATGGCTTGGAAAATTCATTTAGCTTCTCTGATCATCACATTCCTCATCTGTATCCTGAACATGAGCCTACCTGGCCCTGCCTCTTGCAGAGGGTATTGTGAAACAGAAATGAGATAACAAACTGCAAAATGTTTTCAAAATTATAGGTGATATTCCTATGTAAGGGGCTATCATTGTCATTATCTTCATCATTATTATTAATGTGATAATGCTTGGAATGATAAGCCCATCTTCCTCTGAAATGTGAGTAAATATACAATAGAGTCTGTAGTTGGAATCATTGATGTGGTTGTTGATTTTCCAAGCTCCAAAATGTTCAGCCAAACCATCCAGCAGCCATTTATTAAACCCGTGTTATGTGCCAAATATGGCCATCCCTTGTGCCAAGTTCTGTGCTTATTGCTGGGGTTATGAGAGGACTAAATGATTATCCCTGCCCTCCAAGAGGTCAGAACCTGCTGGAAAGAAACTCGTGTACCCAGCCTACCAAGACAATGTGATGCATGCTATATAATCAGGGAAAGAAAAGCAGATTCTGAGAGAACCTGCTCAGACAGGCTGGCATTGAAATGAATAGGACTTTGCTACCCAGTTTGTTCCATTAGGACATTCTGACATGCGTATAGTCCTAGAACAGTTGTACCCAGCTGGAGAACAAGGAAGTGCAGCAGTTATCTGAGAATGCAGTTGCTTAAACAAGGAGGAAGTTTATTGTCCTTCCAGTGAAAGAAACCTGGAGGTTGGCATGAGGGCTGATGAGGTGGTTTCACCCAAGCATCTTTTGTCTTCCTGCTCTACTGTGCTGGTCCGTGGATCCCATCCTCAAGGTTATCAGAATCCAAGATGGCAGCTAAGGTTCCAGCCATTATGACTGAGTTCTAGATTGCAGGAAGGAGGAAGGAAAGATAGACGGAAAGGTCAATGAGCATTCCCTCAGCTGAGTCATCTTTCCTTAATCAGCCTTTCTAGAAGTTTCATATTTACCAATTAAAGATATTTATTGAGTGCCTACCATGTCCCAGGCACTGGAATACAGCAATGAATAAAACTGAAAAACTGGCCCCCTGGGAAGGAGTTAGAAATTCTCATGGTGGAAGATCAAAAAAAAATAGGTGAATATATAGTAGGTGGGAGAATACTTATCACAGTGGAGAGAAGCACAGTAGAATAGAGTGAAGATGAACGCCGGGAAAGGAACATTGCAATTTTTAAATAGCTGCTCAGGAAGAGTGGCACCAAGGACATGTTTTGAGTTAAGTCTGGAAAGAGGTGAGGAAAGAGCCAGGCAGATGGAGGGATGTTCTGTGTGCAGAGGCTGGTGTGTGTGGAGTAAGTTCAGGCCTGGAAGGATGGTCTTCTACTCTGAGTGAGATGGGAGTCTGGCCATTGGATTGACGTTAGCAGGCCAGATCTGACGTGTCTACATCTCTCATGCCAGACCTAGCTGCCCAGGAGGCTGGGAAATGTAGAACTTGACTGGCACGTTGAGCTCTGGATCAAATCTGGATTCCATTATTCAAGGATGAAGAGGGGAAATAGACATTGGGTGACAGTGAATTCTGCTTCACATGAGCTGGGTGAACTTGGTTCCAAATTACTTGATTTCTCTGAACTCAAATAAGATTTGACCCACTTTGAATTTACAAAGAGAATGCATGAATAAGACATGATGACATTTTATCATAACTCAGTGATGGGGGACAGTTTTTCAGTTTTATCCATTATTGTATTCCAGTGTCTGGCACATGGTATGGGTCACCCATTGGCCATTGTGTTCTGGCCTGAATCATAAGGTTTTGGAGAGGACAGATTTAATGCAGGGGTCAGGGCACAAAGGGAAACCACTGAGGGGCCCTTTTCTAGCTGAGCGTTTTCTGGACCCACTTGAGTTTCAGTGCAGTAGAATACCCGGGACTGCTCCATGCTCAGCTACTGGCAAAGACTTAAAGAGCAGTGTGCCCAGGGGGCTCAGATGCAAGAGCGACTGGATGTGACAGGATTGTAGACTGTGAAGGTCCTCTCCCATCAGTCAACAGCTTGAGTGGCAGCTAAATAACAGCCTCAAGCAGCAACTGCCCACTGTGTAGCTAGTCTAAAAGGTACCCAGGTGACTAGGGACGGCCCTCAGCAAAATTCCTTCTGAACTGTTGGCCCCTGAACTCTGATCTCTTGTATTCTGGCTCTTTCCTCCTTAGCTCCACTCTGTGAATGTCAGGGTCCTCCCACAAGGGCTGTCAGCAACGCTTTGTGAGCCCCATCTCTAGAGAGCCCCCAGGAGTCTCACCAAGGTCTGATACACAGTTGTATGTCCCTGGTACCAACTGGCTTCAGGAGTGTTCCTCCACACCCAGCCCTGCTGGCAGGCCTCTTGACCATCAGTGCTTTGGGAACAAAGAGGACTAAGGAAAAATCAGTGATGGATGGAAGCTCCCAGGGGCTGTTCAGAATTTCTAGCTGATGTCAAGTGAGTCTGTACAGTCCTCCAGGGATTCAAGACCTGGCTAGCAATCCGGGTCCTCAGGCAACATGGAGTACAGTCTTATCCAGTGCAGAGGGACATCTACAAGAGTGGATGACTGTAGGCACATCCACTGTATGCTTGACTGGGAATACATGTAAGGACCAATGACCAAATAGAAAAATGCCTGTTTTAATAAATTGGTGAGCACTCCACATTGAGTGCAAAGCCCTGGAAAACTGTGTTAGAGACTTTCACTTATCCTAGAAGTTGAAGAACCCAACCCAGAGGTAGGAGTAGGGTTTCCCACCTCCTCCGTGAATCTAGGTATTGGGACCCAAGCCTTCAGACGTGCCTGCCATAGGTGACCGTGACTAAGCCTGGGGAGCAGATACCAGCTCCACCCCATCACCCCAGCCAGCCGCACAGAGGAGGCCGAAGATCAGAGGAAGAGGAAGAGTGGTCTCCAAAGTATCCTGTCACCTGCTTCTCAGCTGCAGGCAAATAGCTGAGGAGAGCGGCCATGGTGAGGGTGCAGGTCAGAGATGAGCAGAAGGCTGGGCTGGGACCGAGCACTGACATTTACCACAGCGACCCTGCACGGCACCATGATGTGGGCTGGGCACACTGGTTCCCAGCAGGGCTTGTCCCCCTTGGAGGAGGAAGGAAGGAAGGAAGGGGGTGAGAGAGGGCCTTGGAGGCTTAGCCCCTGCCCTACTTCTGTGGCCATGGTGAGGATGTGGGAAGCTTCGCCCTTCTGTGATCTCCAACCTTAAGTTTCTATCCAAATGTGGAGAAGTTTCTAGACCTGAAGGGAAGAGCACCAGCAGTCCTCAATCTCCACATGTTCCTCATAGAAGCAGGCCATTAATGAGCCCTCTCCGTGTGTATGTGTTTGTCTGTTTTTCTAGAAAACCCACGAGAGTCATGCTTTGACCCTGGTTCCATCAAGAATGGCACGCGAGTGGGGTCTGACCTGAAACTGGGCTCTTCCATCACCTACTACTGCCACGGGGGCTACGAGGTGGAGGGCTCCTCCACCCTGAGCTGCATCCTGGGACCGGATGGGAAACCCGTGTGGAACAATCCACGGCCAGTCTGCACAGGTGCGGGGAGCCCGGGGCAGGAGGGTCTGAGGAACCGCAGGCACACTCTTGGCCCGGGGATACAGGAGGGGACCAGTGCTCAAAGGTGCCTCCTGCAAGCTGAGCCAGCAAACGTGGGTGTACTGTGACTGGGGACGGCTTATAAGTCACCAGGCGAGCCAGTCCCTTTCAAGGCAGCCTCTCCCTCAGATCACATGGTGATTGATCTGTCCATTCAGATGGTTCTCATGTCCTCAACAGAGGCCTTGTGGACACGCCACCCAGAAAGTGCACCCCAGGGGAAGGGAGCCTAAAGTGCCCTGGGCTTGCTCCTGAGCCTGGGGCAATCACTAAGGGCACCTCCATGTGAAGTAAACCCCTGGAGTGGGCCACCTCCAGGTGGACCTGGGTCACCTTTGGGGTCCTAGTGGGTGGAAATGAGTGTCAGAACCTCAAGAGCATGGGACCACCCACGCTGAAAAGTGTAGCCTCAGCTGGGCATGGTGGCCCACCCTCTAATCTCATGGCTCAGGAGGCTGAGGCCGGAGGATCACATATTCAAAGCCAGCCTCAGCCACTCAGCAAGGCCCTAAGCAAGTTAGTGAGACCCTTTTCTAAATAAAATATAAAAAAGGCTGGGGATGTGGCTCAGTGATTAGGTGTGCCTGTGTTTAATCCCCAGTACCAAAAGAAAGAAGGAAGGAAAAGTACAGCCTCCCTTCTGCCTATATGAGCAAGAGCAGCCCTTCTCTTGTAGAAATTGGCACCAGGAATGGAAACGGAAGGTGACCACTCCCAGTGGGTTAGTCTGAGGAAACAAACATCAGCCTCCTACTCATGAGACGCCAGCTTCCAGGAAGCACTTCCTCTGTGGGAAAGCAGAATGTTCCTTTCTAAACCCCATGTGTGAGCAGGAGAGGCCCCTGACCTGCACCCCAAGGCTGTGCCTTCAGGGACCAGCACCAGTGTTAACAGAGGGCAAGGACTGACGTGTGCCCCAGAGACCCTCCATAGCATTGGGCTGGGCTTTCAGACGGAGCCAGGACTAGGTGTCCTGGGCAGAGCAGGGTAGCGTCCTGGGGGCTCCCCTTCTCCATGTTCATTGCCCACTCAGGGCAGCCCCACCATGGCCAGAGGCTCTCCACTGGGAGCAAGAGGGAGGATGGACAGTTAACGAGAAGCCCACAGGGTCACCTGGCCCCCTACCTGGTTTCTCTTTCAGCTCCCTGTGGGGGACAGTATGTGGGTTCAGATGGAGTGGTCTTATCTCCCAACTATCCCCAGAACTACACCAGCGGACAGATCTGCTTGTATTTTGTCACCGTGCCCAAGGACTACGGTATGGCTTATTTTGTTCTTGTGTTCCTGACTCTTCCCCCTTGTTCCACAATGGGCAACTCGGGCTCTTCCCAGTGATCCACTCCCTAGTGGGCCCCGACAGAGCAACCTCCGGCATCTCAGCAGGACACAGAGGGCTGCTGCTCCCAATCACACTGCGGAGGTGTTCCTGATGCTGGAGGGAAGGGCTCCCATGAGGCCGGCCGGGAGCAAGGGCCTGCAGTTGATGAGGAGCTGCCCAGGACAGAGACCAGGTGTCCTGAAGGCCCGCAGCACAGCTGTGACTGAATGGAGGGGCAGGGGGCTCAGCAGCAGGAAGGAGGGGAGGATGGAGCTGGGCTTGAAAGTGCAAGCGAGGGTTGCAGGAGCCAGGTCACCCATGTCCCATCTGAAAAACAGCCTGGACCAGAGCTATAGATCAGAGCAACAAGAAGAATGTGGGGAGTAGCCAGTGCCTTGAGGAAACAGAGAAACCTCCAGACCCGAAGAGATCCAGACAGCAGGAGCCAAGTGCATCCCCTGCTTGGCAGTGGTGACTTCCGAGAGTCCTGCCAGCCCTCAAGCATTCAAGAGGATCCTAAAGGGCACCCAGGTGCCCAGCCTGGCTGCTTTCTCCCTGGATGTCCTCTTTGTAGGAGGACTAACAACTCTTTGAAAACGCGGGTGATACTGAGTACAGTGAAGGGTGACAGTATGCCCTCACCACCTAGGAGAGGGGCGGGACAGCCTGCAGGGAGCTGACTGCTTGTCCCAAAAGGTAGGACAGGGCCTGATGCTGAGTCACTCAGCAAACATGTAGTAAGCACCTCTTGGGGTCATGCGCTCTGCTGAGTCCTGGGGCCACTGCAGCGGGAGAAACGTGTTCCTGCCTCTTTCAACTCCAGTCTCATCTTCACCCAGGGCTCCTGACTCCTGTGCACTTGCTCCTGCCCCAGGACCTTCATTGCCCAATGTGCTTATGTGGCAGGCGCTTTAGACCTGCAGGATCACAGGAAAGTCGTGGCAGGTGTCCAACCCCATGTGCTGCTGACAGCATCCTTGGTAGGCAGGCACGAAGTTCATGCTCATACTTCTCCAATGACATGGAGCTCACCCCTCTGCCCTGAGGTTGGTCAGTGGTGGTGAGCTGAAACCTGTCTGCGGGCACTGGCTTTGGAGGGGCAGTGACCTGCTCCAAGTGTCTTCTCTTTGCCAGTGAGGCCAACTCTGAGCCTCGATTAGGGATCTGGGTCTGGAGCACTTGTCCTCTAGCTCTGACATCATCTGAGAGATCTTCCTGTGATCCCCTGTCTAAAGTGACCTGCCTCACCCTGTCCTTCTGTCCCATCACCCAAAAACTTAACTCTCTGAAATGATCTTGTTTATCTAGTTGCTTAAGTGTCTATGGGGGTTGGAGGGGGCTGTCCCACTAGAATGCACACTCTGTGACAGCAGGAACCCGCCTATCCTGTCCACTGCAGGAGATGCCCCTGCCACCAGCCCTAATGCAGTGTCCATTTTCAGGCTACAGAATATTCTCTTCCTCCTGCTCCTTGCCCCATGAGTCCAGAGCTAAGGATCTCGCTCCGTCGCTGCCTCATTCAGCATTACAAACACTTGGGTAGCATGCAGTCAATTCCACAGCCTCAATCCCTCCCTCTGCCTCAACACACATACAACATACATGTACAACACACTTGCACATACAATGCATGAAACATACACACGCCTACGGCCTATCTCCTATGTAATTAAGGCTCTGAGCCAAAGTGGAGAAGGATCTACCCAGGCTTTTGCCCTCAGCACACCAGGCGTTCTGGGAGACAGGAAGCAGACAGAATGAACCCAGGTCTGGCAGATAGCTGAATGGAAGCCTGGCCCACCGTGGCTCAGGAGTGAGCTCTGTCCTTCCAGCAGTGACCAGCAGAGAGGAAAGGGCTGAGGAAGCCTTGTACAATTATTAGCTGGCAGCCTGAATCTCCATCAAGTGGCAGATAATGCCTATCTGACTGGGCAGGCATTTCAGCCCCCTTCCTCGAAATAGCTGGGGAACTCTTTTAACCTCTGAGCCTCCATTTCTTTGCCTACAAAATTTGCATAATCTCTGGAAAAGTCACAAAGATGGTGCACATAGCAAGTGTGATCTCTGACATCCAATAGGTGCTTAATAGAGTTATGCACTGTCTTGGGCAAAACAAGGCAGAGATATTGTCTGCTGCACAGACGGTTGCTCCCTCCCCAGGAGCAGGCAGCTACTCCCCACCCTCATTCCTGCTACCCGTGGACCATCTTGTATCCAAGGGCTGCCCTGGTCAGCTTCAAAGGAAAAGTAAAGGAGACTCTGGGGTCCTGAGAGCACATGGAAAATGGGGGTATTGCTGAAAGCCCTTCCAAGACCTCAATTAACTGCTGCCACGGCTTTCTCAGAAGGAATAAGCTTAGCTCAGCGCCACCTCCAACAGCCAGACCTGTCCCCTCTGTGCCCCAGCATGCCTGTCCCCTCTGCACTCTGAGCTCTCCACACCCTGTCTCCTCCACAGTGGTGTTTGGCCAGTTCGCCTTCTTCCACACCGCCCTCAACGACGTGGTGGAGGTGCATGACGGTCACAGCCAGCACGCTCGGCTCCTCAGCTCCCTCTCCGGCTCCCACACAGGTACCCAGGGCAGGGCCAGCAGGGGATGGTGGTGGGCGGGGGGCAGGCACCACAGGCCAGCTGCTAGGAATGAGGCCCTGTGAGCAGCAGGGGCGGCAGGTGGACCCTCAGGGCTTGGCATTGGTCACACTGTGGCGCGTTCCTGAGAATCCACCGCAGAGGGGAGCTCGGCCTGCTCCCTGGCTTCAGCGCAAACCTGGCCTTTTTTTTTTTTTTTTTTTTTTTTTTTTCAATTTTAGGCTTGTTTCGTTTTCGTGTTAGAGAATTTAAGGGCAAAACGAAGTAATCAGAGAATTTAAATTAAAATCACCCAGAAAGAACCACTGATAAGATGTACTGTATTTCCTTCCACTCTATCTATCTACTTAATCTTTTACATATTTTATTGAATAAAACAATAGACATGTTTTAACTGTGAACTTTTTTCTGTCATTTTCTTTCGTAACGGGACTTTGAAAGGCCGCTTGCTAGTCTTTCATGTAGTTATTTAAGTATTCATACGTAAGTATGAATTCCTTCGAGATTCCCTTTAGATCGTATCTATATCTTACTCTTATTAAGAGTAATTCAAGGTGTTATACCTGTCTCTTCATTCACATCTCTGACTGCGACCTTAGACTATTCAGAAGCAGAAAGACCAGGTCAAAGGATATGAGAGATCATCGTGGCTTTTTGTACAGGTCGTCAAAAACCCCTGTAGAAAGATCTTTCTCCCTTGTTCACCAACAGTGAATAAGAGGGTGTGCTTTATTCACACAAAACCAGGTAATTAAAACACCCAAAGCATCATCGATTTGAAAAGCAGAAATGGTATCTCATTTTCTAATTCGCCTTTTTTATTACCAGTTAGGTGGTAACCTTTTTATAATGTGTTTATTGGTCCATGCATTTTCTGTTGGCAAATTTGTGTCGATTTTTCCATTAACACTTGTTTTTCTCATTTATCGAGTAGAGCTCCATATTATTTTGAGCCGTATGTATTACATACGATAAACCCTTTTGTCTAGATTATATGCTATAAAAAGCCTTTCCCTCCAGTTTGTCATTTGCCATTTAATTTTCTTCAGGGTGTTTTAATGTCAGAAAATGTAAATTTCCCATGATATCAAATCTATCAATGTTTCCTTTTATAGTTGTCTCCTTTGCTTTTATGCTGATCAAATAAATATTCCTCTGTGTTTTCTTTTGCCTCTTTTTAGTTTCATTGTTCTGCCTTAATACCCTTGGAATTTATTTTGATTTATTATTTGATACAGAGAATCTAACCAGTTATATAGTTAATCAGTTATCCTAGTAGAATTTTCAAAATGCCAGATTTACATATATTAAATTTTTATGAAGTATAGGGTCTGTTCCTAGACTTTTCCTCCAGTGTCTGTTTATTCTTGTATCACTTTTAGTTATTGTAACACTATTACCAACACTATCATAGTGTTTAATGTTATAACAATTTTAAACACATCATCTTATCGGTCCCCATGGTCATTCTTTGTTTTGAATTCTTTTTATTGACTATTCTTGCTTACTTTTGTCTCCAAATAAAATTTAGAAATATTTTATCAAGTGAAAAAAATTGCATTGAGAATTTGACTGAAATTTCACAAAATGTAGATTAAATTAGGGAGAACTCACATCTTTATAAGAACACTTCTACCCATGTAGGAACATGGTCTATCTCACCAGTCATTTGTCTTTTGTAACTTTGGGGAAGGCGCAATGATTTTGATTTAAGCAATATTCATTTTTTGTTAACTTTATTCCTAGATATTTCATTGGGATGTTTTGTGGCCCTTTGTGTTGCTGCTACAAATGGGTCTTTTTCCCGCCTTGTATTTTCTAACTGGTCTTTGTTAGGAAATTTCAAGACTGGCATTTTTTGGTATATTCATTGAACCTTCTACAATAGTGCTACCATTGCCAACTAATTCTTGGCCATCAAGCAAAAAGCAATGTGATTTGCAAATAAATTTACCTCATTTTATTTCCTTCTTTTCAGTGGTTTTTCTTTTCTTTCTTTTTTTTCTTCCATGATTACTAGTCTATTCAAGAATAGTGTTTTGATTTTGATGGTATCTTTCCTTTTTTTCATTTCGTAATTTCTTTTAAATTTGACAGCAAAATTTATATAATATACTATATTAATGTTCAATATCCTTTGTTTCAACTACTTATGTCCCCTGACTTTGTTTGCTGAATGCTATATTCATAGTTCCCCTTTTTCTCAGCTGTAGCAGAGATTTTGTAGTTTTGGTTGTGGTGGTTGGTTGGTTGTTTTGTTGTTGTTGTCGTTGTTTCCCTGTGTAAGAAAAAGCATGTTTACAGTAGTATATTCAGTTTTGCCTTCATGCCACACATCTTAATATGCACTGTTTTCCTTATCATTACTTTCTAGGTAACCCACAGTATTACATATTCCTTTGCCCAAGGATTGACTAGGAATGCCTCCTCCTTTCCATACAAAACTCTGATCTGGGACTGGGAAGATAGCTCAGTCGGTAGAGTGCATGCTTTGCATGCACAAGGCCCTGGGTTCGATCCCCAGCACCACAAAAAAAAAAAAAAAAAAAAAAAAAAAAAACACAAAACAAAACAACAAAACTCTGATCTGGTTCTTGTTACCTTATGCATTTCTGTTCTTTTCTATTTTTCTTGCCACATGCTTAGAGAACGTAGCCTGTGTCGCTTCTACTTTGGAAAGTAAATGAGGTCTTTCAGGAGCCAAGGACATTTCAATTTTAAACCCCTGAAGTAGCTGAGAAGAATGTGCGTTCTCTGTAGAATGGAGAGGTCACACAGCAGCAAGGGGTCAGCTTGGCTCTGCCGTCACACCACCCAGACTCACCCGTGTTATCGGGCTTACTTACTAATTGTGTGGGCACAGTACTTGACCTCTCTGAGCCTCAGTTTCCTCATCTGAAAACTGCAGATAGCAGAAGCCCTACCCCTGGAGTTATAAGCAGGAGTGAATGGACTTTGAAATAGCTATTGGATCAGTCTTACTCAATTTTGTTATTCAATTCCCTTTATCAGGGATTCTGCACCAAACAACTTTTCAAAACCTCTGCCCAACACTCAGCCAAGAGTGTAAATCAGGAGCTCTCAGGATGGGATGTTTTTTCAAAATTGATCAATTGATTGACTGATTGATATAAGTATAGCTGTAGATATAAAAGCCTAAGTATAGGTATGTTACCTATAGGTAATGAGAGATAGGTAGGTATATATTTAGAACCTTTGGATGCAAATATGAATACAAATAAAGGTATAGTTATAGGGTTTTTAGACCAATAGAAATGGAAGGAAGGAAGGAAGGAGGGAAAGAAGGAAGGAAAGAAAGAAGGAAGGATTAGATCTATCACTCTTAATATACTCAGAGAGTTTTATTCCTCGCTTGGAGAAACACTGATAATGAGCCACACTGGTACCGATGGGAGTGAACTGTCCCTGTCCCTGAGCTGTGTTGGGGCTAAGAAAACAGCTCAAGGAACATTGCTGAATATCTTCACTTTGTTTTCAGCAATGACTGAGAATGTTGTATTAAAACGCCTCCCACAATCGTTACATGTTGTTATCTTCTAACATCTCGAACAGTTTGCGTATCCTTCCTGTCCACGTTTGCCTCGTCTCTTTCCTCGGTTCCTCTGAGAGTATCTTTAAGAGGAAGATTATTTACTTACTCCACAAGTGAAACGCCCGGCCTGGTGTCTGTCAGCGCTTGCCCTCTCTGGTTTTCCCTGTGTTGCACTAACTTTGCGGTCTCTCCTTTCCCTTCAGACCCGGTCCATCCCGAATTTCCAATTTTTCTTGGTCTTTTAATTGTTTGTAGCAATTATTTTCAAAATCGTGAACCTCTTCCCCGCTGACAGGTTTTGGCCATCAGACTTAGTTTTGCTGCCCCTGAACAGTGGTTTTCGGGGGTTGAATTTATCACTGCTAGTTCTTGATTTCCCTGTTGGAGTTCCTCTTTTCAGTGGGCTCATAACTGCAGTACTTCCTGTCACCTTGCATGTATGAGAATGGCTTTCTTTAGACATGTCATATAAATGACAACTCAATTGCAAATCAAATTATGGTTCACACCCTTTATCTTTCAAAACTGCAGCAAACATTCTGCTTTATTCCAACATTTAATATTACAGACAAATTGGGTTCCAACCTGATTCTTTGTCCTTGTGTCCTTATAAATAACCTATGCTTTTCTATTTCTATCCCTATGATTTTCATATATAGATATGTTTGTGTATGTATATATATACATATATATGTATATATATATAATTTTTTTTTTTTACTTTGAAAATTACACAGCCCAGTAGGTAAAGGGCATCTCTTTTTCACTGCTCAGATCTGGCTCTGGGCAAGTTGGTACAGTCGAAGCTTCAAGGCTTAGGAAAGTTATCTTCCTTCTTAAATTATTTCTTCTTTGATTCCTCCGTCTTGTCTCTCTGGAATTCCTGACATATGTCTATTGGATTTTTCTCATCCATCATCCATGTCACTTCTCATTTCTCTTATTATTCTGATAATCTTTATCCTTCTTTTGTAGAACCTGGAAGGAATTCCCAAGTTTCATCTCTGTTTCACTGTTGGATTCTGCAGAGTCCAGAAGCTGCGTATTAGCATTCCTTGTCCCTTCATGGTCTTTACCTCAGATCCTTCGCTTGGCACATCTTCTTTCTCTAACTCGGAGACTGATGTTCAAGTTAATCTTGTGCCAACCGTGACTGAGAACCTTCTGAGATTTTTGCCTGTTCTTTGTTGTAGTTAACGTAAAAAATATTTGCTTGGACTTCTCAGAGTTGTCTTCTCTCATCTTTTCTTATGTCTGATGATTTGTCTGTGCTTCCCCTGGAGAAGAAGGTGTACCTGCATTCCAGACTGAAGTCATGGGCTGTGTGGGCCATCCCTGGGGTCCTACCGCACATCTGTCAGGCTAAACTGTGGGAGGACTGGAGAGTTCTCTCTGCCCACCTCTGTTGCTAGGAGAACAGTGATAATGAAGGAAGTTACCTGGACCAACCCTCTGGGCCACATGTAAATTTAAGTGTGCTATACCAAAGGTCACCTGCTCCCCATGACCAGTAGCACCCCACCAGTGGACCTCACGGTGGCTCCCAGTGTCTCTTGACAGGTCTGGACTCCAGCATGGTCCTTTCTAACCGCTACTTCCCTTCTGAAGGTGGAGTCTGTCCCCACTCTCAAGGGCCCTTAAGATTGCAGAGGGGAAGCATGCAGAGTGGCCACACCACTACCTGCCACCATGTCCTCCCTGGGCACATCCTGTCATAGAAAGGTGACAGTGAGCAGGACCGTGCTTCATGGCTGCAGGAGTAGGTCTAGACCTTCATTTTCTGCTGCCAAGGCCGCCCGCCTCCTCCAGCCTCCCCTGCCCATGCAGACTTCCCCCCAGTGCCTGTATCTTGTTGGTTTGGTGACAATAGCTCCTGGTTTGCTGAGACCATTGCAGCTTTCACTTAGATGTCCTAGCGTAATTATTAATAGCACGACATTTTACTCTCAAAAGTGTCCTAGTATGAGCAATAAATTACTGCTCTGCTTATCCATCATTTCACAGGAGGTCTAGGGAAAGCCAGTCACTCTCAGGTGATCACGTCACCCTCCTTCCCAGCTGGTGCTTTCTTTTTTTTTTTTTTTAATCAGATGGATGTCCTGAGTACACTGCCAGTCAGCTTGTGGGTCAACACAGCTCCAGCCACTTTCTCCTTTCTGGGCAGGTCATGTAATCTTTCTGAACCTCCCTGTCTTACTCTGTTAAATCAGGGTCCTGAACTCTGCCATGCCAACCTCACAATGACCAAAGGTCAAGGTAGGACCATGGGTGCAAACCTCCTCTGCAAACTTGGAACTGTAAAGTACAGTGAAAATGTGAGGTTTCCCTTCAGGAAGGCCTGGAAACTGCTGGGTAGGGTACGAGCAGCCCCTTCCTTGGCCAGGATTTTCTCTGCTGGGCTGGCTGTTGGGCTCACAGTCTTCCTCTCCTCCTCATCCCTTATCTCTGCAGGAGAGTCTCTGCCCTTGGCCACCTCCAATCAAGTTCTCATTAAGTTCAGTGCCAAAGGTCAAGTGCCAGCCAGGGGCTTCCACTTTGTGTACCAAGGTACGTAAGACATGGATGCCGGAGGTTCAGAGGCCTTCTCAGCTCCTCTGTGACTGTGACCCTGGAAACAGGGACCTTCAAACCCTCCTCTGACCTCTTTCTCAGGGTATCTGGGGGCAGTTGCTAGTTTATGGGGCCATTCTCTGATATTTAGTTGAAATTCATACAGTGAACCTTTACCCAAGGCACACATTTCCGTATTGAATGAGGAAGACAGTCAGGTCCGGGAGACTGCACTCTTGCCCGTGTTCTGAGACAGTCCAGATGGAGTGGGGACACCATCCCAGCCTCTTTCCTGAACTCTGTCTCTCATGGAGCTTGGTTTTGTTTGCAAGGCACAGTAAGGTGTGGGGAACGCAGGCTCTGAGGTGAGGAGGATGCCACACTTGGGAGCCCCACTTTTCTCATGTGTAGAGTAAGGGTAGTACCAGTTCCTCACCGAGAGGATGAAAGGCGTACCTGACCCAGCTGGTACCAAGCAGGCAGTCGAGTCCATTCCCGTCTTTATCCAGAAAGGCACGTCCTAGAGCAGCTCAGCTCTTACCTGCGGCCCCAGCCCCCTTGTCCTGGAGAACATCCACTTTCCTAGATCCCAGGTCCTAACTTGGCTCCGTTTATTCGACTGAGTCCAGGATAAGATGCATTTGCCTGTGTAGGGGTAATCCTGCCACATGGGTGCCATCTCTGGGACCTGGGTTAGAGGGTTGCACAATCTGCCATTGTGGACAGGTCATGGAGAGCAGCCCTGGGGAGGGTCTTAAAGCACCTGAGGAAGAGAGTCCCAAAGCAGGCTGAAGGTGGAGGAGGAAGAGCCATTCTCCCTGTGAGGCAGTGGGACCCTAATCAGCAAGGGGCATCACTGGGAAGCAGAGAGCAGCTCTTGGCCTAAAGTGTGCATGTGGGTCCTTCCCCTGGCTCCCCTGTGCTTTCCCAGAAGCTCTAACATTTTGTGTCACATGACATTTTGCCATGACATGTTGTGTCCAACTATATTCAGAAAATGCACCTCATCCTAGAGAGAGAACCTCCTCTTGCCCTAAGGGAACCTGCCCATAGCCTCCCAGGGTCCCATTCAGAGTGTCTTTATCCAAATCCCGTTCTGTGTGCATCTCTGGGCTGGTTTCTAGAAGGATGAGAACTGCCCCTCAGTGCCCTTGTCCCCTGCCCCCTCAGCGGTGCCCCGAACCAGCGCCACGCAGTGCAGCTCCGTGCCCGAACCCCGCTACGGCAAGAGGCTGGGCAGCGACTTCTCAGTGGGGGCCATCGTCCGCTTCGAATGCAATTCCGGCTATGCCCTGCAGGGGTCCCCAGAAATCGAGTGCCTCCCTGTGCCTGGGGCCTTGGCCCAGTGGAATGTCTCGGCACCAACCTGCGTGGGTGAGTACAGGCCTGGGGCTGCCAGGAGGCCGCGCTCCCTGGAGAGGCAGCCAGTCCCCACGGATGCCCCAAACCACAAAGCAGAACTTCCCAGCCCACAACTTAGTAGGCAACCCATTCAGGCCACGTCACTGGTCCTGTGGGCCATGTGTGAAGACGGCAAGGAGGAGCCGAGGGAGGGAGGCTTGTGAAGGGAAGAGCCGGGGTCCAGGGTCCCTGGGAAGTAGTCATGGAGGAGGCCAAGAACAGAAAAAGAAGGCAGGACTGGGGGCCCAAGGGAGAGAACAGAGGGGTCGAGTCAGAAGCAGAGGCTGGGGTCCTGAGGGAGGAGTCCGTCTGGGAGGCCCCAGAGGAGCCGCAAGGACAAGTGGCAGTCGCCGCTGACCAGAGCTGTGTCTCCTCCCAGTGCCATGCGGAGGCAATCTGACGGAGCGCAGGGGCACCATCCTGTCGCCCGGCTTCCCAGAGCCCTACCTCAACAGCCTCAACTGCGTGTGGAAGATCATGGTCCCTGAAGGAGCCGGCATCCAGGTAGGAGCACGCAGTTGCCCTGGGCAGCTGGCTGTGGCCCATCCCTGAGCCAGGAGGAGGATCGCCAATAGTGTCCCTGCCCCTGCAGATAAGAGGTGCAATCCAGGTGTGGGGGTGTGGGGCCCCTGCAGCTAAGAGGTGCAGTCCAGGTGTGGGGGTGTGGGCACAGAGACGGACACAGCAGTTCACAGAGGCGTAAGGAGAGAGGTAGCTCTGGAAGGAAGAGAGGTAAGCCTTGGCTCAGGCGACCAGGGCAGGCTCAGGCGACCAGGGCAGGCTCAGAGGCCACGGGTCTAGAACTGGAACTTAAAGGTGAGGGTTCTTGCCTTGAAGGATGCTTTTCTGACAATTGTGGGGGATCGAAGGGGAGACCTTGCAGATGAGGGAAAGGAGCAAAGCACCAAGCACAGGTGAAGCATGGAGAACCACCAAGAAGCTAAAATGGGGGTGTCGCTGGTGCCCAGGATAACAGCCAAGTGGAGGGAGGCCCAGAACAGGTGCAGAGGCATGGAAGAGAATCCAGAGCCTACCAGGCCAACAGAGAGGCAGCAAACTGGGACTGGAGCTGGACACACCTGGGCAGAAGTGGGCTGGCCCATTGCTGTGGAATGTCCCATGCAATGAAGCCAGGAAAGTGGGGAAGCCCAAGGAATATTCCAGAGATGAGAAGGCCGGACCAACTCAAGCCTTCTCACTTCCTGGAATTTCTTTTCCCCATTCTCTACCTTGCAAAGTATCTCACTGACTTGTGAAAGGTCCTCCACTTCACCTCTGTCTTCCCCCACCCTGGACAGGAGCTCCTACCGTGGTGGAAAGGGCCTCGCAAGTGTCCAAGCCGGAGCAGGTGCTCGAGCGCTCCACTCTGGGCAAGGAGGGAGGGAGGGGTGCAGGCTGCCTAACCAACAGGTCAACCCCTCTGCCTTCCCAGATTCAAGTTATCAGTTTTGTCACAGAGCAGAATTGGGACTCCCTGGAAGTGTTTGACGGTGCAGACAACACTGTCACCATGCTGGGGAGTTTCTCAGGTAAGCCAGGACTTCTGAGGCTTCGATCTGGAGAATGTAGTAAATATCATCATCATCATCGTCATCGAAATCTGATGCTGACAAACCATAAATTTCACCATTTCAAAGTATACACTGCTGATTTTTAGTATATTCACAAGGTTCCACAACTATCTAATTCCAGAACATATTTATCACCCCAAAAAGAAACCAGATACCCATTTGTGCTCACTCCCCACCCCGCTACACACACACCCAGCCTCCAGAAACCGCTACTCTTTCTACCTCTGTGGATTTGCCTATTCCAGGCATTTCATATAAACAGAATCATACAACACATGGCCTCTGGGTCAGACTCTTCCTCTTGGCACAGTGTTTGTGAGGATCACCAAGTAGGGGTACCTCAGCACTTCATTGCATGGCTGTCTACCCTGCATCTGTTGATGGATGCTTGGGTTGCTTCCAATTTGGATCCACTGAAAAATGCCACTATGAACATTCACGTACAAGTTTTTGTGTGAGCATGTATTGTCCGTTCTCCCAGACAGTTATCTAGACATGGAATTGCTGGGCCACATGGTAACACGGTTAACTTGCTAAGGGACTACCAAACTGTTTTCCAAAGTGGCCACACCACTCTCCATTATTCCAGCCCTGGGCTTCTGCCTGCGTGTGGTGTATGTCGTTTTCCCAGTGGCCAGGGCAATTAATTGAATCCGTTAGGTCCAGAACTTCATGCTTTCAAAATGTAAGAAGGAGTCATGTGCTCCCAGATAAGCTGTCTGCACTGCTGGGTTGCCCAGATAATTTCACACCACAGAGTCATTTTGAAGATGGTTGGGTGGGGACCAGCATGGCTCCCTCTCCTGCTGGCGTGACCGCAGTGCTAGTCATCTTGTGGGGAATGGTCTGGAGTCTTCCCTCCCATGGCCATTGAAGACCTGGCACTCTAAGGGATACCCATTGTCGTTTAGAGAGTTTCATAACTGGGGACACTTGGGGACCTTGAGAGCTGCCTGTCAATAGGCAACAGAAGCAAGAGGAATGGGAGGACCTGGGGGGCCTGGGAAGCCATGCCTAATGGACCCTGGTTTCCTTGCCCAGGGACCACCATGCCTGCCCTTCTGAACAGCACCTCCAACCAACTCTACCTTCACTTCTACTCAGACATCAGCGTGTCTGCTGCCGGCTTCCACTTGGAGTACAAAAGTGAGGAGGCGGGGTCTTGGCTGTGTGCAGGGGTCAGGGTGGGAGCAGATGTTACTGGGTTCCCTCCACGAGCAGGGATTATATTGGGGTTGTACGTTCTCCATCCCACTCAAGCCTTACCACAGACCTAGGTGACGATTCTAAGGCTCAGAGAGGGTCTGGAACCTCCCCAAGTCTGCACAGCCAGTGAGCATGGGAGAGCCAGAAGTTCACATCAGGAATTGGAAAGAGGCTTGATTACTGGCAGTTGGGGTATGAGAATATGGAGGTGATCTCCTCCTCCAGTTCTACAGACTATCCTCTCTGACACTTGGTTCTATGATGCAGTTGTCTTCCAAGTTTCTTCTCTCATTGGAAACTTCACTCCTCTCCTACAAGATTTCTCCCTCTGGGCTCAAACCCATGTATCCTGACTTCCAGCTTCCCTAGGTGGGCATAATTAAAAACTCTAAACAGGAAGAGTTGTGGGGATGAAGAGTTTGTGGGAGACTGCATTTATCCTGGGACTGCTCCCCCTACTCCTTTCCCCGCCGGGTACAGGAAAGACCAGGAAGGCAGCAGCAAATAACCATTGAGCATTTACAATGTTCCAGGTGCTCTGCTGGGTTGTGCTGGGTTGGGTAGGATCAAGATGGGGTTAGTCCCTCCAAGTTCACCGAAGAGAGGCAGATACCTAGAGAAGGACATCAGAGCATTACTGGTGCTCACAGGGATATCTCTAGATAGCAGAGCAGTGGCCCCAAAGAGAGAATGGGCAGCAGGGAGGGGACCATCATGAAGAAACA
The DNA here is from genome assembly GCF_902686445.1 of Sciurus carolinensis. NCBI lineage: Eukaryota > Metazoa > Chordata > Mammalia > Rodentia > Sciuridae > Sciurus > Sciurus carolinensis. The sequence goes on from NC_062213.1 coordinate 184,986,137, forward strand.
CTGAGCACCAGCAAATGCACCAGGCCCTGTGTTAGGTACCCACAGAACAAAGACGAGGAGATGGTTCCTGCCTTCAGAGTGGAGGGGGAGAGACAGACGTGGAAACCGTCATTTGAGTGCAACCTGATGCGCTCAAGAAATAGAGGAAGGGAGCTTCGCTTAGCCAAGTAAGGCCCTGCAGAAGGGGATACCTGAGCTAGGTTTGGAATGGGAAGCAGGAAAGGCGAGAAGGCATGGTTGGCACCGCGGACTGTGACAACATGGGTCTGTCGGATGGAAGGCGCCCGTGATGCTGGAGGCCTGATGGGGTCAGCAGATGCCCATCTGGGTCTCCCGGAGGAATAGACTTTATCCAGGTGGTGGAGGGAGGGCCAGTGGGATCCCAGGATGCTCAGTCCCTAAAAACTGAAGCGTGCACCTGATAGGAAAGGCCGGGCAGCTTGAGCAAAGACCCCGAAGGATGGAGAATAGCCCAGAGACCTCTGAGACCTTCCTCCCCACACACAGGAAAGGCTTCGCTCACCTGCTGGACTGAAATAGCCTGGGTTACCGAATAATTCACATGACTCCCTTTATCCTCCCTTCTCTGCTCCCTCCAGTTTTGTTTCTTTATCCACTATTTTAATTTGAGTCCTGAAATGTTCCCTGGAACTATTACTTGTTCTTTCTTTTAAAGATACACTTCCTTCCTAAATCTCCTTCTCATTCAATTGCTCCATTCCCAGAAAAACCTGCCCCTTCTTGGTTTTCTCTGTCCACGGGAACTGGCAGTTCTCCGCAGCTGCATTTCCCATGCACCATCCTCCCATGAGGGATATGTGGAGACTGCAATTCCTAGAGGCCAAGACCCTGGAGTTTTGTGTTGTTGATAATCTGTGGAGAGGGCGCAGAAGATGGCGGATGAGCGGCTCCTGTAGACGCAGATGGTGTTTGAGGGCGGCTGTGGAGTTATGTTTCCCTCAATGACTCATGTTTAATTTTTATTTCATTGGAATGGAAGTTGGAACAATATGCTTTCAAAAGTAATAAATTACACATGATAAAAAATAATTTTTCCTTTGTTGTAACCACAGCTTAAAACCGAGCTGCTCAGTGTAACAGCAATGGACTCCCCTCCGCCTCCCTCCTCTTCTGCTCTCCAGCCTCGTTCTCCTTCGTAGTGCACTTGCCCCCCAAATACCCCCGCCATGTTCTTTCATTCTCTCCCCTCCTCTCACCGCCCCCTTCTCCTTCCATTCACCACCTTCCCAGTCCAGTAATAGAGCCTCAAGTCACTAAGTTGTGACCACCCCACCAAATAGTGAGGTGCATTGTTGAGAAAGGGACCTGAAGACAGCCAAGGTGAAGTCCTTCAGCTCCGCTGGATGACTGCTTCAGTCCTTGTCCTTGGGGTCTTTTGTCTCAGCTGCTGAGGTTTTGGACACAGGCCTGAATAGACTTCACTTCCAAGCATCACATGCATTCTTCAAAGCACACGGAGGACAGGAGCTGCCTGGGAAGGGTGGGAGGGGACTTCTGGAGGGAGAGCAGTGCTCTGTAGGCTTGAGGGGGGTTTAGGTGGTACAGGGACAGGCATTTGTTAAAATACAGCTCGTGTATATTTACCATCATGACACTCACACTTGACGGTGTACTTGTATAGTTTGTGGATTTCATTATATGTAAACTGTCCTCAAAAGAAAAAAAAGGTCTTTATCAGTCTCACCTCTGAATATGGCATGAGGGCTTGTCAGCTGCTGCAAAAGAAGACGGGCTGGTGGTTGGTGGCTTGGGTTGACCAGCCCTTCCCTGTTCCTTTTCCATGGATACCAGCTCCCTGAAGGCCCTGGACAACCAAGGAGCCTGTATCTCTCAAGGGAGCCACCAAGAGGGTAGAGGCCCCCCTCTCAAACTCTGCTCACTCCTCCACCCCCCTTCCTGCTGCCCTTGGGGCAGAAGCACACTTCAGAGCAAGCAGAGCAGCCAGCACACAGTCACCCCTTTGTCTGTTGTTGCTGGCGAAGGGCACTCCGTGTCCTGCCCACCCATACGCAGGAACTTATTCCACACATCTGAAGTGCCCGCACCTGCAGGCTCCCATGGGGCACAGGAGAAGCACAGAGCCCCCAGGCAGGAGGCCGCACTCCTGTGTGCCCTGGTCAGCCAGGAAGGGACTCAGCAGGATGAGGATGATGTCGGGTGGGGAGACGAGAAGAGGAGGGGTCAGGGTAGGCAAGAGCCCAGCTGGCCGGGGCTGGGCCTCCTCTTGGCAGAGCTGGGGTCAGACTGGGCTCAATCTGAGTCCCAGCTCTGCGGCTCCAGGGCACACACCTGGCCTCTCTTGGCCAGGGTTCTCACCTGTGAAATGGGGGCTGAGGTCTGCCTCAAGGGGACGCAGGAGGCATGTGACTCCCCAGTCTGGCCTCGCTCATGGCACGTGCCCGGCGAGTGCTGTTCCCACGGGACGATGGGAGGAGGACCAGGACAGGTGCCCGCCCAGCCCAGGTGCAATGCGGGGCATGCGGAGAGGACTAAATGAACACGGGATGACTCTGAAAAGCCAAGAGGGAGAGTGAAGGAGAATGTGAGAGCTCGGGGAGGTGATTTTGAAAAAGGACCTGCCTGGCCGAGATTGCCAAGGTCCCAGAGGCCTCGAGTGAGAAGACTGGCCTCGGTTTGATAGGCCGCAGGGACTTCTGAGCAAGGAAGGCCCATGATTCAAGGAGAGATTTAAAGAAATGTCAGATGCCTGTGAGGGCAGGTGAACTGGGTCAGGAGCAGCTTGGGGCAGGAGGATGAGCAGCAGGCCATTCCAAGGTCAGACGGTGAGTGAGAGCCAGCTGACCAGGGAGGGCCAAGGGTCAGAAGCCACCAGTACTTCTCTCAAGAAGAAGTCAGACAAACCTCAAAACAACAGGAGAAGTAAGGCAGAGGAGAGTCTTACCTGCTGTCAAACTTTTGGGACATTCTGTCCCAGAGGGACACTCTAAGATCCGGGCATTGGAGCATCTGGGAGAGCCAGGCATCTGGCCCACCCCCAGCATCTCAGGCCTGTCTTAGGGCAAGGAGGAGGGAGGGAGGGAAGTTAGGAGCAGGCAGCAAGGGAGGCATGGGAGAGGCTCCCCCAGCGAGGTCTGGGGCTCTCCAACCAGGATCTGGAGCCTCTGGGATGATGTCCTCCTGTCCCAGGGACATTTGTTCTGTGCATTCTGAGGTGAAAGAGTGGGAGGCACTGGACTAGAAGCCAAAGAAAGCCCAAGTCGGGCCCCTGCCTTACCCAACCCACTGCCAGCTCAACCCTCACCCTACTGTCACCTTGACCTGCTGGGCTTGTCCTTTCTCCTCTCCGTTTGTCTCTGTCTTATCTAGCCGTGGGTCTGAGCAGCTGTCCAGAACCTGCTGTGCCCAGTAACGGAGTGAAGACCGGCGAGCGCTACTTGGTGAACGATGTGGTCTCTTTCCAGTGTGAGCCGGGCTATGCCCTCCAGGTACCTCCCCTGGACACCCCAGGACAGGGCAGTTGTCCCCTGAGATAGGATTGGCCAACTTTGCATCAGCAGAGGTGCCATCTCCAAAGAACAGGGAGCAGCCCTAATGCCCATGAGGACCTGTTCCCATGAGGACCTTCATCCTGTCCCAGAGCTGTTCATGCAGAAGACAAACTTTGCTAACTTTAAGTTTGGCCCAAGCCAGCCTAGAATATGTTCCTGCAAAGTTGGGTTTGATTGGACTTTAAGAAAATTTAATTTCCTTTGAAGGCCATGAGGGAATTTAGTAATTAAAGGAATCTCACAAGGAAACCTTTAGTAATGAGAATTCTTCGTAATGGTTGTTAATAATTGGCTTTCCCCAAAACTCTCTCTCCCTCTGCTTTACCTGGCATCCCACAGTGGACCTTTGTGTCTTTGTATATGTTGTTCCTTAACACCAAGCCCCTGTTCTGGGTTGTACATACAATTGTGCCCCTGGGGGCAGCCAGCTCATCCCAGTTCCTAATTCCTCCAGGGCCACGCCCACATCTCCTGCATGCCTGGAACCGTTCGGCGGTGGAACTACCCGCCTCCGCTCTGTATTGGTAAGAGAGCCTGGATTTTTCAAGCTATTCAATTTCATCCTTTAGTGGTATATTGCTGAGTTCAAGTTCAAGTCAGAAAAAAAGTTGGATGTTCTGGTTTGGTTCCAAGTCAGTAGTTTTAGACTGATGATTTTGTAACCTCTCTTGTTCAGACCTGTCAGGACTTTTGGAAACCTCTTCCCACCACATGAAAAATCACAGGAGGCTTGCCCCTTGGGAAAAGTCTGGCACAAAGTGGGGACACGATGCGTGGCAATCCCCTCCATTTGATTCCTCCTTTTCCTGCAGTCTTGGAAGAGCCGATTGGGCAATGAGCAGGGGGAGAGGGGGGTGATGGTGTAAGGCATGCCCTGACCTGGGAAGGGCATGCCCAAGGTCAAGAGTCATCACTCGGGTGTGGGGTCTCCTACCCACCCTAGAGTGAGCTTTGCTTCCTGAATTTACAGCCTCAGTTTTGCCCAGGTGGTGCAACTTTCTGGGGAGATTCCTCTGGATTCTCAAAGGGGTTCATGGCTCTGGAAAAGTTTGAAACTGCCGCTGTAAGAGAGCTTCCAGACGTTGGCATGACTCTGCCGTCTCCTCGATGTTGTCCTAACACCCTGTCTCGTGTCCCTGTCACAGCGCAGTGCGGAGGAGTAGTGGAAGAGATGGAGGGGGTGATCCTGAGTCCCGGCTTCCCAGGCAACTACCCTAGCAACATGGATTGCTCCTGGAAGATAGCACTGCCCGTGGGCTTTGGTGAGTCCCCAAGGCCTCCTAGGGAAGGTGGGGCCTCGGGCCCAGGCCCCTGGGTTACAACAGCAGTCTGCAGCCATCTCAGCACAATCTTGGCCACTTCCGATCAGGGCTGTGCTTCTCCCTTCCTCCTTGGTGACCTCTCCTATCAGTCCTGAGGATGAATTAAAAATGACAGAGATGAAAGGGCACAGGGGACAGAATCTTAGGGGTTGCCATCGTTATCATTTGAGTAGTGGACCAAACTCCAGAGATGTGGAAAGAGAAGTTACCCAAGGACAGTTTTAAAAAAGAAGAAATCTATTTTACCAAGACTGGGCTGGACCTCAAGTTGTGCTTTTAATTCTCCTGTCCAATTTATCATCCCAATTATATTGAACCAAGGTCAATATGAAATCGAGTTTGCATTCTTCTCAGGCACATTCTTAGCAGGCCTAGAGATGGGAAGGGCTTTGGGAGGAGGGGACGTGGACCATATGCCAGGCGTGGCGGGTTGTCGGGTGTGGAGGACATTAACCTGGGTATGAAATGTAACTGCTGGCCATTCATGCGTCATGCACTGGGCATATAGTGTGACCCCAAACACCCTGTTGAAGGGAGGAAGGCTGTGTTCTGACGTGGAACTGATGGGCTATGTACGGGGGTCATCTCACCCAAATCATCAATTGCTCTGTTCTTAGGAAAGAATGCCCCCAGGGAATTATTCTGCACAGGCGGGAACCACACAGTCTAGGAGTCTCTGAAATGAAGATTGCTCATTTTGTCTTTTATTCCGTCAGGAGTGTGTCTTCTGATTAGGTCTAGCTGGGCTTCTTTAAATCCAGATGGAAGGGAGGGGAGAGGTTAGTGACCCTCCTAAAGCCGGAGCCTTCTAGGTCATTCCATCTTCTGAAGGAAACTGAGTGCCAAGTGGTGATACTGTGGCAGCCCTCGGAGACCCCAGTTTTTTGAGAGATTGAGCAAAGAGGATCTGGGAGCCCCCATAGCACTACATTCAGGCATGGGGCAGAGGAGCATAGGACGATGGAGGGCAGGGAGAGGGTCACACGCAGAGAAGGTTCAATGGCAGCCTGTTCCCTGTGAGGCCTGTGTTCCTCCATGAGGACACCCTATCTCTAAATCCTGGGTGCTTAGTCAGCTGTGGGGAGTAAGACGGCTGCAGGCCAGGTCACACAGGCCAGGATCCCTTGCCTGCAGGTGGGTAAAGAGCCTCTGCATTTATAAGCAGCTGCCACTAGATGGTGAACACAGTCCAGCTCTTTCCATCAGCTCCTTGAAGAGCCCTGGCTGGGCACGAAGGGACAGTTCTCTCCAGCATGGAAGGAGGCCCAGGGGGTGGAATGGCAAACACAGGCTCCACGAGCAATGGGTAGAGATGCTCATCACAAAACTGCAAATTGGAAACAGTCTACAGGTTCATTAGAAGGGGAGTGGATTGTGTGTTTGGGTAAGTCTAAGATGGACTTGCTTAATGTAGTTAAAATGAATGCATTTTATTTTTGTACATTAACATGGATTGACCTTGGAAAGCACAGGATTGAGTTATAAAGTTTTAAAACTGTATGTGCAACATAATATCATTTATGTAAATGTTTAAAACATAAACCCACACGCATATTTAAGATTCTACAACTAAACTGAAAGGATATCTTCCAAATCAACCTGGAGGCTGCTTCTGTGGAAGAAGGGGGAGGGGATGGGACAGGGCAGAAAGTGAAGGGTCTTCAACATTATGTCAGATCTTTATTTTATTCTTCACATAATCAGACACAAAAGCAATTCAATTACATAGATATGTTTATTCTAGGCAAATTACAAAGTACAGATGAGCAAATTTGAAATATCAGAATCAGTCTATAATCCCATCCTGCAAAGATAATCGGTAACAGCTTAGTTCCTACCATTAGAATATAATGCTCCCGAAGACTTCTGATCTTGCTTTTCCTTGGGGATGCCAAGCACAATCCTGCAGGGCAGAGGTTTAGAAAATATTGTTGGCAAATGAGTGAATATCCTTCTAGGTTTTTATCATATAAAAAAATTAGAATTGGATTCTACATGCTATTTTGAAATCTGATTTTCGCAACTGACAATATATCGTGGGCATTTTCCTATGCTCAGGAAAGTGATTTCTTTCAGTAACATTTTTCATAATAATCCAATTTTGAAAAATCTTATCAGCGAACAGACATTAATGTTCCTACCTCCATTCTCCGAAGCACATATAAATATGTACGCTAGGGACTTAATTAGATCCATCTCACCTGTCAGGTTGCTAGGAGATCTTGATTAACCCACTAAGAGCCCCCAAAATGTGAACTTCATTTGGCTTCTTAATGGAACTGATGGGATAATGGAGACTTCTAAGCCTTGTGTTTCTGAATCATCTTAAGGGTTCTAGAAAATGCCAGCATTAAAGGTCATGCCTTTTGAGTAAGTATGGGGTTGTGATTTTTAAGTAAAAAGTCTATTTGAGTGAAGCTATCTTAAATTGATATCAGACTTGTCACTCACAAATTAAATCAAGTGATGACCCTGAACTTTGTCTTTGGGAAAGTCAGATAGACTCAGCGTGGAGTTCTGAAATGTCTGATGCCTTCACTTTGGAATGAATAATAGGTCTCGTGGTCCAGCCTGAAGGCAAGAGAAGGGACTGGACTGGAAACTCAGAAAGCCCATCCTGGGAGCCATGACTGGGTGGGGAGTCAGTGGGGGGGACTCTGGGCTCCAGCGGGGATGCTTTCCTGGGGGCACTTGAAGCAGGACCCTGTGGCCTTGGCACTCTCTGCCTCTGTCTTGCCCTAGGAGCCCACATCCAGTTCCTGAACTTCTCTACGGAGCCCAACCACGACTTTATAGAAATCCGGAACGGCCCCTACGAGACCAGCCGCATGATGGGCAGATTCAGTGGAAGTGAGCTCCCCAGCACCCTGCTGTCCACCTCCCACGAGACCACTGTGTATTTCCACAGCGACCACTCCCAGAACCGGCCCGGGTTCAAGCTGGAGTACCAGGGTAAGGACAGGAGGGCCCTGCGGGCTCCTGTGCCCACCCCCATCTCTTGCCCCAAACCACCCGTCTTCCCAGCCTTCCGGGCCAGGGAGAGAGAAGCCCAGGAGGGGCGGGCGGGGCGGCAGGCCTGTGCAGAGACTGCCCTCTGGAGGCACATCTCCTGGCCCTGTGGCCACCTCTCCCCCTTGACAGCTTAAGTTCTGCTGCTCTTCCAGAGGGCAGGCCCCGTGCCTCTGAGGCTCCGCAAATGTCTAGACCAACAGCTTTCCCAGGGCAGATTTCTCCCGGGCATCCCTGACTCTCCAGTCAGCCGTTTCCCCTCAGGCTTGAGAAGCTGAACTAGTCCCTCAGGGTCCTTCCCTGCAAATCGGGCCCGATGACTGCCGACAAAGCTCTTCCCAGGACAGGATGGAGGACTCTGATAACAGTCCAAGGAGCACCCCTAGCACAAGGAGATGGGTTTTCCCGTGTGAGGCCCGACCGTGCTCATGGGGGCTCAACTCCCCACTGCTGCTGGTGCCCCTTCCCACTCCGATTCAGGTTTCTCCTGTGTGATGGGACCTCTGTCTGTGGACATTGTGCACAACCTGTGCAGCTGTACCTGGCCCTGAGTAGGCCCAGCTTCTCACTGGAATGCTTTCCTACTGTGACTGAATCATTTGTTCTAAACTCTTCCCAGATTCTTCCATTGAATTTTTTCAGATTTTTAGTATTTTTTCCAATACCAGTACATGATTTTGGAAAATGAAAACATAGATATTTTTGTGTTAGCACAGATTGCTATAACAAAATATCACCGTCTGGGTGGCCTACAAACAGAAATTTATTTCTCACGGTTCTGGATGGTGGGAAGGCCAAGATCAAGGTGCTGGCAGATTCTATGTCTGATGAGGACCTGATTTCTGGCTGGTAGACAGCACCTTCTAGCTGTGAACTCACTTGACAGAGGGGACAAAGGACATCTCTGAGGCCTCTTTTATCAGGACACTGATCCCGTCCTTGAGGGAAGACTTTCAAAGACCTCCACCTCCAAATACCCTCACACTGGGGAATAGGTTTTGGTGTGAATTTGGGGGTGACACAAATATTCACACTATACCACACATCACAGAAAATCAGAATTCCCTTCTAATCCCATCCCTACTACCCTACACAGAGAGGCCAGCTTTTAACAGTTCAATGTATGTTTCCCTAGTTCTTCTGTACATATACTGATGTAGCTCTATTACTACATTTTTAGCCAAAATAGAATCGTACTATAAATGCCATTTTGCTATTTTCTCTTTTCAAGTTAATTTTTAACCACACAGAAAAATCCACCAATACATTCACCTAGTCGGAGAAAGAAAAGAGAGGGAGAAACATTCTGGATGAAGGCTAAGCTGTCTTTGTCTGTAGCCTCTAAACCCAGGATTATTCCCCAGAAACAACTACTGTTCTTTTGATGTGAACTTCTCAGACGTTTTTCTGGGCTTCGACCTGTTATATGTGACAGGGAAGAAAAAGTAATGTTCCACAAAGTTCCCAGCCATGCTTTCTGTATAAAGAGCTACGTATAATTTTCTGAGACGTGGTTTTTCTCTCAGCACAGCCTGGAGCACCTCCCTTGTCCGAGAGGAGCACGAAACAAGAACTGGGCTTCTTCTCCAGGGACAGCTTTAAAGGGTGTCCCATCAGGTGGCTGCAGCTGGGTTGGATACACAGGGAATGCTCCTCAGTGTGTTTATTTGTCTGGGGCAGGAGATTTTCAGAGTGTGACCAGGTTTGTCACCTGTGGAAGGGGCCATAGCAGGAGGGCCTCAGTTAAGAACTGGGCCTCAGCAAACAGTGCTGATAGTAAGGAGGCTGCCACCCTCAATCACATGTGGGCTTGTCACAGAGCGTGCCCATCAGGTGGAGGGTGCCGCCTCTTCAGTGGGTAGTGATGCATTAGATGGCCATGGTGACTCACAGTGTCTGTCGCCTGAGAGGCCTGGTTCCAAGTCCACGGTCAGTGCTCCTTGCTGGGATAGACACAGCATCTCACACCAATGCCTCCCCTCTGACTTATTTTGCCAGGGTGGCCATCACAAAGGACCACAAACCCAGTGGCCTGAACAACAACAACTTATTGTCTGGCAGCTCTGAGACTGGAAGTCCAAGATCATGTGTTGTCAGGGCTGGCTCCTTCCTGAGCTCAGAGGAATGACTGCTCCGGGTGTCTCCCTAGCTCAGGTGGTTGGCAGCATCTTGGTTTTTGGTGTTGCTTCATCTTCTCATAGTGTTCTCCAGAGGTGTCTATCTCCAAGCCCCTCTCTTTTCTTGATTGACACACAGTAATTGTACATATTTAGAAGGTATAATATGGTGTTTCCTTATGTGTATACATTGTGTCTGATCAAATCAGGGTCATTAGCATATCCATCACCTTAAACAATTATCATTTTTCTGTAGTGGGGGAAGACTTGAAGCAAAAGGAGTCCTTCCACATTTAGTAGAAACGTAAATTAGAGCCTTTATGGAAAATAGCATGGAGGGTGCTGAAATTTCCCCTTTTTAGAAAGACATCAGCCACATTGGATCAAGGTCCACCCTAAAGACTAATGTAGGTAAGATAGGTGAAAGCCCCTTCTCCCAGTGAATCACATTCTGAGGTGCTGGGGATTAAGACTTCACATCTGAAAATGCAGGAGACACAGTTTAACCCAGGAGCTCGCTCCCTGAGGCTTGTCCTCTCTGATAAATAGAACTGTTGAAACACCACCATTGTTACAGGACAGCTGCTTGGGCCCACCCCACATCTTCACCCCCAGTTGGCCACAGTCCACTCACTAAGTCCATTGTGATAGGACAGTCACTCTTGCTTGTAAGCCCACTCGTCTCTGTAGAGATGTCCTTGGATGGGGACCTCAGACTCTCCATTAACTCCTCCCACCCCCAAAGAGACCTAACCACCCAGGGGGTCCTAGCCCCTGACGCAGCCGATCCCTCAGCCCCAGACTCCCCTTTCTTTGGAGAGAGTCCTGCTGAGCCTACCCTGCCCAAGGAGCCCAGCTGGCCTTCAGGCTTCAGGACAACAGGCCCACACTCTGGGTCAGCGTTTCCCTCTGTGACATGCCTGCTGCTTCCACTGAATTCACACATCGAGGCATTCAGCCCTGCTGGGAGGATCTTCCCTGTGGGAGCACAGCGGGAGGGAGGACCCGGGTTTGCATATGGAGACCCAGCCCTGCACCAGGAGAGGCCAGTGATGTCCACTGCAGAGCCTCCATCTGGGGCAGGGCCCCCTCCACTCACGTTTCACCTTCAGGATTTGCCCAGACATTCCCCTGAGTCACAGGCCCGCTGCTCCCTCCACACCTGCCCGTGCACCATGGTCCTAATGACACCTGTAGAGCCACACGTGGCCTCAGGTCACCTGCCCCCTGAGAATGGAGCTCAGCGTCCATTAAGGCTTCTTGTTTGAGAGATCCCAACCTCCCAGACAAGTAGTCTCTAGTGCTGGAAGCCCAAGTACCTGCACTGAGGCCTCCGGTCCGTGACAGGCCCAGAGTGACAGGCCCAGATGATTCTCCCTGCCCAATAAGCCTGCATCCTCACTTACCCTCCCTCAGCCTGAGGAGTCGTGCCTTGTAAACAAGCTCTGGCATTGCCCGTCCCCAGGCGTTCCCTTTATGGGAAGGCCCAACTTCACGGAAGAGCCATCTGTCCCCACTGAGGCTAGTTCTGTCAAACAAACCCAGTTCCCTGTGGTCCCTCGGCTGTCCTTGGAAGAAGTCCAACTCTTCCCTCTTCCTCAAAATGCCTGAGTTGGACACTCCAGAGTTTTCAGATGGGCCTTCCTTTCCCATGGGCCATAAGCTCCTCCTGTGAGGCTCCCAGTTCATCAGACTTACCTCACTCCTCCAGACTCTCAGGAGGGTTATGTTCAGATAGAACTTAAATGATTAAGACATGTCACCGTTCCAAAATGTTAGGCATCGTCACTCCTCATGTTTTAAATGGTGGCACTTTGTTTGAAATCGTGTGTCCCCACTGAAGTGTCTCCTTTGGGACAACCCAGCTCCTGTCCCTGAGGAGTCCTACCTTGGGAAACTCAGTGAGTTCTCCTCAGAGAGTCTAGTTCTGTCCCCGAGGTCCCACCTCTCCCTTTGAAGCTCCTTCCAGGGACCAGGCTCTGAGATGCGTCTCAGTCTCAAAAGAATCCAGGTAGCTCTCACAGAAGTTCTTCTCCTTGTGAAAAGCTCCTCCCACCAGAACGTTCCCCAAAGTGACACCCGCCCCTCTCATCAAGGCAGCTCCAGCTGCTAAGGCTCAGCCACCCTCTTCAGGGTCCTCAGAGTCCTGGGTCCCCGTAGCTCCCACCCAGGCTTTCTCAAATGACCCAACCCATCCCATCGGTGGCCTCCCTGGGCAACAGGCTCCCCGCCTCCACCACGACGTTCATGGCCACGTGAAACACCCACCTCAGCCGTGATGGCCGAGTGGGTGCACAGGAAAGGTCCTCTGTGAGGCCATGGCTGTTTGTATTGTTATTATGCATGATAAACGCATCCACGTCCAAGAGCATCCGTTCCATCTCTGCCGCGCCCGCTGAGAGCTTCTGCTGTGGGAACAGGCCTTCTCCTCCCAGCGCTGATTTCCTTTGCAAAATGGGCCCAATTACTACCACAAAGGATACTCCTCGTCCTGTGGACCCAATTAGTGGGAGGCTTTGCTCTGCGGTGCCCGCTCAGCGTCTCCCTCAGCACCTGCCCCTCGCGGATGGGCCTCAGCTTTGCCCATTAAAGCATCTTCTTTTGAGTCAGGCCCACACATGCTCATGGGGGCAGCGTTTCTGCTCTTTCGAGACACATTCCCACCAGCCCTGCTCGTCCCTCTGAAGAGTCGGTATCCCTGCTGCAGGCCGGCTGACTTCCACCGGGTCCTGCCTGCCTGCCTTCGAGGTTCTAACTCTGCAGCATGGGGCGGGTCCTCTCCTGCCCTCACTGCATGCTTCCTGTGTCGCGATCTCCGTCCTCGTCCCATGAGATTTATATGAAAAACCCTGGGCCGATGCCTGGCCCCAGATGAGCACTCAACGAACAGCAGTTCAACCTAGCGATGTGTTCCCTGAGCCTCCTGTTCCCACGGGGACACTAACAGTATTTATCGAGATCTTACCGTGTGCCGGCACCGTGCACAGGGCTATGCATACGACATTCCACTCGGTCCTCACCAGAACCACTTTATAAATAAGAAAACTGGGTGATATACAAACTGCAGGACTTACCCCAAGCCAACAACTAGTAGGTGACAGGGGTTCATCAGAGTCCAAGACTTGGTGCTTCACCCTGTGCTAACCCTCGGCGACTGCTGTGTTCTGACTGGGAGGGAAATACCCAGGGAGAATACAACGACCTCCTCTCCCGATGTTTTCCAGCCTATGAACTTCAAGAGTGCCCAGATCCAGAGCCGTTCGCCAATGGCATCGTGAGGGGAGCTGGCTACAATGTTGGACAATCAGTGACCTTTGAGTGCCTTCCAGGATATCAGCTGACTGGCCACCCGGTCCTCACATGTCAACATGGCACCAACCGGAACTGGGACCACCCCCTGCCCAGGTGTGAAGGTACGTTCCTCCCTGGTCGCTGGTGATCCTTCCTGGGGTGGTCACAGGGACAGACCTAGAGCAGCCTCACATTCCTCCTGCCTTCCATGGGATCACCAATACTCAGTGGTCCCAGCAAAGCTTATCCATCCTATTATTGTGAGTTGTGACCCAGTCTAGCCAGGGACAGGTACCCTAGGGAGGACCTGGGAGAGATGGGAACCATCGCCACAGGAAAGACATACCCAGCCCTTAGGAAGATCCACCGAGATGTCCCCAGTTGGAAGGGAAGGTTGCAGATGAGGGACTAGGAGCCCAGCAGGGTGCTGCGGGGTGGAGGTAGTTAACCACGGCCCCTTCCCAAAGGGAGAAGAAAGTGAGCCTCTAATGAGTCTTGCTTCCGCTCCTCCTCCCCACCCCTGCATTGCTCTCTCCTCCCTCCGTGTTCCTGGAGATTGCCAAGTCGATGCCAGGGAAGTGGAGGTGGCACTTTCTCAGGTCTTCTTCCTTGACCAGAACCAGGATGACCCAGAGGTTGTGCAGCCTCTACCCCCATCCTCTTTCCTTTTTCACTCCGCCAGCCCCAAATTTTCAGTTTCTTCCTGAGCAAAACAGGTCACTTGATGAATGCGGAGGACCTCGCGGATGGCTCACTCACGGTGAGCTCTCACTCGCCACTCCCCAGGCAGCAGGAGACCAGCACTGTGCCATTCTGGAGTTGGAATATAAGACGTTGGTTTCTAAAGCTCTGCAGTGATCAGAGCTATCCCGTGCAGGGCTGGTCATTCTGGAACTACTCTCTGGCCATGTGACCAGCCTCACTGAGGGCTTTGTTCCCTTTTTACGCCTTTTTATGTCATCACGGGAGAGAGACAAGAGCAATTCTTTCTCAGTCTGCTCTCGGAGCCGGAAGCTCCTCTCCCTCCCGAGGAAGCTCCTTTCCTGATCTCGTCAGCGCATACTTTCTTGCTCTTCTCACCGCCTTTCTGCCCGTGCCCACGTTCACGGTCATCTCTTCTTTGTCCCTTAGGCGTTGTTCTTCTTTGGAGTTCTGTTCTAGACTGCCTTCTCTTCTTTCTCTCATCCACTCTCATATCCCCAAATGCCATCTTTGTCTGCATCCTGTATCTCCTGAGAACCATACCTGAATATCTAATTGCTTACTTATTATCTTCACTTATTATTATTCTAATTATTACTACCATTACTGTTACCTTCACTTATTTCAGAGGCCTCTACATCTCAACATATTGGAAACTGAACTTACCGTCTTTCTGTCACGAGGCTGAAATCCCCATTGAGCAATGGGCACGCCTGGAGCCCCTAATTTGGGCACCCTCCCTTCTGCTCTTCTCCCATATGCACCAAGTCCTGCTTGCTGTATGCTAACTTTATTTCACATGCATCCTCCTCAATCCACCACCTCCACCTTAATCCAGGCCACCATTAGACAGATGCACCTGCTCACTGGCCGGACGTCACCCCACACTGAGCCAGTCCGCCCACAGCCTTACGTTCATTCCTCAGTACTTTCTTCAGCAGGCCGTGAGTGGGCCCCCAAGACGCCCCTGCTCAGAAGCCAGCCAGGCATCCCCTCTCCCTCGGGTAGACTCTACACCATAAGGTAGCACAGCCTGCTTCCCTCCCAGTATTCTGTTTCTTCCCATGCTCTTTCTTCCTAGGTAACATTCCTCTCCACTCTGCTTAGTCCCAGTCACCCCTTGGGTCTGAGCCTAAATGAATTCTACTGGAAACACTTCTCTCCGAAGACCAGATGCCAGGTTTCCCCAAATGTCATGGCATTTGACATTGGGCATTTCATGATGAAGACAGGCCCCATCTTGTGGCATCGATGCTGATATTCTTGGCTGTGCCCCAGTGGGTACCATAGGACAAAACTTGAGTGCCCTGTTCCTACTCTCTCCCCAGGCCTTGCCTGGCACCAGGTGGATATTACCCATATGGAGCAGAGGTGGTGTGTCCATGTGCACAGCTTTTAGGATAAATTCACAGGAACCCCACCTTCTGCAGGTGGAATTCTTTCTCCTCAGTCTGATCTGCCCTTGTTCAGATGTCTGCTTGATGCTCCATATCAGTCCTAAATACTCATTATTCTGGACCAGGGTATTTGAGCTCTGTTGCTGTTGTGTTATTGTTTTGCCCAACATCCCTGACAATTGAGTCCAAATACCATGGAGGCCTCAAGCCTCTTCCTCCCCTGCCTAAAACCTAGATGAGAGTGGATCTAACATCAGCTCCTACTTTGGGAGAACAGGAAGATAAGTTGAGAGGGCCACATCTATGTAGCAGAGGCCTCCTTTGTGGGTAAGATATTGGATCAAAGGGTTTATTCACTTATTTACTCATTCACATGTTTATTTACTTATCGTGGTGCTGGGGATCAAAACCAGGGCCTCACACATGCTAGGCAAGCGCAGTGCCACTGAGCTGAGTCGACAGCCTGGGCTGAACATTTGACAGGCATCCCTGCGCCTACTTGCCACTGGTTCTGTGAGTGGTGTTCTCAGCGTCACTTCACTGGGGAGGAAACAGGCTCCAAGAGACTGCACTACTCATCCTGGGTCCTCTGGTCCATAAGTAACCTGCCCATGACCTGGACCCAACCTCAGCCTCGTCACAAACATCCTCAACTCTAAGTCAAGTCCAGAAGGGTCACGAAAGAGTGAATCAAAGACAATAAGAGACATTCCCTAACTTCTTAGTTTTTCCCAGAAAAAGTACTGCAGCCCTCGCCCTAATGTCAGCTCCTTCCCTTTCCTAGGAGGACACAAGTTTCCTTGTGTCCTTCCTGCTTGGCAGGACTCTTCCATGAGGAAGGGAGAGAGAGGAGGCCAAGGGTGAGACCAGCCCGCAGAGGCACCGTCAGCGACAATTGAGGGCCAGGGGAGTGTGGGGCTGGCGGCTAGAGCCGGTCACCCTC
Source organism: Sciurus carolinensis (assembly GCF_902686445.1). Lineage (NCBI taxonomy): Eukaryota > Metazoa > Chordata > Mammalia > Rodentia > Sciuridae > Sciurus > Sciurus carolinensis. The sequence continues at coordinate 185,002,448 of NC_062213.1, forward strand.
AGCCCAGCCCAGTCTCCTTTCCTCCATCCACACAACCCCCTGATGGAATCACTGGTGCTGGGAACTGGGATTTGTTAGGAAGCCCTCTGAGCTCACAGGTGGGGGGGAATCTCCAGAACTCATATCTGTTTGTGTCCCCTCCCTGGCAGTTCCCTGCGGCGGGAATATCACCTCTTCCAATGGTACCGTGTACTCGCCGGGTTACCCCAGTCCGTACTCCAGCTCCCAGGACTGTGTCTGGATGATCACTGTGCCCATTGGTCATGGTGTCCGCCTCAACCTCAGCCTGCTGCAGACAGAGCCCTCCGGAGACTTCATCACCATCTGGTAGGGCCAGGCACCATGCCAACAACCAGTTAGACAAGAGCGTTGTGGGCTCTCTGCTGGGTTGAGGCTCAGCTACCATTAGTCATTAGGATTCCTTGAAGGGAGAGCAATGGGCTCCCAACCTGGGTCCTTCCTAGGGGCCAGTGAAAGTACCAAAGGGGGTGTTAATGGGAGTGGGCATGGATAATGAGGCTTTCCTCAATGTTTCTAGAATTCAGACCAATCTTCTACATATTCCTAAGATAAGCTACTCAGACTAATGGAAGAAGTAGAATTTTATAAAGTCCCTCTGGTCATCTCATGCTGAGCCAGTGCTGTCCAACAGAACTTTCTGCACTGATACAAGTGTTCTACATCCATGCTATCCAATATGGTAGCCACTAGACACATGTGCCAACGAGTGCTTGGTCCAACATGGTAACCCCTAGACACATGCTACTGAGCATGTGGATGTAAGTGGAGTGACCAAAGAACTGATTTAACATTTTTATTTAATTTTAATGAACTTAAATGTCCATAGCCACATATGGCTAGTGGTTAAACTGGACAGTTCAGCACTGATTTATGAAGTTATGTATCATACAACAAGTTAATTTTTAAATGAAAATACAGATATTTTGTGAATAAGGGAGGTTTCCTAGACAATATTTTTTCCATACCACTGGATCTCTGAACAAAATTATCCTGTAATTTTTAAATTCCTTTGTTTGGAACTTAGTGCCATTGGGGGAATCAGCAGGGGATAGTGGGATTCTTTTCCCAAACTCCCAGTTCTGGATCATTGTAACCAGACTATCCTGAGTTAATTTCTAACTAAATTTCCAAGCAATAGGTAAGAACAGGTAGGAGGGATTAGATAAGTGCTCAGGGTAAAATCCTTTGTCCAGAAAGGCAATGTGGGTATGTCTCTTTGGGGACAAGAAAATGAGGCTGGCATGGATAACAGTGTGAAGTTCTACAGCAATTCCTCAGCCCTGTCCTAAGGCTGCACAGATGGGAGGACTGCAGGGAGACTCTCAGCCCTGCACTGTGGCACCCATGTTACCCCGGACCCCGTTTCAGGGACTAGGCTGGTGAAGAAGAATCAGGGTGAACCTTCACTGATTCCACCAACTCCGTTGGGAGACAGAGTCGGGGGGGATTGGAGAGAGGCGTTTAGGACATTGCAGAAAGAAGAGTCATAAGTCACCCATTCCTGGTCTCTCTTAAGGCCACTGATGGCACCAGGGAGAGCAGGCAGCCACCGTGACTGGTGACATGCCAGGACCTTCTTTCCTACGTGCAGGGATGGGCCACAGCAGACATCTCCACAGCTCGGAGTCTTCACCCGGAGCTTGGCCAAGAAAACAGTGCACAGTTCAACCAACCAGCTCCTGCTCAAGTTCCACCATGATGCAGCCTCGGGTGGGATCTTTGCCATCGCCTTCTCTGGTCAGTATGAATCTTGTCCTGGTGGGAAGGGCAGGCTCTCAAGTCAAGATTGGACTTGACCCCTGACTCCACCATCTGCTAGCTGTGTGACTTCTAGTGAGTCACATAGCCTCCCTAAGTCTCCACGTCTCAAAGTCCTTGAAGTCATGAGAGGTAATGGACTAGCCTGTGTGGGAGCTCCCAGCACAGGACTCCATCCGTACGAGTTCTCCCTCTCATCACACCACTGGGGCGGAAGAACGTGAGTCTGATCCTGGGTGCTGAGCCTAGGTCTCCTCAAGTTCATTCATCCACATCAACTCATGAGCTGACCTGTCCATTTACCTGTGCCAAACTTGTTCCTTAGCACCCTCTAGTGGGTACTTCCCCTCCAAAGGGATCTGGAGCCTCTGCTGACTCTCAGGAATGCTGTGATTTTAGGCACAAAGACAGGATGAGCATGAAGAGTTCAGGGTTGCTGGCAGCTCATTCTCTTCTAAGAATCCCAAGTTAGTTATGAACCTGGCTATCTTCTCATGTTGTTATAGCAGACACTGCATTAGAAAAACAAAATCATAGAAAGGTCTCTTAAGCCCCCCCATGGAGGAATGTCCATGTTCACAATTTACAGATTATTACATATGTTTGAAACAGAAATCAGGAAAAGCGGATTTCAACCCTGGCTCCACCCTGAGTTGGGTGCATGGTACTGTGACCTTTGTACAGGAGAGCTGTTGATTCATCTAAGCAATGAATGGTTTGGACCTTTTGGCCTCTAAGATTACTGAAAAAATGAAGGCAGATATTATCACTCCCATTTTGTAAATGAGGAAACAAGGACAAAGGAAGTTTTCAGGACATCCCCAGAATGTGCAAATAGAACTGGGAACAATACCCAGGTCTTTGGTTTCTGCAGTATCAGCTCTGGTGTGAGTGCACTTATAGAAACTTGAACATAACTCAGCCCTGAGCCCATGGAAGAGGTAGCTGTAGAAAACCAGATCCAGAGAGAGAGAGTGTAAAGATGGCAGGCAGCTCCCGCCACCATCCCAGGAGCGGTGACCCAGAGACAAGACTCTGCCCTCTGGATTGGTCTCAGTACCCACAGCCCTCTTGTTGAACACACCTCTCCCCCCCAAAAAAATGGAACCCACACCTTGAAGTGATTTCATTTCAACTCTCTGTCACTGCTCCCTAGAGTGAGCACGGACTCGAGTCACTGGCTTGGGTTCAAATGCTGGCCCTGCCACGTGTGGACTGTGAGATCTTAGGTCTCTCAATTTACTTTTCTAGTCCTCAGTTTCATTAGCCACAAAATGGAAATGATATCAGTACTAACCTCACAGGGTTACATAATATAACACATGGAAATCCTTAACTTCAGCCCGAGGTACAAAAGTACTCAATAAATGGCTATGTCCGATTTCCGTCACTGTGACTAAATACCTGAAATATACTACTTAAATGAGCAAAAGCTTATTTTCACTCAAGGTTTAGGGATTCCAGTCCATGGCTGCTTAGCCCCTTGCTTTGGTCCTGTGGTGAGGCAGGGAGTGTACAGAGAAGCAAAGCTGCTCACCGCATGCTGCTGGGAAGCAGAGAGAGAGGGAGAAGAGGGCCTCGGGTCCCAGCGTCCCCCCCAGGACACGCCCCTCGTGAGCTCACTTCCCTCCACTGATGGTTGCACCACTTCCCAATAGTGCCACAGGCTGGTGACCAAGCCTTTAGCACAGGCCTACGGGCGACATTTGAGATCACAATTGCAACAGTGGAGGTGGTAACAGTCTCTCGTGGTTATTACTATAACATTCTAGAGGGGCAGGGAGATGGTACCTTGGCGCTAGGCCAGATCTCTTACTCCTAGCTAAGCAGGACCAGGGGAAGGAGGCTCAGCCCAGACCCGGCATCCTTAATCCTGAGTTCTCCCGCGCAAGTCCTCATAAAGGGCTCTTGCTTCAGGGTGGATCGTGGGCACTGTGCCCTTCTGCCTCGCAAAAGAGACAAGCGGCCCTTGCTGTAGTCCGAATGCTTATGTCCCCCTAAAATTTGTATGTTGAAATCTTAACCCCAAGGAGGTGGTATTAGGAGGAGAGATCTTTGGGAGTGATTCAATCACGTGGGCAAAGCTTTCATGAGGGGGACTAGCGCCCTTCCGAGAGGCCCGAGGGAGCTCATTTACCTCTTCCTCCATGAGGGACACAGTGAATAGACATGGACCAGAGAGCAGACCCTCACCTGACACCCAATTTGCCAAGGCTGTGATCTTGGACTTCCCAGACTCCAGAGCTGTGAGAAGTGATTCCTATTGTCTATAAGCCACCCAGGCTATGGTAACTTGTTAGAGCAGCCCAAACAGACTAGGTGGCCCTTACGCCCCAGCTTCAACCACAGTCCAAGGTCTCATTGACCAGAGGAGGGGGCAAAGGCCTGGGTCAAGAGAGGACCTACTGCTGTGTTAGACTGGGGACTCAAATGGGAGAAGCCCCAGACTAGGGCAAAGCAAGCAAGAGGCCCGTCCCATGCCTCAGAATCTTGACAAAATGTAGACAATGTCATGGGTATATGAAGTGAATGTAGCGTGGATATGCAGTTTAAAGAATAATAAAATGAACACCACCACTGAGCCTAAGAAAAAGAACAACTGGGCTTTCGAAGTCCCTGCTCTTTCCTCAGCACATTCTCCTCCCCTACCCCTAGAGTTAATCATAATCCTGAAGTTTTTGTGAATCATTCATTACTTTTCTTTATAATTTTGTTATACATATGTATTTCTCCAAAAATAAACCTTGCTTAATTTTGCATGTTATTTCCATTACATAAATGGAATCATTCTATAAATGTCTGTTAGAGCTGTTGCTATAACACAATGCCTCAGATTGGCTAATGCATAAAGAAAAGAGGTTTATTGATTTCAGAGTTTTGGAGACTGAAAGTCCAAGACCAGGCGACCCCTCAGTTGAGCGTCTGGTGAGGGCTTTGTAGTGGATGGCATCACAAGGGTGGGAATATGTGTGGAAGAGATCACATGGAGAAACAGGAAGGCAGAGAGACCAAGGAGCCAGGCTCACTGTTTTTGTAACCCACTCTCACAAAAACTAACCAGGATGCAGTAGGAACTACATCCAAGGCAGGACTTCCAGTGACCTATCTCCCACTAGTTCCCACTTCTTCAAGGTGCCACCAGTGCTTGAAATTGCCACACGGGTGAGCAAGTTTCTTGCATATCTTTGTGAGGCAAACCACAGCCAATATTCTTCATTGGCTTGATTTGTTTCACTTAAAAAATCAAGTGTTTGAAATTCATGCAGATGCGTATGATTGTTCTTAGCTCATTTTCAGTGCCGTATAGTATTCCATCACATGAAAATGCAATTGTTCATCTAGTTTATTGTTAATGAAAACTTAGGTCCTTTTATTTCAAACAGTAAGAATGTTGTTGTTGTACATTCCTTCTTATGAATGTTGCACACCTTCATAAGAGTTTCTCTGGAGAACAAGCCCTTCCAGAGTCATGACGTTATAAGCGTGCACGTGTATGCGATTTCACCCAGTAATGAGAGGTTTGTCTTACAAATTGGTCGTAACAATTTACACTCTTCCTAGCAAGTCAGGAAGTATTTGTTTCCATTGCTCTGCACCCTTGCATACACTGGGTTTTATGGGACCTTTACATTTGATCAATCTGGTGGATTCATGGACTGGCATTTCACCTTTATGTTAATGAGGTTGCGCATCTTTTGTATCTTTACTGACTGCCCCTCCTTCTTGTTCCGTAAAATGCCTGCTACCCCTTGAGATTCCTTCCGCCAAAGAGAGGGAGAGAGCAAACAAGTAAGTGGGCGATATAAATCTCTGCAGTTTGTAACAAGGGCTATGGAAGAAACAAGTAAGAGTAAGACAGCAAGTAGAACAGAGAGGAGGTCTACTCCCTGTGGAGCAATGAGGGCAACCAAAGAGGTGGTACTTCAGAGGAGAACTAAAGGAAACAAAAGTTAGAGCTGCAAACAGCTGGGAGTGGGGCTCAGGTGGGGCAGAGAATGTCCACCTTCCTATGGGCTAATATCAGCCCTAAGTAACTTAAGTAACTTTTTGTTTTTTTGTTTTTGGATACCGGGGATTGAACTCAGGGGCACTTAACCACTGAGCCACATCCCCAGCCCAATTTTGTATTTGATTTACAGATAGGGCCTCACTAAGTTGCTTAGCTTCTCACTTTTTGCTGAGGCTGGCTTTGGATCCTCCTGCCTCAGCCTCCCGAGCTGCTGGGATTACAGACTTGTGTCGCTGTGCCTGGCTTACTTTCTTTTTATATAATGATCAATTAGCAGCAGAAGAAAATACCTTAAGGGAACCTATGAAAATATTCTATGACTGTTTTCAAAAAGAGAAAATAAGGTTTAAATTGCAGAGAAATTTTTCCTTAAAAAGACATATTGTTTAGGTAATAGAAGTAAATTTTAGAAAGTCTCTGCTTCTGCTTTTACATAGGAGTATAGATCACATGGACTCCAAATAAAAGGAAGGCTGTCAAAACAACAGGCAGAGATGAAAAGAGATTTCTGGACTGAGGGATAAATATAAGAGGAACTAAATCCTTTCCCTTCCTGGACAATCCAGTCCCAAGGCCATTAGATGGAACAAGGCAGAACGGATGTCCACACCTGTCAAGGTGGGAAGGAAGGGGAACCTTTGTGATCCAGGCCACGGAGGGGAGAAGGAAGTCCACCCTGCGGGGCTGCCTGGCATGGGAAGCTGAAGCCCATGGCGGGCGAGAGGGCTTCTATACAAGAGCGAGCCGGCCTGGGGTGTCAGAGCTCAGAGCAAGACGAGCAGCAGCTGTGTAGGGTTTTGGAGACAAAGCAAACCAGCAGGGGGTGGGGGGTCGGAGCGTGGGTAGGTGAGGAGGCAGAGTGACAGGGGGATGAGAACTAGGGTCCAGTTAATAGTTAATAGGCTAAGGATAACAGAAGGCAGGCTCCTCATGGCAGAACAGAGACTTAGAAACACAGGAGGAGCAACACGTAGGATATAGCCAGTGGTACGTCCTACCTCTGAATTGGAGATATCAGCGTGCATTGCAGAGTTCAGGACTCAGAGGGTGTGTGTGTGTGTGTGTGTGTGTGTGTGTGTGTCTACATTCGTGCCCACACATACGCCTTAGCTCTTTCAAGTGAGAGGGCTTGGGAGCCACGTCTCCCCAGTAACAAGGAGCACATCTAGCACCAGATCCTGGTTTCTAAATGGCCTTTTCCACTAAAATGGACCAAGGCTTCTAGAAGAAATGGCTCATCCCAGCACTGGGGCAGAGAAGTGGAAAATGAGCCAGAAAGCATCTTACAGCAGAAAATAAGGAGATGCCCAAGGAAAGATGGAGCTGTCAAAAGGACTTGGAGACTGGCTTGAAGGAACCCCTGCTGACCATACTGGGGCTGATTTGAACAACATCGAAGTCATTAGTAAAGGTAACAAATGGCCGCCTGGTGAATAAGGCAAGACACTATGTCTAACCACACAGACATAAGCGAATGCATTGCAAGTTTTATGAGAATGGAATATTTGCATAGTTCCAAACTGCATCCTTTAAAATAACTGCAAAAAGAGCTAGAATGGCTTTCGAGTGGAGAAGCTAGAATTTGCCACCATGACCACAGGATTCTGGTCAGGATCATCAGGGATGGGACCCCCAGAAATCAGACACTGGCTGAGAGGACACAGTGAGAAGAACTGGCCATCCCTCCCGCGACGGTCCAAAGATGCACGACCTGAGTCTACTCAGGAGGACGCAGAGGACAAACCAAAATGAGGAGCGTGCTAGAAATTCACTGCATGTATTTGGCAAACGTGTAAAGGCCACGAAGGTCAAGGAAAGACTGTGGAACTGGACCAGACTACAGGAGGCCACAGAGACATGGAACCAGCACCACACGATGCTGAGCTGGAGCCGTCTGCTGCTTGAGACTTTACTGGGACAAGCAGGGAATCTTGCATGAGGTGGGAGATTCAAGGGCAGTGACATATGACGCTCATCTCCTGATCTTGATGGTTGCTTAATGGTTGTGTGGAAGAATATGCTTGTTTGTAGAAAATATATGCTAAAAAATTCCAGGGTCACGAGGCATCATGTGAGCTACTTTTAGTCAAACATTTCATGGAATTAAAGGTTTTGGTGCTACCGTTCCAACTTTTTAAAAAAATGTTTACAGACTGCATTTTGATTAATTGATGGGTACAACTTTTCATTTCTATGGTTGTGCATGATGTAGATTCATAAAGCAGTGTGAAGATTCCTCAGAAAACTTGGAATAAACCCACCTTTTGACCCAGTTATCCCATTCCTCGGTTTATACCCAAAGGACTTAAAATTAGCATAGTACCATAGTGCAGCCACATCAATGTTTATAGCAGCTCAATTTACAATAGCTAGATTGTGGAACCAACCTAGATGACCTTCAACAGATGAATGGATAAAAGAACTGTAGTATATATACACAATGGAATATTATTCAGCCATAAGGAAGAATAATATGATGGCATTTGCAGATAAATGGATGGAATTGGAGAATATCGTGCTAGGTGAAATAAACCAATCCCAACTTTTCCTATACTTTTGTGACTGTTTCAAATTAAAATTTGTAACTAAAAGGGAAGCTAGATAGCAAGAAATAAGATTGAAAAGAAATGCAGTAACAATTTAAATCAGCCCAGGGATCAGCAAGGAGAACCTACACTGTAGAAAAACTATTGAGAAAAGTGGAGAACAAACCCAAAAATGTTTGCAGGAGGAAGGAGAGGGACAGAGACTTGAACTTGGTTGGGAGAAGATGGTGAAGAGGAGACCAGTGAAGAAAGATCCTGCCTACGGATGGAAAATATATATCTATAAAGAAAAGAGCCGAAAGGATGAAACAGAAATAAATGCAACTTTCCTGAGATGAAGGAAGGCCTGTTTAGGTAGAGTGAACGGGCTGACTGTATAGCAGGAGAAATTGAAAACAGCCAGGCAGTGTTTTCAAATTCTCAGGATGGAGGGTAGGAGAAATCCACTAGAATCCAGGCTGAGAAAGTTTCCTTAAAGGAACCCAAGTCGGCAATTCTCAGGCCAATGTTTGGCATTGGATTGCAGAAAAATAAAAGACACATTTCAGTAAGTGTGCAAGGGAGAAAAATGTCGGTGTGAAGGGAAGAAGCAGTCACCTGTTGGATGTGGGAGCTTAATGAGACTACTACCCTAGTCTCAATCTGAGCTGTCACTCAAGGACATAATCAGACAAGGCAGAGTGAACCAAGAACTCAAAATAAAGGACACATATTAAAGAAAAGAGTAAAGTGGGAATCGTTGGTACCAGCTAAGCACAGATTTAAGTCTAAGTAATAATTGAAAATAGAAATTCAAAGCAGAATGCAAATACAGCAACCACTCTTAAAATATTAAAATAATAGTTTTATATTAACAAGTGCCCAAATAGATAGAAGAGAAATAGGAAAATGTCCTCATCTTTCACTGGGTGGGGTCAATTGTTGACTGTGTTAATTAGAGAAATAAGGGCTTCAAGTCTATATTATAGTCACTAGTAAATTTATTGAGTATACTTCTACTCTCTATAAAAATGCTTCTAAATCACTAAAAAGAGGCAAATAAATCATCTTAATATAAAGGTAGAAAGCAAAGAAGACTGTTTAGGAACAAAAATACTGAACACAGAGGATAAGATAAAGTATTAAAAATAAAATCTCTTCTTTATCTTGAAAAATGCAAGTTTATTGAAGTCCAACTCTCTATTTTTAAGAAGACTCTTCATAACCTTTTTTTGTGGTGCAGGGGATAAAACTCAGGACCTCACACATGCCAGGCAAGTGCTCTGCCACTGAGCACACGTGTATCTATAAAGCACCAATTAAAAAGCAGTAAATAAATAGAAGGAAGACCAGTAGAGTAGAGGAAGAGGAATAGAGGGAGGGAGGAGGGGAGAGAAAGAGGAAGTACGGGGACTCAGATGGAGCAAATTATGTTCCACGCACGTAAGCTGGTGTCCAAACAAACCCAGTATTACGTACAACTGTAATGCACTAACAAAAGCATTTCTAAAAAGAAAAGACTCTCATATTCAGCTAAACAGCATTCAGGACTATTTTGTATACTAGGAACATAGCTGAGGCAAAGTGACACAGTTTAAAAATGAAAGGATGGCCAGTGACGATAGCAGCCTCAAATGTAGAACCCAAAGCAAAAAGCACTAAACACAAAAGGTGGACTGTTTTATACTGGAGAATGCTGTAGCCTGAGTAACTTTATTTTTAATTACAGTAAAATACAGGGCCCATGTTCAAGCACACAATTCAGTGACACTAAGTACATTCACAATGTTGTGTCGCCGTCACGACCATCCATTTCCGGAAATTTTTTTTATACTGTGAAACAAACTCTACCCCCTAAAGAGCATCTTCCCCTCCCCCTGCCCCAGCCACCACGCTTGACTGTCTGTCCCTGAGAATCTGGCTATTCTGGTCCCCTCACTTAAGTGGAACCATGCGCTATTTGTCTTTTGTGATTGGTTTATTTCGCTTAGCCTAATGCCCTCAAGGTCCACCCACATTATCCCATGTGGCAGGATCTCCTTCCTTCCTAAGGCTGAGTTACATCCCATGACAGGTATACGTCACGTATTGTTTATCTCTTCATCCATCTGTGGGCAGGGGTTGCTTCCTCTTTGGGCTGTCATGATCAACACTGCTAGGAACGTGAACAGGCAATATGTAATGATACTATTTTAACGAGGGTCCTATGGGAAAGGTTGCAGGAAGATGCCCAGTTGGCGGTGGGTGGTTTGAGAATACACATCAAAAGCCTTAATATGGCGGGATCCATCTGGGTCAGAACATTCTGTGGTGCCTGCACTGTGCACAGTGACCTCTGTAGCCAGCCTCTCCGTGGGCATCTGCACAACATACAACATGGCATCCCTCCCTGCACCATCTACAGCCACAGGATCTTGGACCAGAGATCTGACCTGGCTCCAGCCGAGGCCATCAGTGACCTTCCTTGGGAACTTAAAATTAGGCTGAAGAGAGGCTACCTGTGCCTGAGCTTGTCCGTCTCCTGAGAAAAGAAGATATAAACCAAGTGTGATGGATGTCCCCTCTCCTGTTCTCCATGGGGACTGAGAAGCAGAGCAGTCCCATGTGCAGAAAGACTGAGTCCAGCTGCAAATCTGCCCTTGGTTTCTCTCTTCTCTGTGAGGCCTTTTTTTTTTCTTATTCTAGAATTAGTTGATTTGTTATTTGCCTCTAAATGTTCCTAACCAATACAACAACATAAGACTGAGGAATCCTACTTCTGGCAATTGTGCAAAGTTATGTGTATAAAGATATTCCTTGAAATGTATTTGTAACAGAGAAATCAGAAATAACCTGAACATAAAGTAATAAATTAGGTACTTAAATTATATATACATGTACACACAAAGATGGGGAAAATATAGTCATTAAAAATCATTCATGCAGAATACAATCCATGGACTTAGAGAAATGTTTATTTTATATTGTGCAGTGAAGAATAAGCAGTTGACTTTCAGGACACAGGTGATGGTTTAACCAGAGGGGGTAGTAATCATAGACTCCTACCCTGGACCATGACCTCCTCCTTGGGAGATTCTCAAGAAACAGATTCAAACAAGGATCAATGGCAACGGAGGGCATTGTAACATGAGCAGGGCTTGGACCCCAAACTCAAAGGCAGAGCCCTGGGTCATCTGGTAACTTCAAGTGAACCACAGGAACCAGTTTTGGCTTTAAGAGCTTCAGATGAAAGGCAGGTCCAGCATACCCATCAGCCTGAGGAAGGGCAAGCAGGAAGACGCAAGAAAGAGCACGGTGTACCCAGGCCTCCATGGCCATTGCTGAGTGGACAGCTGCTCACGTAAAGCAAGGACCCCACCTGCCCACCAGTGACCATGTTAACGGTCCTAGAATCTGACCAGCCCACATCCGTGCCTCACCGCCAAGGAGGAGGCGAGTATAAATGAACAGAGTCGTCAGTCTCGAGTGTCCCCTGCCCCGAGCACTGGAGTGAAAACATGGCGGAGAGAGTGGGACGCCATTGATGGAGGAAGCCTGTGTCTTTTGGGGTTTGGGATGGAGAGAGTGGGACGCCATTGATGGAGGAAGCCTGTGTCTTTTGGGGTTTGGGATGGAGGTGTCTGTGAAAGACCAGTGGTTGTAGAACAAAATGCCAAGAGTGTTTATACCTAGATGGGGGAATGGGGGGGATTTTTGTGATTCTTTTTGACCTTTCATAAACTTTCAGCATGGAACAGAAATTTGTACTTTTAAAAAAATAATAATTTAAAAAATTCAATGAAATATCACTCCCAATCCAAATAGGAACCACAAAATGTAACATACCCAGACTGTGTTTAAGTGGAAATTTCTTGTTACTGATTTTTTTTGGAAGTTAAGCATGCCTCAGAAGTTTAAAGGTAAATATGAGGCTAAGAATGGAAGATATCAATTCTAAAAAACTATGAAGGAAAACGATAGTTGTCTAAATTTTTTAAAAATGGTATTTCTACAATCAGAAGAGTGCCATAAATAAAATTGAGCAAATGACAAGCTGTGAAAATATAGTTAAGAGGCTAAAGTCAGTCTCCAATATCCAGAGTTCTTCCAATTTGTAAGAAAAAAAGGAGCAAAAGACATGAATAGAACAATACTGGCCAGATTATGTTGTTCTATTGTGTATTCTGTGCATGTACAAATATGTAATCCCATCAGTATGCACAACTATAATGCACCATTTAAAAATGTGGGAAAGAATGGAGGAAGTAAGGACTGTATAGAGGGAGGGGAGGGGTAGGGGGGAAGGGAAAAAAATGGCAGAATGAATCAAACAACATTACCCTATGTAAATTTATGATTACACAAATGGTATGCCTTTACGCCATGTACAAACAGAGAAACAACATGTATCCCATTTGTTTACAATATAAATAAATAAATAAATAAAATAAAATTAAATAAAATAAAATAAAATAAAAATGTGGGAAAGTCAGGCACGGCAGTGCACACCTTTAATCCCAGCTGCTCCGGAGACTGAGGCAGGAGGATCACAAGTTCAAAGTCAGCCTCAGCCACTTAGCAAGGCCTTCTGTAACTTAGGGAGACCCTGTCTCAAAATAAAAAATAGAAGAGGCCAGGGATATGGCTCAGTGGTTAAGCCCTCTGGGTTCAATCCCCCCCCCCAAAAAAGTGGGATAAAACACATGAATAGACAGTTTAAAAGAAAAATGCAAATAGCCCATTAGTGTATGAAAAATGTTTAACCTAATTAGTTATGAGATGCCAATTAAAAGAAAATAAGTGCTGTTTTTTTTGTCCAGTTGACAAAGATTAAAATTGATGGCTGTCTTCTCCAGTGGGCTCTGAGTCCCAGAAGGTCAGGGACTTCTACTTTGGAATTCTTGTAACCTTGGCACTGGACACAGCACCTGACCCAAGGCGAACCCTCATTAGGCCACCACTCAGTGAATTGGACAAAAGAAAAACGACGACACTTGGTGGTAGACAGACTGTCACCTCTTGATGCTCAGTTGGCACAATTTTCCTGGAGAGTTAAATGGACTCCTCAAGAGCAGACTCAGTCCTCCTGGCTTCTGTTGAATCAAGATTATACAGGCTCGGTTTCCTCAAGAGCGCTCTTGAGTTTTAATACCCACGCTCCATAAAGCTCACGGATCTCTTCATGTGACACCCTTCAGCCAACACAACTGGTTAAAAATTTAAAGTTAGGTTCCCTGCAACATAAGAGGACAGTTTACATAAAACTATACACAGGAAAAGTCCCGAATTCCATTCCAGCGCCCAGCCCCTGGCTTAGTATGGCCGTTTTAATAGCTGGGTGGGATGTTTTCAGAGTCTGACTTCTAACATAATGGCTGTTGCACAGTTGTGTTTTTTGGTGTTTTTCTTTCTTTTTGGATTTTGATGTATGGTGCAGTATGATGTTTTCCCGTTTAAAATATTAGGAAAAGGAATCCTAGTTAACATCTGATTCCTAGGAGATGCTGCACTTTAAAAAGACCATGCACTTTAATCAGTCCTAGTTTGTTTTATTTCATAGACATTATTTCTGTTTTTATTTTTAATTTTTTTTATTTTTACAGACTGCATTTTGATTCATTGTCCTAGTTTTTAAAAAAATCATTTAAAAATTCTTGGACCAGGGTTGTGGCTCAGTGGTAGAGCACTTGCCTAGCATGTATGAGCATTATTTAAGCATTAATAAGCTTTAATAGCATTAATTAAGGTCCATGGACAACTAAAAAATATTTTTAAAAATCTTGTGTACAGGATTTTATCACAGTTTTTTTTTTTAATTGCAAAACTTTGGAAACCTAAGTGATTAACTTTAGAAATCTGTGCCACAAATTCTAGTAAATCTGAATGATTAGATTCTATGACATCATTTCAAGCATGTTTTTTGAAGAAATTTCATTAGATGAGAAAATTCTTGTAATGTATTAATACTTGGCAAGGATCAGCACAAAGTATATAACATGCAAATTTGGTAAGGAAAACAATACTTATATACGCAGAGAACAAATATGCCAAGTTCTTAGGGTTAAAGGTTAACTGGTTATCTCTGAGAAGACAATGCATGGGTTTAATTTCCTTCCTACTGTTTTCACAGAAAAACCTCAGCTTTTTAAAAATTACACTGTGTTACACTTAGATCATTTTTAAAACCACTATTTTTAAAAAACACAGCAGGGATTGAGGCAATTTTGGAAATAATAATAACAGCAGTGGCAGCTAACATTTAGCTAGCACTTTACTGTGTGCCAGAATTGAAAGCCAAGTTGTGAGCCCACACTGGCCTCTGCCTCGGGACCCCCACTCTGCACCTGAGTGCCATCCAGTCCCTGCCCCGAGGGGCAACCTCAGGACATCCACTGAGGTCAGCCATGTTGGGCCAGAGATCAATAGGTGCCCACAGAAGCCACTCACAGGACGTAGAGGCTGAGAAGTGGAAAGAATACGGGACTTGGGAGCAGCCATATCTGGGTTCCAATCCTGCCAGTGCCACTTAATCCCCACATGACCTTGGGGAAGGAACTTCACCTTTCTGAATTTCACCTGCTCACAAGTAAAGTAGGAACGCTTCACAGGCGATCAACCACGTGAGAATTAGAGGGTTCAGCACACAGAGGTGTCAACATAGAGGGGGTTCTCAACAATACCCCCTCTCCCTCAGGGCTGCGGACCCTTGCTAGCTTCTTCTTTATTATTAGTTATGAAAGAGGGTTCCTGGTCTTTGCACCCAAACCATACCCAGAAAATAAAACATAAGATAAGCAAAATAGTAGTTGGTTCAACTCACCCTGGGTACAGATAAATGCTTATTAGTTAATCTCCGTCACGTGAAGGAGTGAGGCCTGAGAAAGATGAATGGCTGACAACACACCCCTGTGACGCTCTTGCCCTGACTCGGAGTCTTTCCTCCTTTCAGCTTATCCACTCACCAAGTGCCCACCTCCCACCATCCTCCCTAATGCTGAAGTCGTCACTGAGAACGAAGAATTCAACATAGGTAGGTACCGCCTTCCAGACTGCAAGGACCGCGAGCCAGGGCTGACGGGAAGGGTCAGGCAGCGGGGCACAGGTCTTTCTGCTGTCCAGGGAGAGAGAAACCAGAGCCCCGTGCGAGAGGGTTGATAGTCTGTCCCCTGAGTTTGCATCCAAAATGCCCTCCCTCTTCCTTTTTACCATCCCCAGGAAGAGGAGCCAGGAAAGTGGTTTTCCTCTGTGGTTCAAGTCAGCATGATTTTGAGAAATCAATCCATGGACCACAGTATGAATTTTTCAGAATGTGGTTTCCCTGGTCTCGGACGAGGCTGTTCATGGGAGGGAAGCAGTGGTTATCTGGGCCACTGGGTTGGAGATGAGCTGATTGCTGAAGTCAGAACAGAATGTGACCCACCGTGGATCGCTTGCCTGGGAGTGGGTTCAAGGTGATACTTAGCCCTGTCCAGCTGCTCCAGAGAATCCCCACGTTGGTCTCTCCTGCCAGGTGACATCGTTCGCTACAGGTGTCTTCCTGGCTTTACCTTAGTGGGGAATGAAATCCTGACCTGCAAGCTTGGAACCGCCCTGCAGTTTGAAGGCCCACCCCCGATATGCGAAGGTAACTGTCCTGAGCTTCGTCTCCTGGGCCTGGAGTGGCTCCCAACCAAGACCCTGGCTGGACTCCTCTTTCTAGTCTCATTCTTAGCCTAGTCTCTGCCCCATAAGTTAGAGGTCACGTGGTGAAGGCTGATGAGTGAGCGAATGAGGAATCAGTCCCCGCCCTGTTCTGAGGGCTGCGCTGTGAATTGGCCACAGTGGCCATTTATCTGTCTTCCCTTTTCCTTGCCTGAGCCTTCCCTGGAATTGCATGCTGAGCATTGGAAGGAGAACATTCTGGGTCCTTAGGGAGGGCTGGGCTCACACCTGAGACATGCCCTACTAGAATGCAAATGTGCTCAAGATCCTGTGTGCTGACAGGTGACCCTGAGTCCACAGGCGTCGTCATTCCAGGACGGTGCCTTGACAGCAGGTGACAGCAGGTGAATTCACCTCTCCTCGTCTCCTGACTCAGACCCAAAACCACCCTCCACTCACCAGGCACCTGACCCAGGGCCGGCACCTAACTGTCCTGTGCGTTCATCGTTGGTGTTCTCTTCCATGAAGTGGGAGGCACTCGGGCCGGGGGTTGCTGCGAGGAATTGCTTGAGGTCGTAATGTTGGAGCAATGCCTGGCATATCGTGATTGCCCCACGTTGGCCGCTATTATCACAACTAGCGCTCCTGCTGCTTCTGGTCCTGGTGCTATCAGTTTAGTAGCCTGTGGAGAAACAGGCCAGCCTCTCCACCTCCCCTGGGGAAGCAAGAGCAGAAAGATGCGGCAGGAATTGTTGAGCCACAGAATTGGGTTTCCCAGTACACGGAGACATTCACTACCTGTTTATTTCAGTTGAACCAATGCGCCCACAGGCCAGTCAGCCAGCCCACCCCACACCCCAACAACGTCAGCCTTCATGGGCTGATGCTCCCTGATTGCTCAGCCTGGGTTCTTGCCTCAGGCGCTGTTGCTGAGTCTACAGGGCCCAGTCTTCTGGGCTTGACACATGCTCAGTCCCATGCTTGCCTGAAGGCCTTCTGTCCTTCTTGCCTTTGTGGACTTTTTGTGTGTTAGCGGGGGGCAGGGTGCTGGGGATTGAACCCAGGAGTACTTAACCACTGAGCCACATCCCCGGCCCTTGTGGTATTTTATTTGATACAGGGTCTTGCTGCATTGCTTAGGGCCTCACTAAGTTGCTGAGGCTGGCTTTGAACTCACAAATCCTTCTGCCTCACCTTTCTGAGCTGCTGGGATTCCAGGAATGTGCCACCACACACAACTTTGTAGACTTTCTTTTAATAACAGCTTCACTGAGATATGATTCACACTCAATGCAATTCACTCCTTTCAAGTGACAATCCAATGCACTTTAGTTCATTCACACCTTTGCAGCCATCACTGGGATCAATTTGCATAACTCCAAAAAGAAAGCGCACACCCACTAGCAGACACTGTTTCTAACTCCTCAGTCCTAGACAAATACCAGTCTGGTTTCCATCTCTGTGTTTTTGCTTATTCTGGTCATTTCATATAAATGGAATCATACAATATCTGGACTTTTGTGACTGGCTTCTTTCACTCAGTGTCATATTTTCAAGGTTCATCCATACTACAGTGTGTATCACCATTTTCTTTTTACTGCCAAACTCTATTCCATTGTATGGATATACCGCATTTTGTTTAACCATTCATCAACTGATGAACATTTGGACTGAATCCACTTTTTGACTATTATGAATAATGTTGCTATGACATTCACAAATCTGTTTTTGTATGCAGAATATGTCTTAATTGCACTTAGATATATACCTAGAAGTGAAATTACTGAACCTGTGAAAATTCTCCATCTAACTTTTGAGGAGCTACCAGGCTGCTTTCCAAGGCGGGTGAACCATTTCTACATTCCCACCAGCTGTGTTTGAGGCTTCCAACTTCTCTACACCCTTGCCAACACATATTATTATTTCTCTTTTAATTCTACCCATTCCAGTGAGTAGAAACTGGCATCTCATTGTGGTCTTCATTTGTATTTCTCCAAGAGTTAATGATTTTGAGCATCTTCTCACATACTTATTATACATCTTCTTTGAAGAAATGTCCATTCAGGTTCTTTACCATTTTCAAAATTAGGTTGTCTTTTTATTATTAATTTGTCATGGAACTTGATACAAACCTTATTTATATGTTATTTGAAAAAAAATTATCTAAATTCATGGGTTGTCTTCTCACTTTCTTCTTTTCTTTTTTTTCTTTTGGCACTAGGGATTGAACCCAGGGGTGCTTTACTGCTGAGCCACATCCTCAGTCCTTTTTATGTTCTGTTTTAAGACAGGGTGTTGCTAAGTTGCTGAGTGCCTTGCTGAGTTCCTGAGGCTGTCCTCAAACTTGCAATCCTCCTGCCTCAGCCTCCTGGACTTCTCCCTTTCTTTCTTTCTTTTTTTTTTTTTTTTTTTTTAGATGTTTTTTATTTTCAGTTTTTTAGTTTTAGATGGATACAGTACCTTTGTTTTATCTATTTATTTTTATGTGGTGCTCCACCACTGAGCTACAACCCCAGCCCGTCACTTTCTTGATGGTGTTCTTTGAAGCAAAAGGTTTTAATTTGACGATGTCTGATTAACATATTTTTCTTGTGTTTGTTGTCCTTTTGGTATCATTTTAAGAAAGTTGCCTGATCTATGTTTCCTTCTAAGAATTTATAGCTTAAGCCCTTGCATTTAGATCTTGGATCCATTTTTAGTTAATTTTTGTATATGGTTGAGGTAGGGAGTCCAACTTCTCTTTTTTGCATGTAGAGAATTGTTTGTCCTGGTACCATTTACTGAAAATGGTGTGAGTCCTCCAACTTTGTTCTTCCTTTTCGGTATTATTTTGACTTTCTGAGCCTTTTGAATACCCATATGAATTCTAGGATCAGATTGTCAATATCTGCAAAGAACCCAGATGGGATTTTGATAGGGATGGAGTTGAATCTGTAGATCAGTCTGAGAGTGCTGCCGTGTTAACAATATGGTCTCCCTGCCATGTGCACGGGATGTCTCTCCATTCACGTCTCTTCTTTGTACAACTTCCTCTGCTCTTCGGCTTACTCCACTCACTGCTGCATCTATCGCCCTTTCCAATGATGTCTCAGATCAGGCATTTTGTTATGGTTCCAGAAGCATGCCTCTTGCTATGGAAAGAGTTGGTGAAGATCGTTATCTAAGAACATCACAGAGCAATTCCAGAACATTCAGAATAAAGTCATAACTAGAGAGATGTCACCCATCCAATGCATGACAAAAATCCCAAGAAATACATAGAAAATACTAGCTTCTAGAAGCTAGAGTAGCAAAGTTAATATCAGAAAACTAGAGTTTAAGTCGAAAGCATTAAAGGAACAAGAAGGGATATTTCCCATAACAATAAACATAATCTATCAAGAATATACTGGTCATAAATAGTACCTACCATAGTGCATGAAGGAATAACTGACAGAATTACAGGAGAAATTCACAAGTGAGAGATTTTTAACATACCTCTTTCTCTGACCAAAAGAAAAGTAGCTATATAAAGTAGTTGAAAAATATATTTAGATATATAAGCTTTTATTGCATAAAAATCATGCCAAAATTTAGAGGCCATTTATTTTCTATAAAAGATGCAATTTAAATATAAATACCATAGAAATTTTCAAAGAAAAAAAGAAAGATATAATATAAAAATGTTTAACAGGAAAAAATAAATTTACAAACACTACAAAGTGTATTACCAGAAATAGATATATTTGTAATGACAAAAGAATTAATTCCATTTAAGAGGACATGTAAGTATGCATGCAGATAATCAAAGAACTTCAGAATACACCAATAAAAACCCTATACAACTAAATATGAAAAAAGTAAAAGCAAACTACAGAAACAAGAGAAAGTATTCACAGTAACATATTTTCTCTTAAAAGACATATCTACAGGAGTTTGAGGCAGGAGGATCACGAGTTCAAAGCCAACCTGGGCAGCTTAGCAAGACCCCTATCTCAAAATTTAAAATATAAAGGGATCAGAATGTAGCTCCATGGTAGAACATCCCTGGATTCAATCCCTAGTACCAAAAAGGAAAAACCTTATATCCAGACTAAGTAAAGAATTTTTCTAATTCAATCCAGTAAAAATAGAGACAAGAAAATTGAATAGATATATTACAAATAAGATGTATAAATGGCCCATAAGCACATGAAAAGTTGTTCAACATAAGTAGTCATCAAGGAAATGAAAGCTGAAACCATAATGAAATATCACTGTTCACCCACTAGAATGGCTAAAATTTAAATGACCTATAGTATCAAGTGCTGACAAGGATGTGGGACAGCTGGAATTTTCATAAATTGCTGGCTAGGATGTAAAACTACATAATCACTTTGAAATGTCACTGAACATTTCTTTTAAAATAAATATACAAAAACTTATTATATTGCATAATTTAAAATTATACAAATACTTAAACTAACTATTGTTATTTATTCAAGAGAAATTAAAACCTAGATTCACAAAAAACTTACATGAGTCCCATAATAACACACAATGAGAAACAACTCAAATGTTCATCAATAGGAAATGAATAAACAAATGCCCTATGAAAATTCACCATACAGGTGAATAGTACTGAGCAATAAAAATTAAAATATTGATATGCAGAAAGCATGGACTGAGTCTTATAAACATTACATTTATCAAAAGGATGTGAATGCAAAAATAATCTTGTATGATTTGTTCGAAGTTCTAGTACAGAAAACTGATCTATGGCTATAAAAATAACACCAGTGATTTCCCGGACAGTAGGGCAGTTCGTACTGATTGTAAAGGGGTGTGAAAGAACTTCCTAGGGTAATGGAAAGAATATATATTTTGATTGTAGTAGTAGTTACACAGGTATGTACATTTTCCAAGGTCCAATGAACAGTGCCCCTAAAATCTGCATAGTTTATTGTGCATAAATTACGTCTCAAAATTTGCATTTTAAAAAGATAATGAATTATAAAACAAAAAACTGTCTGACTGATAAATAAGTAAAAAAAAAAAAAAAAAAGATGTACTTGAAATAGAAAGCAGCAACACTATCCAATCATTAGATAACCTAAGAAGAACAAAGGGAGAAAGCAGGGATATGCGATGAATAAATAAACAAATATATATATATATATATATATATAAATATGAAAAGTAGGAAATGATCTTTGAAGTCAGAAAACATTTTTTAAATTATGTGGCTACTTTGCACAAATCTATGCCAATAAGCTTTAAAACCTAGATGATATGAATTATTTCCTAAGAAAGTACGATTTTCTAAATTGACTCCAATAAAGATAGAAAGTGTACACTTTTCCAAATTCTTTAAAAGAAATAGAGAAACTTATCAGAAGAAAGCCCGCCAAAGATGACCAAGCTAGCTGGTTTCATTGAACACTACTAAATGTTCAGAGACCAGGTCATCTTAAGCACACCTTGCACACACTAATACATGAATCTGATAAAGTTAACACAAAGAAATAAAACCCATGGACCATCTCATTTGCGAGAACATGCCCATTTACAGTTTCAAGTGGGCATGTAAAAACCTCGGGAAGCAGGACCGGGAGAGGCCAGAGTGGACCATAAGTCCTCAGTGCAGGTCGTCAGGTTAGTAAGATCGGGAGCATTGCAAAAGCCAGGTGGGTTTCCATCTAGAAGCCATTTGCTTTCCTCCTCCTCTTACCAAATGAGAAGGAAGCTCTCCCTGGAAAAGCCAGTGCCTGTCAATGCCACTTGGAAGGAATCCTGGATGAGTCGTGTAAAACGCATTTAAGACCAGAGCAAACCTCTGCGTATGAGCCCCGAGAGCTGATCAGCCAGCCCCGCCTCTGTGAAGGCAGGGGATGAAGGAAATGGGGGGATGGGTGGAGCACCACAATCTCCTCCGCAGGGTTACTTCTTGGCCTTCCTTTCCCAGAAACTCCCTTTTATCTGTGTCACAGAATCCATCTCACTCAGAAGCCTGGCTAACAGAACAGCTACAGCAAAACACGGATTCTCCCTTTGTGGGTATTGGGATACTTGTACTACTGTCAAGGGCACCAAAGAAATTGATTTAGTCTTTAGAACTTTGCTTTGGAGCCCCCAAACAAGCAAATGGAATTTGATTCCATGGATCCCATGTAATTGTTCCTTGTGTTGTGGTGTTCCCTGTGCCCCAGGACAGAGCAGCTCCCCCATACCTGGGGTGTACAAGGCCCTCCTGAACCAGCATCTTCCCACCCCTTCATGGTGACACCAGAAAGCCCAATTCTTCTCCAGCACCTCTATTCCTAAGGCCCACACTGACTGTCTTACTTAGGGTGATGTTTTCTTCTTTAGATGTGTTAATACTGTCACTTGAGCCAGGCTGAGTGTTACCAAACCCTTTCTGCTCTTGATGTAATCACACCATCATCATCATTGTCATCATCATCACCACCACCATTGCCACCATTACCATCACCATGATCATTACCATCATCACCATCACCATCACCACCACCATCATCAACATCTCTATCACCACCATCACCATCACTATCACCATCACAATCATCAACATCACCATCACCACCATCACCATCACCATCACCACCACAATCATCATCACCATCACCACCATCACCATCACCATCACTATCACCATCACTTACCACCATAACCACCGCCACCACCATCACCATCACCATTATCACCATCACCATCATCATCTCTACAATTTATTGAAGCACCATGTTGTGTTCTTTACATATAGTGTCCCATAAGATATAATATTTCATACAATGCAATGGTCCTGGGAAGTAAATCATATCTCTTGTGTTGGAGATGGAGAAGCCATCACACAGGGAGGAAAGAATTTGTTGAAGGCCACACAGGTTGTAAGAGCAGAGATGAGCTATAAATACAAATATGTTTGGCCCAAAGTTTCATGGACTTACCTGCACCCAATACTATCTTCGTAGAAATTAAACCTATCCTAGAGATCAACTCTTTTGAGTACGAGGTGCCTTACGGTTGACTCTATGTCTGCACCATCCCTACCCTCTCTGAAGCCAGGTAGCGGTGCCCACATCTAAGCTAGGAAGTGATTCCCAGCAACCTGCTAGACCTAAATCCCAGCAATCCTATAGTGTTGACACCGCATCAAAGGTCACCTGATGTTATGGAACAGTATAATGATGGGTGTGGAATCTTGTTTGTGCTCAAATACTGATTTTCCAAGGGTTGTCTTTTGCACCAGGAAAAGCAAATATGTTGGACCCAGTTCCGTCTTCACCTCATGTACCTGGCATTTCTTTCTTTCTTTCTCCAAGTGCACTGCCCCACGAACGAGCTTCTGACAGACTCCACAGGTGTGATCCTGAGCCAGAGCTACCCTGGAAGCTACCCGCAGTTCCAGACCTGCTCTTGGCTGGTGAGAGTGGAGCCCCGAGTACAACATCTCCCTCACGGTGGAGTACTTCCTCAGTGAGAAGCAGTACGATGAGTTTGAGATCTTCGATGGTGAGTCAGGCCAATGCCGTGTAGCTCTGCTGCAGATGGCGTCGTCCTGCTTCAGGTCCCTGAGAGTCCATGCTGCAATTTCCTTGCTGGAGGCCCCACATGCTGGCCCGCGCCGCAGAGAAGGCCCAAGGCCATGGGGTCTGATGGGTTGTGTGCCTGCTGGACCTGTCACAGAGCCCTTTCTTACTCTAGTCCCCACTCAAAGCAAGCACGCTTGAATTTCTGCCAATAAATGGGTCCGTCAATACCCTACTCCCAGGTAAAGAGCTTGCTGTCTCCAAAACACAAAGACGTCCACACTGAGCTGCTTCTTTGGTCTTAGGAGAGAAAAGGTACAATAATTAGCTCTTTAACCTGGAGGGAATGTCTCAGCAAACCCCAAACCACTGCACCCTCAAAATTTCACTGCAAACTTTGTAGGATTTGTAGCTTATTCTCTGGAGCATAAGTCTTGCAAGACATCTCCACTAATTATCCCTAATGCCCCATCAGATCTGATTAATACGATGCCCTCAATATAGTGAACCAATATACTATATTCTGCAGGATGTCCAGATGGCCCCCAGATGGCCCCCAGTATTTTGTCAAAATACTCTATTTTGACAAAATTCAGGAGAGTAACAATACTGCTGCCCACCTCATGTGGGAGCAAGCTGATTCTGATCCTCCTTTCTGACGGGGATGGAAAAGAACGCATTGCCAGGTCCATAGCTGCATTTCATGTCCCAGGACTGTTCATCTGCTCTGACGAAGATACATCCGGCACAGCTGCTCCCCCTAGGTCACTGCTTGGTTAGGGTTAGGGAGAACTGGGCCAGGACTCCATTTTTTACCAACATCAACCTAATAGTCATGACAGGCTTCAAATCTCAGGGATCAGCCTCAATTCACACCTTGTATCCAAAGACGTTGAGATATTTAGACATTCTCATTTCTACAATATTCAGTTATTAGAGTATATAGTGGCAGGGCTCTGGGGGTAAGAACTAGAGAAATCACTATTACATGCAATTGGTACTATTTTACAATTGTATTCTATACAATTGGTACTATGAAAAAGGACCCAGCTTCTCCTTCAGCAGAAATGTTCTGGAATAGGAAATGCA
Source organism: Sciurus carolinensis (assembly GCF_902686445.1). NCBI lineage: Eukaryota > Metazoa > Chordata > Mammalia > Rodentia > Sciuridae > Sciurus > Sciurus carolinensis. The sequence continues at coordinate 185,026,978 of NC_062213.1, forward strand.
ACCTGACCAGGCTCTGCTAACTGGACAAGGGGTTGAGAGTGACCACTGTGAGCAGTTTTCCTTCTCCACTGGTTGTCTAGTCATCATCCTTTTAGCTCATACATCGATGTACCCTTTTGACTTTCCCTTTTCGGCTGCCCATTGCCTTACCCTTAGGAATCCCACGTTCCATGTGCCAACTCCATAGACCCTCTGGTCAGGCCCTCCCAACTGCCATTCTAACCTTGCTACCCATTTTAGTAATTACTCCAACTTTGCTTCAGGTTGCAAAGTGCTTCCACTTGACCTCTGTATCATAGGATGATCTCATCCCCATTGCTACCAGGGAGCCTGGTTCCATGACAGCCTCTCCTCCCACGGCTTCTGCTTATGGAGGACAGCCATTGCTCAGGGCTTCAGTCATGCCGGTGATCTCCCTCACCAGTGCCCTCTCGACTCTTTAAAAAATGGAGCATGCTCCAGACCGTCCCAAGGAATATGGTCAGCCAGCAGGAGTTCTGCTCTTGTACAATGGGCCTATTTGAGCCTGCTGCTTCTCTGCGTCTCTGGGCCCCTCCTCCATGGCTTGCCACAGCTGTTTCGGTGGTCCCGCTTTGTTCAGTGTTGTCCATTACTTTCTCAAACTTCCATGAGCTGTCTCAACAGTATATCCGAATCTTCACCCAGGGCCTCTTCTGGGGTGATAAATCCTGAGTTATGGATTATCCCACTCCGCTGTGCCTCCCTTGAATCTGCACCCTCAGGGTACAATCCCAGGCATTTAAGGTAGGAAGAGGGAAAGGGAGGCCTTCTTCAAAGGGCCCTGGAAGAAAAGTTGGGGATCTCTGTTACTTATGATCCTGAGACCTGGTGTTTTCCTCTGGTTTTGCTGCTGTCTGTTCATCAAATATTTTTTCTGCGTCTGCATGCAATTGTTTTCAGCATGCAGAAGAAGGGTAGGCAAATGGAAGAGGTTCTCAGTTCAAAAACCAGCTCTTCCGTCAAACAACTGCTTGACCCTGGCCACATTCTAAAATGAAAGATAGATTTCATCTCACCTGCTAACTGCTATAGGTGGGTTCTTCCTAGAACACTGTTTGAGATCTGGGCTCAGGAAAAAAGAACCCTTGAGCAATACCAGTGGACGCAGAGAGAGGATACCGACTCTCTAAGTTACCCAGCCATTTAAGCCCTGGTGTCTGCACCTGTGCTCTGTAGAGCTGGGGTGACCTGTGTCTCCAACCCAGTTGTGCTAGAGTAGTGGAGAGGGCTGCAGAGACCAAGGAGGACACCTAGAGATAGCAGGTGAGACCTAAGCTCTATGGAGAAAAGCTTGCAGAGAAGATCCGGTCATGACAGACCGGATGGGAGACTTTGCCAGAGTCCAGCAGCAACACCTGGACCCCCATCCCTCATGGTACTTGGCCACATAGCACCTACTGTCCCTCACAGTTCTACCCCAAAAGAGATTGTCTCCTGTCCCTTATGGTGTTTTTGTCCAGTGGCAGCCAGCTGGATGAGTGACACATAACCTATCCACAGTTCCCTGAGTTCTGCATCAGTCTTTCTGCACCACAGAGAGGGGTCTTGGAGTTAGACTACAGAAGCAGAGGCATTAGCTTGCTTAGCTTGCTTTCTTCCCCATATGACCAGCATCCAAAGAAGCAGCTGTCCTGGGGTACAAAAAAGCAGCTTTCTGTGCCTAACACTGACTTGTCCCCGTTCCCAGCATTCATGAGAGAAAGTCAATGTCCTGCAAGTTGCCAGTATGTAGACATCCTGGCCCAGACCTGCTCTCTGTGATCCCTTGACTTTGCCAAGTTCCTGGGAAGTTAACGGGGCGTTCCAGGGACATGGTGTCTTACTGTCCTCCTTTTCTTTTAGGATGTTACAGCCTGTAATCCTGTGTCCTTCTCAACCCAGGTCCCTCAGGACAAAGTCCTCTGTTGAAAGCCCTCAGTGGGAATTACTCCGCTCCCCTGATTGTTACCAGCTCCAGCAACTCTGTGTACCTGCGCTGGTCCTCTGACCACGCCTACAATCGGAAGGGCTTTAAGATTCGATATTCAGGTGAGTAACTCACAAGGGCTCTTGAGAAGGACCATGGGCCCTGAGCCCCTTAAGTCAGTTGCCCAAAACATCCAGAAAAGCTGTGCTCCAGCTCCTCGGCAAGGTGGTGGGCTCCTCCGTGGGGACTGGGCAGCCCCTCCTCTGTCGGGAGACCCACCTAGGAGAGATACAGAGGCAGAACCCGCCCCCTCCTTCTCCAGTCCTTTCCCCACTTTCAGTCTCTCCTGCTGCCAGCCTGTCTTTAGGATAATTTCAACTATCACGCAAGAACCAAAGACACCTTAGGGGGTTCCTGCCACCCTTTAACAGCCCTCTTTAGGAATTTAGAAAATAGTAATAAAAGTTCCTTAACCGAAAATCCCTATGATGAGTCTCTCTGGCAGAGGACAACAGCAGCAAGAACAGCTGTATTCCCGGGCCAGGAGCCTCTCCTCTGCTCTGCCAGCCCTGCTTTTTGATTACTCTTTGATTACTGTTGCTTTTGGGGTTTCTTTTTGTTTAGTTTTGTTTTTTGAGTTAACACATAAACCTTTTACATATTTCTGGGCAGAGTGGGACATAGATACATCTGTAGATGTATATTACATATATGTCACACTGTACCCACAGATATATAAAAGTGTGTAATGATCAAACCAGAGCCATGAGCAAGTCCATCACCTGAAACATCTACAACTTATGTTGAAAACAATCAAACATCTTTATCTAGCTATTTTAAAATACCCAATTTAGTTTTAACGATAGTCACCCTACTGTGCTGCTGAACATCACAACTTATGCCTCTTGTCTAACTATAATTTTGTACCTGAGAACCAACTTCTTTCTATCCCCTCTCAGGCTCTGGTGACCCCTATTCTACCCTCTATTTCTATAAAATCAGCTTTTTTAGCATGTACCTATGAGTGAGAACGGGTAGTACTTGTCTTTCTGTATCTGACTTATTTCACTAACATAGTGTCTTCCAGTTCATCCACGTGGCCCCAGATAGTAGGATTTCATTCTCTTTTATGACAAGCCATATCTTATAGGCAGAGTCAGATCAAAAGCCAGGCCACACACACCACTGACCCAGGTAGCAATCTGGGCATGTAATGAGATGGAGAAAACCAAATCTACCCAACTGCCATTTCAGTCCTGTTGGAAGAGAACCTGCTAAGCTGCTTGATGCCCACTTGGAAGAGTGGTGGTCTCCAGGACCGCTGACTGAGCCCTGAAGTTTGGAGAGAGAATTGAATTACTTAAGGCCATGGGGAATTCCACCATGCCCAGGGCCTCTCAGCATACTCCACATGAATGTCAGACACATTTCTGAAGTATATTGGTCGGGAGGGACATCAAATTCTCAAGGACTGCCTCTGGGACTGCTTGTCTTGGTTCGTGTCTTCCCTGGGCTTCCTACTTGCAAGACCGGCCCAAACTTATAGGGCCCACTAGCACAGTTCTAAAAAACCCTTGGGTGTGGCCTCCAGGGTGAGCCCGCCAGATGAAGCTGCATGGAGCCTGGGAGGAGAAAGGTTTTGCTACCTCAGATCCAGTTTCCATTTCCTCTCTTTCCCTGATGTGCACCGTGGGTTGGGGAATCATGACGAGGAACCCCAGAATCAGCAACCAGCTCCATCACTAACCACCTATAGGATGATTCACCAAGGTGCTTAACTGCTTAGAGTCTCGGTTTCCTCTTGATGAAAAGAAACCTCTAGGTGCCTCTCAGGAAAGAACGGGGCTCAGTTCCTGCCAGCTACTCAATACAAAGGAAAATCAGCATTTTCTACCCTAGTTGCTAAATTGGGAATTACAAACAATTAAGGAGTTGCCCTATCCTTGATGTTCGAAGACTAATATGTTTGGGAGTAATGATTCAGTTATAATTACAGCAGATATGCCACATAGAAAGGGAATTGATTATATGGTACAATAATTAGTACTTAATAATTATAATATAGTAGAAGTATATAATTTGCATGTGTCTGTCATTGTGAATAAGTGTATTTTATAGCATGTTCCTGAGTGAGGGGGACTCATAGATATGATATATGCAGGACAGAGGGGACAAAGAAGGGAAGGACACCCATGGGCATGGTATGGAGGTATTTAAGCCACCAGTCCCATTCACAGAGGAGTGTGGTCCCCAGACAAGAGCCCGGAGGCTGGAGCTCTCATCCTCATCCCTGTTGGCCTGGGAGACCCAACCAAGGACTCCTCAGGCAGATGAAGGGACACAGGCCACTTGTCTTGAGGTCATCCCTCTTTCACAGCCTCGTGGAATGGGCCTGCGGGTCTCTGGCAGGGCTCGTAATGTGAGTTTCCAGGCTGGGATGCTTTGCTGTTTCTTTCACTGTCGTCTCCCCAGCACTTAGAACAGAAGTCGGCACCTAAATGGACACTCCGGATCTTTCTGTTGGATCAATGAATGAAATACCCTTAAGCCACAGGTTGAGAGGAAATGTGGGGAAATTTGTTTCCTGGATTGCCAGGGCTCCCCCACACAGCAGGAAAAAAGGAGAGCAGTCATTTACGGGGCACTCGGTACCCTGCACTCTGCTGGCAGCTTTATATACAAGGCGTCTTTGAAATTGTCCACAGACCTGAGGGAGAGCTGCTTAGGTCCCAACTTCCAGGGGAGGAAATGAGCTAAACAAGTTGTGGCGGTTTGTCCCACGTCACAGGCCTGGAGAGGTGAGAAACGTAGGCCCCTGCAGTCACACCTTTCAGGAGCCAGCCCCACTGGGTCCCACTCTCCAGGATGCCCGGGAGCTGGAGGGATTCGAGAGCCTGAACTGGCCACGCGTCCAGAGCTGCCTCGAAGGGGACCCAGTTCTTCATGGAACAGTTTTAAATTCTCTTTCTTTCCGCTTTGGCTTTGCTAAACTGAATTTTTCTTTTCCATATCAACCACTCAGACCTTCCTAAACAGCAGAGGACATGGCAGGGGCAAAGACAGGAAATGGGGGGAGAAGAAGGGGCAGGGGCCAACTTGAGAGACCGTCTGTCCTCCTGCTCAGACCTGTCCCCTGAGCCACATCTCGTTCATTGTTCAGCTCCCTACTGCAGCCTGCCCAGGGCTCCGCTCCACGGCTTCATTCTGGGCCAGACCAGCACCCAGCCCGGCGGTTCCATCCACTTTGGCTGCAACGCAGGATACCGCTTGGTGGGACACAGCATGGCCATTTGTACCCGGCACCCCCAAGGCTACCACCTGTGGAGCGAAGCCATTCCTCTCTGTCAAGGTGAGAAGCAGGTGGGAAGTGAGTCACAAAGCCACTGGGATCCCACTCAAATCTGGGCTTGTGTCAGAATGAGTCACTTGCAAATGCAGGTTTCCTAGGGGTTTGATAGTGAATTCATTCGTTGAGCAAATGTTTACCAAGGATCCACAATACCTTGAGCCCTGGGGATGACATATGCATAGCAGTCTGTTTTCAGAGCCATGGGGGAGATGGATATGTGAGCACATAAATGCAGAGTGACAGAGTGAGCAGGTGCTGGATCAGAAGTAGAAGCTGCGTTAGGGAAGCCTGGAGGTAAGAAGGGACCTGCCTACTGGACAGCTTGGGAGGCTCCCAGAGGCGGGGAGGCTGGGGCCTGAGCTCCTAGGGCAAGTTGAGTGGATCAACATTTGAAATGCACCATCCAGTTTGCATGCCATATCTTTTAGACTTAACTTTTTCCCCCTTAAAGGAATATACATTCAGATTAGAAATCTAAAAGATAAAAATAAAAACTACAGATAATGCAAAAAGAAAAGGTGATAATGAACAATAATTCCATCACAGGAGATTACTGCTGCTAACATTTCAGCCTATTTCCTTTAGTTTTTCTAAAGTTTGATCACAAAAACAGGATCATCAGTGTACAAAACTTTTAATAGTTTCTCAATATCTTTCACTTAATTATACAGATTTCTTCATCATTATTTTTGGTACTTGCATAGCATTATGGAAAAACTGACATTTAATCAAGTATCATTCTACTGTGGGTCATTTGGAGTCTATATTTTTTGCTACCACAAACTTATAACTCTATCTTATGAACATCTATGTTTATTTCCTCAAAATAAATGCCTAGAAATGAGACTATTGAATTCCAATATATGCAAAATTAACAGCTTTTGATAAAAGCCCTTTACAAACGCTGTCCTCATCGACACTTCTGCCAGTGACACCTGAAGGTTGTCTTTTATCCCACAATCTCAACAATATGGACTGCATTTTAAAAAGAAGAAGAAAACTTTGCCATTTATATAGATGAGAAGAGGAACTCACGCTGCTGTTGGATTTTATTTTTCTTTGCTTCCCCATGTGGTGAAGGGCTTTCAGTGACATCCGTCATCGCCGAGCCTCACAACCTGCTGGCCTGTGCCTGCTCCTTCCAAAGAGCAGAAACAGTGGGTTATTAATATTCCATTGTAAGCCCTAAGCAAAGGTCACAAAGAACTGACTGTCCACAAATGGCAAATATTATCTGGCTTCAGTTTGTGTCTTTAATCACATCAACATGGACAAGTCTTTTGTCCAGAGCTCCCTTTGCAAACCACCCAGCCTCTCATCTGTTACTTCATGTCCCCACTGAATACAAAGCCCGCTAGACCTCTATCCATGCCCGTGTTGCTTCTCGTGCCTTCTTCCCATTCCACACAAAGCCTCCCTCCAGGGTCTCCCTCTGCGTTCTCTGGAGTCCTAGTTCTATGGCCCATGAGCATGCACCCTCGCTTACTACCCAGAAGGCTGTCCCCACTCCCTCCTCCACAGGGACCAGGGCTCTCCTGAGAGCATGTGTATTGTGGCCCTTGAAGTGGGGGAGTTAATCCCCACCAACCCCGTTTCCCACATAGCTCAGGGCCAGGGTGGATCCCACATTCTGTCTCTCAAACCATGACTTCACTCTCCCTGAGAAATTCTGTGTCCCCCAATACCTCCCTCTCCTCTCCTGTTGCAAGGGACTACAACACCGGAGGTCTTAACCTGCAGCAACCTTTCAGGGACATAGGAACTCAGACCGCAAGGAGAAGAGCTCCAAGGAGAAGAGCTTTATTCAGGAGAGATAGAGCACTTGTCACAGAGGAAGCTGCTTCTGTCTTTACTGCATGTAATACTGTCTTTTATATGCTTGCAGTTGAGCTAGCCATACATCTTCAAGACTAAGCCTTGTGTAAGCAGTTACTAGCCTATTTCTTGGCAGATTATATGTTGGTAACAGAAAGTAAAACACAGCTGTGTGAACGCAGAAGGTGACAGTTTCTCAGACCACAGAAGAGCTGTCTTACAGCCCACAAAAGAACAACTTATTCACAGAACACAGGAAAAGGGTGATGGAGTCCCAGTCCCCACGCCATGTTGGCCTCCTTCTAGGGGGCAGGGCAGAGCCCTCGTCCCTGAGTGGCCTGTTTGGCATGTCTGTCTCCTGACAGCATGCCACATAGGCCTCCTTCCAAGAGAAGGGTCCCATACTCCCCCAGCCCATTCTCTCGCTTCACATCATCTTCCCACCAAGGTCTCATCCCACCATGAGTTTCAGACACTTCTGCTTCTATTCCTCCTCTCCTACCCACGGAAGTGTCCCTCCTACCTCTGGGTTTTGGAATGTTGCTTTGACATGGAGAACATGAGACATGGGCTTATTATCTCTCCAGCTAGGCAGTCCTCTTCTGTCCTTTCAGCTCTCCACAAGAGCAGGGCCAGACCAGGGCCGTGGGAGGTGGTTGCTGCCACTCCTTCACCTGAGGTCACCAGGTGCCTCAAGACACTATGAATCTAAAGGTTAAAGATTGCACATCTTCTGTTTCCTGAATTATCTCTTTTTCCTAAGGGAATTTTTCCCCTTAATTTTTAATCTTATCTTTGTGTCTCACATGGACACTTACTGGTGTTCCTCTTACATGTAGTGATCTTTGATTAGTTGTACTTAAAAAGTAAAGGCTAGGTTGATTTTTCCAGCAGCAGATGTGGATGCCTTTGTTGTTATTTTATACAGATATCTTTACCCGAAGGTCTCTCCCATGGATAAGATGTTGAGTTGAGAGGTGCCTGGATGAGCAGAAGCAGGGCAGCCGTTAGACTCAGAGACCTTAAATTCTAGGATTAAAAGAACCTTCTTCTAGGATGTCAACTCCCACCATAGCTGCCTTAGTTCCTCGAAGAGAGTTCTTCCCCTGACCTTAAGTAGGGTAGACAAAAATCTCTATTTTATTTGGAAAATAGGTGCTTGGTGCCTGTATGCTGTATTTGTAGGAAGGGAGGGAAGTCTCACCCCGAAGCCTTTCCCTTATATTTTTGAGCTGCAGGTTTTTTTGCTTCATTTAATCTATCAAGGCACTTCTATCTTTACCCCATCTTCCGGATTTTCTTTCTTGAACTCTTCGCTGATGACACACCCATTTTCTTCTTTATTGTGAGTCTTTTCCCTTCTATTGTTTTTTTACTATAATTTTATTAGGCCCTTAGGGAGAGAAGAAAGATCAAAATGTTTCTCAATCACCATCCAGAAACTCATGATGTCATCTCTCCTTGGCTAGCTCTTTCCTGTGGTCTCCCTGACGCCCCCAAGAATGGAATGGTGTTTGGCAAGGAGTACACGGTGGGGACCAAGGCTGTGTACAGCTGCAGTGAAGGCTACCACCTCCAGGCAGGGGCGGAGGCCACCGCAGAGTGTCTGGAGACAGGCCTGTGGAGCAACCACAACGTCCCCCCGCAGTGTGTCCGTGAGTCCTTGGGCTGTGGAGGGACTGGGCGAGCAGCAGACAAGATGCCTGCAAGGAGTGAGCTTAAGAGGGGGGACATGGACATGAAGCTCCAGGGATTCCGGGAGGGCAGGAGGTGGGCGGTGGCCTCTGCTGGCTTGACTCCCATTGAAGTTACTCTCAGAGCATTAATGGACTGTTGTGCCTGGGGACCTTCCCATAAGCCACTATGGAACTCACAAGTGAGCTCGTCTAATGGAGAAACTGTCAGAGAGTGTGCATGAGTGTCCCTCGATCACAAAAATCTGAAATGATGACTTTTGGGCTAGAGTTTGTGCTGGCAGGCTCATGTCACACTTAGTTCAAAGATACAGGTTTTTTTTGGTTTCCTTCAGCCTACACTGTGCTTTATTTAAAAAAATTTTTTTAATTGAATTGCTTCTCAACGGTCTAAAATCAAGAAATTTTCAATGAAAATCCAGATTTCTAGATTCTCCTGGAAAATAAGGGTCTGACCAAATGGAACATGCAGTCCCACAACCAACAAAACCAGCAATCAACTGTGATGAGGACCACCCTCCTTTTTTTTTTTTTTTCTTTTCTTTTCTTTCTTTCTTCTTCTTCTTTTTTCTTTTTTCTTTCTTTTTTTTTTTTTTTTTTTTTTTTTTTTGGTGTATTCGCACTCCCCAGTTTGTTATCTCCCCTGTCCCAACACTTTATCCATTTTCCAAACCTGCCTAGGGACCAAAGGTTTTTGAACTCATCATTACTGCTTTGGGTTCTCCCAGTCCCCAGCTCTAGATTCCTGCACTGTCTTCCATAATTGATTTTTCTCCCTCCCTCCTTGTCCCCCCAGCTGTGACCTGTCCCGATGTCAGTAGCATCAGCGTGGAGCATGGCAGGTGGAGGCTCATCTTTGAGACACAGTACCAGTTTCAGGCCCAGCTGATGCTCATCTGTGACCCTGGCTACTACTACACTGGCCAGAGGGTCATCCGCTGTCAGGCCAATGGCAAATGGAGCCTTGGGGATTCCATGCCCACCTGCCAAAGTAAGCCCAGGAGGGAAGGGTGGGCAAGTATGCGCCAGGTCTCCTACCTGAACTCTCTCCTCCATGGGTAAATTGGGGAGAGGGAGAAGAGGGGTACCTCCAGGGATGGAGAGTCCTCTTCGTACACACACCTAGAAAATGCCTGCTCTGGTGACAAAGTACTCCGTAGCATCTTGTCATCGTATTAAAAAGTACCTTTAATCACCTGTACAGGTGAGCATGCTCTAGTTCATTCGTTCAACGTTCCCTAGGCCCCACAGTGGGGCACTCCAGATACTGTAGAGATACAAAGAAGGAAGAAGTAAGGAGCTTGCAGTCAACTGGAGCAGCAAAGAAGCAATGACAGCGTGGTGTGTGACAAGACCACAGTGGGTGTGTACAGGAGGATCAAGGCCGGCACAGGGACAAGCCCCCTGAGTCTGTCTTCCTCTCCTTCTCCACCGTTATTTTTCTTAAGTTCTTTAATGTACTGTCAAAGGTCATGATTCCTGGGACGCCGGATGGAGACAGAGTTTAATTAGGGAGTGCTCTTGGGATCTCCACTGCAGAAGGGAAGGGAAGGGTGTGGACCTTACAGTGTAATGTACTCGTGTGTGTGTGTGTGTGTGTGTGTGTGTGTGTGTGTGTGTGAGAGAGAGAGAGAGAGAGAGAGAGAGAGAAAGTGTGCCGAGATCACAAGTATGGAACAGCCTCACTACAGCGCAGCCTGGCAATTAGGCCTCACCTTGACGTCAGCCACAGGCCATCAGCAGAGGTCTGTTGAGCAGAGGACTGAGGTTGCCACTGGGCTCAGCAGACGAGCGTGAAATTGACTGGCTGAACCTGCCCAAGGCACTAGGAAGCACAAAATCGCCACCTCTTCCTAACCACGGTGCACACCTGAACCACCTGTGGAGTATTTTCTTAAAAAATACAGGTGCCTGGGCCTTAATATCTCCAGAGACTGTGGGCATCTGGACCAGAACCAGGGTTATAACAGCTCCTCCAGTGCTTCCAGAGACACCTGCAGCTGAGACATCACATCCCACAAGTCAATGTCACAACCCACATTCTGGTCTTGAGTTCCGGGAGAGGAAGGCTAAACAGATCTTGTGTTTGTCATTATTCATGCTCATCGGAAGCAGCATGTGTCCCTCCTCTTGGAGCTGGCTAACTGAGCATTTTCTGGTCCTTTCAGTCACCTCCTGTGGGGAGCTCCCCACGCCCCCCAGCGGCCACCGCATCGGAACGCTCTCCGTCTATGGGGCCACCGCCATCTTCTCCTGCAATTCCGGGTACACACTGGTGGGCTCCAGGGTGCGGGAATGCTTGGCCAACGGGCTCTGGAGCGGCTCAGAAGTCCGCTGCCTTGGTAAGTGGTCTCCTTGGGACAAATTAGATAGGTCCAAAGCTGAGAGCCAGCTTTTCAACAGGATCATTTTATCTTCTATCAGAAAATGCTTACTCCAAGCACCATTATGCAGCTACCATGATTAAAACCCTGAACTAGCTTCTGTTGGAGCACCCAAAGACAAGAAGACCTTCAAGTCTGATGAGACCAGCCTTGGAGGGGTTCTCATTCTGATCAGAAAGACAAACCCTTCACATTGGTCCTTGCATGAGGGGTGAAGCCCCAGCCTTACAGAGAGGCATCCTGTAACATACCTCAAATACTCTTTACATCATGTTACTACAGTAATATAAACAGTATTTATATTATATATTATTTAAAATACATTTGTATGTATATATGTGAATTACAAAGCTTGTCTATATATGTGTGTGTTTTCTTATACACATAATAAGAAAAAGACAGAAACATATAAAAACAACCTGGCTTACAAAACACACAAAGTTTTCATCTCTCTCCTCTTGCTCCTTACCCAATTCCCAAAGAGGGTCTCAGCCACACAAACTTTGCAGGATTGATTGGGTGACCTCTCCCAGTGAACGGTGCTGCCCTCCCTCAGGCCCCTGTTAAGCACACAGTTGTGGGTTTTTTCCACACAGAGCCAAAGGAAGTCGATAAAGGAGCCAACAGAATGCCAGAAGACACGGCACTCAAACCCCATTGAACAAAAATAACTCACCCAAGTGCCACTCAAAAGAAAAGAAATTTAGCCAAACCAGGTTTTTATATGATTGTTTTCTATACAACTAGGTTTTGACTGTCTTAATTAGATCATGGCATCCTCCATGAGGTAGATACTCAGCAAATGCTGGTTGATGAGAAAAACAGAGAGACTTCCTGTGTTACTCAGCTTTCCCTGAGCTGACAAAATACCCAAGATAATCAACTTATAAAAAGGAAAGTTTTGTTTTGGCTGGTGGTTTCAGAGGTTCCAGGCATGGTCACTTGGCCCTATTGCTTTGGGCCTGTGGTGAGGCAGAACGTCAGGGTGGGAGCTCACCTGGTGGTGGCCAGGAAGCAACCTGGAAGGAGTCAGGGTCCCAATATCCCTTTCAGGAGCACCCCATCCCAGTGACCTAACTTCCCCCCACTAGGCCCCGCCTCTTAAAGGTTCCACCACCTTCTAACAGTGGGTTGGGGTCCGAGCCCTGGACACCGGAGTCTTTGGGGAACTTATCTAAGCCGTGGCAAGCCCTGAGGCACTAAGTTCCTTCACGTGTGCAGACAGAGCAAGGAAAGCTCAGAAACAGATGGCCATCTGGAATGCAGCCTTGGGACAGGGGGTTGCCATGTCCTCGAGACCATTGCTATCATGTCTGGGATTCCTGAAGTCACTCCTAGGGTGCTACTCTCACGGGGAACTGGGAGAATGAAGGGTGCTTGGGACTCGGTTCTTTTCCCCACCATCCTCGTCTCTCCCACCTTGACCAAGGTCTGCCTCATTTTCTGGAAGCACCTCTTTGACTTCCACTTTCCCATCTCCCACCAAAGCCGGACACTGTGGGACCCCAGAGCCCATTGTCAACGGACACATCAACGGAGAGAACTACAACTACCGGGGCAGCGTGGTGTACCAGTGCAACGCTGGCTTCCGCCTGATTGGCATGTCCGTGCGCATCTGCCAGCAGGATCACCACTGGTCGGGCAAGACCCCTTTCTGTGTGCGTAAGTATGTCATCCCCTCTCCCTAGGCCTGGGCCCAGATTCAACATGGACTGGCTCCCTTTTTCTCTTGGTTAAGTTAGTTAGAGGTTTTGTGTATTTGTTCTTCCCCGCCCCCTCCTCGTAGTTGTAATCATGACCCCTATTGTTTTCAGTTCTCTGCATCATTAATTACTGCTTTCACTTTGATTGTTTTCTTCCCTAAAATTTGGTTTGCTTTCTTTCTAGCTTTAGAATTGGGAATTTAACTCATTGGCTTTCATTCTTTCCTTCATAGAGATTTTTATTGATTTAAGTATTTAAAGTTATGAAATTATTTTTGGATTACCTGTTTTAATTATATCTCAGAGAGTCTCATAATGAATGTCTATCATTTGTGAGAAAGTCTGTAATTTTGGTATTAGAGTATGACTTTCTCTTTTTCTATGTTACATATATCATCATAAGATGTATATTTCATAAATCGTTTTGCTTCTGTGTTCTTCATTCTTGCTGATTTTGGCCTACTTGGCTTGTTTTGCTCTGAGATGTGTGTTTAAATTTTCTTTTATCAGTATGTTTCCACTTTTCCTTGCATTCCTTGTAGGTTTTTTTTTTTTTTTTTTTGGGGGGGGTGTTTTTGTACCAGAGATTGAACCCAGAGCATTTAACTACTGAGCCACATCCCCAGTCCTTTTTTTGTACCTTATTTAGAGACAGGGTCTCACCAAGTTGCTTAGGGCCTTGCTCAGTTCCTGAGGCTGACTTTGACCCTGTAGTTTCTGATACATAAAAGTAGTTGCTGTGTTATTTGGTGCACAGATATTCATTATTGACATGAATGGCAAATTGTGGATTTTAACCTTTAAAAATGTCTTTTTCATCACATAACATTTTTTATTAAACATTTGGAAGTTTCCTTTGCTTGATATCAGGCTTACAATGTCCTTTTTCCTGGTATGTCTTGACCATCCATTTAATGGTGGATGAATCTCTTAAATCAAATGCAATTCTCATGCACAGCATTGAGTTGGGACTTGCCTTGTGAGTCAACTTGAAGACCTTTCTTTTAATGAGTTAAGCTTATTCACATGTATTGACAGGTCTGATCCATTTGGTCTTAATTCTGTCATCTTTATGTAGTTAGTATCATAAAATATTATAGTATTTCTCTATATGATATGTTTTCTTTGCTTTCTTTTTCATTTCTTTAGGCATTTAGGAAAGCTTGAATCTTTTTTCTGTTGCTTACTTTTATATTCATAACATTTTAATGCCATTAGCTCCTTGTTGTCTGATTCAACTTTTCATTATCTAGTCTATCAGTTTTACTCATTGTTTATACAACAGTCAATGAGCTTATTCTATGTTCATCCCCCCTCCCCTTTCCTTTCACTTTTAATTGGATCATTTCTACTTTGCCAAGACATAAAATATTTATTATAGTGTTTATATATTATTATTCTTCAAGCTCAGTCTCTAGTAGATTCTTTAGTAAGATTCCTTGCATAATAGTCTCCCAAATTCTTGCGTGTTTAAACTGTTTTTATGTACCTTGAAACTTGAAGGACAGCTGAATTGGACACAAAGTCCTTGGCCACCTTATTGCTTTGAGTATCTAAAAAGTGTTCCTCCACCATTATTTTGCTTAGCATGTTACTCTTTTTTTCCCCTTTGTCTCTCACCTTCCTGTTTATTATATATACTTGGACTGTACAACAGAATGTTTGGGTACCCATACACATAGTGAAATGCTTAATACAGTTAAGGTAATTAGCATTTCCATCTTCTCACATACTTCCCTTCAGGACTACGTGGGAAGAGCACCCAAAGCTGCTCTTTGGAAGCTTCTGCCATATGGTACAGTCCTATTACCATGATCTGACTTGCTTTCCCTGTAGTGCTACAACCTTGAACCCTTTAATAGCATCCCCTTGTCTCCCCTGCCACTGCCACTGGTAACCACCCTTCTCCTTGCTGTTTCTGTGTATTCAACGTTTAGAATTATAAGATTAGTTTAATTCCATTTTATAAGTTATTGGATGGTTTTCGGGGGGGGGCGGTCCTGATTTTTTTTCCCCTTTATCCTTAAAGTCTAATGTTTTTGCTGGACTGTGTCTCTACTGTTCCAAGACAGGTGTTCCCTGCATCTGTGAATGTGTATATCCAGACCTTTTATTCTGAAACATTCTGTTGGGTTATAGTTCTGGCACACTGTGCCTGGGTTTAGTGTTTATTTCTCTAGTTCACATCATTTAAAGTTTGTAGCTTTCTCTGTCTTCTCCACAGGCATGGATTTTCTGTACTTTTATTTGTTCTTCTTGTTAATCTACATCTTTTAGATTTAGGCAACCACCATTATCCTCAGCTGCCTGGAAGCAAATTGGACAATTTCTCACTTTTTAAAGTTCCCTAAAGTGAGACTTATGTAAAATGCAGGAGTTTGTTCTTGATTTTTTATAAGGCTTTTGTTTTTAATTCTTTGTCTTTATTTGGCTTTTCATATACAGGATGGGCCCGTAAAAGTGTTTTAGCTTTTTCATCACGGTAACCAAAAGACCTGGCAAGAACAAAACAGAAGAGGGAACGTTTACTTGGGGGTCCTAGTTTCACAGGTCTCAGTCCATAGACAGCCAACTCCATGACTCTGGGACCAGGGTGAGGCAGAACATCCTGGCAGAAGGGCCTAGAGGAAGAAGGCAGCTCAGGACATGGCCACCAAGAAGCAGAGAGAGCTCCACTCAGCAGAGACAAAATATGAATCCCAAAGGCACCCCTCCAGTGACCGACTTCTTCCAGCCACACCTCACCTATCTATAGTTACCACCCACTTAACCCCTATCAGTGGATTAACGCACCGATTAGGTTAAGGCTTTCCTAACCCAATCATTTCATCTCTGAGCTTTCTTGCATTGTCTCACACATGGGGGATACCTCACATTCAAATCATAACAAAAGTCACGAGACTTACTATATAAGCAATCCGTGAACAGTTGTCCTTGTGACATCTTAGGAATTATTAATTTACAGAAAGCAAGACCCATCATAATCCAGTCATAATCTTCAGGTGTATCTAAACCATGCTCAGTTTCAACCAGAAGATGCAAGTTCGAATGCCTTCAGGAAATTGGCACCCGGTGTATGTGAAGAGGTTTCTTGTGTAAATAATGGGGAGAGCAGGGGTCTGAGTGGAGAACGTCTGCCTGGTCTAAAGACACTCGGTTTTAGGCCCGGGTGGTGTTAACAGGCGGCACAGTGAGGAGGCAGGCACACAGTTGTGGGCCTCAGTCACCCGGCACACACCCAGCTCCAGTCAGACCCACGTGCTCTGTGACTGCAGACCAAGCAGCTCACTCGCTGGGTGGGTGCTGGTTTCATCGGCTCTGAAAAGCAGGTCCCTCGGACCCTGTCCTGAGGATTAAATCAATTAATACATGTAAATGGTTAGAACAGAACCACCAACCACCGCTGCTGCTGCTGCCGCTGCCAGCCTAGTGATGGCGAGCACGGGGGAGGGGTGCGGGGGGTAGTACTGCCACCCTGTTGTTATGGGGCACAACTTAAGAACAGACCGATCACCACTGAGAAGTCCAAATTTGAGAGTCTTTATTTAGCCGGCCAGCTGACTGTCTCACACAATGCCCCAAAAAATGGCTATTGGGAGAACAGCCCTGACCACAGGGTTGTAGGGGTTCTTATACCAAAAATCACGTGAATCATAAGTGTCTGTTGCTATGATTCGAAATTACAAACTAACATCATGAGATCATTGACAGAGGGGAAAGTGGGTCAAAATGACACTTACCTGGGTACAAACTAAAGAATGATTACTAACATCCACACAATCACTGTTCACATGGTATGTTGTTTAGGAGCAATAGGAATCAAAAGAGAGCAATTCTTTACTACATAGGAGTTGCCACTGTATATTATTAAACATGTCACACCAAGTAACTGATGATGGGCACAGAGGCGGGTGTTCCCATGGGAGAAACTTATTTCCTACATAACATGGAGTCTCAGAGCAAAATGGAGTCTGTTTAGTCCTTTCCCTTAGAGTCCAGCCTAGAACATTCTCATGGAGCCAGATCTGTCAGCCCATCACACCTGTCACATCAGAGAATCCAGGATGTCTTATGCCTGCCCCTTTCTCTTCTGGAGCCCAGAGCCTGGCATCTAGAGGAGAAAGGCAAGACAAGCTGGGCATGGCAGCGCACGCCTGTAATCCCAGCAGCTCCAGAGGCTAAGGCAGGGGGATCAGGATATCAAGTTCAAGGAGAGACCCAGCCACTTAATGAGACCCTGCCTCAAAATAAATTTTAAAGGGGCTGGGAATGTGGCTCAGTGGTTGAAAGCCCCTGGATTCAATCCCTGGTACAAAAAAAAAAAAAAAGAGTAAAAGAATAGAGTGCTTACTCTGTGCCAGGTGCTGCATTGGCTGCCAACCACATAAACCCCACCAGACTCCAGACCTCCTGTGCTCCCCTCCGTTAACTCTCTGGCCCTCTGCCCACACTGCTCTCTCACGTTCTCACCAGTCTTCTGAAGACCCACATTCCAAGCTCCTGCCTGTACCCTGGGGCACTAGCTAAATAAGTGACAAAAGCCGGCCTGGAATGAGAAACTGGGCTCAGAACTCAGACAAACAGAGCCCCCTGAATAAGTCTCTTTCCCATGGGGATAATGACCATGCCTGTCAAGGATGAAATGAGCTCATGCATATAAACCCCAACAACCCTTAGGTAATCCGATCATCCCGCTCTCTATTTTGCAGAGATGATAGAAGCCATCAGACAATAATCCCTTCTACTTCCTGCATCCCCACCCACACATCCATCCCGTCTGTGCCCATCCTTGCCCTCCTCACCCCCAGTAGCAAGAGGATCCCTCTCCCTGTCCAGGGCTGTCCCTCCACTGGACTCTGGGTCTCCTTCCCTCCTACCTCCTTGGTGTCTTAGCCTGTTTGGAACTCTCTCTCCTCGTTCCACTGCCCTCCCTTTCCGTTCCTCTCAGCCTGTACGGTCACATTCAGCCAACATTTCCTTGGCACCCAGTACTGCCAGGCACTGTACTGGGTGTTCTGCAGAGACAGAAATGGAATGTATCACAGTCTTGCCCTCAGGAAACTGAGGGCTGGGGGCCCAAGGGTGCAAACCTCTGTTAGTGCTGAGGCCTTAGCAGGCCCTCCCTGCCCCCTGGTGATGCCTGCCCCTTCTCCCTGCTGCAACCTGTGTTAGGTCTCAAGAAAAACAGTCCCAAAAGGAAGTGTGTCTATTGGGAGAGAGAAGGGCTTGTTTTAGGGAACTGGCTCCTGCCGCTATGGAGGCTGGCAAGCGCAGAATCTGCAGCACAGGCTGGAGACTTAGGGAGGCGTTGCTGTCCACAGCTGAAGGCAGCCTGCAGGCAGAACCCCTCTTCCTCCAGGAAAGTCAGACGTTTTCTATCCGGGTCACTGAGCGAGGGCCACTCACATTTGGCAGGTGATCCACTTTACTAGTCTCCTGATTTAAATGTTAACTCCCATCTGAAAAAATGCCTTCACAGAAAAATGGCGAATAATGCTTAAACACGCATCCGGGTACCACAGCCTGACCACGTTAACGCATGAAATTAACCATCACATGAATGTACTGCTTGAAAACGTTGCCTACTCAAATCGCTTCCGCCCCTTCCCACATGAGTAGCTGGGGCCACTCCATCTGAGTTATGCCCCCCCCCACTCCTCTGCTCCAGCCAGAAAGAACCTCCCAGTCCACAGGAGCTCCGGTCCTGGACCAAGATGCAGTCCTTGGAGTCCCGGTGCCCAGGAGCTACAGGATTGGAATCCAAAGCACGGCAGGCCAAGCTTTGAAGCAGACAGTGAGCCCGGGACCCAGGCAGCACCAGGCACTTGTGTGGGGGCACAGGAGATGGTGTCTGGTGGTAGCAGCTGCTCCTGCTCCTGTTGCTCCTTGGACAGAGCCTATGACCTGGGAATATGTGGAGGCAGAGAGCAAGAGGCAGGCACGACCTGGCAGGAGACACTTCCAGGTCACCAGTGATGGTTCTGGTGACTCGGTGGATGCTGTTCCATCTTCACCATCCTTGACCTTTCTGGGGTTCTAGCATGCCTTGCAGCTCTGCCCTTGGCCTCTGTGACACTGTCCCTTCCTCCTGGGCTGTGCTTGCTGCTCTCCTGACCACTCCTCAGCTTCCTTTGCAGGTTTTGTTGTCTACGTGCCCTTCAAAGGTGGTGTTCCCGTGGTTTTAATCCTCAGCACTGGGTTCATGGATTTTAACCTTGGGGAGGAGGTCATGACCCTTTGCCAGTCTGGCGAACATGATGGATCATCTCCCAACTGGCTGCACACACCCCACTCTTCGCAGGTCCTCACGGTGAATCTACGGCTCATGGAGCTTCTCCCCACTCTCACGCTGCCCCACTGATGTGGCAAAGCCCTACTCTCTGGAGTAGGACGGAGATCCAGTCCAAGGTCATGCCAGGGAGGAGAGGATGAATCTCGGGGAGTGTGGAACAGTAGGGGGCTTACCTGTCTTCTGCTTTGGTTGCAGCCATCACCTGTGGACACCCAGGCAATCCGGTCAACGGCCTCACTCAGGGCAGCCAGTTTAACCTGAACGATGTGGTCAAGTTTGTTTGCAACCCTGGCTATGTGGCTGAGGGGGCAGCTAAGTCCCAGTGCCTGGCCAGTGGGCAATGGAGTGACGTGCTGCCTACCTGCAGAAGTAAGTGTCCCTTCCTGTCCCCCTCTTCTTCTTACTACCTCTGCCCCAGGTGGTTCCATAGCCCAAGAGCAAAAGCCAGTCAATTCAGTCCTTATGTTATTCTGACTCAGGGAACACTTGGGACAGAAGAAGGGTCCTAAGTGAAGACTTAGGGCAACCCCTAGATAGAGCCATGTAAAACTTCATCATGGATAATATAAAGAAAGAGAGACTTGGTTTCGTTTTTTTTTTTTTTTTTCAAGTCTTCAGTTGTTTGCAATTTCATAGGACAAATAATTCTATAAAGCCCCAATTCTTTTGTAAGCAATCAGGTTTACTTTTCCTCATATAAACAAGAAATTTAGAAGTATTATCATTTCTGTAGCTGCTCAGTGAGGTCAAGAGCAACATCTTGGTCTTTCCTCAGGGCTGGAAAATAGCTGCTGTAGCTCCTTTGTAACCACATTTAATGGAGCCCTATTCTTGATGATTTCTTTTTAAACAACAGAGTTAAAATTAAAAATAACAGAGGGGTTTAAAGTTTGAGACAAACGGGTAGGGATGAAGTATAAGAGACACAGAGAGGAAACCAAAGACTCAAGAGGCAAATGGGACAGAGGATGTTCTTTGAACTATTTAGGAAGTAGCTTCTAAAGCTTTTAAAGGCTTTTTACAACAGTAAAGCACTGAAATCTCAGAGAGTCTCATCAGTAAGTACCTTATACTTAAAGACTTATCAAAGAGAAAAAAAAAAATACCTTCCCTGCTCACCTTATTTGGTGAGTATGAGACTCTGGTTAGATAATGAATGTGAAGGTGTTTTGAAAGCAAAAGCACACATTATAGGTTATGCATAATACTGTCATTATCCGAAAATCTCACCCTAATTTTAAGTAAAGCTTCTTTGGAAACACTTTAACATTTTAAAGGCAATTGTATCCCCAAGGGATTAGTGTCTCCCTGAAATACTCATAAAATTAATTGATGAGAAACCATTTCCTGAAGGGCCCAACCACTGTTCAAGTCTGTTCCAAAAGCATCAGACCCACAGTGGATGAGCTTTGCTGTGGGAGCCACACTGTATGAGGGCCCAGGCACAGGGAGTAAGAGGGTCGTGCCCCCAAGGGACACGGGTTAAAACCAGTCACGACCCACGCTGGAGAAGTCAGCAGGACAAGTTTCTGCAGGGGAGGGCCTCACTCCACAAGGAGGGGCGGGCTTCCCGCTGGACATGAAGGACAAATCCCTTGACCTGGTGACCAAGGCAGGGAGAATGCAGGGGCCTCAGGTCCAGCCCACCCTGCCAGGGGGATCAGCCTGGCTTCAGCCTCAAGACTTTGCCATTCTGGAAATCGATGACTGTTCAGACTTCTGTATTCTCATTTGCAAAGCTTGAGAAAATCTTCACATTTAATTTCCGGACTTTTAATTGACCCTTTTGATTACAGTCATCAACTGTACAGATCCTGGGCACCAAGAAAACAGCGTCCGTCAGGTCCATGCCAGTGGCCCGCACAGGTTCAGCTTCGGCACCACCGTGTCTTACCAGTGCAACCATGGCTTCTACCTCCTGGGCACCCCCGTGCTCAGCTGCCAGGGAGACGGCACCTGGGACCGCCCCCGCCCCCAGTGCCTCTGTAAGTAGGCGGGACTTGCTCAGAGTGACTGGTGGGGTGATCTAAGTCAAAGATGGGTCCTGTGTGTGTGTGTGTGTGTGTGTGTGTGTGTGTTACATCACTGTGACACTCACCCTGGCTGCTCCTCACATAGCAGGGCCCTTCCTGAGTCCCTGTTAGATCCATTGCCATACCAACTTCCTGGTTGTTCCCTTTCTTCTTAGTATTGCCAACAACCTCTGCAGCCTTCAAGGGTCCCTTTCTTCAGAAACAACTGCCTCATGGGACGCCATCTGCTCATTTTGGCCCTCCCTGGCTTTTCCAGACCGCTTTCCTTGGAAGGGCAGAGGCAGATGTTCCACAGAGGCAGGGCCTCCCTGGGTGTGGAGCTGGCTTTGCTGCTGAGTGAGCTCTGTGGTTTGGGGAGAGTCTCCTTCCCCCCCTGTCCCCAGCCTCGGCTCCTCATCCCTGGACATCCCGCTCATCTTCGCAGGGTTGCTAGAGAATTTAGTGAAGAAATCCACGAAAGTGCCCGTTGATGATAAATAGCAACTGCATTAATTAGTCTTAGAAAAAGTTATGGGGCCAACACGTCAGTAACAGAAACAAGGCCTGGGGGAGGCGCTCAGACCGCTGACCTCTGGCTGAGAGCCTCGGTCAGGAGTCCATATCGAGCAGCGCCTGGTCTCCTGCTCTCTCCTCTGGGTCCCCAGGGGAGCCCCAGGATGGCTCTCTCCATCTGCCCAGGAGTAGAGCTGAAGACTCGCTCCAGAGGCGCTGGAGCTGTTCCCCTCGGCAGTGCGCCTGTCCTGTACAGGTTGAAGCCCTGCAGGCCGGGCGACTTCATCTTCTGACACCCTTGCCCTGGGATGGTGGGAGCCAGGCACAGCTAGCTACCCACTGCGCATATTCCTCTTGGTTGAGGACCCCAACCTGGCTGTCGAACTAGACCAACAAGTCATTTGGGGTTTTAAATGCACGTCCACCCGCGTATAGTGGTGCCAGCAGAGATTTAGAGCCCCCGGTGGTTTCAAGCTCTTCTGTCTTCTAGTAAAAATAAATCTTTATCATGATAAAATGGCCTTATCTAAATTAACATTTTGCCCCCAGGGTTTTTTGTCTCTAATGTTAATATTGATAAATATCAATATTTATAACTGCCTCCTTTGCTTTGTATTTATATACCTTTGTCATTTTTCTTTTAACCATTTTTATGCAAAAAGAAACCATAATTGTCACCAGTTAAGTCTACCTGACCATTTTTCCTTTCAGTTGGAGGGTTTGATCTGTTTGCATTGTTTTTCTTTAGTGAAATATAATTCACTCTTTTTAAAATGATGTCAACTTGAAATAAAAATATAGAGAGATAACTCTCCCAGTCAAGGATTTATCTGGGAACAAAAGACAAGAAGTAGAATGGCAGTTTGGGACACACACAGAGACCACAGTGTCCAGAAGTGTCACAACAAGCACGACCAAACTCTCGGGTCTATCAAGGGGAGAAGGGGGATTGGAAAATAAAGATTCACAGACACAGATTTTGAAGATGAAGCTGGGATCAGGTGGAGCTCTGCTCTCTGATGGAGATGCAGATCTAAAGAGTTCCACCAGCAATCTTTATTTATGTATGTCTCATTATCAGGTTAAAGACTATGCAGGCATTATTCTATGTATTCAGGAAAGTTACAGAAACTAGGACATCTATGTAACTTTTCCACAGTAGCAATCCACAGTTGCAAATGCAATGTTAGGAGCTTTGTGTAGCTGTCAAGAAAGTCCATTGTTAAAAGTTACTGTAAAGTGGGCAGGAAACTGAGAAGTGGAGCTGGTGAAACGTTGTGGTTGTCTAGCCCCTGCCAGGGGCTGTGTGCCTGAGATCAGGTCAGAGCTGATAGGGCTCTTGCACAGAGCCTCCTCATGCAGGGCATTGCCACAGCAGCTAGGCATCCTGTGCCCTTGCACAGGAACTTTCCCAGATGCTGGGCATGCCACAGCCATGAGGTCATCAGAGACCCCCAATCTTAGTCACAGCTCACCCATCCTCTGTCACCACTCTCCACACAGAGGATGCATGATTTGTTCTGAAAGTTCATTGGCACTGTCAGTGACTTCCGAGGGCTGGCAAGTTGACTAGGGAGCGTCAGGAATTGCTGGGAAGGACTGGTAATCTTGAAGTTATGGTTCAGCCCTTGCAGTTTGAAATGGGGCTGGTAATACCATTTTTCAAACGGTCATGTTCTCCTCATGACCTCTTAACTCCATCTTAGTTGAGTATGACATAATGGCCCCGTTTTGTATAATCAACTCTAACATATACACATTCAGTAATTTTGACATTCGCAGAGTTGTATGACCATCATCACTATCTAATTCCAGAACATTTCATCACCCCAGAAGGAAACTCTTTAGCTTCCAAACCCCAACTCCCACCACCATCCTGTCCCCTGTTAATCACTAACCTACTTTGTGTCTCTACAAATTTGCCTACTATAGACACTTCAAGTAAATACAATTATGCGTGTGGTTTTTTGTGTCAGGAATCTAGCATTTAGTGTACTTTTCAAAGTCCCTCCATGTCTTAGCATATATCAGTATTTCATTCCTTTTTATGACCAAATACTATTCCCTTGTATGGATATACCACATTTTGTTTATGCTTCCTCAGGCGATAGCACTGCTATTATGGCATTGGCTATTGTGAAGAAGACTACTATGAGCATTTGTGTACAGGGTTCCTGGTGTGACCACATGTTGACAGTCCTCCTGGGTATATACCCAGGAGGAAAATTGCTGAGTCATACAGTAACTCTATGTTTAATTTTTTGAGGAACTACCAAACTTTTCCAAAGTGGCTGCACCGTTTACATTCCTACAAGCCCCGTGTGAGGGTTCCAGTTTCTTTGCATCCTCGCCTGAGCTTGTAATTGTCTGTCCTCTTACATCATAAGCCATCCCAGTGGGTGTGAAGCAATCTCTCCCCGGGGTCTTGATCTGCATTTCTCTAATGACTAATGATGCTGAGTATCTTCCTTTGTGCCTTTTGGCCGTCTGTACATCTTCCTTAAAGAAATGTCAATTCAAGTCCTTTGTCCATTTTTAATTGGGTTGTTTGTCTTTGTGCTATTGAATTGAAACAGGTCTTTATGTGCTCTTATCAGATACATGATTTGCTCATATTTTCTCCCTTTCTGTGGGTTTGTCTTTTTACTTTCTTGAGAGAGTCCTCTCTGATGTATGAACGTTTTTAATTTTAATGAAGTTCAGTTTATCTCTTTTTTTTCTTTTGATCCCTGGTAACCCCCCAGTGAAAACCTTTCACCGATGGTTCATAATTATTATGACACTGTTTTGAGGATCAACTGCACTTCTACATCTAGAAGATCCAAGTACTGTGATTAGGGTTGTGACATATTGTAGAGGACTTTACATCCCTCCACGTCGAGCTCGACGGTGAAAATTCTCTGATCCTTCCGGGGGAAGGAAAACTACTTTAATTGGTATGAATGTGCAGGGACCAAAGAAAATGCATGATCCAGGTCTGTTTCTCAGGTGCAGAGCTGTGGGAGACAGTGGAGGGCGGTGTCTGGAGAGTAGGACTCCCATTCTTAGGGGACAGGAACAGAGAAGGGGTCCTTTTGGCTGTGGGACTTGGCATAGCCCATTTAACTACTAATTGCTAATTTATATTTTCAGTTTTTGCTTAATTACAATGTTATGGTTTTTTCGATCCCCTGTTAAATGTGTATTCTGTGCAACTCAAGAAAGTCTATTATTATTAGGCTTGCTAAGTACCTATCTTGTCTATTTTCATATACACATTATAATTTAATTTGCAGTTAGCAGTGAGAGAGTCAAGGAAATGACCCAAAAGATCTCATTTGGATACCAGCCTGAATATTTAAAACATTTTTTTCCAGCACAAGAGATAGGACTCAGGGTCTCATGCATGCTAAGTAAGTACTTTACTGCTGAGCTACATCCCTGGTCCTCTTTATATTTTTTATTTTGAGACAAAGTCTCACTAAACTGCTGAGGCTAGCCTTGAACTTGTGATCCTCCTGACTGAGCCTCCTGAGTAGCTAGGATTACATGTGCGCATACCCTGCCCAGCTTAAAAACATTTTTTGAAAACTTTGTTTTGACACATTGAGAAATGTAGCAATGGATATTCACATTCTTTGTTCTCTGCCTCCTTGATTTTAATGCAAATATACTCTCAACATAAGTTGTTTCTCTCATTATCATACATCCTTTTCTTCTTTTTCTTGGCCACAACAGCCAAATGGTATTGTCCTTATTTTATCTTTTGTCACAAATGTTATTATTAAATTCTTCATCCATTAAAATGACAAACAACAGAAAGGGAACCGAACAATAGAATATATTCTTCTGGTTTTACAGATACCCAGGTAACTTAGATCAAGTCAGTGCCAAAAAAATAAACAAAAATAAAAATTCAGGCATTGCATATGCTTTTTCAGAGATGATTAGATATTCCCACAATACAACACTTTCCTCAAATCTTCCTAAGGAAAGTTTTAAAGCCAAATAAAAACATCTTTTTCAAAAAAAGAAAGGAAGAAAAGCATCCAGGTACTATTCAGAAATCATGAGGTCTAGCTGACATAAAGTATGTAGGTGCATATGCCAATAAACATGAACAAAATGTTCTTATTGGTATCATTCATGAGAGCCCAAAGCTAAAAACAGTTCAACTGTTCATAAGAAATGAATAAACAAAATGTGGCATGTGGCATATTCATGCAATGATGTGTCAGCCAGCCTTAAAGATGACCCTAAAGTTCCCTGACTCCTTCATGTATCCTCTTTTTTTTTTTTTTTTTTGCAGTGCTGGGGATTGAACCCAGGCCCTTATGCTCACAAGGCAAGCCCTCTACCAACTGAGCTATATCCCCAGCCCACCTTCATGTATCCTCTTATACCATGCCAAGGGTGGTCGTGGGACCAACATGGTGGAAGTGGTGGTGCCTGGCTTCCAAAGCTAGGTTGTAAAAGACGTTGCCACTTCTGCCATGTACTCTTGGATAGGTCAAGCTTTGAAAGGGCACCTGGCATCCTGGGTACCTCCTCCTGAGGGATCCTGAGCCAGAACCACCCTCAAATTTCTGACCCTCAAAGACTGTGAGCAATAGCAAATATTTATTGCTGTCTAACTTTTAGGGTAACTTGTTATACCATAATAAATAACTAATACAAATGGTGCACTAAATAGCTTGGGTCAGCAAACTTTGGCCCAAGGGCCAAATCCAACCTATGATCTGTTTTTTTATGACCCTGGGCTTATAATGGTTTTCACATTTTAAAGCATTTTTAAAAGGAAGAAGAAAAATAAGCAACAGAGACCCTATATGCCCCTCCAAGGTTAAAATATTTACTCTCTGGCCCCTAGAGAAAGCTTACCGAGCCCTGCTCCGTTGCCATGATAATGAATGAGCCACAGCATACACATAGCTGCTTCTCACAAGCAGGATGTCGAGGGGGCAAAGTCAAATACAAAATACATACCCAGTGATTCCATTTAATAAAATTCAGTCCGTGCACAAAATTTGCAGAAGCAAGTAAAACTAATGAATGGTGTACAAAGTCAAGATGGTGGTTTACTCTGGGGAGGTGGGGAGGGCAGCAATAGGTATAGAGTACAGTAGCTTCG
Source organism: Sciurus carolinensis (assembly GCF_902686445.1). Classification (NCBI taxonomy): domain Eukaryota; kingdom Metazoa; phylum Chordata; class Mammalia; order Rodentia; family Sciuridae; genus Sciurus; species Sciurus carolinensis. Next base: position 185,053,777 of record NC_062213.1, read on the forward strand.
GAGGTGCTAGCAGTGTTCTGCTTCTTGATCCGGGTATAATGAGTGTGTTCATTAATGAGTGTAATTAATGTGTTCACTTTGTGACAATCCATTAAGCTGTGCACTGGTGATTATTGTATTTTTCTGTATGTATGTTGTATTTCCATTAAGGAGAATATATTTGAAAAACTATTAGAGAGTTTAAATTGGACAATTTAGGGAAGTGCAAAAATCACTAATAAATAATCATAGAAGCATTTAAATGAAAATTGGAGACTCCATTGCTTTCAGAAGAAGAGAATCAGTTGGTTGCATTAAAATAGAATTGCAGAAGAGAGTCCATTAGCATGCATAAGCATGTGGCCCCTGCAGTCAAACTGGTTCCCAAAGCGGATTCTCTCATTGAATAGGTCTGTGACCTTGGGTAACTTACAAGTCCTTGCCATTTCTCATTCTCTTTATCAGTAAGATGGAGATAAAAATGGTGCCCACCTAATAGGGTTATCTCCAAAAAAATAGCAAAATCCTTGAAACTCACTGAATTAATGATCAATTCTCTGTAACAAACGATCTTGAAACTCAGTACCAGCTGTTCCTATTTTCTCACAATGTTATAGGTCATAAATTTAGGTAGGGCTTAGCTGGTGTATTAGTCTGGGTTCTTCAGTGAAATAGGACCAGCAGGAAGATAGATAGATAGATAGATAGATAGATAGATAGATAGATAGATGATAGATAGATAGACAGATGATTGATTGATAGGAAGTCATTTACCATATGGAATTGGTTCACATAATTATAGAGGCTGGAAGGTTCCAACATCTCCATTCAGCAAGCTGGAGACCCCAAAGGGTCAATGTTGTAAGTTCCAAGTCTAAGTCTGAAGGTGGGAGAAACTGATGTTCCACCCAGAAGACAGCCAGGCAGACAGAGAGAATTTTCTTACTCTACCTTTTTGTTCTATTTAAGTCTTCAAAGGATTAAATGGGGCCCACTGCCACTGGGAGGGAATTCTGCTTTATTCAGTCTGCCTGTTCAAGTGTTCATATTATCCAAAAACACCCTCAAAGATACACCTAGAATAATGTTGGACCAAACATCTGGGTACCCTGTAACCTAGTCAAGTTGACACATAAAATCAACCCTCAGAGCCCCTTTGTACTGGCTGGGGCTGAGGAGGAAGCTGTTCCCTATGTGTCTCTCCATGTGTCTGCTCTCTCCACCTGATGCATTGTCTTCTTTACCACAAGGTTGTATTACTGGGACAAAGGAGGAAGTTATCAGATCTCTGAAGACCAGAGTTCAGAATTCCCAAACCTCATTCCACCACAGTCTGTCAGTCAAAGCAGCACAAGTCCAGCCCAGATTAAAGGGAAAGGAAAGTAATGACAATGTTCCATAGTTAGTCCTCTATCACCACAGTCCATAGCATTGATTTGTGCAGTACACAACTCCTTACCCTCAAGACCTCCAACATCATATTTATTATGTTTCAGTTATCTATTGTGTAACAAATCACCCCAAAACATAGCTGCTTAATGCCACAATCATTTTATTGCTATGATTGACAATTTGAGCAGGGTTTGGTGGAGACAGCTCATCTCCACTCCACATGTTATTGGCTGTTGTGACTCCACAGAGCCTAGAAGATCCAAGATGGCCTCACTCACCTGTCAGGGATCATGGAGATGGCTGCAATCTGGGACATTATAATTGTTCTCTACCTGGTCCCTCTCTCCACATGATTTCTTCTCATTCAATAGTCTATGCCAGATTTCCATACGTGGTGGGACTAGCATTCCAAAACATGAAGGTAGAAGCTGCTACCCACTGAGACTACAACTGGCCCAAGGTCACCTTCATCACTTTCCGTTCTTCGAGGCAGATCACAAACACAGCATATATCCAAAGAGAGGGGAAACAGGCTCCAGCCCATGATAAGAGGAATTGTTAGTGATAGTCTTTGCAAATAACCTACCACAAGCACTTAGAAACATGTTGGACACACTTTAAGACCACAATGAGAAGTGAAGGTACCTAAGACCTATTCATGGTCAGCATGCCCTGTCAAAATTTTATCATCAGGGGCAGCATCCGTCCAACCCCGATTTTATCCCTGGGTTGCCTGTCCTGATCAGCATCCATGTCAAGCACTATGCCCTTCTTGGATACAAGTTATGACCACAAGGATCTCCCGCCAGGCCCCAAAATTTAGTCAAAGTCATTATCATTTCTTCTGAAACTACTGCAACAGCCCTTCTTTCATGCCCCACCCTGGATTTTTCTCCACCAGCAACCAGAATAATCAATCATATTAAATGTAAACTGGATCATATCTTTCCATAGTTTCCTATCATGCTTCCAATAAAATCTAAATTCTGTGCCGTGGCCTGGTTCCCAGGAGGGACCCCTCCACCCATCCATCTTCTACTCTTCTCCTGCCCATTCTATTCCAGCATCCCTGACTTTCTAGCTGTTTCTCAAGACACCAAGCTCCTTCTTTACTCTGGGCCTTTGCACCTTGCCTCCTCAGCTTACTTGGCGGGCCCTTCCCTTCATTCGAGTCACCTCACTGGAAAAGAGTACCTTCGCCTCACCCCGAACACCTTTTTCCCCTTTGCAACTTTATTTTTCTCCCTAACATACCCTGGAATTACCTATTCATTTTCTTATTTTCAGTGTCTCTTTCCCACTAGACTATAAGATCCATGAGTGCATGGTCTTTGTCCCCAAAACACACAGAACAGTACCTAGCACATAACAGATGCACAGAGGATGTGTTGAGTGAATGAGGAGGACAGAGGGAGGGCCTAGTCCCGGGAGTGGCGGATCACCCTGCCCTAGCCGGGGCACCTCAGCTCTGGTGTCCTGTTCCTACCACCACCTTTCCCAGTTAGACCTTGGTGTTTCAGGAAAGGAAACTTGCAAAGTAAAAGGACCAATTCAGTGACAGTTGATGAGACAACTGTAAGATGCAGTTGGAAAAGGACTGTAACTGGCCCTCATTCTGGAACCATGGTCAGTGAAGAGGATCCCAGAAGGGTGGCTCTCTTAGTTTACCTTACATTCCTGTGTGAACCATCTTTCGTCCCAGACACACCTTGACGTCCTGTGACTGGGAAATAGGCACAGAGTCAAGAAAGGGTCAAGAAAGAGAACAAACTAATGTTATTGCACACTACCACCTGCTGAGCAGGCTTTGTTCTTTACCATGGGGATCTGGGCACTGCAGGGAGGTGGGCGCCTTTTTCTGCAGGTGCCCAGGGATTGTGCCAGCAGGAAGCTTGCTGCCAACGATACCAAGGGTTTCTCTTCTTCCCTGCCTCCTCTACAAGAGGTGCTCAGCTGTTTGCTCTTCCCCACAGTGGTGTCCTGTGGCCATCCGGGCTCCCCGCCTCATTCCCAAATGTCTGGAGACAGCTATATCGTGGGGGCAGTCGTGCGCTACAGCTGCACTGGCAAGCGGACTCTGGTGGGAAACGCCACGCGCATGTGCGGGCTGGATGGACACTGGACTGGCTCCCTCCCCCACTGCTCAGGTACGGAGCATGGCACCGGAAGGGGTCCTGTGGAACGCTGGCTGGTGGGAGGTGGACTAGGCTCACACAGTGTGAGCGTGACGGATGGGTGGGAACCTGCCCTCCTCTCCCAGGTGGAGAGAACAGCTGGAGAGACTTTAGCCCCGGATGGTCCGAGTCCAAGACATCCCTGGTCAGTTCTGGCCACGCCCATACAGTCAAGAGATTGCAAAATTAGGAAGCGGCAACTTTGTGAGGCCACACTCCTTTCCAGACACTTGGTTCCATGAGCTCCTGAGAACAGTCCACAACTCCCTGGCCATCCCATACCAGATCCAAACCCCTCTTGTGGGGTTTTGTTTGTTTGGTTGGTTGGTTTTTGTTTTGTTTGTTTTGTTTTGTACCAGGGATAATTGAACCCAGAGGCCCTTAACCACTGAGCCACATCCCCAGCCCTTTTTACTTTTTATCTTGAGACAGGGTCTCCCTAAGTTGCTGAGACTGGCTTTGAACTTGAGATTCTCCTGCCTCAGCCCCCTAAGTTGCTGGGATTGCAGGCAGCGCCACAGCATTGAGCATGTCAGTATTCTGATTTCTTCCCTGTATCAGACTCCCTAGCTTGCTTCTCCTTCTTTCTTCTGTGCTGACTGCCTCGTGGGGTGGCCTTCCTCCCTGCTGCCCCCAGGTACAGTCCCCAGACTTCTCTTACTAATTAATTTTACTGCTAATCTCTATAAGGACACTGACTTGCTATCAAAATAGGAAATATAGGGAACTGTCAAAGCTCCCACATTCATATTCTCCAAACCAGAAATTCATCTGTAATGTCATATAACAAACCAAAATATTTGAAAATGAATTAATTATATCATCCATAACAGAAACCGCCAGGCTAAAAAATTAGCACCCACAGCTGCATTGTCTTTGAGGCAAGCCTGCCCGGCCTGAGGAAGGGATCCCGTTTGAAACACCCTCAAGAGGACTCAAGGTTCCTCAGGCGCTTACCTTGGCATTGAGTTAACCCCAACCCTTCCCATGCCAGATCCCTTCTAGAGGTGAAGATCCCAGCCTCCTAATAGAGAAGCTTTCTCCCTGTAAGATATACAACTGTTCTTGCAGTTTGAGATTTCCAGATAAGCCTGTCTACCAAAATTTAAGACTCTCTCAGAACCAGATATTCATTAGGTCTCCCCAGGAAGGAGAGACCCTAAACCACTGTTTCAAAGAGCTATTGGCTTCCAAGTGTTATGGCAAGATTGCAATAAATCACCGAGTCAATCTTAAAGCAGGAGATGGAAACATCTTTATTCCCAGCTGGTGGGCCAAGGGGCAGACTGCAAGTCTACACCCTTCGATCCCCTTCAGGGGTTAGAGTACACCTTTTATACCACAAGTAAAGCATGTCAGTACATTAACCGTAAGTGGCTGTTGCTATGGTTTAAAACCATAAACAAACATCATGAGATCTAAAATCATTAGCAGAAGGGGAAGTGGGTCAAAACAACCCTAGCTGAGTACAAGTTAAAGAATGGTTACTAACATCTAGACAAACACTCTCTGACAGGGTACTTTGCCCAAGAAAAATGGGACCCAAAAGAGAACAATTCTACATTGTATAAGAATTGTCATTTTGTGTTGCCTAACGCATCAGGCTAAGCAACTGTTGATGGGTACAGAGGTGGGGGTTTTCCCATGGGAAAGGCATTTCCTACATGACATAGAGTCTCAGGGTAAAATGGAGTCTATTTGGTCTTTGCTCATATAGCCTGGCCTATAACACAAGGACAGTCCCAGACTTATGGCCACCAGGACTTTGGACCCTCTCCCCTGTTGATCTAATTAGAGCGTTAATGATCACCTAACTAGTGAACTAGGAAGGACTACAGCAGAACCACAAGGACTCCATCCAGTCCCTCTTATTTTTCTTCACATAAAGCTCCTCCCTCCAGGACACTGTGCTAATGACCTTCTTCAAGTCTACTTGATCTATTTTTTGGATCTTTATTCTTCATGTAAAAGGAAGTACAGAGTCGGGGAGAAAGAAACCAGAAGAACGGGTCAGGCACCTCCTGCACCTTAGCATGTGGAACTCAACCACACGGTGGCTCCCCGGCCACAGCAGAGCATTGAGAATTTCTTCTATTCCAAACTCCAATTCCCTTCTCTCGAGCCGTGTTAACGGAAGCTGGAAAATGACCTACTGGGACTACTGCAGAAACAATTCTTGTCTGGGGTAGAGAACTATGTAGAAAACCTTCAAAACACAAATTTTGACCCTGAGATTTCATTGTCCTGTGACCCCTTGAGTGCTTATCCTGCATGTGGAGAGAGTTTTCCTTGGAAACATCAAAACTCAAAATAAGCAGACCCATTGGGGACATGAAAAAGTAAGAAGTGAGAAAGCAACCTTCAAGGACATGGACACCATTCATCAGGGACACACGTTCAGCTGTTTAATCCCTGATCCTGAATATTCTGAAGAGTAGTTAGTGTCTTACTGCCCTGTATCCAGCAAAGATGGCAGACACTTAGGAGAAACCAACCACAGGCTGAGCCTTGTGGAGACCTCCAAGGGCAGAATGAGGAGGGAGTCTGTAAATGGTAAACCTGGGGATGAGTAAGTCTCAGTGCCTTAGATGAGGAACTGAGAGAGAAGAACAATCAGGAAGCAGCTCTAGCTAGCTACGCTCCAGTGAGCCACGCAGAGCCAGTTCCTCCTTCCCAGAGTTTGCAGACGTCATCTTTTGCAACAAATCTCTTTCTACTCCCTAAAAATAAACATTCAAAACTTCCTGGTGTTGGCTCAGTGGTGGAGCACTTGCCTAGCATGTGTGAGGCACTGGGTTTGATTCTCAGCACCTCATGTAAATAAATAAATAAATAAAATAAAGATCTATCAACATCTAAAAATTATTCTGTTAAAAAAAATTCGGGTCAATTTTTTGAGCCTCATCCTGTGCACTCCATGGACCTCAATGATATTTAACAAAATCTGGGTCTTAAGTCATACACCCCTGGGCCACACTAACCTGTAGAGATTTTAGGAATCTGAGACTCACTTGGGAAGCTCATTGCCCAACTATTCAGTATCACTAAGCTTGCCAATAGACTCCTCAGTGGATTGTTGTCTGTTTATCTGGTTCAGTGATGCAATATTCTGGCCAAAATTCCCTTATTGCATTGAAATAGAAGACCCCCAACACTGCAGTTGGGTCATTCTGTCAAAACAAGTCCCTAGGCCTGCAGAGCTCTACCCTCAGCCTATTTACCAGGGCTGGTTACAGTTGGGATCAGCTAGCCAGCTGAAGACCCTCCCACAGACCCAGAATTGTCTGTTGCATGAGTTATATTTGAGAAAACTCCACAAGAAAATCCAGTCAAATGTGACAGGGGCCCTCATTTTTCAAATGTTTGAGCTCCCTTCTTGGTAAGGGCATGTGGGGTTAAAATCACATTCTCACAGTCTGCAACTAGAAAAGGAAATAATTCCAAGACTCAGAAGGCAGAAGCGCCATATAGGGTCAGTAGTGGGATATACAGGAATGGCATCTTTTTGACTCCAACAGACTAACTGTGGATGTCCAGTGGTAACATCTGAGCACCCACATATGTGGGTTCATGAGGAGACAGATACCACATCAGTGGGAAACGATTCTCTCATGCAGTGGCTATTTATGCCATCATCTTCCTCCTCCTCCTCCTCAGGCTTACTTGGCCCAGCCTGACCTGATTGATGGTGTCTCCTGTTCGTCTCTGTTTATGAGATGTGCTGGCTTACTCAGGCGCTAGGTCCTGTGGCTCTGTCCCCTGCTCTCCACCCCCCTTACCTCTTGGATCCTTAGCACTCACTTAAGTGGGTTTGTACAATATCACAGCTGGATCAATAATGGAAGGAAAGGCTGAGGTGGAATGCCATGGGAGGGCTCAGGACCCTCAATCCAGAGCTCACCTGCAGGCATAATTCGTAAGCAGGGAAATCCTGATTAAAGGCCTGGGATCCATACCATCAGATAGTTATCATTTCTTAATGTTAAGAACATCGATTCATGTATAACTAATTAAAACAAACAAAAACTTTTTTAAAAAGAGAACATTAAAACCCTCTCTTTTAACCATTTTGAAATATATGCATATGGAAACATCACATTTTACCCTGTAAACATGTATAATGATTACTTGTCAATTAAAAATAAAATAAAACTTTTTTAAGAAGTAAGAGAAGATACATAAAAGCCCAGGTTCAAGGTTCAAGCTGAGCTATTAAGAAGACAAAAATCACACCAAGAAGTTTGGGCTTTGTCCTGTTGGCACTGAGTCAGTACAGGTTTCTGCAGGAAAGAAACAAGGTCAGAGGATTCGTGGTTGCTAGCTTTTAAGACGGGAGGATAAAGTGGAAGTTGGATTAGAGGGAGAGTTTAAGAGGAACTTAGTTGGGAGGTTCCTGCAATCATTCAAGCAGAAGAATGCTGAGCATCTAAATCAACACCATGGCCTTGAATTTGGAGACGGGCACAGAAGCAAGAGGCATCAGTGGGGAAGAGGTGAAGAGGAGGAGATGTGGCCTGTCGGGACCCCTGGAAATCCAGTCCGACCTGGACCAAAGAACATAGGCATAATTTCCCCACAGCGCCTTCCCTCTGCCTTCTTGCTCCTCTTGCTGTGTGGCTCCCAGGGACTTACCAAGACCTCAGACCTTTGTGTTCTCTGACCACCGAGTGGTAAGGCAGCGGTCTGTCCGGGTACCACGCAGGACGCACATTCCGCTGTCACCTCCCTCATCCGCGGGGGCCACCGTTTCCCCTTAGCATCAGCCCCATCTCCTTTGCTGTCCCCGACCTCCACTCCCTTTCCTTCCATGCAAATCCAGCAGAGTCTGCTTGGTTCTGATCCACAGGAACCAGCATGGGAGTCTGCGGGGACCCTGGGATCCCGGCCCATGGCATCCGTCTGGGGGACAGCTTTGCGCCAGGCAGTCTGATGCGCTTCAGCTGCGAAGCCGGCCACGTGCTCCGGGGATCGTCTGAGCGCATCTGCCAGGCCAACGGCTCGTGGAGCGGCGCGCAGCCTGAGTGTGGAGGTAATGTATGTGACCGTTCTGCCTCTCCCCTTAGCCCCGCCCGCGCGCCCCTCTGCTCCCGCTCCTCGTCCAAGCCCCTGCCCTCCTAGAGGAACTCACGGCCCCACTCCAGCCCTCGCCTGGCAAGCAGAGTGGGCATCGGCAGAGAACTCGGGTTCGTCCCCGGTAGTGCTCCCACCCTCGTCTACACAGGAGGAAGCCAAAAAGACTCACTTGTTCAGTCCTCACATAGTTTCACTCAACAGTTGTGTGCAAATGCTGTGATTCCTGCTGGGGACACAGTGGTGACCAAGATAGACGTGCTGCTCTGGTCGTGAACGTTCGCTCCTTCCACCCGCAACCCTGCAAAATTCATGCGGAGAACTACTCACCATGGGGATGGTATTAGGAGGTGGGGATTTGAGAGGTAATTATGTCATGAAGCCAGAGCCCCCGTGAGTGGGAGTAGTGCCCTTTTAAAAGGGACCAGAGAGCTCCTTCCCCATCTGCCATGTGAGGATATGGCAAGAAGACACCATCTCTAAACCAGAGAGCCAGCTCACTGAATCTGCCGGTCCCTCCCTATTGGAGCAGCCTCCAGAACTGTGAAAGTACATTTCTGCCATTTATAAACCAGCTGGTTTGTGGCATTGTGTTATAGCAGCTGAACAGACTGCAACACAGCCTGCCGCATCAGAGCTCACAGCCTAAGGGAAGACACTATGCTAAACAAGCATGCAAAAAGAAATACAAGCAAAAATTTTAAAAACCCTTTAAAAGTCGTATGATCCCTCAGTGATGTCTTGGACGGTCACACCATTAGGGGAAATTATATTTTTCCACATACTCCTAAATTTCTGTGGGGGTGGGAATTTGATTCTAAAAGCTCTCTTTCTATAGTCCCACCTTTTGTGGCTGGTCTCCAAATCTCTGTGTCTCTTTGTGAAGTACAGCCTGCATAGTGCCCTCCTAGGTAGGGGGCAAGCTGAACAGCCAAGAGTGAGGTCGAGCAGGAAGATGTGGAGGAGAGAGGAGTTGGGATGAAATGACTGTCTAGTAAGGCAGCATGGGGACAGGCAGGGAAGAGTCATTGCCACAGCACCCAGGACTTACTTAGGGGGAGGGTCGGTAATTCAAGCGAGAGCAGCCAGCTCCAGGCTGTTTGTCCCACTGTGTTTTGCCACATAGGTGAAGGCAGGGTAGACGGCGCATTGGGTTTGGGGTGGGGTTTGACCAGGAGCTGAGACCTTGGCAGAAGGGGGCAAAGCAGATGAGGCTGAATGTGGGCATTAGGTGATGGACCTCCGCATCTAATGGGCAAGAAAGGGGCAGGTTTCAGAGTGGAGTAAGAGACAGGGAAGAAGTAGGATTGGAGGTCCCCGGAGGACCACAGAACTCAGGAAAGCATGAGTCCCAGAGGAAGAGATGAGAGGCAGCAGGCATAGCGCAAGCTGCTGGGAAAGGCCCTACCGAGCAAGGAAAGGCACCCTGGTCTACGACCTGGGGACACCGGCCCAGGAAATGAGACGTGGAGTCAAGGCCCCTCCCACTTGTCCACCCAAAGTCCTGCCCTGTTGGCTATGCTGTTTGCAACCATAGTTTCTGTAGAATTTTGTAGTCATGGCAAAAGAGGTTTGTATTCTTCAACATCCCCATGACCTACGTCCTATGTCCCGTCTAAAGCATTCGGATTCTAGGGTGGAGTGTTACCAGGTCAGGAGTGTTCAGGGTCAGAAACTGGACAGTTAGGAGTTTGGACCTGACAGTGAAGGTTTTAGAGAGATGGGGAGGGGTGGAGAGAGACAGAGTGAGAATATCTACAACTCTGTGCCTTCTCTTCACAAGCTCCTATTTTCCTTACAGGGTCTCCTCAGATTCTTATCCCCAGCCCCAATCAGCTGCTCCCTTCTTAATACTCTGCACCCACATTTAAGTGTGGCACTTATTATGTCATAGTTCATATTTTAATTCATCTGATTATAGGTAGGTTTCTTAAGAATAGACTAAGCTTCTCAAGGACGGGAGACACGTGTATACTCCTGTATTCTGGGTACCTAGGGAGCACACGCATTGTTGGATGAATAGATGTCAGAGCCCGTTATGTTAATTATGTGGGAATCGTTTTGTAGATTTTACCTTGGGACTACATAAATGTTGTACATGCTTAAATTAAATTAAATTTCATCTAAGATTAGAGACATGTACTCTCTAAATATCAAAATCTTAATGAGAATAAGAAAACCTAACTATGGATCAAGTTGGTGATTAAATAACCCAGAGAACTATTTCAACTGCCTTGAAAAAAAAATGGAATTTGTTATGGTATGTATCCCAAGGACAAAGAACTGCAAATAAATCTTAAACTGTTTTCAGCAATCACCAATCATAGTGTTAGTAACAATATTGATATTACTAATCTAAAAATATTACATATTAAATACTTTAATATATATGGGATAGAACAAAAACAAACTATTTACTGTTATTAAGAACCAAGATTTTGGTGGGCATAGTGGCACATACCTATAATCCCAGCAGTTGGAAGGCTGAGGCAGGAGTATTGCAAATTCAAAACCAACCTCAGCAAAAGCGAGATACTAAGCAACTCAGTGAGACCCTGTCTCTAAATAAAAATAGAAAATAGGGCTGGGATGTGGCTCAGTGGTCAAGTACCCCTGAGTTCAATCCCCGGTACCCCCCACCCAAAAAAAAGAAGAACCAAGATTTTTGGCATATAAGAGCCACAATATAAAAATAAAGAAATAAATTAAGGAAAACCCTCATTCTAAATTTGGGTTGGCAATATCAATATAAACTCTTAAGATATTTTCAGTTTAAATAGTTATTTTCCCAACTCCAGCCACTGTAAAATCTAGATTCAGTGACCACCCAGTAGCAAAAGTAGCTTTAGTGTCCAGATGATGGTCTCCAAATTCATTCTCCATTGGAAGGAATCAGGTTCTTTGGAGAAATATCTGATTCCAGGGTTAAGGCAAGGAATATACAAGATAAACATGGAATATCTTATCACTCCAGCAATGAATCCACCAAAGATAACTGGAGTCATGTGAAAGGAACCCAACTAGAAGAGACTCCTATTGACCAAAGATGGGATAATGTGAGCATCAATAAGAATAATAATGGCAATGAATGACAACATAGTAAATAGATTTAAATCCATGAGTTCAAAATGATTCCTAAATAAGGGCTAGGGTTGTAGCTCAGTGGTAGAGCACTTGCCTAGCATGTGTTGAGGCACTGGGTTCAATTCTCAGCACCGCATATGAATAAATAGATAAAACAAAGGCCCATCGACAACTAAAAAAAATTTTTTAAAGAAAGGAATTATTTTTCATAAAAATGATTCCTAAGAAAACTCATCGTTCACCTTTGAAACTAGGGAACACACTCATTATTCTGATGTCTGACAAAAAGAAAAAGAATTAAGCATTATCTGATCTTCCCATATGAACTGGATGGATTTCAGGATAAGCAAATATTTGATGATGAAAAATTTATTGTGAACACTAACACAGAAAGAAGATAGAATATCACCATTTTCTAACCTCTAATGACATAATGAACCCGACCAATGATCATCAATTGCTGCTGAAAACTATTAAGTGGAAAATTAAGGGGAACTTTTGTAAAACCAGATTAGACAAGCAAACCTGTGACCTTCAATCAGCCTCGGCATCATGAAGGGAAAAGCATCTTGGCGTTCTGTGCCTTCCAATCCAGTGCAACAGGAAAGAGAAAGCCACCAAGTACCCTTGACAAAATGTACACAGCAATGACAGGGAACTACAGGGGACAGAGAAGCATATTAAAGGATACCTCCCTGATGGGTTATCAAAGTCCACAAAGCGCACATTTCTGCAGAACACATACCCTGGTTTCTGTGACAAATCCATTATGGGAGGGGGAATGATAGTCTCTGGATTCAAATTCAGCTAAATGCCATGGGTGCCTTATCTGGATCCTGATTCAAACCCACCAACTGTAAAATAAAAAATAAATAAATAAAAAATAAAAAAATGGGAAGAGGGGGAAAGAGAGAGAGAAAGAGAAAGAAATGAGAAAAATAGTTAAGCACTGATAGAATATTTGGTAATATTAAGGAATTGTTTAAAATTTTAAGTATGACTGTAAAATATATAGTCTTGTGTTTTTTTTCCTTTTTATAAAATATCAATTTTTAAGAAATTAAAAAATAATTCTGTCTCTCCTTCCCTCCTAGAGGTGAGATGGTCTGAGGTGAAGCAGCCTGCGGGCATCTCCAGCACAGGGTCCTTAGGTAGCATGGGGTTTCTGCTGCAGGTAGTCCTCAGTCCCTAGGTGGCATCACCATTGTCTGGTGAATAATGTGCTGTTTGGGCTTCCTAGTGATCTCTTGTGGGAACCCTGGGACTCCAAGCAATGCCCGCGTCTTGTTCAGTGACGGCCTGGTGTTCTCCAGCTCCATCGTCTACGAGTGTCGGGAAGGCTACTATGCCACGGGCCTGCTCAGCCGACACTGCTCTGTCAATGGCACCTGGACAGGCAGCGACCCCGAGTGCACAGGTGAGATCAGGCAAACGGTGGCCCACGCAACCGGCCCTTCCTTGCCGAAGAAGGCTGTCCATGGGAGGCTGGGGAAGCTACTGGCACTGGTGGAACTTGAGCTTGAGTAAGACTCATCCAAGTAGCTTCTGCTTATTGAGCATGCGTGTGTGGCAACCAGGAGCTCCATGCTGTTTCATATGTGTATGTCATTTGATTTTCTCCACAACCCCATAAAGTAGCTCCTAGAAGCCCCAATTTAGATATGGGATGACTGAGGCTCATAGAGATGAGAATATACATTGGCCATTTCTCAGGCTCTATCCAGTTCAGTGGGCTTCCCTTTTGTTTTTGGGGTAAAACCCTCAGGCTCAGCCTGATTCCCTTTCCACTTTAAAACCGCCACCATCCACCACCTTTATTCCTTCCTTCTCTTCCTTGAACCCATGCTTGGCTCCTGAGCCTGGTAGTCTCGCCGCTCCCCTTCCTTGTTCCTCTCGAGGGTGACCCAGACCCTTTTCCCTGGAAAGTCAGACACAGTGGAGCCCAGATGGGACGAGAGAATCTGAAAACATTGTCCCTAAGTCCAATCTGTGATTTCAAGCCCATCTGAAGTCTTGTGTCCGGTTGTGAGACCACAGCTTATCGAATCCACCCTGGCTTGATACCACAACAGACGTGTGACCATTGCTTCTAGGCTGCTTGGCCTACAGAGGCCCCGTAGGCAGAACGGCAGGTGATGAGATGCACTCTGGTTGGGCAAATCGTCTTATGTGGTCCATCAACACAGATTAGACTTTTCAATCTAGAAACCCCTTCTCCCTGGGCACTAGCCGCATTGAGGAACAGACTTCCTTTTAGGGGGGTGGTTTTGAATAAGAAGGGTGATCTTCAAAGCCCAACTTTCTGGGACATGTAAAGATGGCGTGGGCAGGGACAGCAGGGATATGGGGAGGCCAGTCAGGGAGAACTGACTCAGCAGACTTTACAACTGGCATTGCCCAGCTGGGAGCCTGGGAGGGCACAGCACATGGCTGATCTGACACTTTCCTTCCTTCGACGGGTGGAGGGAGTGGTAGGCATGGCCTTGGAATGCTGAGAAGAGTGGGGTTCGGGCTGGAGTGAAGAATACTGTCTCTCTCTCACTCTAGTCATAAACTGTGGTGACCCTGGGATCCCAGCCAATGGACTTCGGCTGGGCAATGACTTCAGGTACAACAAAACTGTGACATACCAGTGTATCCCTGGCTACATGATGGAGTCACACAGGGTGTCTGTGCTGAGCTGCACCAAGGACCGAACCTGGAACGGTACCAAGCCAGTCTGCAAAGGTGCGTCTAAGGGCCGAAGGTGTGGACGGAGGGCCGGAGGCTACCCAAGTGAGACGTGGGCCTTGAGTACCTAGGAGGGAGGGGTGGCAGGTAGAGCCCTACCATCCTAAGGGGGACAGTGACCAGGTGAGGACTGGTCCTCAACATCTGTCAGGCAGGAGATGGAAGATCCCAAGGTAAGCCCTGGCTTTGAGCGTCAATGCGGGCGGCTGTGCAGGGAGAAGACAGGATTGTCACACTTCAGATGCAAGATCCGAGCTCCACAGTAGAGGGTTCCTTTCTAATTCTTCCTGCTTGGCCCAGACTGCCAGCTGGTGCCGGGGACCCAGTGGAATCTGTGCTGGTGTCAGGGCTGATCTCCCCAGGAGAGCACCAGAAGTCAGCCTGCTCTGGTCTCCCCGCAGCTATCATGTGCAAGCCGCCCCAGCTCATCCCCAACGGGAAAGTGGTGGGATCTGACTTCATGTGGGGCTCCAGCGTGACTTATGCCTGCCTGGAAGGGTACCAGCTCTCCCTACCAGCGGTGCTCACCTGTGAAGGAAACGGATCCTGGACCGGAGAGCTGCCTCAGTGCTTCCGTAAGTGGCTCGCGGGCCTCAGGTGCATCCTCTCGGATGACTGCTTCCCTTCCCTCCTCAGAGCTCCACTTACTAGAATAAGCAGCCCCTCCCCAAACCAGGGAAGAGTTGCGTCAAAGTCAAGGTTAGGGAGGAAAGGAAGTTTAGAGGAAGAAAATGGGAATAGCTGACTGATTAAACCAGATGTAGGAAGGTGTTTCTTCACTTGAAGGGGGCAGTACCAAAGGTTTGGGGACAGCCAGTGCTAGGAACACACCCATCTTTGTGGAAAATACCTTGCATGGAAAAGACTGCAGGAAGTCCATGATTTTCTGGTGAGGTACTAATTTTCATCCACCTGGCCCAGCTTTGTTCTGATGAGCCCCAAGTCCATTCCAGGACTTGTTCCTGACCAAGGTCCCCAGAGGCAGACTGCAGGTCTCTTTCTTGACATACCCCATGAATGGATCTGGAAGCTTTCCTTCTTGCCGTGCTTTGGGTAGAACTTATTTTTCCTTTCTGATTGACATTTATGTAAGTCTGCAAAAAACAATCTACATGCTGGTGACACTGTTTAGATCCCTCTAAGATTTCGTTTCAGTGGGGATTTCAGCAGGGTTAGGGCCAGCAGCACCAAAGTGGATACAGGCACCTCGTTCATGGTTAACACCTCTGAACTTCACACAACCATCAGGGAGACTTTTGAAAGTTAGTAAGTCTCAGAGGTGAGTGTGGAGTCACGTACTTAGCATGAGTGGGGTCCAGGGCTCAATACCCAGCGTACACACAGACACACACAAAGCAAACAATGAGTTATGGCCATTGTGAAAGATTATACTGTATTAGAATATAATACTTCTCAAAGATAAACCACAGTCAGGCTTTGGAGTCTGCCTCCACATAGACCCCTTGTATTTTTTGTATGTAGTGATATGCATCCGAGTCTCTATGAATGGTGTTGGATCTTGCTATACATGCTACTTCATGACTTGTATTCATTGATGGGCCATCAAGACCTGTCCATCAACACCTTTCTCTATTAGTATATACTGATCTATGCATCATCATTTTAGTGGCTTTAAAGAATTTCCTTCCTGGATCCACAAGAATTTGTTTCATCTTCTATTGGTGATGAGTTTAGGTTGTCTCCAGTTTAATCATGTCAGACACAGTTCCGCAGTGAATAGCCCTGCAAATAACCTTTCTTCACTCTGTGGGAAAGTCTGAGGAGTGCAGTTGCTGGGCCACTGGGCAGGCACCTGTTCTTCCTGACACCTGTTGCCCTGAACTGCCTTCTAGAAACCGTGTCCCAATTTACATTCCACCTGCAACTCTGACAATGGTTCTTGATCCAGACCCTCATCAACAATGGAGTTTGCCAATATTTTAAAATATCTACAGGCCTGAGGAGTTTTCAAAGAGTTCTCACCACTCTAATTAGCATCCCATTGCTCATTAGAAAGGCTGAGCTGCTCTTTGTCAGCCTTTGCATGTCTTGTTCTTTGAGTGGTCTCTTCCAGATATACCATAGCTGGTCTAGTGGGCTTCTAACTGGCTTCTGCTTGGTCAGCTCAGAATCTCCAGTTTCCTGGGCACAGGCTACAGGTTCATCTTCCATTTTATTTCGCATGTGATAATGAACCTCATGGCTCTACGTGTGCACCATCATAGCCTAAAGTGGTGCTTGTAATGATGACTTGGGAGTTTTGCCTTTGGTAGTGAATTTTCTTTTTTTCTTTTTTTTTTTTTTATGGTTCTAAGGATTGGACCCGGGACTTTGCACCTGCTAGGCAAGTGCTCTACCACTGAGCCACATCCCCAGGCGGGTGATAAATTTTTAATGATACTTCTGATGTTAATGTGAACTCAGTGAAATGGGGCACGCTCATACACTGCCCGCCACAGTGTAAATGTAAACCCTTTTGAATGAAGTTTGACACTGCACATCAAGGGCTGAAACTATGCTCAAACCTTTGAAAATAAGTACACGCCTAGAAAAAGCTAGAAAACTTTCTTAAAAAGATAACACACATGAAAGGAAAGTCATACATAATTTTATAAGAGAATATGCCTAGAGTTATGATAAAATGTAATTACAGCTGGGTGCAGTGGCAAACGCCTGTCATGCCAACTCTTCAGGAAGCTGCTGCCGTAGGAGGAGCACAAGTTCAAAGCCAGCCTCAGCAACTTGGCAAGACCCTTTCTCAAAATAAAAAATAAAAAGGGCTAGGGATGTGACTCAGTGGTTGAGTGCTCCTGGCTTCAATCGCAAGTACCCCCCTCAAAAAATGTAATTGCAATACAACTAACCATTGCAAAATTGTGTTGCCAAGAAATGATGATGATTTTATAAACAGAGAAAATGTTTGCAGGATGCTATTAAGTGAGTGAAACAAGATTTGCCGTCCGTCCTGTGGGTACTGAGTTTGCAGCCAAGCACAGGCATACACACAGCTGAATAAGGAATAGAGGGGACAAACCTAAAAATAGGGGGCGCTGTCTTGGATGGTGAGATTGCAGGAGTTCGGGTTGGTTTGTTTTACTTTGCCACACGGGGACTGAAACCACAGCCTCAGGCAGGCTAAGCACGTGCTCTACCCCGGAGCTACACCTGCAGCCCTGCCTCGTGTTCCCAGCGCCCCGAAATGCACCTCCCTTACTGGATAGTGATTGGTAAGCCCTCTCAGCATGGAAAGGAGAGGAAGTGCAGCAGGAGCAGCAGCAGCAGCAGCGCAGGGGCAAGTGGAAGCTGCTCCAGTTCTGGAGTTCAAGAAGCACCTAGGAGGGGCGAGGACAAGGGCGCAGCCCAGGCGGCGTGGAGGCCTGGGCGGAGGAAGCCACTTAGCCGGCCCTTCTCCCTTGTCTTCCCAGCCGTGTTCTGCGGAGATCCGGGGGTCCCGCCCCGTGGGAGGAGAGAGGACCGAGGCTTCTCCTACAGGTCATCTGTCTCCTACTCCTGCCACCCCCCTCTGGTGCTGGTGGGCTCTCCGCGGAGGTTTTGTCAGTCGGATGGGACGTGGAGTGGCACGCAGCCCAGCTGCATAGGTGAGGGGCCTGGGGCAGAGCCGGGCAGGGCGGGGGAGGGGCTGGGAGCGTGGTAACAAGTCCTGCTCCTCCAACTTCTGGAAGCAGGAGGACAGATGGCCAGAGTTGCTGTCTGGGGGAATCAGCAGTCAGTCAGTGGGGCTCCCAGGCAGGTGGCGCCTCAGAAGGCGGGGGCCTCCGGATGTGGCTCGTTTTTCCACATCCGTCTGTCCGTCAGAGTGAGTAGCAGTGACAGCGTGGGTGACCACGTGGTCTGCTTCTTTATTTGGCCATCCAGACCCCACGCTGACCATGTGTGCTGACCCCGGCGTGCCGCAGTTCGGGATACAGAACAATTCCCAAGGCTACCAGGTAAGGAGGTCGGCCAAGCTCGGGCCCTCCTGCCTCCTGTCCCTTCCTGTCACCATCTGCACCAGAAGACTCAGGGACCTTCTTGGGGATGGCACAAGGGCAAGACAAGACCTTGACATCGGAGAAGAGCAGCGCTCTGCCGCGTTGGACCGTGCTCCATGGGAGCACCCTTCCAAAACAGGAAGATGCTGTGCCCAAAGGGGAGGCAGAGGAGGCAGAGGGCTTGCAGTGCCACCAACGTGCCCAGCAGCCCCGGAGTCGGGGTGGGACGTTTGTGGAAATACTGCCATGTATGAGACAGACAGACCTCCTGTCCGCCAGGGACCCCCACCCTGGCCACAGACCCAGGGTTTATTCTGGGTAGTGGGAGTCATCCAGGGTCACACAAGAGGCATGTCAGCCAGCAGGCACATAAGCACGCGCCTAGAAAATTCTCCTAATAATACATGTGAAAAAAAGCCACGTGTAACTTCATAATAGAAAATGCCTAACACCTGATTTATGATAAAATGTAATTACAGTGCAGCCAGCCACCCATTGCAAAATTGCGTTACCTATAAATGATAAGGATGTGGTAAACACAGGCCAGGTTTGCGGGATGATACCAAGTGGGGGAAGCAGCCTGAGAGGATGCAGGCGCACACGCGTCTCAGATGAGTTGCGGGAGGAGGAGTCTCGGAAGGCCTGGGAGGGACGCTGGACGGAGGACAGGAAGCAGAAGGGCAGGGAGTGCTCAAGGCAGGACGCTTAGCTGGAGCCCAGACACGCCCACAAAGGTCTCAGGGACCAGCCTGGGAAGGACAGCGGGGCCCTAGCCCAGGGATGTCACTTATCCCTGGGTCTGTGCTCACGCAGCAGATGTTGACTGCCCTGAGCAGTTCCAGGTGCAGGGGCTACAGGATGAGCGGGCAGGCGAGGGGCTGGCCTTGATGGAGCCGCCTGGCTGGGGACAGTTAACCAGCTACCAAGAACACTTCCGCGAGCACTGAGCACCGCAGAGTGTGATAGGAGGCAGGGTGGTTAGGGAAGAGCCCTCCTAAGGGTGACATTTGAACTGTGGCCTCCACAATGAGAAGGGCAGTCCTGTGTGAAGCTGGGCAACACTCCTGGCTGAAGCAGGGCCAGGGCACGGGAGCACTGAGGCAGGGAAGGGCTCAGCAGGGTGTGTGGCTGGGTAGCAGGCCGCCAGCCAGTGTGGAGCCCGGCGGGCGAGGAGGAGAGGTGAAGTCAGAGGACTGGGCAAGGCGTGGAAGCCCCTTGGCTCTGGCTGCTGAGGTCAGACACACACCTCACCAGAAGTTTCTGTGGGGTGTGGAAGTTCCACTCCTGGAAACTATTAGCTAGAGACCCTCTTGCCCATGTCACCATGGAACAAGGAAAACTGTGGTATGGTCACAAAATGGATTAATATACAGCAGTGAAAATGAATGCACCACCGCTCTGCATGCCATGGACACATCCTAGGGACACGCTCCTAAGGACAAAGGTGACATACAGATTAACACTAGTAAGACTAAACTGTTTAGAGCTGTATTCCACATTGATGTGATAGGACTACTATTTAGCAGGGTAAGGAAACTGAAAACAGAATTCAGGCGAGTGGTTACCGCTGAAAGGGGCTCAAAGACGGGGCCAGGAAGGAGCAGGGGCTGTAGGACCATGCCCAGCTGCACAGCGGCTCCACTCCCGGTGCTCGTATGATCGCACTTCCTGTCCCTGTGGTTCCTGTCTCCTTTCCTATGTATCAGATAACGCATACTAATTTTTGCGAGGAGGGGGCCTGGGCCAAGCCATGCTGGGTGTAAGCCTCCTGGGTTTTGTTTGAAAAGTCACTGGAAGGCATCGTCATTGGAAAGACCACTTGGGCTGCCAAGTTGAGACTGAAGAGCAGAGGGTTAAGAATAGAAGCCCTTAGGCTGGGCGCAGTGGCCCACGCCTGTAATCCCAGCAACTCGGGAGAATCGCGGGTTCAAAGTCAGCCCCAGCAACAGGGAGGCACTAAGCAACTCAGTGAGACCCTGTCTCTAAATAAAACACAAAATCGGGCTGGGGATGTGGCTCAGCGGTCCAGTGCCCCCAAGTTCAATCCCCGGTACCAAAAAAAAAAAAGGATAGAAGCACTTAGGGAAGCAGGGTGCTATTGTGTGACTCAGGTGAAAAGTAAGGGTGGCAGTGTGTGAGCACAGGACAGGGGAGAGCCGTGGAGCCTTCGGGGTAGGTCACACACGCGGTGCCCTTCCACAGAGCTAGGAGAACCTGGGGACACGTTGGATTGAGGCGTTGAAAGAATCCGATGTGACTTGAGGTTTTTGATTTGCACAGCTGGGTACATGGAGTTGCCATTTGCTGAATGGAATGATGAAATCTAAGAGGAAACAGATTGAGTTTGGAAGGGAGTGGAAATTAAGGAGTTTCATGTTGCATTTGGATTTGCTCTGGGAGGTGACAGGGACACAGGAGCATTTGAACTGGGAGTAGTGCAGTCTGAGATGCAGGGTAGGAAACGGATGTGGCCACCGCAGGCCAAGTGGACTGGAGGGGAGGGCCAGGGCGTGGCTGCAGGAGTATGGAGTGGGACAGTTCAGAGCTGGTGGAGGTGACCCCTGCTGGGGAAGGCAGCTGAGCAGCGGGTGAGCGGAGGGAGGGTCTATTCCTAGATGTTTAGGAAGCACAGAGCCACACTGGGGAAGGGGCATCTGCGAAGAAAGCAAGTCCCCATCCTTGGGGAAGGGACTTATAGTTTCATAGAAGAAAGGGACACATACATGTGACAATTTAATTTTGAACAGTTGGTCACACCGTACACAGTGCTTTCCATTCTGCCGTCACACACTGAGGGCTCGCCAGGCCGAGGAGCCTGAGCTGCAGGCAGAGGCAGCAGTGTGGGGAGGCGCTGGGTCAGGGGAGGTTAGTGGTCAGGTGCAGGGCTTGGCCGGCTGCAAAGGGATGACGGGAGCCTCTGTCCTGGCCACAGGTGGGAAGCACGGTGCTCTTCCGCTGTCAGAAAGGGTACCTGCTTCAGGGCTCCACCACCAGGACCTGCCTCCCCAACCTGACCTGGAGCGGGACCCCGCCCGACTGCGTCCGTGAGTGCAGCCCCACCTGCGTGCTCCTCCCCCGCCCGGCACCTGTGAATGGCAGGGAGCTCATGGCTTCCGCTTCGTCCTGACCAGTCTGACCTCTTTGTGGTGCCCACCTCCTGGGGCTTCACAGATGTCCCCACGCAGAAGCCTTTCGGGAACTTGAAGGCAGTTCCCCTGCCTTTGCAAAGCAAAACCATCCAGGCAGCAAAACCTAAGTACAAGGCCAGGCCTTGGGGGTCGGAGAGTTCACAGTGACCACGGTGACTCCATCTTCCCACGGGCTGTGCTGCAGCCTCAGACTCTTCCCAGGGTTGACCAAGCCGACAGCCACATGATCGCCATCATGGCCGTTCCTAGGGACCCCGAGTCTGGGGTTGGAAGAGGAGGCTAAGGAGGGGGAAGCTGGGCATGGGACCGGAAGGGAAGGGAATGTTCCATCTAGAGCAGGATTGGTGGAAAGGGCCCCGAAGACCCCAGCGTCCTCGGGTCTAACAGCGTCCCTTCTCCCACCAGCCCACCACTGCAAGCAGCCGGAGACGCCAACCCATGCCAACGTGGGGGCCCTGGACTTGCCCTCCATGGGCTACACGCTCATCTACTCCTGCCAGGAGGGCTTCTCCCTCAAGGGTGGCTCCGAGCATCGCACCTGCCGGGCGGACGGCAGCTGGACCGGCAAGCCGCCCATCTGCCTGGGTGAGTGAGTGCTCTGGATGCTCCGGTGGGAGCGGCGGGGACGCTGCACTTGGGCTGACCGGGCACAAGGAAGGAGGAAGTGGCCTCTCCGGAGCTGGGCCCTGGCTGGGTGCTGTGAGGTGCCGCGTCTCCGGGAGACCCCACCAGAGCAGGCCGAGGGGGTGCCTGCCAGCCGGCCCTGCAGTGTGTCTGGCCACCTCTGTGTGGGCTCAGGCACACTAGCAGGGCAGGCTCATCACCAGGCACAGGTGGAAAGCCCGCTCTGCCACCAGAGCAGAAGGACACGTGGCACGTATTATGACCTTGATGAAACAGTACCCACCGAGATGTCCCAGAACCCCTGTTAGTTTCCAGCTGATACATAAAAATTGCGCATGTCTTGAGGTACCAGGTGATGTTCCAGTACTGGTGTGGGGTGCGCAGTGTTCAAATCAGAGCACACGTATCTGCCTCCTCACGCGATCCCGGCCCCTCCCTCTTCTTCATCCACTCCTTCTCCACGTATTGAGCATCGTCACTGTGCAGGACACAGCCCTGCCCTGAAAGGAGCTCATACTTGACCCCAGAGACAGACGTGTCATCAGGTGTAACGGGACCTCGAGGAACGTGGTCATGAGCTGAAGGCCGAGGGATTGGGGAGGAAGGGCGCTAAACTGGGGGAAGGGAGAAGTCAGGGAAGGCTTCCTGGAGAAGGTGAGGTATGAGTCTGGTCTTTAGTGAAAGGAGCCAAGGTAGAACGTCAGTTTGTGCTGGAATAGAATTGAACTCTTGCAGGAGCTGATCTCACCACATGCACTTGATATGCATTAGCTCAGTCAATCCTCATCATCCTTGTGAGGCAGTGCTCGTCCTATCTCTATGTAGTATGTGAGGAACGTGGGGCACAGAGAGGTTAAGTAGCATGCCCAAGATCACCAGCTGGTAAAATGAAGGATCCAAACTCTGACAGTCTAACTTCAGAGTCTATGCTCTGAACTACTTGGCCATCCTGCCCCCCAAACAGAGATTTTGATCAGTCTTGATCAGAATAACATTGTTTTATTTTCACTGTATGGATTATTGTAAATTATTTTTATAGAAAGCAATATTTGCTTTTTTAGTTTTTTATTATTGAAATTTAATTGACACATTTGTGCATATGTATGGGGTGCCCGTGTTGGGGTACAGCATGACATTTATCCTTTCTATGTGTTTTCCACATGTGGTGGTGATACGAGGGTTCTTTTTTAAAGAACCATCGCCACAATCCATTTCCAGAACTTTTTCATCATCCTAAACAGAAATTCTGTGCCTGTTAAGCCATAACTCCCATTTCTCCTCTGTGGTAACCTCTGTTATACTCTCTGTCTCTGTGAAATTGCCTGTTCTAAATATCTTGTGTCAGTGACATCATACAACATTTGTCCTTTTGTGTCTGGTTTATGTACACTTGGCATAATGTATTCAACATTCATCCATGCTTTGGTGGTCTCAGAATTTCATTCCTTTTTAATGACTAAATAATGTTCCATGGTGTGTATATATATTACATTTTGTTTGTCCATGCATCCATTGGTGGACACTTTGGTTGTTTCTACCTCTCGGCTATTATGGAAAATGCTGCTGTTAACACATATGTATGTTTTGTGTGTATATGTGTTATCGATTCTCTTGGGTATACATCTAGAAGTAGAATGGTAACTTTTTTGCGTGACGTGTTGAGAAACTGCCAAACTGTTCTCCACAGTGCCAGCACCATTTTGGATTCCCAGCAGTAATCCACCCAGGTTCTGATTGTTCTGCATACTTGTCAACACTTATTATTGTCCATCTTTTTTAGCACAGTCATCCAAAGTGGGTGTCAAGTGGTATCTCATGATTTGAGTTTTTTCATCCAATTCATTTATTGTTTTTAGTTGACAAATACTGATAGGCATACAATATGAGGTTCTGGTGTCTGTATATGTTATGGAATAGCTAAGCCAAGCTAATTAACCCTTAAAATCTACTCTCTTAGCAATTTCAAACATTATCATTGGCTATGCTCCACCACGTACAATAAATCTTGAACTTCTTCCTCCTGTCTAACTGAAACATCCCCCCAACTCCACTGCTCACTGCTGCAAGCCCTGGGAACCATCATCATACTACTTTCTGCTTCTAGAGTTTGACTTCTTTGTATTTCTGCATGAATATAAAAAAGGAAGTAAGCTCACGCAGTAGTTTGCTTAGCTCATTTCACTTACTGTCCTCATGTTGTCAGGACAGCGTCTCCTTTTTACAGGCTGAATAGCAGTCATGTATGGATGTGTGTGTGTGTGTGTGTGTGTGTGTGTGTGTGTGTACAAATGATGGACAGGTAGGTTGATTCCACATCCTGTCTGCCGTGAATGGTGCTGAGTGAGCAGGGGAGTGTGGGCATCGTGGGCCTCAGTTTTTCATGCTGCTGTCATGCCCACTGGGCATCTGCCCAGGAGAGAGATTACTGGATTATATGGCGATTCCACTTCCACTTTTTCTCCTGACTACTTCAAGATTATGGTGGGTACTGTTCCCATCGTTATTTAACACAGTAATAGAGAATCGCATGTATGATTATCTCCTAGAGCCCCATTTAATATTTTAATAACCGTAACTGATATATTTGATTTCCTTTGCAGTTCTTTGTTTTATTATTCTGAGATGGGGGCCACGGCATCACAGAACATAAGTCCAACTTCTTGTCTAAGAGGCTAACCCCAAAGCAGATCTCAGAGGACCCTTGACCTCACATCACACAGTTGGCCATTATGTTTCCAACAGAGTGTGAACCGGAGGCTGATGCCGTTTTCTCCCTTTCTCTCTCCCCAGCAGAGGTCCGGCCCAGTGGGAGACCCATCAACACTGCCCGGGAGCCGCCACTCACTCAGGCCTCAGGTACGTATGGTCCAGACCATTGGCTCAAGCACTACCTCGTTAGCTGGAAACACACACACAAGCTCCAGTGGCGGGGCATGAAAGCCATCTGTAGACCTGGACAGATGTCCCCACCTTCCTCCCAAGTGAGGCAGACCTAGAAGGAAGTGAGCCTGAAGGAAGCAGAAACCTCATCAGAAGACAGAGCAGGGCCTCCCAGAAACACATCCAGAGCTCTGAGCTCTAGAGCCCTGGATTGCTCCTGCAGCTCAGGCAGAGATCCAGGTCCTACCCAGGGAGCCTCCTGGAAATTATTGCCTCTTTAAGAGAGGTATTGTGTCTTTTGAAGAGTCACATCCAGAACTGATGGACTGACAGGTGTGGCCTGACCATATGTAAAATTAATGCAGACTATCACAGCCTTTTTATGAACCTTCTACTTTTTTTAACCGCATGTGGTAGTCAGCTTTCTGTTACTGTGACAAATATCTGAGATAATCAGCTTGTGAACAGAAAAGGTTTATTTTGACTCACAACTTGGAGATCAGCACGTGAGTGACTGACCTCTTGTTTTGAGGACTGTGGTGAGGCAGCACATCATGGCTGGAACACAGGGTAGAGCAAGTCCCTTCACCTCATGCAACAGAGAGACAGGAAGAGGAAGGGGAAGGGTCCCACACCCCCTTCAAGAGCAAGTGCCCAAAGACCTAAACCCTCCCCGGAGACCCCACCTCTTCAAGTTTCCACCACTCCCAAGATTGCCAGACTGGGGACCAGTCCTTTAGCACATGGGCCTCGAGTGACACTTCAGACCCAAATGACGACACCACGTGAGTGTGTGTGTCACTGGGAAGCAAGGCCAGATCTGACGTCATAAACTCAGTTCTAGTGCCCGTGTGCTCACTGACCAGCTCTGTCCTTAGATGGATGCACGTCACCTCTCAAGCTTCAATTTACCCGTTGGTAAAACAGGACCAGAATTCTTGCTTAGAGAATCATTACCAGGATAAATAACGATGTGAGCAGCTGTCACCCGTCGGGTGCTCCTGGTGCCCAGCGGGGCGTAACCTGCAGTTTGCAGCATTAGATCCTTTAGCCCGACGGTGACCCCGAGAGGTAGATGGGGTGGCCCCGTTTAGCACAACCGCAGGTGTGGCCTGCACAGAGAGCAGGCCAAGGTTCACTCACACAACTGGTGAGTGACAGCCCAGACTGGAACCCAGACTCCTGTCCCCTCCCGGCTCATATTCCCATCTGCCAGTCCCACCGATGTCACTTTCCTCTGCTCTTCCCCTTCCTCCATCTTTTAAACCCCTCCTTCCTTTATCTTTTTTCTCTTTTCCTTTTCTCCCTTTCTTCTGACTCCCTTTCTTTTTTC
This sequence comes from Sciurus carolinensis, assembly GCF_902686445.1. Classification (NCBI taxonomy): domain Eukaryota; kingdom Metazoa; phylum Chordata; class Mammalia; order Rodentia; family Sciuridae; genus Sciurus; species Sciurus carolinensis. The sequence continues at coordinate 185,080,184 of NC_062213.1, forward strand.
TTCATATTTTGTTTTTAATTGATGAATAATAAATGTATATACATCATGGGGTACGGCATGAAGTTGTGATACGTGTATCTGCTGTCCTGTAAATAAAGCCACCTGTCCTTCCCCATGCCTAGGTATGTGGTGAGTGCGTTTGAACCTGCTTCTCCAGCAGTTCTGAAATACACAGTATGTTCTTAATTGCAGTCACTGTGCTGTGAAATGGGTCACCAGAACATACTTCCTCCTGTCCAGATGAAACCTTGTACCCTTTGACCATCCTGCCTCTCCCCTCCCAGTCCCTGATGACCACCACTCCACTCTCTGCTTTTCTGAGTTCAGTTTTTAGCATGCTCATTTAAGTGTGATCATGCAGTATTTGTCTTTCTGTCCCTGGCTTATTTCTCTTAGCATAACATCTTCCAAGCTCATCCATGTGGTCCCAAATGACAGGATTTCCTTCTTTTCGGAACTCCATAGTATTCAACTGTGTATGCATACCACATTTTCTTTACCTACTGATCCATTAATGGACACTGGTTGTTTCCATAATTTGACTGTTGTGAATAGTGTTGCAATGAATGTGGAAGTTCAGACATCTCTTCGATGTACTGATTTCAGTTCCTTCCACCCATCCACTCTCAGACTCAGGACAATCACAAGACACACAGAGCCCTCGACGACCGCCCTCCCCATGTTAGACATGGGGGAAGAAAACGGCTCTATTGAGTGAGCCAGGACCTGTCATCAGCTGACCCCCATTATGCCCCTGACGCACAAATCCCTCTCACACCTGCTTCTCAATTCCTCTAGTTCCTGGGGATGTTTTTGCCAAGAATTCCCTATGGAAAGGGGCCTACGAGTACCAGGGGAAGAAGCAGCCGGCCATGCTCAGAGTGACCAGCTTCCAGGCCGCCAACAGCAAGGTCAACGCCACCATGATTGACCACAGTGGTGTGGAGCTGCACTTGGCTGGTAAGAAGGAGGCCATGTCCACACAGTGAGCAGGTGGGAAGGTGACGGGCTCAACCTCTGCGAGGAAGCCTACCATCTTGGCCTCGCACGGTCCTGGGAGGCTCGTACTTATCTGGTGTTCAGGGAAAGAGGAGATGTGTGTTCATCTTGACCACACACTAATGAAAAGGTTAGAAGACAAACATTGATAAATTCAATACGCTAAGAGCTCTTCCAAGAGAGGCTGCTATCCCTAAAACCAGACCAAAAACAGGGGCTGAGAATTCCAAGTACACAGCAATCAATAAACAAAAGAAAATGCATCTTTCAGCAGCCATGGAAAAAGTAAACACACAGTGTCGTTTCCCATGAATCCCATTAACTCAGAGCTTTGAAGGTGATAAAGCTCAGCACTGGTCAGGTCCAGCAGCAAGACCAAAGGATAATAGGTACAGTTAGAAAAGAGTTTTGCAATCCAGATCTGGATTGATGACTGAACTCATCAATTACATTGCTAATGATTTTTATAGCAATTGATATGGAGACAGTCTAACACTTATGAATAAAGGATGTTCTTTGTAGAGGGTTCTTTTCTACAAAAAGCTAGAAATAAAAATTTCCCCCCCCAAAAAATAAAATAGGCATTGTAATTATATCATATCTGCTAGGTAACATACCCCTCCAACCTCAGGGGATATGCATGCATTATAATGCATTTAAAATAGGACTCTGTTTTTAAATGAAAAAAAAATGTATTCATAAGAAAGAAAACTGGTATTATTCACACTGAAATGTTAACAGTGGTATTGCTTAGCAATGAGACCAGGAGGGAATTTTTTTTCCCTTCGTGTACCTCTGCATTTTTTAAAATCTCCTCAGTCTTCAATGTTTGTATAACCAGAAAAACTAAAAATCTTAGAAAGCAAGTGTTTCTTGGATAGATGATAGATTGATGAGTGCAAGAGTAAATGAGCATCTAATACATGACCCTGCATGTTGAGAGGCACACATGCACGCACACAGCACGTTGGATTTGCTCCAACACAGTCTGACACACGTTCATTTACCCCCATGTGCATGTCCGCATGTCTTCCTGCACCCACTGAACTGTGAACATAGCTATGGATTAATGGCAGACCAAAATGCACAAAGTCACATTCTCACACGCGCATGTATGAACAGGATCAATCGCCACCCCGTCGTCTCGTCCCTAACACACAGTTGCACACTCTGGCACATACTCACACTCAGTCCACACTAACACACGCAACACTAGGCTCACCTCCTCACAGGTGTGCAGAGAATGTTTCCATCAGTGGCTACATGGGAGATCCCCTCTGACCTTCACACCCATACAGCCACAAGTTTGGGTTTTGAGATTTTCATACATCTTTCAAGTGTACCCCCCGCAACTTTCTTTTCCCAGGAAATTACAAGAAAGAAGATTTCCATCTCCTGCTGCAGGTCCACCAGATTACAGGACCCGTGGAGATCTTTGTGAATAAGTTCCAAGACGACCACTGGGCTCTAGATGGGCATGTAAGTTCAGCAAATTGACCTGCCCCGTTCCCAGGTCCCAGGGAGGAACAGGAGGACAGAGAGGTGTGGAAACACCAGGGATCGTTCTCTGTGGGACCATAACAGGGAGCAAGGGAGTCCTGGTCTGCTAATACAGTGGACAAAGGGAAATAAGAAGGGACTCAGAGTCCAGAGGGTCACCATGTCTGAGACATGAGCAAGTTCTGCTTTTAGAGTAGGGTCAGAGGCCAGGGGTATAAGCAAGTTGAAGGTCATGGTTTGGTGCATGAGAATGGGGAGAAGGGGGTGAGTTGCAAATGACCTTGAACATCGACTTGCACTTGAAGATGTGCACTGTGATTTTTAGCAGAGCTTGAGAGACCAGCACATGTAGGAAGGGCAAAACTTCCTTGCATTCTCTTTTGGGAGAGACATCACATGCTAGGGGCTTCTCCAGGCGGAAGTCAGTCCCTGTGTGAGAGGAGAAGAGAGATTCAGGGCCAGGAGCGGCTGGAGCCTAGGCCAGCCAGGGCATGTTTAAGGGAATTGGAGGGTACATCAACCCAGAGTGCATTAGACAGAGGGTGTGCCCTGGGGATGGCTAAGGGTTGGGAGTAGCTGAGCATCCTCAAAGCCTGCTTCAGCTGCTGAGGCCACCGGTCACCTGTTTGAGCATCGTGGAGGCACAGAGGGAGAGGGAGCAGGGAGGATTTGTGGCCTCTACTACCCACCTAAAACTAACAGCTATTGGAACTATGTTGAGCTCTCCAAAGCACATTAACCTGCAAGGGACATTTTAATCATGCCTGTTCCATGATGCTCCAAAAGTTGGTTTCCATCACAGCCATAATAGCTCCTATGTATCTAAGACCTAGTGATTTAATTCCAATTCATTCAATCCTCCCAGCAACCCTATAGGATAGTTATTCCCATTTTACAAGTGAGAAACTGAGGCACAGGCAGATTAAGGGATCTGACCAGTAGAAAATAGAATTTTCTTCCTACATCCTACCAAGTAGATGACCCCCCCCTCCCACGCACACACACACCAGTCGTGCTCTGCCTGTGCCTGGGTGTGGGCAGCATCGTGTCTGTGCTTTGGAGCAGCAGGTTGATAGGTGACACCAGCAAGGACTTGTGATTGTGTCTCCTGCCTGACCTGGTGTGGCCAGCAGGAGTTCTAGATCCTTCTAGCATGCCCCGCATCTTGCTCTCTCTGCCCCCACCCCATCGCAGGTCTCCTCAGAGTCCGCAGGAGGCACCTTCATCTACCAAGGCTCCGTCAAGGGCCAAGGCTTTGGGCAGTTCGGCTTTCAAAGACTTGGTAACTAGCATCTGTCCCCTGGAAGTGTGGCTCGTGGGGTGGGAGGGAAACTGTTCCTGGATAGAGGACTGGTGAAGTTCGACATCTGAGACCAGGTTCTTAGCCTCTTTTGGATGAACGGCACCTCTGAGATTATGACAAAAGCTATGTCACGACTCTCCAGAAACAAACACCCATGCCTGGCACACTCAGCCCTTGAGAGCCCCCAACTGAAGGGCCACCAGGAGTCTCAGGCATCACCCCTCGAGGAGCAAGGCATCTGGTTGGCATTGTCCTCTTTCAGATGAGAAAGCTGAGCACAAGGAGTTGGTCCTCCCTTGCTCCTCCCCAGCACCTTGACCCTGTGTGCTTCATGTCATTCAAGCCCAGCGTCCTGACTTCAGGGACTGGCCCTGACCCAGAGCCGCGGGGTTCCAGCCCCAGATTGTTGCAGGGAAGGGCCCTGACTTCTCAGGAACAGTGGAGGGGGAGTCAGGGGGCAGTAATGGGTACTCAAGAGTCAGCCCCATTCCCTGGGCAATGATATCTCCAGTCCCCGGGGACCCCTGCCTGCCAGGGCAACCCATTCCATTTTCCTATAGCTCTGACCTCCAGAAATCTCTGTTATATACAGAAATCTGCTTCCCTGTGGTTCCCCTGTTTGCTTTTCTTCCCCAGAGTTGTCCGGGCTCTGCCATCATAGGCTGTGTGGAATAGGACCAGTCTGCCATGCAGCTGCCCTCCAAGTCCCCAGCCCCTACAGCTGAGTCTGTTGGAAAGACCCCAGAAAACTGGGGCTCTTGTTTGGGCTCCAAGTGGACTCTTTGTCCCTGTTTCTCAGTTAGGTGGGCACTGGCAGGGGCCAGAGTCTGTGTTCATCTGGGTCCTCCCAGCCTGGGGTGGGGAGACCCTCCAGGAAGAGCCTCAGCCCCATCCCCACTTCTGCCTCACCTGAGCTGTATTTTGGCTTCTGATAAAAAGGCTTCTAAGACCAAGAGAAGTATAGAAACTTCCAAAGGGCTGTATCCTTTTAAGGTCTTATCTGGGAATATGGCTAAGTTCTTATATGGAATGGCTTCCCCTGGAGGGACACAGACCACAGGACACTTCTCAGGAATGTCTGAGCTGGGGAAAGCAGGCAGCTGGACTAGGTGCCTTCCCAGTGGTGTGCAGTGGGACTTCCCACCTCGGGCTGTGTCTGTGTGACTCGAGTGTTATGCTTTGGGACTTTGCAGACCTCAGGCTGCTGGAGTCAGACCCCGAGTCCATCGGTCGCCACTTTGCTTCCAACAGCAGCTCGGTGGCGGCCGCCATCCTGGTGCCTTTCATCGCCCTCATCATCGCAGGCTTCGTGCTCTATCTCTACAAGCACAGGTAGGTGGAGGAGGGAGGCACCGGCCGGGAGGGCGCCCGGGGGTGCCGGCCGCGCCCCCGGTCAACCCCACCTCCCTGCCCGGCAGCCTGCCTGGCCCGGGGCGTGACCTCCCGGAGCCGCGCGAGTTCGTCCCTCCCCTCGCCCCTGAGCCTCTCCGCCCCTCTCTCTCCACGTCAAGGTCGCTCTCTCTCCTCCCCAGGAGAAGACCCAAAGTGCCGTTCAATGGCTATGCGGGCCACGAGAACACGAGCGTCCGCGCCACGTTTGAAAACCCCATGTACGACCGCAACATCCAGCCCACAGACATCATGGCCAGCGAGGCGGAGTTCACAGTCAGCACAGTGTGTACCGCGGTATAGCCCCCAGGCCTGGCTGCTGCCGCCGCCGCCACCGAGAGCCCCGCCTCCAGCAACCGGTGAGCGGGCTGCCGGGCGGCGGGAGGAGGGGCGGTGCGCGGCACGCGTCTGCGCAGGCGCGGGCGCCCCGCCGCCGAGACCCGCCCACAGCGCCGCGCGCAGGGAGGAAAGGGCGGTGCGCTGAGCCCGGGGGTGTGCCGGGCGCTGCGCTGGGCACCGGGCAGCTGGCGTTGAATCCCCGCACCACCTGTGAGATAGGCGCTAGTAGAACCCTCATTGCAGAGGAGAAAGCCGAACACAGGTGCACAGAAATGAACAAACTTGACCGAGAGCACACAGCTAAGAAGTGGTGGGGTCAGAATGCAGTCTGCAGCTGGACAGGCTGACCCACGAGGGGAAAAAGACGGCAGATGACGCCCTGTGTGTTCTGCTCTATCCGTCCCCTGCCTGTGCCCCACCCTCAGTGTAGGAAGGTTACGAATCAAAGGAAGGGGCTGGGGAGATAGCTCAGTTGGTAGAGTGCTTGCCTCACAAGCACACGTCCTAGGTTCAATCCCCAGCACTCCAAAAAAAAAAAAAAAAAAAAAAAGAATCAAAGGTGGAGCTGACTAATTGTCTTGTCTTTCATTCTATCTCCTGTGTTCCTTCTTGGCTTTGCCTCTCTTCTCATGCTTCCACCTGCCACCACCCCGTCCTCTCCTCTTCTGCCACCTATGCTGTGCCTTGTTTGTTCCCAGCTCCCCAAGGGGCAGGAAGGAGCGCCCCTGAGCACAGCGCCCGGTGCCCGTCTTCGTCTGTCTCTACGCCTGTCTCTGCCACTCTGCTGGGACTCGGGCCCACACCCTGCCGCCATCTGCGCCTGCCACCCTGGAGAGGTCTCCTGCGATGCCCTGGCTTGGGGCAGTAAAGGAAGAGAGGCTGCAGACGGAGGAAGGAAGTTCGTGGATTTAAAATAGCAAAGCTACTTGTGGATGTGCATGTGTGTGCGCAGGCCTGAGCACACACAAACACACACACCTCTCCTTCATTTGCAACCCATGGAAGAGACCACAAAGGCTTAAAAAAGAGAAGTGTGTGTGTGAAAGATGCCCCATGCCTTGCTCCCCACAAACAGAAAAGAAATGAATAGGGAGAGGTATAAACCAACATGCCTCCCCTCCTGTCCCGTGTGTGAGGACAGCACATGCATTGGTAAGACACATCAAGGGGTCAGTATGCAGATACCAGCCATCTGTAGGTGGATGATCCCATCTGCGCAATGACAGATGGGACTGCTCCAAGGGCAGGGAGGAAATCTTCAGAAATAGTTTGGTAATCATTTTTTAAAATTTGTTTCCAACATAATTGTATTGAGTTCTAAACCCAGTGAATTAAAAGTCATTTGGGTCCTGGGTAGCACTGGAAAAGAAGGGTGAGCCAGGAGAACAGGGCGGGACTCTGGCCGGGAGTCAGTCACCTCTGGCTGTCAACTGACCAAGAAAAGAGAAAACACATCTGTGACCCAGACAAGTGGCAGTCTGGAGGCAGCAGGGAGGTGCTGGAGATAACAGGAGTGCAAACCTGCCCCGGTCCCCCAAAAAATCATGACCACCAGATACTGGGGTTTCTCTCTGTGCCTAACACTTTATGTGGGTTATTTCTAGTTTGTACACACTACCAAAAGAGGATTTATTATTCCCATTTTATAGATGAGAAAACAGATTCCTGGGAAGGTAAAGAGACATGAACCACAGATTGAATAAGAGTAGAGTCAGGCTGCAAATTCCAATTAATCTGACCCCCCAAAGTTCACTATATTTGCTGCCAGAAACCCAGGTTTAGAAGGGACACCAAAGAAAGGAGGAGTAGGTGAATCTTGACAAAAGCACTGTGGCCAGGTCTGGCAGACAGGCAGGAGACACCTGTGTCTAATTTTGGTTCTGCTCTCTCTTCCCCGGACAGCATCAGGACAGGGTCTACTATCTCCAGCTTCCTGGAGATATTGCTGACCCCAGAAGCCCCTGAGCACAGCAGACAAATGACCTGGCAGCTCTGAATAAAAAAAATAATAATAATAACGAACTGAACGAAAAGTCACACTCTCTCCAGCTCCTTGTAAGTGGGTTTGACTTTATTTTGATAGTTTTGTTGTGCTTGGGTCATTAATGAATTCCATGAATATTGTTAGGAAGCTCGTGCATTTAGGAATCAAAGTCTGGCATTTAGAACCACTTTCTCTGTCCTTGGGAAGGTCCCCATGGGCTTACTCCCCTGTGCATGTGTGACATGCCAGCCTCGGATATTGGGATGGCATATGGAAATAGCAAACGGAAGCGTGTGGGAGTGGAGAGACAGGGCCACCTGGTTCTTCAGCCAATTCTAGGTTGCAACAGTTGAAAGATGTGACCGATTGATGTCAAGATGGGCTAAAGTGAGAGGTCACAGCCACCCTGGGACCTGGCATCCCGGGGCTTGGTGGGAGAGGACCAATCCAAACAACATCCTCACTCGCATCTTTTCAGTCCCTGGAAACAAGTGCAGGACGTTCTCCGCTGCTCCTTCCCTTTCTTATACTCTGCCACCCTCTGGACCCCTCCAGCGCTGCCTCCATTCCCTCCCCTGTGTCTCCTTGGAAAGTCCTTGGAGATGCCTGAGGGGCACAGGCTGGTGGCACCCAGCATTCTGCTTTGCATCCCCCTGTCCCACCTCTGGCATTTTCTCTCCACCTCCAGAGGCTTGGAAGGGAACAGGGCAGACGCAGCCCCTGAACCACCATTCACAACCCACACCCGCCACCGCCATCCCACAAGGAAAAAAAAAAAAGTAAAACAAAAACAAAAAAAAAATCTTTTGTACAGAGATATATTTTTATTATACAAAGTTTGTACAGTACCAAAAAAGACAGAAAAAAAGGTGTAAATTTTTTTTCATTATTGTAGGTAAATGGTAGTGGAAGCCTTTTTTGTAAATGTAATAAAATGTATAAATATGGTTTTCAGAAAACATCAAGTGCTGTAAATATGTAATCTACACACCTTCTTGGCTTGTCTGCGGTATACACGTTTAATTTATCTGTCTCTGTATATGAGGCTTCCCCCTGGGGTTCTGCATTATGGTACTTTCCTGAATTTGAAAGCAATTTTAAATTTTTTGAATTCAAATAAAATATAAATTTTTGCATTGGTTTTCTTACATTTTTATGGCCTCTTTCATGGCTAAGGGGCATGGTATCTGTTGAGGAAGAGAATGAAAGACATGTTTTAGGCTAAAATCCAAGAGTGGAGATGTGGAAGTACGTTCTTTTTTAAATTTTTTTTTTTTTTTTTTTTTTTTTTTTAGTTGTAGACGAACATAATACCTTTATTTTATTCATTTTTATGTGGTGCTGAGGATCGAAACCAGTGCCTCACACATGCTAGGCAAGTGCTCTACCACTGAGCCACAACCCCAGCCCTGGGGTTGCATTATTTTACCCGCATTATTTTACCACTGCTGTGTTTGGAATCACCCAGCAAAAACGACATATACAGAATTTTATATGTCCAAATGGATCAAAGACCTAAAACTATAAAACACTTATAAGAAAACATAGCAGGGAAGCTTTATGACACCAGACGTGCAGGCAACCAAAAGAAAAACTAAGGGCTGGGGTTGTGGCTCAGTGGTAGAGTGCTTGCTCGCACCTGGGAGGCACTGAGTTTGATCATCAGCACCACATAGAAATAAATAAAAAGAAAGGTATTGTGTCCATCTACAACTAAAATACATATATATATTAAACAAAGAAAAAATAAGATGCTTTATATCAAAATGTAAAACTTCTGTGCACCCAGGAACAGAGACCATCGAGTGAAAGGCAACCTATAAAATGGGAGAAAACCTTTCTAATCATATCTATGATAAAGTATTAATATCCAGAATATACAAAGATAGAAAATATGAAGAATATATAAAGAACTTCTACAAAAGACATGGTCATTTCTCTGAAGAAAACATATAAATGACCAAGAAGGACATGAAAAGATGCTCAGCATCATTAATCATTGGAGAAGTACAAGTCAAAATCATAACCTCATACCCACACCCACCAGGCTGGCTACTGCTGAAAAGAAAAAAACAGGTGTGGGCAATAATGTGTGAAAATTGGAACACTTGTGCCCCAGGGTTAGGAGCATAAATGACACAAACACTGTAGAAAACAATATGGCAGTCACAGTCCCTCAAAGATTAAAAACACAATTACCATATGATCCAGTAATTCCACTTCTAGGTATATACCCCCAAAAATTAAGAGTGAATACACAAAGGGATATTGGTATGCCAGTGTTCAAAGTAGTAGTATTCATAGTACCTCAAAGACAGAAGCAACCCAGACGTCCATCCGCAGATGGATGGATAAACAAATGTGTATGTACACATATCAAATAGAATATTACTCAGCCTGAAAAAGAGAGAGAACTCTACCAAGTATGGTGGCACATGCCTGTAATCCCAATGACTCCGGAGGCTGAGACAGGAGGATGGCAAGTTCCAGGCCAGCGTCAGCCACTTAGTGAGATCCCATCTCAAAATAAAAATATAAAGGGCTAGGGATGTAGCTCAGTGGTAGAGTGTCTCTGAGTTCAATCCCCAGTGATTCAAAAATAAATAAATAAGAAGGAAAAAGGGGAAGGAATTCTGACATGTGCTGCAGCATTAATAAACCTTGAGGACATTGTGCTAAGTAAAATAAAACAGTCGCAAATAAACAAATACTGAGCTATTCCAGTTGTATTAGTCCCCTAGAGTAGTGAAATTCATAGAGATGTTAGGGCGTGGTTGTCAGGGGCTTGTGGATGGCAGGACAGGGAATTACTATTTAATAGGTAGATGAAAAAGTTCTAGCGATTGGTTGCACAATAATGTGAATTCAACAAACACTATTGAGCTACATATACACTTTAAATCATTCAGATGGTGAATTTTCTGTGTATTTCACCACAGCGGGAAAAAAAGTTTTAATAATGGAGCCCAAGTCAGCTCAGAACAAGAATCTGGGGACAAAGAAGTTGCTCCCCTTCAGGGATGGGGTTTGGCCAGGACTGTGGAGGTCAGGATGGAAGGATTACCATCTGAAGGGCAGTTGTGCAGCAGAACAATCTACAGTGGAGAAAGACTGACTCAAGGAGGGTCTTCCGGGCAAGACGTCACCAAAGGAACAGAGGAGGGAAAGGAGACCCAGCAAGGACCTCCCTGGGTACATCAGGAGTCGTCATTTTGTGGGCAAACTTCGTGCAGATGATCACCTCTGCACTGTATTTCAGCTCCAAACCCCTGCCCGACGTGGCCCTTCAATGACCTAATTTAGACCAACTTTCCCAGTTTCAATAAAGGCATCTCATCTGGGGAATAAGGTCTGGTATTTATCTCCAGCCCTCCCATGGAGACCTAAGGTAGCTTGGTAGGGTTCAGGGTCAGGAACCAAACAGTTGTAAAACACAAGTTTCTGTTGGGTTGTAGGTTGGAGAGCCAGGCAGCTGATATGAAGTCCAGAATGTTAATTCATCACAGCCATATAAGGTTTTACCAGAAAACTTCTGAACACCTCCAAAAATCAGACCACGACAAATTTTCATAAGGAGAAGGGCTTGGAAAGAACAGACAAGCTCAAATCACAATGCCTGGGAGACAAACCGCACTATCAGTACAGATCCCTTAAGACCAAATTACAAAGTGTCCAAGAGACAATAGATGCAGAAAGAAAGCATAGTAAAGACCATCTAGGAAGAAAATTAAAACATTAAAGAAAAGAAACATTATTTGAAAAAATAAAAAGGATGAAAAGAAAGCGAGAAGCAAGAAAGCAGGCCAATGTGTGCACAAGAGGAGGCCCTGAAGAAGAAAGCTTTAAAAAGGCACGGCATTCATATTTTAGATTGCACTCTAAGAAGATGTCCTAAAACTAAGAGAAAAGTTTGACCTACAAACTGGAAGACCCACGTGTTGCTGGGGAAATTGCCCTGGAATGGTCGTATCCCACAACACTCTGGGCCTCTAGATTTAAAAAGAAGTCTATTGTGAAGGGCAGAAAACCAGGTGGCCGTCAGATTTCTTCTTAAATAAAGCAAATGGAAGGAAAGAAAGAACAAGCCAAGGATTTCAAGTGCAAGTGATTTTTTAGCACCAAGACTAAGAAAACCACAGCATTAAATATTCAAGAGCTCAGGGCTCTTTTCTTCAGCAGCCCTTCCCAGAGAATCTACTAATCAAAGGACAGGTTTCATCCAACCATGGGATAATTGGGGAATTTCAGCAAGAATTGAATATATGGAAATCTAAAGTGAAGATAAAGACAGAAAAACAGTATATAAATTCATAGGTTCCAACGAAGTAGAAACACCATGATTTTTTTTTAATGGAAAGAGAAGTGAGAGAGGAAAATAAAATGAATGTTACCATCAGTTGTCACATAGATAATAGGTAGGAGTCAAAAGCTATTTAAAGTCTTCTCAGACTTACGATTGACATTTTAGGCCAGATTATGTTTTGTTGTCGCAGGGTCTGGCTGTCCCAGCATCACTGGCCTCTGCCCACTAACACACCCCTCTCCCGATTATACCAAATGTTTCCAGACTTTGCCAAAAATCCTCTAGGGAGCAAAGCGCATGCGCGCATGCCTCCCTCCAGTCCACCCCACCTCCACTGAGAACGGCTAATCTCACTAATAACATAGTAAGAAAATAAGCAGAAAAAGAAAACCAAAGGCTTCATACAAGTATATTGACACAAAGGTAATCACTAGAATAAAATTACAAGGGTAGCTAAATACACTTGTCATTTTTAAGGTACCCCAAAAATCACGTTTTGGAAAGAAGCAGTAAATACGATGAATGTACAAAGTAAGCACAACATAAAATTATGTGACAGATCTAAGGACCAACATAGCCATGGTATCGTTATCTGTAATTAGGTTTAATTCGCCAACTAAAAAGATTTTTAGATCAGCTCACGAAGTAACAAAGGGCACCTCTAAAACAAGGGAGTTAAAATAGCTGAGTGCAGAGGACGAGCAGGCGTGCATGCCACATGGCCGGTATCACTACTGGTGATGGACGCTGGGTGATTCTCTCCGGGCTATTTTGAAGAGTGTTGCAATAAATTTCTGAATGCAGAAGGTTCTTGACATTCTGACTTCATTTCCTTGCGTGTATACCCAGGAGTGGGATCCTGGATCATGTGGTCGTCCTATTTTTAATTTTTTCGGGAACCACTATGCTTTTCCCACCGAGACTGTGCTGACTTACATTCCCACCAACAGGGTGCGCGCTCCCTCCTTCTCCACCTCCTCACCAACAGGTTCCTTTTGCATAACAGCCTTTCTAACTGGTGCAAGATGATAGATCTCCTGGTGGTTTTAGGTTGCCTTTCCCTGTTGATTAGTGATGCTAAGTGGTTTTTCCTGACCCTGTTCAGGTCTATGCTATTTTACAGGGGAATTTCACCTAAGAATATGTAATTCCTACCTTATATGAATTATCCTGGAGAAGGGAGGGAAAAACAGGTAAACTTTATTCAAACACATAGTAAATAAACAATAAACAATAAAGAAATACCCTAAGTTGAAAAATGAATACAATAACCTAACATTATATAAAATTTGCAAATGATATTTCAAATAAAGTTTGACCCAGTACCTTGCCAACTAACTTTTCCTGGGATGGATTCTAAAAACAAATAGAGAGGAGGTGAACTTCAGAAGACTGACAAGGACCCTCGATCACCTCTGGCTCTTGCTTTCATTTCATAGAAATGTAAATAACTTTAAATTTTATGATGAATTAATTTTGACCATTATATAAAAATCACAAAAGAATAAAAACCTATAACTCTGAGATAACCATGGTAACATTTTGCTATAGATTCTTTCAGAGTGTTTTTACGCCCCATACACTTTTGTAATATTACTCTTCTCAGCTAACAATTTATAGTGGGCATTTTAACATGCAGTCTGTGTATGTGTTTTTTCCCCTTTTAAATGACTGCTTAGTTTTCCATTGCCTGCCAGTACCATTATTTGTATTATATCCCCTTCATGGGACATTTCAATTATAAAACATTTTGTCTTTGTATTGTTGCCATGAACAACCTCCTAAGAGGATTGTTGGACACTGTTTAGGACCTAAAGGACCATGAATTTATTAGAACTCCAGTCTTTCCGATAATGTTTCTTTTTCCTTCCAGAAAAAGTCAATAGCATGAATGTAGGCAGTAGAGAGGTGGCATCACTGGATTCCTTCATGATTGAGATATGCCAAGCAAATGGAATAAAAGACAGCTGTAAGACAGATGAAGATAATGATAGGAGTGGATAAAATTCTGATTTATGGTGCTCAAGCCAGGCAAGAAGGGATAAGAAGACATAGAGAGAGGAACAGAGGGGACTGGAAACCAAAAGTTCTTAGTTATATTTCTTTCAGTTGCAAAGAGGAAACCCAGCTCAAACTAACCTAACAAGAAACTGTATTTACTCACAAAGTCCAGCAACCAAGTGGGCTTTGAAATTGGCTTAGCCAGTGTTTCCAGCTCCATTTATTTTGTTGGTTTTGTTTTCTTTCTTTTGTACCACTGGGGAATGTAGAGCAGGAACCCTCTATCATTGAGCTACATCGCAGTCCCTTTTTTTATTTTTTGAGACAGAGTCTCGCTCAGTTGTGCAGGCTGGCCTGGAAATAATTTGCAGTCCTCAAACAGAAAGATCTGGCTCTCTTTGGGGTTCCCTCAGTTGGGTTGTGTGTGTGGCTTTGGCTCCAGGCAGACTTTTCTCAAAGTAGTTAAAGGAGGAAACTGATTCTCTAGCCCTTGCATCAAACTTGTATCTCATTGGCACAAAGTGGGTCATCCATTCCTGAATGAATCCATGCCATCTTGGGATTGTCATCACTGATTAACTTATTGTGTGCCTAAAAGAAGGCACTAAGCAGAATGGGACTGCCTTCGGTCAATGTATGGCCACAGTGGAACTGGGAACAGAGGATGTCCCAAGACACAGGAGCTTTATGAGAGAGTATCTCAGTACTCCCTATGTTCATGTATGATCACATGAATGGTGTGAATCTACATCATGCACAACCATAGAGACGAAAAGTTGTTCCCCATTTGTGTATAATGAATCAAAATGCAGTCTATAAAAATTTAAAATTTTTTAATTAAAAAAAAATCACAGTACTTAGGGAGACCAGCAGCATCCAACACAGACACTAAAAAACAAACATGTAATAGCTGACCGTGATGAGTATCATGAGGAAAATCAGTGGGTGGGTAAGTGACATAGGTTAGGGTAGGAGTCAGGGACTGCATTTTTGTGACTTAAACTGAGATCTGAGAGGTGAGCAGAAATCAGCCAGGTGATGAATGCAGCAAAGAGCATTCCAAGTAGCAGGAACTACATGTGTAAAGTTTGGGAAGGCCTTAGATGACCGAAGGACCTGAAAGGAGACCAAAGTGGCTGAAGTACAGTAAGTACAGTAAGTTGGGGGAACACCATGTGAAAGAAGTCGAGTGCAAACTCATACATTTGTAAAGGGAGGTTGAGTGACACAACTTTATACACATTTTAAGAAAAGAGCATGCTACTTTTTGAGTTTGGTTGAAGATAACCAAGAGTAGCTGTAGAAGTACTAGTTTGGCAACTGCAGTCCATCAGGTGGAGGTAATGGCAGCCAGGAGGAAGGCAGTGGCAATGGGAATGGAGAGAAATGAATGGAGTCAAGAGAACTTTGTGTGGACATTTATGCCACACAAAATGGTGATTGACTAGATACAGAGGCAAGGGAGAGAGAAGATTCAAGAGTGCCTCTTAGATGTCTGACTTGAACATCTGCATAGATGACAATACTTTTTGCTGGAATGAAAAAGAAGCAAGTGGACATTTGGAGAATGGGCTTAGAAGGAAATTGACATGACCATGCCAAGCCAAGTGATTAGTTATGCAAACCTGGAGCTCAGGAGAGAGTTGAGTGTCTAGATTCACTGAGCTGATGATATCAGGTGGTTTCAAGACCTAGGATGTGGTTGAGTGGTGTGGAGGCAGCAATGAAATCAAAGTTGGTGATCCATGTGGACTTCCTGTAGATGGCTGTGTCATCCAGGATGGTGGTAAGAGTTGGGATGCAGAGGACTGCCATCCAGGGATGAGGCTTGGATGAATACAGGAGAATGTTCAGGAAGTGAGAGCTGATTCAAACAGGAAGAGGACTGGATGATACAGATGACGGGCAATGGCATCATAGAACAGGAGCTTTCAAAGGACCTCATGGTGAAGGGGTGGCGAGAGCAAAGCTGAGTTGCAATCTCAACTCAATCTCAATTAAGTTCCCCTTAATTGTTACATAAAGCAAGTTACAAACCTGAGCTTTTCTGTTTCCTTGGTGGGGTGGGAATGATAACAACACCATTCCATTGTGTTCCACTACATCTGTTTTAGGTATGGACTCTAAATTACTGTTCAAATAGAGAAAAGAAGTAACAATCTGGAAGCAGCAGAGAGGAGTGAAAAAAGCAATTCTATTTCCCCACCAAGAGGCACTTGGGCTGTGAGCAAATGAGCAGCTTCCATTTGTAAGGCTTGCCAGGGAGGTAGGATCCTCCAGAGAGCCTAGTTTCTGGAAGACCAGATGTACTTCAAGGTTAAGTGAAGTAATATAGGCCATAAGGGGCCGTGTAGTGGGGAATGGGACTTCAAAAGGGCTAGATAGACAGTTGGGGGTAGTGGGTGTTAGTTTTTTCATCACTGTGACCAAAAGACCTGACAAGAACAACATAGAGAAGGAAAAGTTTATTTTGGCTCACAGTTTCAGAGGCTCAGTCCATGGTTGGCTGACTCCACAGCTCTGGGCCCAAGGTGAGGCAGAATATTATGGAGGAAGGGTGTGGAGTAGGGAAGCAACTCATGGAACATGGCAACTAGAAAGCAGAGAGAGCCGTGCTTACCAGGGACAAAATATAAACTCTAAAGGAAAGTTCTCACTGACTTACTTCCTCCAGTCACATCCTACCTGCCTACAGTTACCACCCAGTTAATTCACATCTTCACATCAGTAGATTAATCCACGGTTAAGTTAAAGCTCTCAAAACCTAATCATTTCCCCTCTGAACATTCTTGCCATGTCTTATATATGAACTTTTTGGGGGACAACTCATATCTGAACCATAACAGGGAGAGAACAGGAGTCTAAAGATGTAGGCTCAAGGAAAAAGCATCATCCCAGGGCATCAGGAGGGGATGATTCATAAAGCCAGCAATGTGGGGCAAGCCTCATAGTGGATACTCCTGATGCTGGATGCTTTCATCTCCTAGAATCCATCTGTAGGTATTTCTTTTCCTGTGGACAGCCAAAGGAGGTCCAGGAGAGGGTTGTGAAACAGTAGCTCCTGCTGAATTACACACAGTCCTGGACAAGGAACAAGAGACCCAGGTTGGGTCACTCAGCACTCTAAGGTGGGTCGTGTTAGGCTAGACTTTGGCTCTGACCTGTAGCATACAGGTCTGTATGAGTGAGGAGTTTCTGGTCTGTGTCTAGGCCAGCAAGGAAATCTATCTTCCACGCCGTGGAATCCCACAGAGACTAAGGCAACACTAGAAAGTCCTGAAAGTAGGAAAGGTACACACTAGTAGTCAATGACCTTTCTTTTACTCCTCTTTATCATAGGTTAATGAGTAGAAAGAGCAGTGAACCTGCAGCTCTGAACCCTGTTTAAAAGGCTTCTGCTGTTCCACCTCTATGCTCATCAGATTGTGGGGTCCTGGACAAGTTTGTGTTATGAGTCTCTTTCCTTATCTGGAAAATGAGCATGATATATGTTCACTCGAAAACTTCACCTAAGTAGGTTTCAATGAGGTAAATTTTGAAAAGATGTTAAAAACAGTTATAGGACATGTAGATGAAAACTATGGTTTTGACTTCTCTCTTCCAACCTCTACCAGTTTCAGAAACTTCTCTCCAGTTCCCTGCACTCATACTCAGCTCTCTAATCACAGCCTGTCAGCTGAGGCTGTCAGGTCTGCTACTGCTTCATCTGGTGCACATGGCCTGCCACTCAATGGCCTTCCCTCTCTGAGCAATAGTGGGGTTCTGGAAAGACTGGGCTTCTGAAGAGGGAGACAGGGGGCAGCAGGTACACCTTTCACGCTTCTCACATGATTGTAGGCAGAAGGCTGCCTCCTGTGTCTGCACACAGCTTGAGCTGGTCTAGTTAGCCAGCACTTATGGGGAAGACCTGCACCAATGGGACCAACCAACCTGGATCTCAGTCCAAGTGCTGCCACTCGCCTGGTGGGCATGAACAAGCCCCTAAGATTTAATTACCTCACCTATACAGTGAGGCTTTTGGGTCTTCTCTAGTTCGAATGCTCTAGAACAGTACTAAGAGTGGAAACACAAAGGCAAGCAGAATGTGCAATCTAAATTTTTCTGGTAGCCACTTTGTAAAAATAAAAAGAAACGGGTGAAATTCATTTTAATAATATATTTTATTGGACCTAATATATCCAAAATATCATCATTTCAAGATGTAACCAATATTAAAAAATATTGAGATCTTTTGCTGTTTTATCGTGGACGCCTTCAAAGTCTGGAATGTATTTTACACTTACAGCCACATGTAGAGGGCTCCATAGAGACTCGCTGTGAGGGGCTGCCATCTTGGATAGTGTGCTCTAAGAATTCTTGATCTTGGTTACTATGGAGTCTGGGTCACGGAAGAGGAATGTAGAACACTGAACCAAGCAGCCAACCTTCCATTTCTCTCCTGGAGACCATGAAGGAGTGACTTCCTTGTTTTTCTGCTTCACTTGCCCCTCCTCCTGCTCCAGCCCAGCTCTCATTTCCACCAGCACTGTCTCCACCTGTCCCACTGGCTCCCTGCCTCACTCCCCGCACACCCAGGCAGCTGCTCCCTGTTTCTACCTCTTGCCCTTCCTGTCTTGCCTCCTCCTCTATCTGTCCCTCCACTCCTCCTCTTCCCTTTTCTGTTTCTCTGCACTTCTCATCCATCTAGTTCCATTTTTCAGCATGTTCCCCTCTCTTCTCTTCTCTCAACCAATCCTTTATTCCTTTGACCCTGATTTTCCTCAAGCAGCCTGGGCACTGTGATGATTGGGTTCCTCCCTCTCCAGACCTCAACCCCAAAGATGCCCTGAGCTTACCTAATGATCCCCACTGTCTAAGGATTGGGTATCCCTGCCACTGGGATTCCTGGCCACATTGTACCCAGCAGCTTATTGGCTTGAAGGCCAACATAGCCAGCCAGTTAATGAGGCATCTCTCTCAGGTAGGGTTTTTCCTAGTGTTACATTCTAAGTCATACTGGCCTTGGCTCTCTGACAATCTAGAATGGACCCTGGCAAGAGTTCTTGTTCCTACTTGGATTGGCTGGCCAACTTTCCTGGATCTTGGCATTTACAACTGACCTTTATGCTTTGCTGTTTGGTCAAACCAAGCTTTACGGTCTGTGGTCAAACCATGGCTACATGCAAGAGTGTGGACAAGGAGGAGTCTGCAGTCTCCAGACTACCAGAATGGTAAGCCCTGTGGATCTGGTTATTAGTGCAGCAACTGTTAGAAAAAAGTTATGTAAAAGCCTGTTAACAAGACCCAGAGTTTGCTCCTCAGGGAGATTGTGACCATCTCCTCCCAGGTCTCATCTGTCCTGAGATATATATAATACTAGTGCACTTCAGATACTACTACCTCCTACATTCTAGACTCTTACCTCCTGAAGAAAGAAACAGGTTATCAATGGATTCTGAGAAAAGGCATGTCAAAGTCTGGATGAAATATTGTGCTGTCTACCAATTCACAATCCAAATTCAAGAATAATGAAGGACCTATATCCCATTCAACAAGGATAAAGGAGTGAGTTTATTAGGACACTTCGCCTGGAGCTACAAAATCTTCTGAATGTTGGCAGAAATAAAATGGATGGAGGAGGGAAGGGACAGAATACCCATGAAGATCCTCCAGTTCCCTCTCCTCCTCAAAGACAAAGGGTGTCAGTTCTGTTTCTGAACCAGAAAGCAAATTGGAGGAGTCCATAGGACTCAACCCTCTGAGAACTCCTTGCTTTCTTTTCATTCATAATTGCTCTTATGTTATTTAGGTCCCAGACATTTCGGGTTTCCTAGCACGAGGATCCTGGGGACATAATCAAAGCAGATGTGTGGAGACCAAGGAACCATATGGTATGGGCAAGAGGCGATGACCTGAGGTTTTATGAACCCATCCATGTGTGAAGAGCCATGGAGATGGGAAAGGAAGACAGGTTTCCAGCACAAGGGTTTTGAGATCTTGGGCCCGTCTCTCTGACAGTCACCCTGTCTTGATGTTTTCCCATCCTCCTTTCCTCCACCCTTTCGGCACAACCAGAAAGGTACCAGAAGAATCCAAAACCAGTTCCTTTTGGGGGGCGGGGCAGGCAAGGAGGGTAGTAATTTGATATAATTTATTAATTAGGTTACTCCATCCCCAAACAGAATCTGACTAAATTTAGGAGATGTACACAATGCCACAGGAAAAAGAAAATAATAAAGGATAGGGAAATGAAAACAAAGCCAAATAAGATGAAGCCAACTGCAAACCCAAAGGGCCTGTTTTTTAGAATCAGACCTTAAATCCCAGTCTCCTGGAGGCCAGAATTTAATTCATTTTTATTTCAGTCACCAAAAGAGCCCAAATCAGTCACAAATGCCCCATTTCCATAAGAAGTTATTTGGTCAAGAAATGTCCTTGGAAACAGCACCTATTTCATTTCCCCAGGCCCCACCAGAGGGCCTATTGTGTATAACCTCACCTCCTCCACCTAGTTCTGGAAAACACCAGGAGCAGGGTTGGGCTGGGAACCTCAGATGTCGCCATGAACAAACCCCTTCCTGAGCAGTTGCCGTCCACAGAAGCACCCTCTCCTGCCTGGACTTTCAAAGCTGCTCAGCACCTTCTCCAGGGTACACCCTTGGACAGCCTCCTGCTGGGCTCTGCTGCCTCTAAATACACAGAAGCTACTCTACTGGGTATCAGTTCCCCCAAAGCACTGAGGCCAAGCTATGTTCTGTGTTAAAGGGAAAGAAGCCCCCTTTCCCTCGTGTCGCTTGTCACCAAAGTAGGGCTTACTGAGCCCCTGTGACTTGAGACTCAATGACAATAGTTGTCAGCCTAATCTTTTCCACCCTCTAGGATGCACAATTACAGGGTATTTTTCTACTACAATAATATGAAAAATAAATGTGACTTTAGAAATACATATCAAGTCATAGCAGACACATCAGCATCGTTGTTACTTGCAAAGAGAATCACTCATGGTGCCCTGAGTGGGAAATCAGGGCTGTGAATCTCTTGTCCACTTGTTCAGTGTCCTTAGGCAAAAATTTTTAATTGGATTCTACCCTTCACTGTTCTAAAGCTCTTGACTTAACCAAGTGGCTCTTAAACCAAAGACACTGCCAGTTTTGAGAGTGGAAGAAACGACATACCCCGAGAAGAGCCAAGGACTCTGCACCCTCTGCCTCCTTCAGGAGAACAGGGTCCTGACAGGGAGCAGGTGAAAGATGTGAGAGGAAGAGGAGGAGCAGAGGCCATACACCAATCTACAGCGGGTGGAGAAGGAACAAGGAGGTAAACGTGCGTTTGGAGGGAATTCCATGTTCACCAAACATCAATGGGAGAAAAAGTCATGGTAAAAACACACCAGTGGTGATGCTGATGCCGGAGTGTGAAGTGCTGGAACCAGGAGCTGAAGGAGGAGAAAGACCACAATGTTTATTGTCCCTGGCTTTGCAGCCCAGTTGGGTACCAGCTCTCCTGCAAGGCCCGTCAAGCCAGCGGATTGGGGCAGGGCGTCAGGACTAGTGTCTGCTGCTAACAGGAGGAGGCTAAGGAAGTTCGAAGGGAAGAGGGGATCGAAATTGAGGAAAGGGATGTTTTTCTACATTCATTTGACTTTAGTACAGCCTCCCATTGTAAAGACTGCTTAGGCAGCCGGGAGCACCAGGCCAATCAGAAATGCCCTCCCAGGTAGAATGCGTGCAGGAGGGGTACATGCACAAGTGGGTGGAGACTGCAGATGGTGGCAGGTGCACGGAGGCTTTGAGGGACTCAGGAGTCACCCAGGCAGCTGGCAGGCAGGCCGCTGGGCTCTTGAGGCCTGGGCAGCAGAGAGATTGGGAAGATATAGGCTTCTATACAGTAGTAACAACAACAGAATCGAAGGGAGAGGCAAGCCTGGGACCACACTCTGAGCACAAAGACAAAGGACACCTGCCACAACCACCCTCACTGCACTCCTGACTTCAAACTGCTCTCCCCACCCAAGGGGGGGCACTGCTCTCCCTTGACTAAACACAAATTCCTCTGCAGCCTTCAGGCAGAGAGTGACCCCTTTCCCAGGGCCCCGAGAAGGATGAGGTGGGGAGAAGGGCTGCCCAAGGGTCCTGACTACTTTTTTTACAATGGGGGCATGCAGTTGCTTTACACTGCTTTGGGGACAGTGATAGGGGAAGCAGTAGGGTTCAGACAGCCATGACCATAAGTGCAGGGTTAGGGTCCAGGCCTAAGAAAAACCGAGCATCTGAAGCAGCCCTGGCCCAAGTTTGCCAGCCTCTACCTTCAGCCTCTGCATCCTGATAAGTCTGTAAAATGAGATGCCTTAAGTGACTTTAGGTACCTCTTTAAGTGACTTTAGGTACAATGCCCTTCTTGGAGTAAAGAATATGGAAATTTAGGAAAGAGATGATCCCACCTTTAGCACACAACACACAACACCCTCATGGGGCAGAATTTGCTCCTTTAGTTTCCCATAACCAGGGTCTGACCCGTGGCCAGGGGGGCTCAGGAATTATCCACCATTGTGCAGAGTGAAGATACTTCCTAAATGCAGATGTGTAAAACCAGACATTAGTTTACTTAAGCAGCAAAGCCCTGCTGGAGGACCCTTGGTTGCCCCAGCAAGGAGAGGGAGTTGGGCTCTGAACACTGACACCACTTGGAAGATTGCTTCTTCCAGAGGAAAAGTCAGGTAAGGAGGAGAGACCACCTGGCCCACTGCTGTCTTGGCCCAGCTGCCCTTGCCTTCACAGCCGAACCGACAGTTCCAAGTTATAAGGAAAGAGAGAACAGACAACATCAAAACTGTTCTCTGGCAACAGGAGACACCCGCACAGTCCCCAGAGACGGGAAAAGAATGACACTTAAGGAGGGAGAGCTACCGTCTCACTTCCACATAGAGCTCAGCTTGCTTCCACAGTGAAAGTTCCAGAAAACTCAGGATTAGGAATTTCGGGGTCAACAGTAAGGGAGGCAGTGTCCAAAATAACAGGAGTGAGAGTGGAGTGGTCCAGATCGCCTCTGAGGGGCACCTTCCTCCCACTTCGGCCTTCTCAAGTTCTAACCCCAGTCCAATAGTTTTTTGACTTTTGAGCATAATTCCCTTCTCAATAACTACCATGTGTACACAGGTATCTCTCTAGGTCTACCCTGTCCCCTAACTTCAGGTCCAGAGATATAATGCATGTCATCACCCGGATGTCCATTAGGCACAAGTTCAAAATGTCCCAAAGTAAACTTATGATGACCTTCTCTCTACACTACCTGCATCTGCTCCTCATGTCCCCACTGAGTCACCCAAGGTATTCCAACTTTACCCTGGTGTCCTCAAGTCCACCCTAAAGCCCCACAAGTACATCCCTCCACTTCAGAGTAACCACTGCTCTGTTCTGACCCTTGCCTTCTAGTGGTGGCTCTTCAGACTGAACATGTCACCCAGAGCCTGGTATCCAAGCTCCACTCATACATGAGGTCCTTTGTGACCGTGCCCCAGAACTCCTCCAAATCTCAGCTCCCCCCACTCTTCACCCACTTTATACCTCAGTAGAACTAAGAAGCTGATGGTCCCTCACCTGTACCCTGCATCACTATTGCACAACACAGTAATTCCACATATTGGAATAGTGATTCCAGAGCAAGGAACTCCTCTCTCTCCATTGCGACACTTCCCTTGAGCCCCTCGTGGTGCTCTTCATATCAAATCTTATTGCAGTTACTGACATCTGCTGGTTTCAATCCAGGGCCCATCCCATACCCCTGCCTCACAAAGATAAGGTGAAGGAAAGGGAAGTGGGGAGGGGCTGACAGATAGTGACCCTTGGTGGGCTGGTCCTTGGGAAGGGAGGTTCTAGAGCGGGGAAGGGGTTAAGGAGTAATAGTCTGTGAAGTAGCAAAATGCTCCCTCCACTTCCTTCACAGTACTCACATGTGAACAGAGGTTCTATCACATCCATTATCTGCTAGGTACTTCCCAAGGTCATGAAATAACCAGGGGATGAATGGTATTCCAATGTCACAGGTAGATGTCAAGAGAAGAATTCTCTTTTAAAATCCTATGGAAGCCAAAGTCCTTGGTCAATACTTTTAAACCCTTCTAAGGATTGGGGTCAAAGTGCTGCAAATGAGAAACTCATGTGTGAACTTCTCACTTAGCCTGTGTGAGGCTGATCTGTATAGGTGAGCATGAGACAGGAGGGCTCAAGATAAAATGGTGCCATGAACCAGGAATGTGGAACTGTGTTCAAAGCCCACTCAGCAGAGAACACTTCTCCACCTTGGTCTTGGCAGGGGGTTAGGAAGAAAGCTGCCACCAACCACAAATGAAAGGGCCCTCAACAGGCAAAAACGCAGGGGTGAACGCCGGAGGGAGCTCCCCAAGTTCCAGGAGATTTAACCTATGTAATGAGAAGCAGGACTGACCCCAAAAAAGGAGACTTGAATCCTACTTTCTCATCCAATGTGTAACCAAAGTGGTGTCTCTTGTTGGAAGCACTATCTTACTGGAAGAAGCATCACTTTGGTTATGTATGTTTCCCAATCTTAATCCACCCACATCCCTTACCCCATGACTCTAAAGATGGCAACTCACATCAAGGGCTTTGACAGTAGCTCAGCCATGTTCAAACACTTCACCATTAACATTCCAGGTCCATTCATTTTTAGGAATTTTCAGCTTCTTTATTTGTTAAACAGGAAATTCATTAAGTAATGATCACATTTTGAGACCTGACACCTGTGTTACCTGCCCTACTGGAAAAGGGAACTCTGTGGAATACTGGGAGCACTTCAGACTCTGGGGACACATCTGGCTAGATCCTCTCTCTCTCACTTTCAGATGTGTGACCAATGCAGGCCTCCATTTTCTCTTCCAGGAAATGGGGAGAAAATCAGTAGCTATCTCCTGGAGCTGTAGTGAAGATTAAATGAGATGATGTCCATAAAGTGCTTAGCACAGAGCCTACCAAAGAGCAAATGCTCAATAAATACTGGCTACTTATGCTATTATGAATAAGGATTGTGTAATGGCGTCTGCTGTTCCTACTCCACTGGGCTCATGGTGGACTACTCTATGTCACTGATTCTCAGTTATGCTCCTCTCTCACCAGTCTCAAGGTTTTCCTATAAGGACATGTCCCAAATGCAAACTGCCACGTATGAGAAGCTTCGCTGATGGGGTGTGTGCATGTGACAGCATGAAGGCCTCTGAGCAAATGACCCGCTGTCAGGGCCACTGATGGAGCTCTGATCCCTTCCGTTACCATTCTGGCTCGAATACTGACCGATAAAGCTCTTACACAACAAATATAAGGTAGCCTGAGGATTGTGTAAGTTTTAACAGGAGAAAAACAAATTACTCTTGAGAAACAAAGTGCCGTCAATTCTGGATCCTTAGTATTTGTAATTCACTTCTGAGTTACCTGGATTTTTACCAAGATTACTCCCTGGGTATACCCCAGGCTTAAAATGAGAAGGTTTTCCCTCTAGCGTCCATCTGAGGATCGTGAGATGTAGATATGCACATATGGAAGTCTCCTACGATGCTTTCCCGCCGGCGTGCGTTCTCCGGTGGGCGCTGAAGTGGGAGCTGTTGTTGAAGTCTTTGCCGCACTCAGTGCACTTGTAGGGTTTCTCCCCCGTGTGGATTCTCTGGTGGATGATAAGGCTGGAGCTCTGGTTGAAGCATTTCCCACACTCTCTGCACTTGTACGGCTTCTCTCCTGTGTGGATCCTCTGGTGAGTGATGAGGTTGGAGCGGTCCCGGAAGAACTTCCCACACTCCAGGCATTTGTAGGGCTTCTCCCCAGTGTGCACCCGCTGGTGTGTGATGAGCTTGGAGCGCTCGCTGAAGCACTTGCCACAGTCCACACACCGATACGGCTTCTCACCCGTGTGGGTTCGCTGGTGGTTGGCCAGGGTGGAGCTCTTACTGAAGCTTTTCCCACAGTCGGCACACTCGTAAGGTTTCTCTCCCGTGTGGATTCTTTGGTGACTAATGAGGGCAGAGCTCTTTGAGAAGCGCCTCCCACATTCAGAGCACTGATACAGTTTCTCCCCTGAGTTGGTGCCGTGCGGCCCAGGTGAGCTCAAGTTTGTACCGACCCCGTGAGGCTGTTCAGAGGTCTCCTCTGTGGAATCCCTCCAGGCAGCACCAAGAGACGGGCACTGGCCGAGGCTCTCCCCAGGCTCACCACACTGGTTAGGACTTCCTCCCAAGTGGATTCTCTGATGTTTCAAAAGGTTTGAGCTCTGGTTGAAGCTTTTCCAACACTCCCCACACTTATAGGGCTTTTCCCCAGTGTGGATTCTCTGGTGAGTGACGAGATTGGAGTGGTCACTAAAGCTTTTCCCACATTCAAGGCATTTGTAGGGCTTCTCTCCAGTGTGGATTCTCTGATGCGTACTGAGGTTAGAGCGGTCACTAAAGCTTTTTCCACATTCCGGGCATGTGTAGGGCTTCTCACCTGTGTGGGTTCGCTGGTGGGTGATGAAGCGGGAGCTCCGACTAAAGCTTTTCACACAGGTGTCACACCTGTGGGGTTTCTCCACGAGGTACAAGCCCTGGTGGTCGATGAGTTTTTCCAAGTCCTCCTCAGAAGAGCACCCTTCCCACTGCTCCTGGGGAGGACCTCCCCCTGACCCTTCACCTTCGTTTTCATTCTCACTGTCTTCTTCCCAGCCATGAGGGGGGCATACAGCTGCAGAGCTGCACTTTGATAAGGCTCCAGGCAAATGCTCAAAAATGTCCTGCTCTGAAGTTTGGTCTTCGTCCTCATGCCTCAACTCAAAACCTGAAAGAATGGACGGAAATCAGTTAGCATTTATTTATGTATCTGTATCTTGTGACTTGTGAACATAGCTACCATGAAGTTGTACCTCACATCTCACATCATGGAAAAGTGACTAACGTGATATGATCAAGTCTTTGTGCATGCATGTGTTTCTAAAACTTCTTTTAAAAAATATTTTTAGTTGCAGATGGACACAATATATTATTTATTTATTTTTATGTGGTGCTGAGGATCAAAGCGCTCTACCACTGACCTACAACCCCAGCCCTGCACATGTTTCTAAGCCTGCAAAACTGAGGAACACAGTCTGGGGCTTGGTAACCCCACCAAGGGAAACAAGGCCAAGCCAAGCTGTGGGCCAGTCAGTTTCCCCTGCCAACTGCCCTATCTCTGTACTCCCCTATCTCAGTACTTCTCCTTTTAGTACATTCAGTGGATCCTTGTGTCACACAAGATTGAATCATTCTATAACTGCCCAGATGCATCCCAGTAAAAGCAAGACTAACCATCTCATGTGGGGCACACACTGAACCACAGATGATAATCAGAGCAAAGCACAAATTCTTTTTTCATTCAATCCCATTCTCTTTTCTAGCTTTGAAACAAAAAAGATACCAAGCCTGGCTCCCCACTTCCTACATGCCTGCAGACTTTGTGGACATCCAGTGACTCCCAGCTTACCTGTGTCTGGAGTTTTAGGACATGGGGTTGGTGGTTTGATGGCAGTTTCATCTGCAGTCTCATCCCAGTCCTCCTGGTCGTCAGCCTTAGTACTTCTCTTCCCAGACCTGGGCAGACCTGTGGCCTCCCCGACAGTCTCCATGGCCCTGACTGTAGTCCGAGCCCTCATCAGTGAGTCCAGCTCCTCATAGAAGGGACACTTCCCTGGTGGGTGGCTGCTCTTGGCTTTCCGGTAGCTTCGAAGGAGGTTTTTGAATCTATAGCGACACTGTTCCAGTGTCCGCAGGAAGCCCAGTGCACACAGCCGCTCTGCAATGGCTCGGTACACCTGGCTATTCTGGTGACAGGTGCGAAGTTTTTCAGAGAATGGGGACTCACTGAGAATTGCCAGGAAGGCCTTGGTCTCCTCATAGCCCCAGTGCACACCTGCTGTCAAGAGAGTTCAGAGGCATTAGATTTAAGGAGACTGGGATCACCTGCCCTCTAAATACCTAAAAGGCCAGCATCTCAAAAACTATCCAGATGCCTTGAAATACACTCTTGCTTCTCAAGATTATGCTGGAAAAGTTGGCCAGAACATCCTGCCCCACTCCTTCCAGAAGATCCTATTAACACCTTGAGTCTTGCAGAAGGGGAGGGGACTTTGGTGGCCATATTGTATCAATTATATCAATTATACCAAGTGACTGACTCCCTTGGCTTCAGCTGACTGGTAGCTGGGATTCATGAGATTCTCCCCACGTCCAATCAATACATATCCTCTATTTCCTTTATGAATACTCCTTTAACAAAACATGGATGCTAATGATCCCTGAAGATCAGAGGCATCAGTTGATTTCAAATAATCATGCAACAGAGTCCAACTGTGGATGCCTTTTCCTCTCTTGTGGAAGAATGAAAAGGAGACGGTCTGGTCTCAGATCCGCTACAGGTGAGTGATGTAGCCCAGGGAGGCAGCATGGGGGAGGGAAAACCACATGAAACTAGCAGGCAGGAGCTGCGTGCCCTACTCATATCTCTGTGTGTCTATAGGGAACATGCTTCATCTCTCGGGCTTCAGTATTTGCATCTTTACATTGACTGGGGATCTGTCACACAATGACTGTTTGAACCTACCCTGTCCTGATTTCTGTTCTCTGTTCAATATTGCACTCACTATCTTTCTTTACCTAAATTCACTAGCTATGAAATCACAGGCTGATGTACTCATACATGAAGAGAAATGCATACTATTACAATTAAAAGTTCACTAATGTGACACCTATAATCGTCTTCATATTACCTATGACACTTTGGGAAATACTGGATTCTCTCTTCAAGGTCAAGCTTTAGAACTGTTTGCTTCTCTAAGAAAACTTGAGCAAGGAGAAATTTGTCGTGGGAGAAAAAAGTGGAAGTCTGAGGACGACCAAAGGAACTTACACCTTATTCTAGTGTCATCAATCCACTCAGTCTGAGCCCTGACCCCAGGAGCAGCAGCCAGGCTGGCTGGTGGCAGGGTTGCAATCTACATCTGGTCAAATCCCCATGTTCTTACCAATACGACTCTGGAGCAGAGCTCGGCCCCCTGGAATCCTGGGCCCCTGGACAGACCCATCAGTGGCTAGGCCAGCACCGTTACAATCTTCTGCTGTTTCCTCAGGCTCCCAGCCCCCTTCCTCCGGCTCATCCATTTCTGCGTCACTATCCCCCAGCCTGGGGAGTGCCACTACCTCTCCTGGGCCATTTCTGGCTCTGATGGCTGTCCGAGCCCTCACCAGGGCCTCCAGCTCCTCATAGAAGGGGCAGGTCCCTGGAGGGTGGCTGCTCTTGGCTTTCCGATAATTCCGGAGGAGGTTTTTGACCCTGTAGCGACACTGTTCCAGTGTCCGCAGGAAGCCCCGTGCCCTTAGCCGCTCTGCAATAGCCCGGTACACCTGGCGGTTCTGGTGACAAGTCCGGAGCTTTTCAGAGAAAGGAGACTCACTCAAAATTGCCAGGAAGGTCTTGGTCTCCTCATAGCCCCAGTGGACACCTGACACCTTCGTGTCCTCCACATCCCATTGGCATTGTTCTTCCCAGGCCCCTGAGTCCCTCCAGGCCGATGCCTGAGCTGGTTTTGCCTGTTCGTTGTCCAGGTTATAATTAGCAGTGTTCCTTTTCCCAGAATTTATAGGGCTTAGACCCCAAAATTCTGGTCCTTGCTCTCGCTGGGAAGTGATACTTGGTTTTGAAATGGGAACTCCTACACAAAACAAAGAAGAGAAATGACTGAGTAGAAATGATCTGTTGAACAAAGTTATTGTCCAAAATGTCCCTGAAACTTTTTTTTGTGGGGGTGAGGGAGACCATACCAGGGACTGAACTCAGGGGCACTCGACCACTGAATCATATCCCAGCCCTATTTTGTATTTTATTTAGAGACAGGAACTCACTGAGTTGCTTAGGGTCTTGCTAAGTTGCTGAGGCTGGCTTTGAACTCGCCATCCTCCTGCCTGAGCTGCTGGGATTACAGGCATGTGCCACCGCACCTGGCTGTCCCTGAAACTTATAACCTTTCCCGATAAGAGGTTTCTGAGAGATTCCCATACTAATCCCTTAACGTGTCTAAAGGGCTGGAGAGAGGTAACTAGAAGTAACAGGACTCTCACCAGACCAGAAACGGTAAGTGACCTGATGACTTTGTTCATTGGCTTTCTTCTTGTTTCTGTTTTACAATATATAAAAGGGACTATAATTGGTCCACAGTAGACATATGACCTAAACTGGCCTAATCAGACTGAATTCCATTGTTGGAGAAAGAATTCTGTGTGTATGTGTGTTAGTCTCTCTCTTGCTAAGAAACTTGTGACTCCATTGCCACTGGTATCCCTTCTATCACCGTGAGACAGAACAGTTTTAATGTGAAACTGACCTGAGGATGGCAGAGAGAAAGGATGTGAGTCCATCAGGGCTGTGCTGAGCTAATTTGTACTGTTGTGGGACCACTTCCCCCCGGGACTTGTAATAATGTGAGAAAATAAATGCCCTCCTGTTTTCCATTAGCTACGCTTAAAGGAGCTTCCCAACAGTTCCCAGGCCTGACCAAATGGAAAGTCTTTAATTAGATATTTGAAAAGTAGATGAAAAAAAATCTAGATCTAAAAAGAGGCTTGAAGACAATCTAATTCAGCATTTCCCAAAATTGGTTCCTTTAAAACACTATTTCCACCATATATCATGTATTTAAAAAAGTAGGGGTTTGGGGGTTTCCTCTGTTAAGCAAGTAGCCAGCAAGCTTCTAGTATCTAACATTACCATAAGGCAGACCTGTCACGGTCTGTTTCACCCCATCAGTGTCTAAGTCCCCTCAAGTGATCCCAGGGGAAATGGCTCATTATTATTTGGTTCCTCATGCAGATGTACCTATAGAGAAAGAAGTCTGTGCTGGTCACATGGGCTTCAAGCATTCTGAGGCATGTGATACTTATTTCTCACTATGGTTTAATATGGGTCTCATGGGCTTAGTTCACCTGCATCTGCCTGAGAGGCAGATCTCATCTGATTGGAAAAGATGAGATTCCTAAGGCGGCAGGCTTGACCCAGCTGCCACCCCGTGGTGAGTGTACCAAGATCCTGCAGGAAATGAGTGCCAACAGGGCAAGGTCTTAGAAGCCAGCCTGCCAGTCTCTCTCCAGGCAGACTCTCTCCTTGCTGGAACAATGTTGGCTACAAGGACCAAGTCTTCTTCCAACCTCAGAAATTCCAGGGATCACAGAGCTCTGATTCTTAAAGGAATGGCAGATAACTCTTTGGAAACTGAGTGTACCAAACCTGGCATCTTACGCCCTGAACAGGGCATTCTTCCTTACCCAGGCATACACTGTTTCCACAGTCGCCTCCCGGGGGGTCCTTGCAGAACTTCTCAGCATGTTTGCCAGGGCCCAGGGCTTCCTGTGAGATGCACGAGAGAAGGACCTCAAATATCACTGAACCTTTAAAATGGCCTGAGAGCCCTACGCGGCCCCAGGAAAGATCAAGGAAATACAGGGTACAGGTGAGGGCTAGCATAGCAAGACCAAGGAGAGGCCCAGTACACGGGTGGAGGGTGCAAAGGCTAAAGCCCTGTGCCTTGTCCCCTTAACGGGAAAGAGGCCACAGAGGAGGAGCACTGGAGGGTAAGAGCACAGCAGTAGCTATGGCAGGAAGGGAGTACAAATAAGGGCCTACCTGGGACTCAGCGGTCACTTCCCAATCTCCAACACTCCCCATCTTTGGGACAGTAGGGACTCGAGGGGTAAGGACAGCTGAGGAAAAGAAAAAGTCTCAGAAACCCAAGCTCTGGTTCCCCAAAATCCACCTCCCCTGAGATCCAGCTTTCCAAAGGTTAGACATGGATCAAACTGAGGCTATTCCTGTGGCCAGTGCAGAGGTCCCCTGTTACTTCCCTTCAGGACATGGAGTTCCTAAACTGCCTTGGGTGATGTGTCACAGGTGAGACACTAGCCCTGAGCACCTGTGCTCCCCACCCATCCCAGTCCCAGCCTATATATATAGTGGGGCAAGCTGGCATCATTTAAAGCACCCTCCTCTTACAATGCTTTCTTACCTTCCTTCTGTGTGTCTGTTAGGCACTATCCTATCCCTTGCCTTTAATTCTCCATAACCTTCCTCCCCTGGCACTACTCCCTACTGCCCAACCCAACCCTCTTCCTTGAGAGAAAAGCCTTCATTCCCTGGTGTTCCCAGATTCTTGGTACTCACCATTCTCTTTCAAGGGCCGTGGTGCCATCTTGGCATTGAGATACTTGGGAAGGTCTGGGCAAGTGTTCTTCACACACTGTTTCTGGGTCTGTCCCCCAGGCCAGTGATCTGCTGGCTGTAGCTTGAAGCTCTGAGATTCTTGCTCTGCCTTCAAGGACCTGGTCTCTTCTGCACAAAACTCCAGTTCCTACATACAGATCAGTTCAATAAGACCCACTTTGGTAGGGCAGGGAATGTCACTTTGAGTATGACTGTGGTTCAGGGGTTAATAGGCTTCTTAAGATTCAAAGAGGGTTTTAAGTATGATGAGAAGAAAGCCATCAGACTGACTTCAGTAAAAAGACCAATACTTATACCATAAAATGAGTACTGGCTTGTTCAACACTGGCCTTATACAAGGCTGCCACTATTCAAAGCATTTTTGACTCAGAAAGAGATAAATCACGCACAATGTTTGTGACATTCAAGAATTCATAAGCAAGAAAATTGTCTGCTTTTAAGTAGTTATAATTATAATGGAATTATGTGACTGGACTCAAGAACAATCTTTGTTCTCAACCCCAGTTTTTCCAATTATCATCCCTAATCAAAGATTTTGATGCCAGGGATGATAATTATAGACACAGAAAAAAGTAAATTCACATGACAATGAGGAGGCAAAAAGTCAGTCAGATAGTGAATAAGAGCTGAGAAGTTGCCACTCCAACTTAACAATGGGTTATAAGCTGAACAAACTGAAAAATCAATAAGTCTTCTAGGATCCATCAGAGAAGTGAGTCACAAGGCACATTGCTGCCCGCAAAATTGGAGAAATAAGACAGGTGGATTCAGAGGATCACAACTTACCGGAGCAGAAATCTCTGCCGGAACAGTGTCAGGTAGAAAAACCTCAACTGTAATTGATGAACTGCTGAAGACTCAGTGTAGACAACTCCAGGAGTAAAAGCCCCAGGGAACCCATCATGGAGGGGAGAGGATATGTGTACTGTTGTGAGTTTTACCTCCAAGAGCCGTACCAGGTCCTCACAATAAAAGTAAAGAGAAAAATCGCCTCCCGCTTCTGGCAGAGGACAGGAAAAGAACCATTCTGAAATATGCCAGTGCACTCTGTTCTTCTTAACCAGGCCTGCCCTCAGGAGATAATAGTTTACCAGGGTCTAACCTAACTTACAGAAAGGAAATACCCAACTCCAGATCCCTCTACTGTTCCACATGGGGGATAAGAAACACCCAAGTGCAGTCTCCTCTAGCCATCTGTTCCATGTAAAGAGGGAAACGAACTTGAGAAGTACTGGTGAGGTTCAGAGTCCAGGGTACAGGCTCACCACAGGACTGAGGCGTAATCATAGAACTACAGAACGCTTCCCTCTCCCCAACACTTTATCACATTATGAAAAGCCTATTTATCATGGTTCCTTTTATCCAGTACATCATGTCCACCTCTCAACAAAAAAATTACAAAGCATACTAAAGGGCAAAAAACACAGTCTGAAGAGAAGAAAAGAACAAGCATCAGAACCAGTCAGATATGAATTTATAAAACATAAACCTGACTACATCAAGAATCACCTTAAATATTATTATTCCAAATGTACCAATTAAAATACAGATTGTTACAGTGCATCAAAAAACAAGATCCAACTATATGTTGTCTACAAGAAATCTACTTTAAATATAAAGACATACATAGATAAAAAGTAAAAGGATGGAAAAAGATATACCAAGCGAACACTAATCAAATGAAAGTGAAGGATGCTATATTAATTTCAGATACAGCAAACTTAAGAGCAAGAAAAGTTACCAAGGAATAAAGAGTGGCATTACAAAATGATACTAAGGTCAGTACCCTAAGAAGATGTAACAATCCTTAATGCACATAAAGATATACATGTACCTATCCCTGAATGCTCCAAAGTATCAAAATATGTGAGGCAAAAACTGACAGAACTGTAGGAGAAAGAGATTAATCCACTATTACAGTTGGAGACTTTAAAACCCTCTGTTAGAAAGGACAGAACCAGCAGGCAGAAAATTAGTAGAGACAACAATGAACTAAACAGCACTATGAGGGAAATAAGACACAAGAATGGAATAAAATAGGAGAGATAATGGACATCTATAAAGTACTTCATCTACTAACAGCAGAATACACATTCTCCTCAAGCTCATAGGAAACATTTGTTTACTAGGACAGACCACTATCTGGGTCTTAAAACACACTGTAATAAGTCTAAAAGAATAGAATCACACGCTTATTCTCAGACCACAATGTAATTAAACTAGAAATCAGTAACAGAAAGTTGGAAAAGTCCCAAAATACTTGGAAATTAAATGACCTATATCTAAACAATACACAGGTCAATGAAGAAATCTCAAAACAAATCTTAAAATATTGTGAACTAAATGAAAAATCTAACTTATGGAAGTTTGTGGGATGCAGCAAAAGCAGGGTGAAGAGGAAAATTTATAGTACTTCTTGCATATAACATCTAACATCAATAATCTAGCTTTCACTTTAGGAATCTAGAAAAAGAAAAATTAAAATAAGCAGAAGAAAAGAAATACTAAAAAATAAGAGTAGAAATCAATGAAATTAAAAACAGGAAGAGAAAATCTATAAAACCAAAAGCTGGTTCTTTGAAAACATTGGTAACACCAGTAAGTGTCTAGTCAGGCTAATAAAATTAAAGCTAAACACACAACTTACTAATATCAGAAATGAAAGAGAGGACATCACTACAGGTCCCACAGACATTAAAAGAATAATAAAGGAATACTATAAACAACCCGATACCTTACTTTTTTCAACTTTAGAAACAGTTCAACCTTTGGTCAGCTCACAGGGGCATTAATTTGAGAACCTTTTTGGTCCAGTCCAATCCTCTGATTTTACAGATGAAGAATCAAAAAAAGACCTTGATTTAAAACCATTCTCATCTCTCAGAATTTAAAACTATTTCTTCATCTTCCAGCTCTGAAGTCCTAAGACTTCCATTTGTTTCTTCACTGCCATTTAAGACAAATAGCTATATTCTTTAAAAGAAATATGGGAGGGGAATATTCTAAAACTAACACACTCTCATACTTGGTTCTGCAACTTTAAGTATTCTCTTTGTATCTTCAATTAGCTGAATTTGCTGTTGGAATCCCAAGTGCAAAGCCACAGACCTTAACCCTTTCTTCCCCCATTCCCAAGTCTTTCAGTATGTTATGGTCTAAATGTGAAGAAAAACCCTGCCATTTACAAGGAAATACTCTCAAACCTATTAACGTCCCCAGTGAAATGTGGTTAGCACATCACAAGCATTTCTGACTATAACCAGTAGAGAGCCATGAGGTTGTATTTAGGTGAGTGTTCTGGATGGATGACGCAGCCCTCGGCCAGCTCAAGGATCTGTTCTACAGATGCCAGCTTCAAAGCAGTATTCGAAGTTCATGTCATAACAAAATTACATATATCAGTGCTTATAAATTTTTGAAACTGTAATGTTAAATCCACAATACTTTCACTTTTCTTAGCTGTACCATTTTAGCAATATATAAATATGGACAAGTCACTTACCTCTCTTTCTGTTAACCTGTTGGGAAAATGGCATCCATAACAGTACCTACCTTATTGGACTGCTGGGTTAATTAGATGAGGGATACAAATAAAAAGCTTAGAACAGAATCTGATACATAATGAGCACCCACAAAATGTCAGTTAATAGCTCATCTGAGCCTCACAACTGAAAGATATTTAAATTCCCACAGTTTGCAGATGAAGCATCTGTGTGTAGTAGAAAGAACAATGACTCCGGAACCCAAGGATCTGGGTTAAAGCTCTTGTAAGCTATCTGACTTTTGTGGCCTTCATTCAATCTATAAAATGAGAATAATACTACTAGTTCTATATACTTACATCACTGCCCTAAGTGTCCAGAGAGATCGCATATGTAAAAAGATAGTGCTAAACATGAAACATAATACCACACCATCTGGAAGGCAGTTTGGAGTGGTCAGGTATGCAGGTTTTATTTCTTTGTTTGTTTTTTTTTTTTTTTGGCGGTGCTGGGGATTGAACCCAGGGCCTCATGCTTGCAAGGCAAGCACTCTACTGACTGAGCTATCTCCCCAGCCCCAGGTATGCAGGTTTTAGTCAGATTGTCCAAGTTCAAATCTAGATGCTGTATGACCCAGAACAAATGACCTATCTTTTCTCTGCCTCCATTTCCTCACTGGTAAAATTAGTATGATAGCACATATTTCATTAAATTGTTGACAGAACTAAGTTAGTACATGTAAGGCAATTAGAACAGCACCTGCTTTATAGCAGTGCTCAGTAAATATCAGTTGCTCAATAATTATTATTTTTGGCAATTATTAACCTAGTCCCAGCCCCACTTTCTTGCCCAGCTGGCTTCTTAGAAAACAGACTATCTGCCTCACCTGTTGTCCGGTAGCCCGGGCCTCTCGGTGCCAATCCTCCACCAGGGCCACTGCCTCCTCCCCACTCTGAGGATGGCGTGCCTGCACCCAGGTCTGTGCCTCCCTGGGTAAGATAGTCAGGAACTGCTCCAGCACCAGCAGCTCCAGGATCTGCTCTTTGAGGCGGATCTCTGGCCTCAGCCAACGACAGCAGAGAGCCCACAGCTGGCTGAAAGCCTCGTGGGGTCCAGCTGCATCCCTATATTGGAACTGCCTGAAGCGCTGGCGGGAGGCCTCAGGGCCAAGGTCATGGTCCTTCTCCCGAGATTTGGATTCTGACCCCCATGTGTCCTCCTCCAGTTTCACAATAAGGAGATCTTCAGGCTCTGGAGTAGGACAGGCCTGGGCCTCAGATTCCAGGGCCACAGCCATTATCAGGCCAGGATGCCTCACGTCAGGTGGTCTATCCTTGTCCAGTGGCTTCCTGAGTCCACAGTGTATCCTTCAAAGGGCTTCTGGGAGAGGAACTCCCCCCTCAGGCTGTGAAGGTAGAAAAGACAGAAAACTCAGTGAGCAAGAGGACCCAGGAGCCTCACTTTCCTCACTTCCCCCATACATTCCACCACCTTTGCAAGGCATGTGGGCACTAAGAGATGCTCCCTTCCCACAGGCAGGAAGTGAGACCGTGAAGTGGCACCACAGCCAGCAGCAACACTCTGGAGGAAGACAGCACAGTGCTAAATCCTTTGGACATGCCTAAATGCCCTAGCCTAGCAAACCAGGCCTCCATGACCTAGTTTTGCCCTACTCTCTTCCCTTCTACACATGTCCAAAATACTAACCTTCCTTCAAGTTGGGCTCCAAATGTCACCCCTCCATAAAGTCTTTCATTCTGAGCCTTAAAA
The DNA here is from genome assembly GCF_902686445.1 of Sciurus carolinensis. Taxonomy (NCBI): domain Eukaryota; kingdom Metazoa; phylum Chordata; class Mammalia; order Rodentia; family Sciuridae; genus Sciurus; species Sciurus carolinensis. The sequence goes on from NC_062213.1 coordinate 185,117,508, forward strand.
CTTGGCATTCCTCTAAGGATATCTCCTTGTAAAATCCCTCTCTACACTGCCCCCACTGGTCACTCCACCCAGCTAGTATTATTCAGCATCTCCAAACTGATGACTCTCAAAACTCCAGCCAGGACTATCTCCAGATCTCTAGACCCCAACATCCAAATACCTGCATGACATTTCCACTTGAGTATCCCTTAGGTACCAAAAATTCAATAGGTCAAAAACAATTTGTCCTGCAAACCTGTCCATCTTCTTCAATTCATTATTTAGTGAAGGTACCACCTTCCGTCAAGTTATCCACACCAGGAACCTCACTATCCCTTCTCCAAGTGCCCCCAACCAACTCATCAGCAAGCTGTCTCCACTTGGCATCTGCCTCCCCAATACCATCACCTCAGTTCAGAGAATCATCATGTCTTTCACCTGATCAGCCTCACAATTAATTGCTCTCCCTCCCCACTTCACCCCAACCTCTGATTCATTCTCTCCAGACTAGATAAAAATAGGACCATGTCAATTCTCTACTAAACACCTTTCCATGATCTCCTTTTCCTTCAGGAGAAATTGTAAACCTTGCCCATGTCTCCAATCTCATCTCTCTCCCAAGTGCCCAATAGTCAGAATCTTCCAGTTGCACAACTTGCAGTTCACACAATATGTCACTTTGGGAACCCTTCCCAAGCTGTGGTCTCCTTTGTGAAGTTTCCTCCCCTTCTTCACCTAGCTCAGTGTGTGCTTAAACTGCAATTTCTCCACAAGGCCTTCCCTGAAACAAGATTCCATCTCAGCCACAAACTTCGACAGTATCTTGTTTACTCTTCCATGACTCTGATCATCCTTTATTGTATTACCTTACCTACTAGATCAAAAGCTTCAGATGGATCTAGTACAGTGCTCAGCACACAGAGGATTCACTCGACAGATAGTGAATGTTTAATGACAGTGTGTCATGAGGAAGGATCACAACTAATGCCTTTCTGTGCACAATAAAGAACAAATGACCTTCCTCCTCGTGCCAGAAGGAATTCCTTTCTCCTCTTTAGTTCCATCTCCCCACGACACTTACCACTTTCTGTGTTGTACTAGAGGGACATATGCACATGTGTCTCCAAGGAGATTACAGCCTCCCTGATGACAACCATGCTGGGCTGTCTGAGAAAATGAGCTCTTTGTGACAAGTCCAGATGACATAAATCATTCCTCCTCAAAGAAGGCTTTTGGCTACTCCCAAGTGGAAGTAGTTGAACCAAGAGTGAAGGGAGGGTGGCATTTTATATTTTAGACCATCTGACCAGGCTGTATGGAAACAAGGCAAGCATGCTAAAAACTAAAGACTTGTCTTAAAGACCTCACATACTTAGCAAGAGGCTGGAACCACAACTCATGGCTACCTGGCAACATCAGGGTCATCCATCAATACCAGCCCAAATGTCACTTTCTTTGATCAGAGTTGCTTCACATGCCCTTGTCATGCTTCACTCCCATCCCCACTCCCCAGAAATGCCTCCTTGATCCTGTTCCCAAAGTGGCTGGTATATAACTCTAAGATACATGTTATCCTACATTATTGTAGTCACCTGTTCCTACATATGACAGTCCCATTAGACAGTATTACCATGACCGATGTGATTCTTACTCAGTTCTGTATCTACAATGCCCAAAACAGTATTTGATAAATAGGATATTTGAGTCAGCTTTTCACTGCTGTGATCAAAAGTCCCAACAAGAATAGCTTAGAGGGGAAATAGTTTATTTTGGCTCACAGTTTCAGAGGTTCAGTCCACAGTCAGCTGACTCCATACCTCCAGGCCCAAGGTGAGATAGAACATCATGGAGGAGGGGTGTGGTAGAGAAAAAGCAGCTCAGAAAAGGCAACCAGGAAGTAAAAGAGAGCTCTGCTCATTAGGGACAAAATATAAACCCCAAAGGCACACCCCCAGTAATTTACTTCCTCCAGTCACACCCTGCCTGCCTACGGTTACCACCCAGTTAATCCATATCAGTGTAGATTAATCCACTGATTAGGTTACAGCTCTCATAATCTAATCGTTTCACCTCTGAACACTCTAGCATTGTCTCACACAAGCTTTGGGGAACACCTCGTACCCAAATCATAACACGGGGTCATTAAAAATTTTTACCATTAAAATGGTAAATCTGGTATATCAAATCCTAATGAGGGCTGGAGCTATAGCTCAGCAGTAGAGTGCTTGCCTAGCACGTGTGAAGCCCTGGGTTTCATCTAGCACCACAAGAAGTGGGGTGGAGAGCCTAAGGAGCTATGGAGGGTCTCTTGTTTATATTAAATTAAAGAATTAATTTTTCATGATTTTTTTAAATCACAGCCTTACTGATACACACTAGTCTAGACATATTTCGGTCACTGTCTCACCCAACTACTAACTCACCAGTCATTCACACAGTACCAGGTATGTACTCTGCACTGTACTGAGAGCTAGAAGAGATCTGTCAGTAGCGAGGACAGACAGTCCCTGCATTCATGGAAGTTAGCAGTGTACTAAGAGACAATGAGTAAGCAAGCAAAGATATCTGTGATCTTGCATAAAAAGGCAACACAACAGGTAACTGGTAGTTCTATAGGGCCCAAAGCCCTCAGTCTCAGATAGTTGGTACCTTCTGGGAAGACTTGAAATTCCAAAGGTTAGTTAGAAATAGAAATTAGAAAGACCCAGGTCCACATATCAACCTTTTCCACTCCTTTCTTAGACAAATATGGATAGTAGCCTACTGTGGGGAGAGGGAGGCCAACACAGTCAACAGCAGGGTGACTCACACAGATAACCAAGAGAAAATGGACGATGGCATTCCTCAGTCCTGAGCCTCCAAGGAATATCCAGGTCTCCCTAGGATCAACAATCTCTAAGAGTAGACATTTACCGAGTGCCTAAGGGCTCAATGTTCACATTCTCACCCATTTTTCCAGGCAAGCAAATGGGGTGCTGCTAGTGTTGAGCTACAGTCCATTCTACTACAGAAAGAAAGAGGATACTTAAATAGTGCAACCAGTTGTATTCACCATGTCTATTCCAGAGTGGGCACATGGTGATGATACCCATGAATATGCTACCCATGAATATGCTAATCTTAGTTCCCTTGAGCCTCTGTCCACTGAGTATCTTTCACACAGCACAGTCCCTAACACAAACCAACTCTTTCTTCTAATATTCACACAAGAAAACCCAGCTGTGCTGGCTGAATGTGTTGGCTTCTGAAATGGCTCCTTGCCAAAGGATTTTCAAGCTGTGATTTGGGGCTAAATGTGATTTTTCACCTTCTGTGAAGATTTCAGAATGTAATTCTCCGATACAGTGGATTCCCAATATACCCAGACAGGAAAAATGAGTCTCTACAAAAAAGACTCATGTAAGGTTACACAACTAGTAAGTGGCAGAGTTAGGATTTAGGCCCAGATCCATTCTCTCCATAATCACTTTTCTTAACCACATCACATAGCCGCGTATGTCTGCTAGTCTCCCAACTCCTGAGGATATGGTATGGGAGAGCAGAAAGAACATGCAGGCAGAAAGGGGTTCTACATCACTCCTGCTGCTTATCAGCTGTCACTTCAAACAAGTCAGGAAGCCCCTGCAGCTGCCTATCCAGGTTGCAGTTTAGTCTGGCCCAATTCACAAGTACACTAAATAGTGTGATGGGGAGAGAACAAAACATAGCAGGGAAATCAGAATCAGTGGTTATGAGTTTAAATGGCTGCAGATGCCTGGCAATACAAATGAGTAAATGAGTGAAGTACACTGGGTGGGTCCAGGGGGAATACAGACCCAGAGTGTTCCTACACTTTCCAGTTTTTCCAAAAGAAGCTAGAACTCTGAATTTTTAAATGTTAGAAACTGTTATGATTTAGATATGTGGTGTCCCCCAAAAGCTTATGTGTGAGACAATGCAAGAATGTATTCAGAAATGAAATAAGAGTTATAAACTAAGTGAATTAATCCACTAATTTGGATTAACTGGGTGGTAACTATAGGCAGGTAGGGTGTGGCTGGGCAAAGTAGGTCACTGGGGACATGACTTTGGGGTTTATATTTTGTCTCTGGTAAACAGAGCTAGCTAGCTCAAGGGTGCATATTCTCTCTCCCTCCCCTCCCCTCTCCCTTTTCCTCCCTTTCTCTCTCTTTCTCTTTCTCTCTTTCTCATTCTCTCTCTCTCTCTCTCTCTCTCTCTCTCTCTCTCCCCCCCCCCCGCCCCTCCACTCCTTCCTTCCCTCACTGCTTCCTAACTACTGTGTCCTGAGCTGCTTTCCTTCCCCACGCCCTTCCACCATGGTGTTCTGCCTCACCTCAGGCACAGAGCTATGGAGTCAGGTGACTGTGAACTGAACCTCTGAAACCATGGGCCAAAATACACTTTCCTCCTTTAAGTTTTTCTTGTCAGATATTCTGGTCACATAAATACAAATGCTGACTTAAACAACAACCAAAACTGTTTCTAATACCATAAGAATAAAGTATGATGACAGACTTCATTCAGAAGACTGCCACTTTGCCAACTTTCAGCTAGTTAATCTCAAAGGTCTCTTCCAATATGCAGGAAGACCTAGAATGAACAGAGATTCTCCCAAGTGAAGAGGGAGAGGTGCTCATGATCATCAAAATCAGGATCCCCTTACAAGCACAGGGAAGCCAAGAAGCACCTTGGCTCCTGAGGCAGAGGATGGATGTGGGTGTGAGGAGCCCACACAATGAACATGAGGATGGGACCTCCCAACAGAAAGAAACCAGGGGCTCCCAAGGCCTGTCAGGTCCATTAGGCTAATGGCTTAAAGCAGACTGACCTCACAGTTAGGGGCTTAAACCAGGGACAGCAAACAGGTTTCATTTAAAGCACCAACTTTAATCAACTTAAGTGGCTGCCTTGAGTAATGTGCTGAGGCATATGAGATCCATATGAGTATGTGCTGTGACCAATTAGCCATGACAGTCAGGGACACAGGAAGAGGAAGTGAAACACACAATCCCTGTATCAGCCACCCCTGGCTTAAACTCTGACTGCTATTGAATCAGCCTCAGCTTCCAAAAGTCAGACCCAACAGGCAGGAGAAGAATAAATCTCATATCACTGGAAATCCACTGAAAGTAGCAGTCTCTTCAAGCCTGGTATAATAAAGCTTTACCCCAATGGCCTCTATTCACACATTCACCAAGTATTTACTGATTTACTTGATTTATATCAAGAGTTTACTGCTCTGGGCAAGCAACGGGGAAATGAAATGACTCAGACACTGTTCCTGTCCTGGACATGCTCAGTCTAATGGAAGAGATAAAAAAAAAGTCACAGATAATTAAATCAAATGAGGTCAATACAGTAAGAGAGGTTATAGGAGCTGGAGGCTGGAGGTGACTTAATCTGCTTAAAGGAACTGAACAAAGTAACAGTTGAGTTGGTTCTTGAAGAGTGGTTCTCTTGGCAGAGAACTGGATGGGAGGATATATTCTAAGTACAAAGTACAGCATACATAAGTGTGGAAAATCAAACAGCCTGCCCAGGACACGAAGAAAGCCTTGATAGACCTGCAGTGAAGGTTAGGCTACAAAGGGTATTTATGAAAGGTCCAGAATATCAGGCTGTATGGACTTAATTCAACACGTGATGGTTTTTAAGCAGGAGAAAGTATAATCAGATTTGTGGGTCAAATAGATCACACCAGCTGCAATGTGTCTGTCCATGCTGGGTAAGTGAAAAGGTGAAGGCTTCTGCAAATACCCTGACAAGAAAGGGTCAGATTCAAGACATTAGAGAAATTGAAAGATTCGTGGATGTGGAAGAACGCAAGTGGAATGAATCAGCGGGTGAAGTAAACAGGTAGGTAGGCAGGCAGGTAGGTAGGTAAAGTGGATGATGGTGCCATTCACTTCTATGGGGCCTAAGGAAAGAAGTGCAGGTTTAGGCAGGACACAATAGCCGTCCCGATCCCCCGCCTCCGGGTTCTAGGAGATCAAATTACCTATGTTTGTTCTCGGCGGGTAGGTAGAGAATGAAACTATTTTTACTGTCGGGCTCCCAGGTCTGGCCCTCTAATCTTCACTTCTTGCCAAGGGCCCAGAAACCTCTATCCTCCCCTCTGTGATCTCCAGACCCTTAAGTGACTCTCCCACCTCCAAAACCTCCCTCTGCCGTCTCCCCTACAGACCTTTCTAACACCCCCAACTCCCAGGGCCCTCCATGTCCCTCCTCACCCCCGACCCCTCTGTGACCCGTCCCATCTCCGGACGCTGCATCTTCTGACCGCCCCTCACCCGCCACCCCCACACATACACTTCTATCTCCCCGCTCACCTCCCCGACCCCCTGTGACACCTCCACCTCCTAAGCCTCCAGCCCAATGCCTGAGTCTCAGCTGCCCCCGCCCCGCCACCCGGACTCACCCACCGAGACACCCACTTCACAACAGGGCGGAAGTGCTCCAGAGCTTGCGCAGGGGATGCTGGGACGCGGAGTCCGGACGGCGCCACCCCAGGAATGGAGACTCTAGCACTACAACTCCCAGAAGAAACCGCGCGAGCGCCAGGGGGCGGCTCCCTCTGTTTGCGGTCTTTCAGACGTCGTCAGCCAATAGATATGTCAGCTTCTCGCGGAGCCTGGCACCAGAACAAATCGGAACAGGTCCACTGCCTGGGGCGTGGCCTGCCTCGATTCTGACCCTTTCCGTTGGCTCCGAGATATTAGCACCGCCCAGTGGGCGGCACTGAAGCAGAGGGGGCGGGGCCTATTGAAAATGACGAGAGAGCTCTGTAGACAGGAGAGATCAAAGCAAGAAACAATATACAATAAGAAGAGGGGGTGACTAGAAATGACCAGACTGGTGGACAGTAAAGAGTTGAATAGTCGTAGGTTCGATTTTTTACAGCTACGTAGTGTGACTTTGGATGAATTTTGAACTTGTAAGATGTAGAATCATAATGTCCATATTACCGGATTTATGTGAGACTTCAATGAGACAATACGATTAGCTCAGGGCTCGGGTTCTAATAATGCGCAGCGAATGTTAGCCATTATTATGCAAATCTGTTTGTACAGAGCTTGACACTTCGTGGATGTCAGAAAAAGGTTAATCATTATTAATGAATAATCTTAATATCCTATGTAGTTGCTTTGTACCATGGTGAATGGTTCGGGGTAAGAGCAATGTAATATGGAGCTGAGAATGTGGGTTTTATAGTCAGACATGGATCCAAATCCCAACCCCAACTATTTCCTAGCTATGTGGTCTTGAAGTAATTCTGCTTCGCTTATGTCTCCAGTTTTTCCACCTATAAAATGCGGGTAATGTAACAAAACCTACATCACAGAGTGTTGCAACGATTAAATGAGATGATGTGAGTAAAGCAGAATCTCTAGAGTCCAGCTGCTTGTGTCTGAAACTTGTTGTTTTCAAATGTAAGATGCACATCTTGCCATTCCCTATTGGAGAAACTTTAGGCACATTAATCTTTTTATGCCTCAGTTTCCTCATCTGGAAAATGGGAATGATAACAATGGTATCTTCTTGATAGGGCTGTTGAGAATTAAATGGAAGAAAGTATTAAAGAGTCTGGCACACAGAAAGTTTAATAACCATTAACCATTATTAATAGCTATAATATTTGGTGCAAATTGACAGTACCTAGCATATGATAGAGGCTTACATGTTAGCTAGTGTTAAAACTAGGGGTAATCTATATCTTAGTTTTAATAACCCGTTCAAATTCCTTGTCCTCTGTGAATCATGCTGCAACTTATTTATAATGATGTGTCATGTGAATTTACTCAGTAAATGTAATAGTAACCTATTAACACTCTTCATTGCTGAAGTCTCGCAACATTCTTATGTGATTGATATAGTTGCCCCCAATTTACAAAAAGGGAATGGGGACTTGGAGAGATGAAGTGACCTGCTCAAGAACACATGGGCACTAGGTACCACGGCTGGAATTTGACCCCCTGGGTATGTGACTCCAAAGCCCTCCTCTCTAATACTTCATGAGGAAGAGACTTCAGGCAAAAGAAAGGGAAGACTTATGGGGTAGACGGAGTGCAGGGCACTGGGTGGGCCAGAGACATTTGAGAGAGTGTCAGGATCTGAAGCTGAAAGATGGTTTTGCAGGGTCAGGTAAGGACATCCACAGCAGCAGCACCTGCCCCTGAAGAGGAGGAATGGAAGCGAGTGTACAGAAAGTGAAGGCACCATTAGAACACAAGAGGGCGCCCCTTGCCCTAAATCCAACCTGGAATTGTTCTATAGCTTCACTTAGCCTTTAGCTAATAAAAACCAGGCATTTTACAAAAAAGTAAAGTTCCCAAATTCCACAGCTTAGTCCCTAAGAAGGTCCCTAAGAGGCCAAGTGTCCTGCTCAGTATCATATAGAAACAAACAACAGAGCTTAAATAATACTTGTGTTCTCTCTGGTTCAGCCTCCATCAGAGTTTGGTTTGCAAGCATTCTGTACACGGTGATCTGTCAGACCCCTCCCTCACCTAGGCCAGCACTAGGTTCCCAGGGTGCAGAGATGAAGCAAACAAACCTGGTCTCTGCCTCCAGGACCTGATCTCCAAATTTTCCCAATCAAGCTCTCCTATGAGTAAAACATTATAGAAAACACATTTCCAATTTATGTATATTTACTTATAAAAGATACACTTGTAATAATATATTTTATAGAATATTTGTAATGCATTATTAGCTCCTGATCTCAGTGCTTCAGACAAATTAACTCATTTAATCCTCATAAAATACTTTGAGAGAGTATGTAACGTTATTCCACAATACAGAATTTGAAACCGTGGTACAGAAAGGTTAAGTAACACACCAAATTCCCCTGGTTGAAAAGCAGGCCGTCTAGCTTCAGAATAAGGTGAGAAAAATAAAGATAAATAGAAGTTATAACATTTCCTTTCCAAAGCCCAGTGGATCATCTTATACACTCTACTTTGCAGAGCACTGCTCTGGGGACTCCCAGTCTGCAATCTGTCCTCTGAGACAGGGAGGTGCAGGAAGTTATGAGAGCCCAGAAGCAACAGCTTACCCAGGCGGGAGGTCAGTGAAGGCTTTCAGAGAACATGATGATTGGGATGAAACTTAAAGAATGCTTAGAAGGGCTGGGATTGTGACTCAGTGGAAGAGCACTTGCCTAACACGTGTGAGGCACTGGGTTCGATCCTCAGCACCACGTTAAAAAAATAAAATAAAAAATAGGTATAAAAAAAAGTTGCGTATGGAGCTGGAGTTGTAGTTCAGTGATAGAGCACTTTACTGGCATGTGTGAGGCCCTGGGTGTTCAATACTCAGCACCACTTATAAATAAATAAAATTAAAGATCTATTGGCAACTAAAAAAAGAAATATTTGGGGCTGGGGCTGTGGTCAGCGGTAGAGCGCTTGCCTAGCACGGATGAGGCACTGGGTTCAATTCTCGGCACCACATAAAACTAAATAAACAAAATGAAGACATTGTGAAATACTGTGTAAAAACATTTTTAAAAAAAGTTGTGTAATCAAAAAAAAAATATATATATATATGCTCAGAGTCCCACGGGGAAAATGTTCTTCAGTGAAGAGCAGTAGGTGCAAAGACCCAAAGGCAAGCGCATATGGGATTCTGGGAGTTACCGGTGGTGCAGCATAGCTAGAGAACAGAATGACAGTGGTGCTGTGACAGTCAAAAGGACGGTAGATTTGAACATAAATTCCTGTTTTCAATGAGGCAAGCGGTCTGCTGCCTCCTGGACAGCATCCCAGCTTTTTGGTCCTCTGTAACCCCACTCTGTAACCCCAAATGGCCAAAGAGGCCCTTTGCCGCTTGAAGATCTGATCATACTTGGCCTGGTCCCAGATTCCACAGCTTAGGACTGCCCAGAGCCCTGCCTCCTCCCCCGCATGCTTCATAAAATCCCAGCCTTATTTCCTTTATGCTACAATCACTGTGACGCGTGTTCCTTGGCCTTCTGCCTCATGTGGGTTTTCATTAAAATATATATATATATATCAAGCCAAATATTTTATGGACTTAGTAAATTTACTGGAAGATTTGGAGATGTTGAAATCATATCACATACAGCATGGCTTCCTGCCATTTTCCACCTGTTCTCCTTCAGCCTCCCTTGTCTCCCTGCAAGGTGGCTTGCCTTTCCTACCTCTGCCCTCTACCTACACCCCATCTGCCTACACCCGGGCTGCCCCAGCCTGCTCCTCAACCAAGCCCAGAAGCTGTCCTTTTCTTCTTCTTCTTTGGGCCATATGCAATAGTCTCCTCGGCGGAGCAGCCGGGCCAATCTATGGTAGCGGGGGAGCTGGTGGCGGGAGATGGGCTCCAGGAAGATCAGCAGCAGCACTGGGGGATGAGGGGCAGCCAGCAGGAGTGAAGTGGCCAGGCGGAGCTCCAGACGGCAGCGGGGTGTGTGCAGGGCCTGGTGACTCAGCACACAGAGTGTGACCCGGCTGCTCGCCATGCTGTCTGCCACATTGTCTGCCACATCCTTGCCTGGCTCAAAATCTCGCTCGGGGAGGCAAAGACGCAGCCCCTGGTCATCCGGAGGGCAGCCCTCCAGAGCAGGCAGCAGCTCCTGCACCACCCAGCCCTGGTCTTGCCTGCAGTGGGACACGTACACATCATAGAGGAAATTCTTTCCCTCATGCTTCCGACACCTCAAGCCCTGGAGCCAAGCCCTGAACAGGGCCTGGAGATACAGGACCCAGGAGTTCCTGGCTTCCTGTAGAAGGGGCAAGGAGATCAGTAGAAGCAGCAAGGCAGAGCTGCCCAAAAAGAGCTCCAACTCCAAGGTCTCAGGGCAGTGGTTCAAGAGAAAGGGGAAAAGAGGATTCTTAGAGTGGTCCCTCGATTCTGTGTGGCACAGCTGTGGTGATTGTACCCATATGTATGACCTGGGGGACCGTTCAAACCAGGGCCCCACCCATGCATTGGCACACTGGCAGGCCAAGGACGACGACAGAATGTACACATATTGGGGCATCCGAGGGCTGTGCTCCCGCACACTGTCTTCCAGCACAAGGCCATTCTCCCAGTCTAGCACTAAGACCTGGAGACTGCCTAAGCCCTGGAAAGCAGCAGCTGACAGCGTCTCCAGCCCTGTCCTGGCCAGCCGCAGCACCTGGAGCCTCGGCAGCTTGCCCACCAGCTCCTTGAGCTGCACTGGGCGCGGCCGAGCTCTGTACTCCAGTATCTCTAGCCTCAGCTCTTGTAGGCTGGGCAGCCCTGTAATGCAGCAGGGCCTGGGGCTGTGCCCGTCCCCTCGTACCTTCAGGGACTGGAGCCTGGGGAGCTGCCAGAGGAAGAAGTTGAAAGAGTCCTGGGAGCAGAGGGCCTCCAGGCTACTGCCAAGAAGGGTGAGTTGACGAAGGGCAGGGAAGATTTCGGAGATGTTCTGGGTCCCCAGTTGCAGTCCCCAGCCATCTAAAGTCAGATTCTGTAAGATCGGAAAGACACTGGGAAACAGCTTCTGGGGCTTCATGCCTGGGACTGCATGAAGTTCCAAGCTGGTCAGCCCTGCAGGCAAGGACAATGCTACCCCAGCAGGGGCAGAGGGGAGCTGCAGTCTCAAGTTGTGCAAACTCTCTGGGCCCCAGGAGCCCCAAGTTGACCTAAACGATATGTGGGTGTCTAGAAGATTTAGAGTGGTCAGTGAAGGCAGAGGAGCCAACCAGCTCTCACCCAGGTTTACCAGTGGATTTCTACCCAAGTCCAAGATCTCCAGCCTCCGTAAGTCCTGGAATACCTGGCTGTCCAAGCTCACCAGCTGGTTTCCCTGAAGCAGCAGCTCCCGCAGGTGGGGCAAACAAGAGAAAGTGGCTGGGGGCAGGGTGCGCAGCCCGTTGTTAGACAAATTCAGGGTCCACAGTCCTGACACAAGCCCTGTCTCATTCATGCACAGCCTGACACTCTGCAGTTGGTTTCTATCCAGGTTCAATCTCTCAAGCCTGGGCATGGCAGCCAGAAAATTTGGTGGCAGCTCAGTTAGGCCACTGTTCTTCAGGCCTAACCTCCGAAGGCTGTGGCAGGAAGCCAGGGCTTCCAGAGTTATTTTCCCTATCCTTTTGCTCCCCAAATCCAGTTCCTGCAGCTCAAAATGGGCCACTGCTTCAGCAGGCAACTCAGTGACAGTGAATGACACCGACAGCTTGTCGAGCCTCTGCAGCCCCAGACTCACCACTCCAGCTGCCTCCATCTTTGTGTGGTCCAGATACAAAGTCCCCAGCCTGAGGCCCTGGAGGGCCCCAGGACTGGCTATCTTCAGCTTCCTGTTGAATGATAGATCCAACACATCCAGGGTCCGGGCATCCCCAGAGAAAGCGCTATGAGCCAGATCTGGGAAGATGTCATCCAGTTCCCCCATGTCCTGAAGGCAACCGTACTTGACGACCAGCCAACGTAGACTGGTAGGCAACTGGACACTTGAGTTCCTGTCCAGGCAGGGGCCCAAGAAATTGAGTCGTTGGAGGGATCTCAGGTCATCAAAGGCATTGGGGTGTAGAAAGAGGTAGCTTTTTGAGGGAGAAGCTAAAAAAGAGAGCTCCCGCAGCTGCCCCAGACCTCGGAGAGCTCCTGGCAGGAGTTGGGTGAGTTGCAAATTCAGCCCTAGGACCTTGAGTCCAGGGTAGTTGGAGAAGGCATCCTGGGGCAGAATAGAAATGGAACCAGCAAGACAGAGCCCCTCCACGCTCTGAGGCACGACTTCCAAGGCTTGTGTCAGGTTGGTCACCTGGGTGCATGAAGCAAGGAAGGACAGTCTGGAGTCCAAGGGGCAGATGTGGAAGAAGCGGGAGACCAGGGACAGCCAGGAGCCTTCTGTCACTAGGCAATTGGAAGCAGTCCAGCCAGCAGTCAGAGGAAGTGACAGGAGAAGACTGTGCAGCAGCAAGTGCCCAGCCATTCCAGCACCAGCCTGGTCCACAAAGAAACAGAATCAGAGCCTCTCTCAGCAAGCCTCCCTTTTGGAAAGAAACCCAGTCCTGCCCTCTCCTTCATACATGCACTTACACCATACTTACAGCAATGGCAAGATGCATAAGCCCAAGCGCCTGGGAGGCCTGGGAGCAGAGTGAGAGGACCACAATGCTTACAAACTATACAACGGTTGGGGAACTGAATGGGAGGGAGGGACCAGGCTAGGAAATGCTTATAGCTGAGGCTCCAAGGGACAGGGAAAGGAAGTACACCAGTGCAGAAGGGGGGGCCAGGTCTCATTTCTCTGTTGTGAGGAAGCAAACAGTGCTTCTAAGCATAAGATCTAGAGCCGGAGAGCCAGGATTTCACTCTGCCATAAACCTGGGCAGGGCATTGCATCTCTCTGAGCTTCAATTTCCTCATCTGTAAACTAAACATACTAACACCTGCTTCATAGGATTGCTGCAAATAATAAATGGGGGTCAGAAAGGGTTTCTCACCTCATTGCTTCCTTTACTACTTCCTTCTCTGACTCCTAACAGAAAGGAGCTCTTGAGTAAATTAAAAGCAGATGTTTTGGAAGCAAAATAATATATGAAAACGATGTCATTGTGAATATCTTGCAATGTCCCACATGGAAGATTTCAAAAGCCTGAGTTTCACCTGAGAGGACTAAAAGGCTCTTCTAGTCTAGGGCAAGTTAGGAAGGTCTCCGTGGCCTTGATCTTGACATGCACTCCCAGGATAGAGGCAAGACCCAAGGGAGGACAGAAAGAGAAAAAGGAGTTTTATGGTTATCTCAGATGATGCAGCAAATCATTTCCATACAAGCAATATCTGTTCATGGTTTTAAAAATAATAAACTGACAGAAGATAAATTCCTTGACTTCAAAAAGGGCATCTACCCCAGATCTATAACAACTGTAATTCTGAGTGGTGAACTAACCATTGCATTAATGGAATGAGACAACAATTATTATTTCTGTTCAATAGTATAATGAAGGTAGGCCTAAGCCAAGAAAATAAATAATTAAAGAAATTAAAATTTAAAAATTAAAAGTATTTTAAAGGAAGAAACACTAGCTAAGATGCTGATTATCTACACAGAAAATCCAAGAATTTCTAAAAGCAGACTATTAAAACTAAAGAACACTTACCAAAGAATCTGAATACTAGACATATTTTTTAATGTTCTAATGCACTAGTGTCTTAGTTTAGGTCTTAGTATTTTCCTAGCAATTGCTTGTGCAAAGGGACTGGTCAAAAAGATGCTAATGGGTTTGGGGGGATCACAAAGATAGTTCAGGAAAGTTGGCAGGATTGACAAGCATAGGAACTGTTACCTCTCCAAAATTAAAGGGATAATGATTGGAAGGAGTTACTAGATCCTAGAAGAAAAGGCAGTTTTGTTGCAGGATTAGCTGTCTTGATAGGATCAATGACATTTGGTCAAGTTGTGAAACCAACCTGAGGGGAACCTCATAGGAAGGAAAAAAGGAGCCCAAATGTCCTGATATCTCCCCACTGCACACTCTCTTTCTCTCTGCCTCCCCCTCCCTCTCTTTGATCTCTTCCCAGGATGTCCCATAGGTCCTGGAAAAGAAGGGAAGAAAAGGGAAGAAAAATCTTAATAAGATCCAGGTCAGCTTCTCTGAGCACAGGGTACAATGGAGACAGACAAGTAGATATGATGGGATAAAACAAAGTAACACAACAATTCCAATGACAATTAAAAAATGTACTCTGATAGATAATAATAATAATAAGACTCAAAGATTTATAGATAAATGGAGAGAATATGGTCCAAAAACAGAACTAATTGAATCTAGTCTCCTGATTTATAAAAAAGACAGCTATTTAATTTACTTTTCTTCATCCAAAATAACTTAGGATGCATCGTAAGTCTAACTATAAAAAAAGAAAACAATAGCCAGACACCATGGCACATGCCTGTAATCCCAGGGTTCTGAAGACTGAGGCAGGAGTTTTGTGAGTTCAAGGCCAGCCTTGGCAACTTAGCGAGGGCCTAAACAACTTAGCAAGACCCTGTCTCTAAGTAAAATGTTAAAAGAGCTGGGGGTTTGCTTCCGTGGTTAAGCACCCCTGGGTTCAATCTCTGGTGCCAAAAAAATAAAATGAACTAAAATAATAAATCTCCTAGGTGAAAACAGAGTAGTTTTATGGTCCTGAGATAAGTAAAATTTTCCTAAATAGGCCACAAAAATACTAGCCACATATTTACCGGTCACAATTTTTTTTCATAATTGGACTTTATTAAAATTTAGAAATTGCACTGAGGATATAGCTCAGTTGGCAGAGTGCTTGCCTTGCATGTACAAGGCCCTGGGTTCAATCCCCAGCACCACACACACACGTGCGCGCACACACACACACACACACACACACACACACAAAATTTAGAAATTGTGTTCCTTTAAAAATATGAATAAGATAAGCAAAGATAAACCATGCACAGGAGAAGATATTTTTAATACATATGTTCAACAAAGGACTCATATTGTGGGATAGAATGGATACAAACAGAAATAACGTGTGGACCAAAAAAAAAAAAAAAAAAAAAGGAACAATAATGAAAATTAGAAAATGCTTTAATTGAAAAATAACAAAAAATACAACAAAAGAAAATCTGTAGGATAAACCTAAAGCAATGTCCATGAGGAACGTGTGTGACTTTAAATATCTGTTAGAAAACAAACAGCAAAAGTTGAAAATTAGTGAACCAGGCAAGAGCCTTAAAACGTTAGAAAAGAAATAATTCAAAAATAAGAAGATTCTAACTGCCCCCATTATGCAGCAACTTATATCAGACTAGCCTCCCCCCACCATGAAAAACTATAAAACTGGACCAAATGTCTGAAATAACTACTCTCAGATGTGGCGACATGGTATTGGCTCATTTATGCTACTGTAACAGAATAGCACAAACTGGGCATTCTCTAATGAACAGAAATTTGTATCTTACAGTCTGAAGTCTGAGAAGTCCAAGATAAGACTGGTGGGTCTGGAGGTCAGGTGAGGATTACTCTCTGCTTCCAAGATGGTGCCTTGTTGTTGCATCCTCCAAAGAGAGGGACATTGTCATCACAGGCAGAACCAGAAAAGCAAGATAGCTGAACACTACATGAAGCTTCTTTTAGAAGAATCTCATTCCCAAAGGAGGAGTCTTGGGCCTAAACACCCCCTAGAGAGCCTACTCTTAATACTATCACATTGGCAAAATTTAAATTTTGGAGGAGACACATCAAAACCATAGCTTTGGAAATAAGGATGAGCATCCCTGAGAGAATGGAAACAAAGGAGACCAGCTCTACAGTTGCCCTGACTTTCTACCTGTAGGCATTTAGTGATCCCCAGCAATAGTGTTTCTGAACTGAGAAAACAGAAGGTCAAGACAACTGCAGTTTGTGTGGGCCAGAGTACAGAAGAGGAGGGAGATACAGAGAGAGCTCCAGAAATTTCTAGAGAAAGAGCTCCAGAAATCTGCTTCAGGTCCCTTAGAGTTTTGAACTGAATGCTAAGTTGAATATGTTTAGGATGAAACACCATGGGACTAGTGGAAAAAATAACTGTTGGAGAGCTGTGAGATGAATAATTTCCAGAGTTTTTACAGGGCTGGGATATGCTCAAGTCTGGCCAACTAGATTTGAGACACATTGTTGAATACGCACAGCAACTTGTAGAGAAAAATTAGGTTACTCCTTAGTAATACAGTTAACATAGCCTACAGCATAGCCTTAAAAGTCTTGAAATTATTAAGGTGATCCACAGATGGTTGCCTGCCCAAACTTCAACATAATATTTAAAGGAAAACAACAAAGTATTTACTATGCCCAGCACTTAATAAAAATTGTAAGATGTAAAAAAAAAAAAAAAAAGAAAATGAGACTTATAACCAAGAAAAAAATCAATACAAACATACCCCAAAATGACAAAGATGGTAGTGTTAGCAAAGATACTAAACTAGCTAGCATAAATATTTTGGTATGCCCAAAGATTTAAAAGAAAGCATGAACATAATAAGAGAAAGAGGAAATGATTTTTAAACTAATGAAACATCTAGAACTGAAAAATTACATATCTGAGATTAAAATTTCACTGGGTAGGTTTAAAAGCAGATTATATACTACAGAAAAAATAATTAGTGAATTTGAAGACCTGGAAATAGAAATTATCCTACCAGACGTGGTGGTCCCAGCAATTTGGGAGGCTGAAGTAGGAGGATTGAAAGTTCAAGGCCAGCCTGGGCAATTAGCAAGCCCCTGTATCAAAATAAAAAATAAAAAGAACTGGGGGTGTGGTTCAGTGATATAGTACCCTGAGTTCAATCCCCAGTACCAGGGTGGGGGGTAGTGGTGGGGAACAGAAGAAGAATTTTAGATACCCTGCTGGATAAAAAGAAAAAGCAAACAATCATCAACAACAACAGCAACAAACAACAACAAAAGATGCTGGATTAAACCAAATGAAACATGGATGGACTTTTGGAAAACATAAGTGAAATAGACCATAAGAAAAAGAAGGACTTCACATATATTTTCATCTTCTTTCTTGATGTGCCATGCATATTTTATATTAACTACTATATTTCATCAATTCTAAGATGCTCATTTATTCATATTTTAACACCTTTGAAAAAGGGTTGCATCCTACAATTAAAATCACATTGGTATCACTGGTAACCAGGCAACATTCTTAATTACCATTGCTGTCACAATTGCTTAGTTGGTCATAGCTGTTCATCTTATTATCACTTCAGTTGAGCTATGCAGATTATTGGTAATACCCTTTAGGTAAATTGTCTTTTTAACTGCTCTCAAAATATCACACTATAATTTCACCTTGAAATAAAAAGATACTCTATATTCAAAAGGGCATGGAAAGAGAGTAGTGAGGCAGATAGTCTTTTTGGAGAAATAATGTGGGAGGAATTGAGAGTAGGACTATAACATAGTTTATTGCATAGATTATATAATCTTGAGACAGGATAATGGTATTATCAGAGGAAAGGCCATCATTCACAGAATGTGGATTTGCAACTGAATATAGTTATTGATGGGATTTGGGTTGACTTCTTTGGGGATGAGTGAACAAGTTAACAGTTTTTCAAAAGGTGACTGGTTAGGCAGACACAGTGGCACACTCCTATAATCCCAGGGGCTCAGGGGGCTGAGGCAGGAGGATTGCAAGTTCAAAGCCAGCCTCAGCAAATTAGCGAGGTCCTAAGCAATTTAGCAAGAACTTGTCTCAAAATAAAATATAAAAAAAGACTGGGGATGTGGCTCAGTGATTAAGTGCCCCTGAGTTCAGTCCCCAGTACAAAAAAAAAAAAAAAATAGATTGTCATATTATAATTGGCAGAAGGTTTAAATTGGAGGGTAAGTATTGGAAGAAAGGGATGTGTCAATGGACAGACAGACAAAGGGTAGACCGTGGTGGACATTTATTATGCATCTATCATTTAGACTCTTCTCCTAGTCCTACTTGGTAACCATGTGCATCTTGCTACTACCTGGAGTCACCACTCTAGAATCCTGTTATCCCCACTGAAATCAGGAAGCAAATGCTGTTTTCTACGATTACCCCCAGCCTCACAGAGACAGGTAGCCATGACAGTGTCTTTCAAAAATGACAGGGTTCCCTCACTATTATATTTCTCAATGTCTCCACAAAGGGATTGTTTTCTCGGTCCATTCTGGGTGTACAGTCAGCAGGTGTGAGACACATTCCACATGGAAATGTACTAATCTCCCTTCTAGTTCACACCAAGGAAGTTACGGCATCTTAACCTTGTTTGGTAGACCACCATTTGGTCTGAGGTTCAATCAACCAATCAAGAATGATCAAAGGGCTGGGGAAATAGCTCAGTTGGTACAGTGCCTGCCTCGCATGCACAAGACCCTGGGTTCAGTCCCCAGCACCGCAAAATTTAAAAAAAAAAAAAATCAGAATCTTCTTGCTACTCAAATTAACCTGCTGAAACAAGAATCTCTAGTAAATACATTCATATCAATAAATTCAGTCCAAGCTGAAACGACAGTACTCGATCCTTGGTTTAGCACCCTGAGTCTGTTTCCACATGTTCACACCTGACTTTATCCCTATTTGCCTCTCCTCTTGAGTTGGTCACGGTAGTTGCCTCCCAGGTACGCTGGGGTCTGATTCTAATTCTGTATCTCTGGACCACTGAGAAGATGCTTTTGCTGAGCAGATCCATCTCCTTCCTCCTCTCTGCTCTGTATCACAGGTAGGCTGATGCCTGCTAGTTGTATCTTCTGACTTCTGTGTGAAGAAGAGATTGGAGGAGAAAGGGACAAAATGGGACATTCCTGTCCTTCCTTCTCAGCTTTGGTGGCAACTCTTCTGGGGCCCCAAACCCTGAAGGACAGCCCTGTCAGAGTTCCAATTTCCACTGACTGACTCTAGGCTCTTGGCTTCTAAGTAATGACATCTCTTCTCCTTGTTCCTGCCTCTGCAACAAATGTGAGGTTTTTTAAATCACAGTCATAAATGATCCTTAACTTTTAGGTGAACCCTTGGGCTGAAGAGTTAGGATATGGGCTTTTTCAATGTAGTTAGAAGCAACCATTTCACTTCATTCTTGAAGTCTCTGTGCCAGTCATGCTGCTATATAGCAGTGATCCCTCGGCCTTACGGCCTTGCTTTTAGCAGACACTTCATTTTAGTTGACTATAAGTTTTAATTTAATCGACCATTTCACCAGTGTGTGCTTGATCTGTCAGCATTCCATTGCTTAAAGCTGGATTTTTCACTGCCTTTGATTCCAGCAGACCCAAATTACCAATTCTCAGACTCACGCTTTTGTCCTAAGGGTCTGCCGTCATCAACCACTCTACATCTGTCAGGTTTTAATTATAGGCAGCAGAATCTGAATCTGGCTAATTAAAGCTGAAAAGAAACTTATAATAAGGATTTGTTTAGCTCATGGAATCCTCAGGGATGTTGAGAACTACCCATACAACCACACAGTCAGAAACTGTAGCCCAAATCATGCTGCAGAACTAATCTAGTGGGAACCCCAGTTCTGCTGCTGGTGCTAGCTTGCCCTGCCAGTCTCCCCAAAATTAGACATGGAGCTGCTGCTAGACTAGAAGCTAGGTGTAGCTACCTTCTGCTCCCTCTAACCCATTACCAGAGGCATTCTGCTTGGTCCCTGCTATTTAAAGTTATATCTTCCAATTCAAAGTCAGAGTTAGATGTCCCTGATTAGAAAATACCAGTCCTAGGTCTGCACTATAGAAAGCAAGACTGTCATTTTTTGACTTTTCAATGAGAAGCATGTTCTACCTCCCTGTGAGTAGAACCCTCCCCCTTCCTAAAAGAAACAGAAAGAGGATGTGGTGGGGCTCCTCATCAGAACACAGGGCCATGGTCAGGCTAGGTGGGATGGTGTAACAGTGGCAGCAAGCAGCCTCCACCCTCAACCATGGGAAGCAAAACTCTTAAAGCCCAGAAGACCTCTCGCCCACTCTCTTGCCCACTGCACCCCCCACACACCTGAGGACAGGGGGTCTTGCATCCCTCCCTGGGCTGAGGTGTGAGGGGTTTGCAGAAGGAGGCTGCAGTCACCAATTCTCATGTTGTCGTCTGGCCAGAGCTGCCCAGAGAAATGTCCTGGGAGAAAAGAGAATGGATGAACTTCCTTCGAAAACTAATAAAACAAGAAATGGAATGAAATAATAATGAAATGAAACTAGATGTCTTTACATGATCTGGGGTCACTTTCCGGAAGGGACCTTTCTCTTTCTCTCTCCATTTGCCCATCTCTTCTCCCTCCATGCTCCATGGATTGCTATTCCTTACAATCTTGGGACCCCATCTTTTTTTTTTAATTTGGTGGTGCTGGGGATTGAACCCATGGCCTTATGCATGAGAGGCAGGCACTCTACCAACTAAGCTGTATCCCCAGCCCTTCAACAGACTTCTTTTTTAATGCTTTTATTAGTGCACTACAGTTATACATTAATAGTGGGGTTCATTTTGACATCCTCATGCATGCGTGGAATTTAATTTGCTCCATTTCAGTCCCCAGTGCCTCCTCTTTTCCCTAACCCTCCTCCCTCCCCCAATTCCCCTTAGTCTATTCTACTGATAGGAAAACAGATTTCTAACAAGCCCACGTGATCACCCTCACGGTCAATTGCCAACCACTCCACAGACATAATCTCTACTCAGAACAAATTTCCAGCCGGTCCATGCATAACCATATTAGAACTCTAAATAAAAAGAAGTAGCACAGCTCCACCCACCAATTTCAATGGTTTTCACTTAACCTAAGTTCCCTTCAGTTCTTGTCCCCATAGTAAACATTTTTTCTTAAAACTGCCGTTATTTTTGCAGCTTCCTAAGCACCAGACATCCTGATAAGCACTTTAAATCATATCACCAGCAATGTTTTATTTCCCGAATCCACCCTTTTTTCTTTCTTTCTTTTTTTTTTTTTTAACATCTCCAACATTTATTTTTTAAAGGAATGAATTGAGAGGAAAAAAAAAAAACATGGGGCACAGAAGTATGGAATAGAAAATAAATACAAATGTAAGCTGTTTTGCTAATTGTTTTATAACCACGACAAACTAGTACAGAGAATTCCCTGTGCAAAACACAATAAATGTTCAAAGATCAAGCTGTTCCCTTAGCAAGGCTAAAGATTTCAGTCTCTGGTATTTGGAATTTAGGCTGCAGTCCTTATTTTTGGATGGATCACTGAGTGTGTGGCACAGTCTATGCTTTGAACCAGATTTGAACAGAAGAATGGCCACCTGGCCCAGGTAGAAGTAGATGAAGTGTTTGGTTTGGTGTGTCACATAACTACCGAAGGTCCTCCCCACAAGGCAGTGCCAGGTGGGGTTGAACTTCTTGTCAAACTCCTTCTTGATGTGGGCCGCAATATCGTTTTCTGTGTTATATTTCTCCAATGCCTGAGTAACGCACTCCACCAAACACTGCTGCATCTCTTCTGACACGTCCGCATTTTTCATCAGCGCCTTTCGGTCGGACCTGGTTACCGTGGGGCAGTGGCTGGGCGACTGCAACCGGCTCCTGAGGGAGGTGCTGGCGCAGCTCAAGCCCAGAGGGAGTTGCTCTCGCTACCGAAGCCATGGCGCATCTAAGCAGCCCCCCGCCAGCTGCTGCCGCCTAGTGCTCCCAGAAGCCACCCTTTCTTCTCTCCCCCCGAATTCCTTTCTCTCATAAAAAGAACTATCATTTATTGAGAACATACTTCGCGCCATACTATGTCCTCTTTTAATCCTAATGACCCAGCTTTTGTGTGTATGTGTCCCACCCCTCCCCCAATTCTCCAAATGAAGAACTGCTGCCCAAGGAGGCCCAGGGACTTGCCATGGGCCTCAGGGTAGTTAGTTTCCTCCTTTGCAGAAGGAGAAAATGTCTTGGTTATTACATCCCCATTTAGGTTTCCAGGGGCCAATTGGGGTTTGACTATCAGATCCTTCATTTTTATGGCCTTGGTGGCTTTGGGGTTTTCAGGAGCCATTGTCAGACAAGCCTTGAGCAAAAGATGCCCCTTTTTCCTGATATTTCAGACATCCTAAGGAGAGATGGAGGAGTCCAAACAAGAGCCAACGAATGAGGAAATAGTCATGGATTTGCAGAACAAATGGAAGTACTCCCGGGCAGCTGGGAAGAACTTCCAAAAAAGAACTTGCCCCAGAGCTGCAGTCAGCAACGTCAGCCCTCTGGGGAAGCGAAAGTGCCCAGGCCAAGAGTGGGCTGAGTTGAGTTTTCTGAGTGAGTTTCTTTCTGTTTTGTCTCCTGAAACAAAACCAAACTTGGATTGCACAAGCAGAACTTGTTGCGAAGCTGTGGGGATATCTGAAGGAAGCCTAAATCAGCAGGGCCTAGGAGAGGCCTAGAGCCAGAGAGAGGACCCATCAGAGACCCTCCAGCAGGTTGACCCTCGCTTGCTCTCTCTTTCAGCTTTCCCCTCTCTCCTAAACAGCCATCTGCTTCTACATGTTATGGCTGGTGATGGTCACACCTCCCAAGGGAACACCAGACTGAATCCAAACCCCAGGCCAGCTTTGGGGGGATGCAGAAACTCCACCCCTTCCTAACCCAGACCACCCACCACACCCAGCACACCTGCGTGAGATCCTTCCTCTGCTGGCTGCAGATGCTGATCTTCTGCCACCACCTGCACCACCCCAGGGATCCACTATGGGGGCTCAGGGGGGTAGAAGCCAGCACCTTCCTTTCTAGGGGTCTTCTGAGAAATTCCTTTCCATATGGTTCCCTGTCTATATTGTGAACCTGCTTGGGGATGGTGGTGTTCTACTCAGTCCCAGGGAGAATAGCAGAAATACTCTCACTCAGGGAAGGGCCAAACCACACCAGTCTTCCATCCCCCAAAATGGACACCTAGCTGAGATTCCAGAAGTCACCTGGTCCTAGTTTCTTAGTGTCTCCTTTCCTTTTGACTTACAGACTGCCTTATTCAGCTGGCCTCCAAGGTCTGTAGACATTCATTCTATTTCCTCCTTCAGGTCACAGCTATTCCAAGCTGGGCACTGGGTACAGAGGCAGAGTCCCTGTCCTCAGAGGCTCATGAGAGGCGGGGGGCAGCTAACCCATGAAAACAAGGGTGACCCAGATGTCCTCCTGGTTCTCTAGCCTACAGGCCACACTTCCTTCTAATGTGCAAGCAGTCACCATCTGAACCCTCAACCTGCAAGACCTCAGGAAAGTAGGTCTCTTACCAGGGTCCCTTTGCCAAGGATCTCTGAGAAAACTTACAGGCCACTCATTTTCTGTGGTTTTGTCTGCTGTATTGGACCCCAGGTCTGGACTAGGGGCCAGACCAGGACTTTCTCTCCCCAGGCTGCTACTTCCCTTCAACTCTTGCCCAATGTGAGCATATTCTCAGGGAACCCTAACCCCCTTCTCTCCTCTGTGCCCTCTTCACAGGTGACCTTGTCCAGTCTTTTGAATATCATCTATTTGCCAATGACATACAAACCTTTATCATGGACTCTGACCTGTCCCTGAGCTCCAGACTCATGTCCAACTGCCTGTTTGTCATCTTCACTTGGAGATCAGATAAGCAGTTCAGACTTAACTTAGCCAAAGCAAACTCTGGACTTGTGGCCCTGCCATGTCCAACCCAACCTGCTCCCCCTAAATGTCTCCACCTAAGCTGGCTTCCGTAGGTGGCACAGCGTCATTGGCTTAGTTGCTCAACCCACAAGCCTGGGAGTCACTCCTGAGTCCTCTTTGCTCAGACCTGGCAGCTAGCTCTGCTGACACCACATCAGGCCCTTTCCTGAATCTGCCTTCTTCTCCCCATCTCCATCCAGAGTCCCCTAGACCACGTGGTCATCACCTCTTGCCTAGGTGAGAGGGGTGACCGGTCTCCCTGCTTTCTTCCTGGTTCCCTGCAACCTGTTCTCCACCCAGAACCCAGAGGGAAAGTTTTTTTTTTTTTTAATATAAATACTCAACTTTCCTGCTTAAGTCCTTTTTGACGGCTCCCCATTCCATTTAAAATAAAACTCGATTTCTTACCCTGACTTACAATGCCCTACCTGAGTTGTCCTCTGCCTACCTCTCTTAGGTCACAGAATGCTCTCCTTGTCTCCCTCTCTCCCCCTCCCCCGTCTCTTTCAGCCGCACTTGACCTTCTCTCTGTTCATCAGAAGAATTGGACCCACCTCCACCCTTGGGCTTTCAAAATAGGTATTTCCTTTGTCTGGTAAACTCTGCCCACCTATGAGGGTTTTTTGTTTCTGTTTTTAGGTAGATTGGTTGTTTTGTAGATGTGTCTGCTTATGTGTGCGTGAACGCCTATATGCACACATGTCTGTCTGTCTGTTTTTACTAAACATGCATTAATGCTATAAAACCAATGGCTTTGCATATGGGCCACCAGGTTAGGAACTTTTCGCCTGAGACCAAACAATTCTAGACCATTGGGATGTTCTTTTCTCCCATCCTATTTTCTTAGCAGATGACAGGACTTTGAACCTAAAACAAATCACTTTGAAGTCTTTCTTAACAATGAAAAGACCATAACTTTGTAATCATAATAATATGAAAACAATATAGAATTTCAGGCCAAATCATTAAATAAGATTAAGGAGGCTCATATTGAAAGAATAGAAGCTACATTTAGCTAGAACAACAACACACACACAATATATCTTTCAGAAATATAAGGATATGTTGATAGCATGATTTTAGTTTTCATTTCTTCATCCAACAAATTAATAGCCTACTATCTGCTGGGTACTGTTCTAAGTGGTGGAGAATAAGCACTAAGCAAAACATAAAGTCCCTGAGACTATAGAACTTGTAGGGAGGAGTAGACAGTTTTTTTTTTAATTTTTAATTTTACTTGTCCTAATTAGTTGTACATGACAGTAGAATGCATTTATACATTTTGATAGGTCATACATAAATGAAGTATAATCTCTCATTTTTCTGATTATACATATTGCAGGATCATAACAGTCAAACCATTTGACCCAGCTATCCCACTCCTCAGTTTTTACCTAAAGAACTTAAAAATCAACATACTACAGTGACACAGCCACATCAATGTTTATAGAAGCTCAATTCACAATAGCTAAACTATGAAACCAACCTAGATGCCCTTCAACAGATGAATGGATAAAGAAAATGTGGTATATAAATATATAAATATATATATATATATATATATGTGTATACACACACATGATGGAATATTACTCAGCTTTGAAGAAGAATGAAATTCAGGCATATGCTGGTAAATGAGTTAGACAATATCATGCTAAGTGAAATAAGCCAATTCCAAAAAACCAAAAGCTGAATGTTTTCTCTGATATGCAGAAGCTAATTCACAATAAGTCGGGGACCAGGGATAGGGAGAACTGACAGGTTTTTAAAAAGAAAATATGTGATAAAATAATGACAGTGGATAGAAAAACCAAGGGTAGGAATAGAGTTGCAATAATTAGTGTGATCCAAAAAGACCTAATAAGGTGACATTTGAGCAGAAGCCTAAAAAACAAAAGGAAACTTTGCAGCTCTCTGACAGAGGAAACAGCGAGTGCAAAGGCCCTGTGATGGGGGGCGGGGGGGTGCCTGGTCTTTTGAAAAAGTCTAGGAGACCAGAGTGGCTGAAGTGGACTGAGCCAGAGGAGTGGTAGAAGATGAGGTTCAAGAGGTCGGGGACAGGCATAGACAGCTCAGGGTAGGGCCTACAGACTATTGTGAGGACATCGGCTTTTAATCTGCATGAGAAGTGATGTCACTGTAAGGTTTTGAGGAGAGAGGAGACATGATCTGATTTATACTCTGAAAAAATCATTTGGATTGCTCCATGGGGACTGGGAGTGGTGGGTAAGGGAAGATAGAAGCAGAGAAATTAGCAGGTAGCAATTGCAATAATTCAGGTGTCAAATAGTGCCAGACTGAACCTTGGTGATTGACTTGAGGTAAGGATTTAAGACGTGGTTGGATTCTGGATATAATCTGAGGATAGGACCGACAGCTTTGGTTAATGACTGTGATGTGGGACGTGAGGGAAAGTCAAGAAAGATGCAGTCGAGACTGCAGAACAAGACTAAGAGAATCAGGAATTCAACTTTTGAAATGGAAAACTTAAAATGACCATTATATATCCAAGTAATGTTGTTAAAAAATGTAAAGTGCTAGGCAAAGAAGACGCTTGATGTGTGCGTGTCCATGTGCGTGTGTGTGCACGTAGGTGTGTTGAGGTGAGACCCACCTCTGTCTCTTGGCTGTGTGATCTTGGCTAGCCACCCAACTTTTGGAACACAGAGCTAATCAGGCCTACTTCCCAGGATGTGATGGTCTTAAAGCATGTCTACAATTTTTTGACACTCTGCCTAACAAAAATAAGGCTTTTAATTCCTCTCTTTTTGCAAAAGAGCAGACAGTAGTGGTGACGGCCAACAAGCTGAATGCAGCAGAAGTGATGCAGTAAGACTGCCAAGCTAGGCAGATTCTAGCAAGCTCTCAGAGGACACTCACCCGGGGAGCCCACTCACTATGTTGTGAAAAGTCCAGCCACAAAAGAGCTCATACAGAGGTTCCAGCTCAGCCCCAGCTAAGGTCACTACCAGACTCTGCAAGTGACAGAGCCTGCAGGTGATCCCAGCTCTCCCAGCTAACATCAAATGGGGCAGAGGTGAGCTGTTCCACCAAGCCATGCCCAAATTGCAAGGCTGTGAGCAAAACGGCAACTGTGAGGGCTTTTTGTGCTCTGGAAAGACATCTACGGAAATGGAGTCATGGTCTGTAGATATCCAGAGCTACTCATCTAGTAACTCCAGTCAAGTTTCCCAGAGGAGGACATCCAATCAGAGAGACTGAGCCTTTCAGCACTAGGAAGGACCACCAGGACATCTGGCCCTGGCCTCCTCTCAAATCCAGTCTTCTATCAGGTCCTCTCATGCATAACTGGATACCACCCATAGAACTTCTTCAACGTGCTATACTCAGCTATGTCTGCTTCCCATCCCTGTTCTCTCTGTTCAAACTCCTTTTTCCTCCCCAGACCCCAGAAACTAGATTGGCAGATTTCCCAGGACTCAGGGATTTACTTCTCCCAACCCAATTGAAGGCAGGATCCAAAACCTTCCACAGTAAGAGCTTCTTCCCACTTCCCTAGAGACATAAAGTCTAGAGTCACTTCCCAGAAATAGGGCACAGTGACTTGAAGCAATGACTTCCTGGAAGACAGGAGAGAGTGGTGGAGAGAGGCCACCATCAGCTGCTGACAACATCCAGCTACAATGTAGCAGGGGGAAGGAGGTGGGACAAGCTGTGTGAGTTTGTGAACATGATTTTCAATGATCACATTATCTCCAGTCCTCTGTAAAGTGTCCCCACCAGGTTCCATTGGTTCCCAGGACATGTCTCACTTATGCTAAGAAAGAAAAACAAGTCCTTTCCCATAGTGGCCCTTCCAGTTTTGCTGATCCCCGTGTCCTCCACACTCCTCTGTGGACTGTTATCTCTCCTTCCAAACCCCATTTCACACAGCTGCTCCTGCTGGGCACAGCTGTTGTGTGCAGATGCCTCCGGCCACACTGCCAGGGACCGGGCAGCGGATGTTCCCCTGCCCCACTGCTGGGCACAGCATACACAGCTGCTGTTTCCTGCTGCTCTGCCAAAGGTCCTTCCCACACACCCCAAGTTCAGCAGCTCAATGAGCCCTCTAGATGATGTGGTGGAGGCAGAACAGGAGTGGATTTGCTAAGGCTGTTGCAGCAAAGTACCACAAATCGTGTGGTTTAGACAACAGGAAGGTCCTGTCTCACAGTTCTGGAGGCTGGATGACTGAGATCCGGGGAATCAGCAGAGTTGGTTGCTCTGAGGTCTGTGGGTCCAAGCCTCTCTCCTTGGCTGGTAGGTGGCCGTTTCCTCTCTGTCTCTTCACTCTGTCTTCCTTTTATAGTTTATCTTTGCCCAAATTTCCCCTTTTTATAAGCACACCAGTCATATTGGATGGCCAGTTGAAGCCACCTTAATGACTTCACTTTACTTGATAATTTCTTAAAGGGTCTCTCTTTAAAGGTTACCCTCTGAGATACTGAAAGGTAAGACTCCAACTTACCTTCCTATAAGTGACATAATTGGTCCACAGCAGGTTCCTTCTGTTTCTGTCACAGGAGTGACCTGGAGGCCATAGACCTCATTCATATGAATGAGGCCAAGTATCATTTGGACTGTACATTTTGCTAGCTCAGTTCTGCCCCACCCCCAGTCTAGGTGACTGCAGGGCTCAGAACCCTCACAAGGCTGCTTTGCCCCCAGTGTCTTCAGGGTTTCCAGCACTTTCTGGGCCCATCAAAGCTGCTGCTTACTCTACCTGTGGCATCATGACAGTATTCCAGGTGGACAGGTGCCCACATTGCACTCCCTGCCCTTTGACTTCCTCTTGATAAATTGCAACCTGCCATCCCTCTTGGATCAATGCTTGTACCCCTTTTCCTGGGCCTCACTTTTTATTCCAAAGAGGATAGAGAACAGATCTCCCTCAATCTTTACAGGGGAAACACTCCCAGGAGTTTGAGTCTTGGTGTGGCACATTATTTGGAGAGATGGTTTCCCAACCCAAATCCCCAGAGACATACAGATGCTGGATCCAGAGTCAGGACTCACCTTCATTCCTCAGACCCATAACTTGATTTCATCCTTCATTCCAGGCTCCTTCATTCACTCAGATACTATTTACTGAGTCCCTAATATGAATAAGAGACCAAGTGACTGCCTATATGAGTTTTCTACTGCTACTGTTATAAATTACCACAAAGTTGGTGGCTCAAGACAGTAAAAACGTATTACCATACAACCCTGGAGGTCAGCGTTCTAAAATGGACCAGCAGGCTGCATTTCTTCCAGAGACTCTAGGGGAGAATTCATTTCCATGCTTTTGCCAGCTTCCAGGCTTCATGTATTCCTTGGCTTGCAACCCTGTACCATTCTGATATCTGCTTCAGTCCTCATATCTCCTGTCTGACTCCGATCCCCCTGCCTCCTTCTTAAAAGGTCCCTCATGATTCCTTTGGACCCACCTATAGGTAATCCAGGGTAATCTTTCCATCACAAAATCCTTAACTTATATCACATCCACAAAGTTCCACCTACCATGTAATGTAATGGAGTCACAGGTTTCAAGGATGAGAATGTGAACATCTTTGCAGGGATGTGGGGTGGGGCTTATTCTGCTTAGCACTCTGGGGACCCCGCTGAATGGATTCCACTTTACAGTTTTTCCCTGCCTTCTGTCACTGTCCCCATCTCTCCCAGCTTGCCAGATGTACTTGTTTATATTTAAACCCAATCATGGACATAGTTCAAGTTCTTTTCTCAGGAGCTTCCTCTTCTGCTGCTGAGAAACTTTTCCTCCCTACTGGGAAGCCATTCCACCCTCAGAGGTATGGCTTCTGGCTCTACTCTTAGCCTTACAGATAAAGAGTCAGATACCCAGTAAGAATACTGCGTCCTTGGAATCCTGTAGACGTGCCCTGCATTCTTCCATTTGCCCCCTTCCCCACCAGATTCCCTCTCCAACCTTCTTCCACACCGCTGTAAGCCCCAGATGCTCAGCATTTAGGAATCACCTCAGTGAGCTCCATTGTTCTCTAGCTTCCTTTGGGTTCAGCCAATAGAAGCCCTGGCAGGAGCTTAGAGGACAGAAGAAGGCTGAGAGTGGGATATGTATTCTTCTGACTTCCCCCTGCCCTAGGGGATTTTCCTCCCTCAGCTGAAAATTGCAGTTCCTGATGGTGGCCTTTTCCATGAAGGCCCCCCTGAGTTCAAGCAATTGCTCTTTCCTCTCAGACCTTTGGACCTAGGGATGGTAAAGACTTTGCTGTCACTAACCCAGGTTCTGCACTATCTTTTGTGGTTTGCCTAAACTCTCTCCACACCTTTGTCAAGATCCTTCATTAGACTTTTCTCCAAGTACTCAGTGTGAGAATGTTAAATGTGTTCTGACGTGATCTTGAGTTTCACACTCCCCCAAAAGCAATTCCAGTGTCCCCCGTGCTTCACTGGCTATGGTTATAGATGAAATCATAATATTATTTAGATGTGGATGTTGGTATTTCAACTCCACGCCTGAAAGAGTGCAGGGACTCTGCTCCCTTTTAAGGTCCTAGAATTCTTGAGTCCCCAGGGAAATCTCACCTTCCCACCATGCCTCTCAGGACCATGCTGTGGACCAAGCCACCACTGAGAATACAACCACCCAGTTCCCTGGCACCAGGTTCTTCCTGAGGTCCAGATGCCATCCTGCCTTTGGATCTGTAAGACACCTCATACTTCGTCTCCAAACTAGATTGAACTGGCTTCAGTAGAGTCTGGATATGTGAGTCAAAGTCACATAACTCTGAACCTGACTGAATCCATACTTGGGTGCACAGATTTCTTCATTTCCTGCTCAACCATGTGCCTCTTCTGTGCCAGGAAGCTCCTCCCTTCTGGTTGGAGAAAGGAGCTCTCCGGCAGGAATGGCTTTTCTCCCCTCCTCACGAATGTAGTCACCTCACTGTCCATCTCCCTGCCCTCCTCTTGCCTCAGAGGAAATAATTCTCCCTCTGTTCAAGGCTCCTCTCTGCACCTTTGTGCCTGCCTGGTCCCTTTCTGTCTGCTGTGAGAGGTACCTTTTAGGTACAGGGTGCTAACTCCTCTCTTTGCCATATCTTCAAACTCTCCCATCCTCAAATAATTCTCTTTACCCAGAAATATTCTCAAAGTTAATAACAGAAGAAGAGAATTAAAGAAAGGGTCTAGGGTGTAGCTAGAGTACTAGGGTGTAGTATGGTACAGTATAGAGTAGGTAGAGTGCCACCTTAGCATACACAAGTCCCAGGTTCAATCCCTAACACCAGAAAGAAAGAGAGAGAGAGAGAGAGAGAGAGAGAGAGAGAGAGAGAGAGAGAGAGAGAGAGAGACCTCTTTTGTACCTAGATATGGCACTCTTTCTTCCCCTTCTCCAACTTACTCAAAAGTGTTATCTTATATTTCTACCTCCATATCTGCACTTCTCTTCTTTGACTCATTATGATCTTCAAGATCACAGGAATCTCATTTATGCCATTTCCAATGGGCACCTTTTCTCCCCTCATGTTACTGGCCTTTCCTACTGCATTTAGCTATTTAATGCAGGTTGAGTTCTTCATCTTCTCCCCCAAGAGCAGGGTACTGGCAGCAGGGTCTTGGGATTACTCTCAGAGGTTGCCTTTCCTCTTTCTTTTTTTCAACATCAGAGTTTTAACAGAGTTTTAACATGGAAACCCAGTTGGATTCTCCATTCGCTGTCTTCCCTGGCTGCTAGATACAGTGCTCTGATCACCAATAGGATGCGGGCACCCTTTGTGCTGTGAACCCAGAGATGGGAGCCTCAAGTTAAGGAAGGTAACATCAGCCTGCAAATCTGAGTTCCAGATGATTCCTTAGGATAGAGTCAGCTCCACTAGCAAACATACATCTCATTTAAGCCACTATGTGTGGGGACTTTTTGTTATAGCAGCTTAACCTGTACTCTACGTGATAAAGCATTGACTCCCAAGCTGGCAAGCCATAGACCTTTTGAAACCTTCCCACTCCCATCTAAGTTCTCCTGTTACACTGTCTTGTAGCATCTTGTACTTCTTCAAAGCACTTATCACAGTCTGAGACTAAATAATTGTGTAACATGGTGGACACTATTGGATGCTGTCCCAATAACTCTCCACCCTTCCTTCTTTTGACCTCACAGAATCCTGATTTTATTCAGATGTGCATTTGCACCCTCATTCAGACTTGGACTGCATGAAAAGGTAAATTTGACCAATTAGATTCTCTCTTGTAGACGCTGAACTGAAAAAACAAACAATGGACAACTTATCAAAAGGATCTAAAACTGAAAGGTCATAATGTAGAGAAAGTCGATAAAACTAGAATGGGCTGTGTGCAGGCGGAAGTGAATCAAAACTAAGGAGACCGGCCCGGGAATAGGGAAGAAGCAGGGTGTGTTGTGCATACTGCATCACCAGTGACCCATGCATCCTGTCTGCAGAGGGCCCACTGCCGCCTCAGTTCCAGGATTACCTCCCAGTCCCAGTTGCTGCTCTTGGCAACAATACAGCCTACCTTCAAAGGTTATTGTGAGATTAAAATTAAATAATGGGTATAAAGTGCTGGCATGTACCTCGTCTATTGCATTCAATGAAAGTAGATGTTGTTTCCCTATCATTATTTTTATCCTCTTCACTCAGCTCTCTCCCATTTGCCCTGTCCAAGGTAGAGCTCTGTATCTTGTCACAGACACAGTCTGAGAGCTGCTTCTCCGCAGGGCCTCCTGGAGCCAGGCCTGCACGTGTCTGTGGAAGTAGGCAGGCAAAGGAACGGCCTGTAATTGATCCCAGGCAGGGCTGGGCTGGACCTGTCTTCCCTGGCTGGGGCCTCAGGAAGCAGGGTGCTGTCTGATTTATGTCCATGTTGCACCGGGGATGACCTGGTGCCCTCTCTACGTGTTCTGGCATCAGACAAGGCCATAAAACAAAATTGGTGCTGCCTGTTTGTTCCTTTAGGGCCAACTTGTACACGGATGCACCCAGCTTAAGACAATCCCCGGCAGGATCTTCCCTGGGAAATGTTATTCTGTGTGGCCACCCTGTGCGGTCAAGCTGCTGGGAGTTCAAGACCCTTATCTTGGCCCAATATCCAGGGACAATGAACAGAAAGAAAAATCACAGTCTCATGTGCTTTCACGGCTTCAGTGACCATCTATTTGCAAATGTCCCCCATCCCACATCTTGAACCTGCACTGCCCTTCAGTCTCAGTCCCATCTATCCACAGTTCTGATGGACACCTCCTCTCACATGTCCCCAGATCCCAGTCTAAAGTCCTGTTGACCCGCCTGCCTGCTCGTCTCCCTGTTCCTCCTCCTCTGGTGTTTTAGTCAGCTTTTTCTTTGCTGTGACTAAAATACCTGGAAAGAAAAATTAGAGGAGGAAAAGTTCATTTGGCACTCATGGTTTCAGTCCACAGGCAGCCGACTCCATTGCTCTGGGCCCGAGATGAGGCAGAACATCAGGGCAGAAGGGCATGACAGAGGAAAGCAGCTCGAACACGACAATCAGGAAGCAGAGCGAGCCCTTGCTCACCAGGGACAAAACAGAGATCCCAAAGCACGCCCTCAGGTACCCACCTCCTGCAGCCAAC
Source organism: Sciurus carolinensis (assembly GCF_902686445.1). NCBI lineage: Eukaryota > Metazoa > Chordata > Mammalia > Rodentia > Sciuridae > Sciurus > Sciurus carolinensis. The sequence continues at coordinate 185,151,139 of NC_062213.1, forward strand.
CCTACCTGCCTACAGTTCATCCTTTCAAGCGGATTAGAGCACTGATCAGGTCCAGGTCCTCATAACCCAATCATTTCGCCTCTAAACTTTCTTGCATTGTCTCACTAACGAGGTTGGGGAGCATCTCATATTTAAACCATAGCACCTGGCTAGCTGCACACGTTGACTGAAGAAGCTGTCCTCTGGTCATGATGAGCACCTTTGTACCCCTCCTCTGTAGCCCTGTTTTGTAGGTAGGACACTTGTCACAGATTTACCATTATCCATATCCCTGTATATCTCCTTCAATACTCTGCAGACTCCTGAAAACAAAGAACAGGAACTGACTCATCCCCGATTTGTCCCTGTACCCCAGTGCCTACAGCAGAGCCTGGCGCAGAGGACCTGACTTTTGCTTCTAACTGAATGGCTGAATGAATAAACATATGAACAGAGATGGCCCATTTATCAAAAAATAAATAAATAAATAAATAAATCAGGGCATCGCAAGTTCTGCTGAGAATAGTGAAATTAGATAGTAGCGTCCTGGAGCCTGTCATGGTTGGAAATTCAGTGTCTTGGAATCTTAATCCTCAGATGCATTTGGTTAATGGTTTTTGGAGGTGGAGACTTTAGAGAGTAATTAGGATGAGATGAAGTCATGAGAGAGAGACCCCGTTACGGCATCGGTGGCTTTGTACCAAGAGAAAGAGAGATCCAAGCTAGCACACTTTTTCTGTCTTGCCTTGTGATGACCTCCACCATGTTACAACGTAGCAAGAAGGCCCTCAACAGAAGCTGAGCAGATGCTTATGCCGGGCTCTTAAACTTCCCAGCCTCCAGAACTGTGAGCTAAATAAATCTCTATTCTTTCTAAAGTATCCCGTTATAGCAACAGAAAATGGACCAAGAGTCAGAAAAGACCTTATTAGTTGCATGCTCTGAGCCCTTCCATATAAGAAACTGAGATCCAGAGAGATTAAACAACTGAGTTGAACAGGGATTTAGTGGCATAGCCCTTGGCCCAGTCCCCAAACCTCCTAACTTCATGGTCCACAGTGCCCTCCTCTCTTCCAACATGCTGAGCTTAAAGTCAGTTCTTCACAGACTCCTGTGCTTGGCTTCCAAAAATAGAAGGAAGGTTTCCAAAAATAGCAGAGGGTATTCTAGACTATTTACAACATTTTATTAAGGGGATTGATCCACAGTAATAAATAAATAAAAATAAAACAAAAAATAAATTAATTAATAAATAAAAATAAAAAATAAGATGAACTTCTCAGAAATGTCCAGTCCCAAAAGCAAAGCATAATATCATATGACCTATGGCTCTCTAAATTTTAGTTTCCTCATCTGCGAAATGGCAATAATAGCAGTACCTGCCCTGACAAAATGCTTGTTTTCCTATTTTAGGCTCTTTCAGTAGATTATACTCTTATTCCCTATGATTTTATGGACTCTCGGGAAAAGGATTACCCATCCCTGCCCTTGCAAGGAGACTTTGCAGAGCCTCTCTGTGAAAGGAATATACCTTACTGGCCCTTAGTGCCAGCCTAGGTCACTGGTTTTCCTTGTCCAGTGGAATGCGAACAGAAGTGACATATGCCACATCTCAGCAGAATTTTTAAGAGTCATTGCAAAACTCACCCATCACATTTTTTCTTGTCTTCAGGTTGATGTAGGGCAGCGACTTCAGTCCAGAACCTAAAATGTAGAGACGTGTTGAACAGAAGTTGACCTGCAGCTGTCATTTAACATAAAAGTGGAAATAAATCTTTGTTGTTGCCAGTCATTGAGATTTTGGGGTGGGTTTCTGTAGCACAGTTTCGCAACAGAACAGTCAATTAAAAATCTTTTGGTTATTATATAAACAGAATCTTCAAGGAGAATTTGAAAGGGAGGATGGGATTTATGGTTGAAGAGCTCCATAAAATGATCAAATCCCAGGTAGTTCTAATGAGAATTAGTGTTCAGGGTAAGCTGCCATAATAAAGAGACTCCAAAACACAAACCTTAAATAAGATTCATGTTGACTTCTCTATTATGAAAGGGTACAGAGGCAAGCGGGTGGCCCAGGGTTGCTAGGCAGCTTTTCTTTAGGAGGTTATCCAAAGATCCAGGTTCTTTCTAACTCATTGCTCCTGCTGGCCCCCGTGTTATTAGTCTCATTTACAACATGTCTGCAGCCCAGACTCAGGATGGAAGAAAGAGAGAAAGTAAGGGCAACCAGTGAACCTTGAAGGATGTGACGGAAATGTTTTCCACATCATTTCTGCTCACAACCCATTGACCATATTTTACTTATATGGTCATTTCTAATAGAAAAAGGCTGGGAAGTGTAGTTTCTAGCCAGGGAGTCACCTGCTCTGATGAAATTCAGAGCAGGCCTCCTAATGATAGAACCAAGGAGGAACTAACTGATTTAGTGTTGACCTCGAACTGGCTCACACAAACTCATGAGAGTCAGTTGCATGAATTTCCCCAGATACTGTATTCCTGGACATGAGCCTTGAAATCAGCCTGAAGGAGAGTATTTACACCACAGAAATTGGCAAATACTCCAATCTGGGCTCTGCCCCTCCCACACCCTCCACCAAAATGCAATTCAACGTTTGTCAGCACTGAGGACAGTGGATGCTGGGAGGCAGTTAGCAATATCTGTCACAGCCAAGCCAAGTCTTCTTGGTGTCTTTGCTGCCTTCTCTGCTCTCTCTGACCAGCATCCCCACTTTCTGCTCTGCAAGCAGCCCTTCTTTTCTCAAATTCATGAGGGTAGCTCCTCTGTTCTGACTTTTCCCTGGTCTAAAGATTGCCTGCCCTGGGTCAGTTGTCTACCATCCTTGGTCAACTCAGTTCTGCCCAGGACTGGAGGAGCTCTCTCAGGACAATACATAAAACTGATTTAAGAGGATCTTGGGCAAAACCAGCAATAGAGGTAAGTACTGTGTACTGCTGAGAAGGGAAAGCTCTTTCCTGCAACCTTACCATAGGGTTTAGCTTGTAGCAGGCTCTCATTGTTATGTTTTTCTAGTATTCTTTTGTACCTTTTGTGACCATATGACTGTTTGGTGAAAGATGTGCTTGTTGAAGTGATAGGAAGCCTTTGGCTGTGCCCTACATTACAAGGGTATTGTTATAGGGTATAGACAGGACAGGAGTGATTTGAAGAAGAACTGAGGTCCCTACCCTAGGAAAGGTGGTTGAGTGAGCAGGGACAAAATCATTGAGGAGGAAAAAAGAACACCCAGACTTTAGAGTCAGACAGATGCAGGCCCAAAGTCCAGCCCTGTCCCTTCTCATTGGGTGACCTTGGTCAAGTTCATCTAATGCCATATTCTTCATACATGCCAGGCCCCTGTAACTTGGCAGCTCTTCCCTCAAGTCCTTCTGAGGCCTCCCACCTAGAATCAAGTTTCTGCATGACTCCCTGTGCACTACCCTGGTCTTTTCTGTAGCACTAATTAAGCATTTGGTAGTTCAACTTGAGTAGCCCTTATTTGAAATACTTGGGACCAAAAATATTTCAGATATTGGATTTTTTCAGGTTTTGGAATACATTGCATATAGTATCTTGGGGATGGGATACAAATCTAAACATGAAATTCAGTGGTTTCATATACACTGAATACATATAACCTGGAAAATTATTTCATACAACATTTTGACTACAACCTGTCATATGAGATTAAGCATAGAATAGTCTACTTGTGCTATCATGTTGGCATTCAAAGTTTCAGATTCTGAAGCACTTCAGATTTGGATTTCCAGATCAAGTATGCTCAGCCTGTATATGTTTATCTACTTTCCTCCTAATTTTTCATCTGTCTCCTTCCCAATCCACACTCTCCATGTTCGTTTTGTTCAGCACTGTGTCCTTGGTACTCAGCCCGAGTGCCATAAAGCTGCTACTCAAAAAGTCATCCAATGTATGAAGGACTGAATTTAAAAAAGAGCAAAGTTAACTTCTCTAAACTTTATCTGTAAACAGGGAAGATATTTAAAAATTCTGATGAGTAAGGCAGAGGCAGGAGCATATGGGAAAGCGTGCCAAGTTTCTCAGCCTGAACTTTAGAGGCATGTCCTAGAGGTTCCTGCTGGGTCAGATATCAATCCTTAGTTGATAGAAAGTATAGAAGTCTTGGGGACCTCAGGAGAAACTGGGGCTGCCAAGGAGGGTTAAGAAGGGAACTTAGAAGGCCTGGAACAGTCATCAACAGGAAAACATTTCACTAAGCTAGCCAGCACTTGAGGCTATACTGGTGCAAAGCAGCTAAAGGTCAGCCACATCTGTAAAATGGAGGAACAGATACCTAACAGAGCACAAGAGGAGTTGGAAGAGGTAACACACATCAGCTCCGTGGCATGTAGAAGAGACAGACCTAAAGTAAAGGAAACCCTGGAACCTTTCATAAATGCTAGGACACAAATAGCTGTGCTCCACCTTTCTGCTCCTCCCCAGCCCCAAGAGAGACAGACTCAGTCCTCATCGCCAATTCCAGTTGTGTAGGACAGGTCTGGCTCAAGGTGGAGAGACCCTCAGTGCCCAGGAATTGTGAAGAAGAAGGAACAGACCAGTGTTGGACATGAAGGTGGCAGGGCAGGTTGTGTCTCAGGAGAGTCCTCTGTTACTAAAGGAAGTTGGAAATAGGAGTCCCTCCCATGAAAGCCTGGCCAGTTCCCCAACTTCCATTCAAGATCCCTCTGTGTTCTTAAAGTTCCTGACCCCAAAATTTCAGAGGCTCCAGAATTTTGGTAAGGATTTTGGTCTCAAGATTCCAGACCAGGCCCCTTAAATTTTCTTCTGTTTGAGTAGTCTTTGGGCATAGACATCTTGAGTTGTTGGGGTCCTTCCCAAATGGCACCTGCTACATCTGTCTTACACACAGGAGGGATTACTATAAGGATAAAGAATGAGTCACAAGACCCAAGGCTGGAGATGGTACTGGGCCCCAGGATAGGGAAGCAATTTCCAAACTTAGTTTCTTGGGAAATCTGAGCAATGGCTCTCCTTTTCTTCCTCACTACATATTGACTAGTTCCTTCCTTTTTCTGGTATGCAAGATGGAAAATATCCACTGCCAACAGCTTCTGCCTATATATCATCTCCTTACAAGAGAGGAGCCAGAATTAGCAGAAAACCTTTGGGGGCCTGGAGATGGGATATGATTGGCTCAACATGAGTCAGATGACATTATCTGTGTCTGGAGTGAAGTGCAAAATCACAGGTATATTTGACTACTCTTCTTCCAACCCTGTAGATGCAAGAGGGGCAAAGCCATTTCTAGAGATTTTGCACAAACAGTAGACATAGGTACTTTTTTCATGAGATTTTCCCAGTCACCCAACTAGAAAATGGAACATTGTTATGGTTTATATATGAGGTGTCCACCAAAAATTCTTGTGTGAGACAATGCAAGAATGTTCAGAGGTGAAATGATTAGGTTATAAGAGCCATAACCTAACCTTATCAGTGAATTAATTCACTGATATGAATTAATGGATGGTAACTATAGCAGGTAGGGTATGGCTAAAGAAGGCGGGTCTTGGGGGGGCACCTTTGGGTGAACAAAGCTGTCTCTGCTTCCTGGTTGACAGGTCCTGGGCCACATTCCTCTGCCACACCCTTCCACCATGATGTTCTGCCTCACCCTAGGCCCAGAACTATAGAGTTGGCCAACCATGAACTGAACCTCTGAAACCAGGAGCTAAAATAAACTTTTCCTTCTCCACATTGTTCTAATCAAGTCTTTTGGTCACTGCAATGAAAAGCTAACTAAAACAAACACCAAGTCTAAGTGACTCTTATGCTCTTTCCATTTCACTCCACTTCAAGATTATGAAATGAAGGCCATTGTGCCTCCAGGACACCAGAGGTGAAGCTCAGAGCCTCAGGATCCAATGAGGGTTCAGAGAATTGAAGGTGGTATTTTCAATACTGGTTTCTCTACTGGAATGTAACCTGGAGAGGACTGCCTGAATCTAACGAGAGGCCTGGGAGGTAGAAATACTCAGTATTTACAGAACAAATGAACAAATGAACTAATGAGAGAAGGAGGGAACAAAGAATGGTGCCCCCGCATCTCTTACAGAGATTGATTTTAAAATAAGAAAGATGACAACAATAAGTAACACTTCTTGAACCCTTAGTATTCTAAGACTTTGCAGATTTTAAATCTCTATCATAAAGCCAATGAACTGAGTATTATTATTCCCTTTTATGGATAAAATACCGAGGCACAGAAAGGTCACAAAATACACCCAAGTTCACTTCGCTGATGGCAGAATCGTTATATATCTAAGCAGCCTACTCCAAAGTCTCCCCTCAACCACTGCATCTCACCATCTCCAAGATGCCAGCAAATACCTGTCGTAGGGAATCAGAATCTGAGGGTGGGCATCAGATGATTCTGATGCACGACCATAACTGCACCTAAAACTGCCAATCTAAAAAGCAGCAGTAAGCCTGGGGCTGTGTGGCTACAACAAACTAGGCCGTTTCGACTCTTCTGAGGTTTATCTGATTCTATGAACATAAAGCCTGATGAATAGTGACTGATCATATCATCTTCATGACAGGAGAACTCAAATCCAGATCAATAACAAGGAATCCTCTGGGAACCCTCGAGCAGAAGGCCTGCCAGAGGACCTGCCTAGGACATGTCTTCCCAAGCAGTTCCAGTTAGCCAGCCTCTGTCCTCGGTAGTTGACTGGCCGTACCTGCCCCAGTTCCTGGACTTTGATCTCCCATCTGACCTCCTTCTCACCCCTCCTCTGATCTGGCAATTCCTGCTGGGCTGACACCCTCTCTGACCCCGGGGCCTGCCCCAGTTTTCCGCCTCGCCGCTCCAGGCCGACACCTTATCTCTTGACAGTTGAAGCAGGACCATATTTGTATCAACCACCAATATTAGAATCGAGATGCCATCTCTTCTAATGATGTTGCGACAAATGGAATACTCATGTGACTCTAAGAGTGGAATTCAGGTATCTTAAACCAACTCAACACTGTCACTGAGCATGGGATGTAGAAACAGTAAGACAGAAATAGTCTTGGGCACTAGCTGGCACATGTGCTTTCATTTATGGAATATATGCTTTTTTCAGGGCCAAATCCATGATGGCTACTGTATTAACACTGGGGGCAAAAAAGACTCCTTGAGTCTGCCCCCAAGGAGTTCCCTGATGCCCAATTTTGCCGTTGTATTTAGAGATGATGTTTTTGAGATCAGGCAGTTAATTGAACCCAAGAAAAGAAAGGTTATCAGATTGCACTTTTGGAGAGGGGATGTTTGTAGCTTCATCCGAGGCTCCAAGTTGCTTCAAATACTGGATCAGATGATGGACACTTGGGGAAATTGATAATGCCTCAGAGCACAGTTTTTAAACACTTAGATCTGTCTGTGCATCAGAGGTTCACCTAGAGGGATGGGTAACCTTCCTAGAAGGTACCAAAAGGGCTCAGGAGTGGGGTTCAGGGTACCTGTTTTGTTCCTGGCTATATACTAACTTGATATCTGATCTTAGACAACTCACCTTCACTCTCCAGACAAGTTTCCTCAGACCATGTAGTTTTTTCTCTCAGTGCCCAGCTCCTCAAAGAGTATTTGATAAATATTTAGGGAGTGAGTAAGCAAATCTCCAGTCTTTTCCAGCTCTGATGTTGTAAGTCTATTAGCTGGAGACCTCTGAGAAAGAATGGAATTGACCAAGAAGAAAAAGGTAGATCCCCTTCCTGAGGGGCTCTTGGTCACAGCTCTGTCCTGTCAGAGTGATCTGCCCCTCATGAACCACCTCTCCTTTCTCTTTGTCCCCATCCTTCATTTACTATGTCCTTTCCACTCTACCCCAAACATATTGTTGTGGGTTGAATTGTGTTTCCCCCCAAAAAAGATAAATTCAAGTTCTAGTTCCTCAGTACCAGTGAATACGACCTTATTTGGAAATAGGGTCTTTGCAAGTTAGGGTGGGCCCTAATCCAGTGACTTGTATCCTTATAAGAAAAGGGATGTATGATTACACAAATGGTATGCCTCTACTTCATGTACAAACAGAGAAATAAGATGTACCCCATTTGTTTACAATTAAAAAAAAGAAAAGGGATATTTGGACACAAATGCACAAGCAGAACTCCACGTGACAACAGAGGGAGGGACTGAAGCGGTGCATCCACAAACCAAGGATGCCACAGCTTGCTAGTCATCACCAGAAGCTCGACGTAGCATGGAACAGATTCTGCCTCTGAGTCCCAAGAAGGAATGCACCCTAGTGACACCAGGTTGTCAGACTTCTGGCTTCCTGAACTCTGAAAGAGTGAATTTGTGTTGTTCTAACACCCCCAGTTTGTGGTAGTTTGTCACAGAAGCCCCAGGAAACTAACACAATGCCATTATTTGGAGATCAGACTACTGATTAATATTAACAGAGCTCTAGAGAGCGCCAGTGGCCCTGCTATCTCTACAATTATACCCTGAATGTGAGTCATTGTGTCTACTGTGGATCTCTGAAACCAAGAAGCCTGGCTCCCTCGTGGGGAAAGGATGAAGGAAGGCTTCCACATGATTATTATCTGGAAAAGGATGCTGGGGTGGGGAAGGATTTTTTCCCCACTAGGGACAAGCCAAGAATAAGGAGATTTCATCGCTATAAGAGGATGTCACAGTCATTTATTTTCATTCATTCATTAAATATATATGAAGCACTTACTATGCCAGGCACTGGTGGGTGACAAAAGAAAGGGTGTAGATGGGTGGGGAGGAATGCTAAAGAAATAGAACACACATTCCTGAGGACTAAGAGCCAAGCTGGAGCTGGAGGTTTGTATGCAGCATGACTTGGGGATCAGATGGTCCTGGTTGGGATCCTGGCTCTACCACTGACTTCTGTTGAGATCTTGGACAAGCTTCTTAATCTCCCTGGGCCTCAGACTTACTGCGAGGATTAATAAGATGATGTACAGAACAGAGAGCAGGATAAGTGCTCAATAAATAGTCTGGAGAGCAAAGGTATTCCCAGCCACAGTTGAGTGAAAGAGCAGGGTGATTTAGATCAAGCAGGACCCCTGTCCTGTTCAGGTCCTCATGACCTCTTGCCAGATACCATCCAATTGAATGTTCAGAGCAGCTCTGGGAGGAAGTTAATCTCATTTTATAAATAATGAAACTGTAGCTCAGAGATATCAAGCAACTTAACCAAGTTCATATACATAGCAAGGAATGCAAAATAGAGTGCTAAGCACACATTCTTCCTATTCCTGAGGGACATTTACATGGAAGTCAGAAGGGGCTAGAGTGCAGCACATCATTTGGGAGAGGGTCTAGGGCACTTCACTGAAGACTGCGGTGGCCTGTATAGAAAGCACATTTACTAGACTTAGATTTTTGTTTAATTACTAAGTGCATCTCTAGTGCTTACCATAGAATGTCCTAAGCACTTTATGTTAGAGCCTAAAAAATGGGCACTCCTGTTGGTCCCATTTCACAGATGTGCATATTGACAGAAAGAGGTTAAGCAACTTTCCTAACATAGTACAGATGTTGAGTCCCAGAAGCAGGATTCACATCTGGTTCTTCAACTCTAGACAATGTTCTCAACCACTCTTCTATACTGCAACATCTTTGTAGGGATGTCAGAGCGTGAACATAGTAGGGCACAGGGGAGGATTGACTCACCCCCACCCCAAACACACGCAAGCTGCCCTTTGGTGTTATTGCTGCCATAAGACCATAAGTAATTTGACCCTAAAGGGTGAATGGCAGGATGGGGGCTGTTTAGTCCTGGAACCCTGAGTCAACAGCTTCTCATCCCTGGTCCACTTCCTGAAAGCTTTTTGCGCCTCAGTTTTGGAAGCCCTTTGAGTACAAAGAGCTCATTTCCTGTGGCCAGGAAAGACGGGACAAGTTCCTGATGGCAGCTCATCTCCCTCATTAAGGCGCTCATAAAAGTGTTTCAAGGGGGCTGACTTATGGCTCCACTGTTTGTCAAGATCCCCTTCTGCAAGGAGCCACTCCGGTAATTTGGTGCTAGGAGATGTGCAGGAGAAACCAGCTCCTTTGAGTCCAGGAATTATTTATGGCCCCAAGAAGAGAGAATGACATTTGGAGAGATAACAAGGCTTCACCAGCACAACAGGCTATTTAATACGCCACGAGGGATGGGAGGCCGCTTCAGAATTCCAAAACCAGTTAGGAAGGCTTGAGAGATGCTGTACATGTGGGTTGTCTGTTTTGAGGAAAGTTTCTGGGACCATAAAAGAAATGACAATAGCTAACAATTATGATAGTTCACCCCTAGGCCAGTACCTGTACTAAATGCTTTTGGTACATTAATTCATTTAATTCTCACATTCTTCCTATCTTATTCTACAAATAAAGAAATTGAGGCACAGAGAGGTTATATAACTTCCTTGAGATCACACAGTCAATGAGTGGCCAAGTCAGGATTTTAATTGAAGTACATCTGAGTCTGTTTGTGCTCTTAGGCATCAAATAGTCACAATTTAGGAGGAATTGGGTCTTAAGTTCAGTCTAGCAACATGGAAAGCATATACACACACATGCACACATACACAAACATATAAATTTCACAATTCTTTAAAATGCCTATATATTTTGACATATTTCGCTTGAGACTTGGGGTCCCATCCAGTAATTCATATACAGTACTTTAGAGAGCTACTGAGTTAAACATGTCTATAAGCAAATGTTGGTGCTTTTAAGCTACTCTGCCTCTAGGTAAACTATGGAATCCTCAGGGGTGAAAACGAAGAAACAGAATTCTAGAGTACACCTACCAACCTAGAGACTTCTCTTTCAACATTTAGCCTCTGTAACTTTAGCACATGTCACTTGTCACAGATATATTTGCTGTAGAATTAAGAGATGAGTTTATACCTTGAAAGTTCAATTAGAGAAAGGAGTTCTATTGTCCAAGCCTACATTAAATGACACTGGTATAATGAGACTCCAGGAGGCTAGCTTTGGAGCCAGACAAACCTGGATTTGAACCCTAAATCTGCTATTTACTAGCTATGTGACCTTGGGCAATTTGTTTAATATGCCAAAATTTCTTAATCTGTAAAATGGTTATAATTATTACACCGAGTTGAGAATACTGAATGTAAAAGTTTCTAAAATTGTCAGTTTGAGAATATGCAAATAATAATAATTAAACCTTAGCTCTTAATAGCTATCTGACCTAAGGCAGGTCACATCACTTAAGCTTCATTTTCCCTCATCAGTAATGTGGCTATATCTGTTCTGTCTGCTAACTTCAAAAGTCATTGCAGGAAACAGTAAGGAACTGGACAGTTCATGTTTGAGGATTTTCTCAATTGCTTGGGATACCTGGAATTGTGAAGAGGTGTTGGGAGACCCCTGCTGGAGAAAACACTCAGGAGAGTCCTGGGCCTGAAGTCCAGAAATGGGCTCAGATCTCCACTTTTACCGTTTGGTGTGGTTATGTGACTTTGGATGAATGACCTAATCTCTCTGAGGCTCCGCTTTTCCTAATATCAAGTGAGGTTACTAGTACAAACTTCTCAGGGTTACCCAAAGAATCGTATTCTGCAGAAAAGTATTAAGCATGTGATTAAGTACTCCGTATTTGCTGAATCTGAATCTCCTTGGCTGACCCAAAATCAGTCCCTTTCCATACGTGGGGTGGGAAAAGTACGACGTACTGCTAAGCGGAGCTCAGGTAGAGATGTTCCCGGGGGCCACCCGGCTGCCCACTCCCCCGCCCGCCCAGTCGTTGCCATGGCCACCGGTTCAGGTCTGGAGCAGCAGGGAGGTGTGTTCAGCCCAATCCCCGCCTTTCCAGAGTGACTATTGGCTGGATCAGCCACGTGACGGCGCTGGTATGCTAATATATGGTAATAGATCCCACGCCCCTCCTCCCCGGGCCGCGTCGGAGTAGCCAGCAGGGTGCGCGGCGCCGAGCCGAGGGGGCGGGCTGAGGGGCGGCCCCCGGGAGAGAGCGGCCAGGTGGAGGAGGAGCACGAAGGCGACCGCAGGTAACGGGCGGGCGCGTGCGCGCTGGGGCCGGCTAGCTGCGGACCGGCACCGCGCAGGGGACTCCTGGCTCCGCGCTGCCGGCTTAACCCTTTGGGCACCCAGCTGTCACGGAGCAGCGGGGCGCGGCGGCCGGGCCCGGCTGCGCGAGGCGGGGCATTGCCGCGGGCACCGGCGAGCAGGCGGCGGACGGCCTGACCCGGGATCCGCCGCGTGGGGACCGCGCGGAGACAGAGCAGCCCGAGCGGGCGACTTGCTGACCGCGGCACGCCGGGGTCCGGGACCCAGCCGCGAAGAGGGCTGCGGCTAACTCTGGGGCCCGGGCTTGCGGGAGGCTGCGGGAAACCCGCTGAAGTCCTGGCACTCGCGCGCTTTAGGAACCAGGGGTCCGGTCCGGCGCAGAGGCCCGCCTCGGCGGCAGCCAGTGGCCTTAGCGGCCTGCGTCTCCTCCGCTGTCCCGCAGAGTATGGGGAAACCGGGGATCGGGCCTGACCACGGCGCCCCCTCCCCAGCCGCGGCCTGACAGTCCAGCCGCCGGCGCTTTTGACCCGGAGTCAAGCCAGGGGGAGGGCACGGGACGGGAAGCGGGATCCTGCGGGAAGAAGACAAGATTGGTGCGTGGGGTCACCAGCCAAGGGAACCCGGTTGTTGGTACTGGGAGGAGAGGACAGTCCCCTTAAGGAAAAACAGGCCCCAAAGTATGAAAAGGAAAGATACCCAAGAAAGGCACTGGCCCCTTGTTTTCTGTGCTGGGTGATGACCTGACACCCATGGGAAAAGGTCACTGCTGGACATCTGGATCGGTTCTGTCATGTACAGAGGAAGCAGCTGTTTTACGTGAGTTTCTAACATTTCTTATAAGGCAAGGTTTAAATTCATCATTCTCCCCACCCCCTCCTAGGTCTGCTACAGAAGTGACGTCTTTTAATTATTCCCCCTCCCCCAATTCACCAAGACTAGTGCAGCTTTAGGCTCATAGTATAATTTAGCTTTCACTGCAATAAAAATGGTAGGATGGAAGATGTGCCACTAATATTTAGTTTGCCCTGGGAATTTTCTTGTTAGGGAAAATGTTTCCATCTCCCATGGTGATGAAAAACCTACTAATGTACCAGTAATATCAATAGGTTTTCCTTTATGAGTCTAAAGTCTTTTCTTCAAAATCAAGGGACAATGTGGTTACACATGTAAAGTACCAGGAACCAAATTGATTTTTGCAAATGAAGTGCAAATTGCACTTCCGTGTTGCTCTTGATGTCTTTTATCACACAATAAACACTTGGTGTATGCCAAGCACTCTGTTATGTCTTGGGGATGCAGTGATAAATAAGATAATTAGTCCTTGTCCTCAAAGAAGTAGTGGGAGAGACAAAATTGTTAGTAAAAGTGATAGCAGCATAATAGATGTGTGTATAAAGAGCCATGGAAGCACAGCAGAGGGAACAATTAACTGTGTAGAGGATCAGGGAAGAATACTTTTAAACAAGATGATAAAGAATGAATAAGCGTTTGCTTTGCAAAGAAGAGTGGAAGAACATGAAGAACAACCAAAGCAGAGGGAACAGTGAATGCAGCCACTTAAAGAACGGTTTCTCTGGAGAATGGCTTCATATTGTGTAACTGGCTTTTTCTCTTCCTCAGTAACATAACTTTCCAAATGTTACCCAGAATGTCTCAGTTCTTACCACAATTTTCCAGTGGTATTTGTTTTTCTCCCTTATATTTTCCCTTCATCAGTTTTTTCTGAGCCTCATTCCTGGTCTTTGTCATCCATATCTTGCAAAAAAGTGTCCAACAAGTGGAAGTAGAAACGGGGTAGTTTGCAAAACCTCCGAGGTAGAGGGCCTGAAAACTGGGCACTAGAGCAGCATCCCTGGGCAGATCTGAGGCATACAAAAAGAGAAAAATGCAGTTCCTAGCCAGGGAGAAGGCTGGGTGTCAAATCTGTGAGGCCTAGGGAAATTAGTAATAAAATCAGAAACCAGAAGGATCTGGATCAGAAGAGGATCAGATAGCGCCAGGAGTCAGGGCAAGTCACTGGGGGCAGGCCATGAATCACGCAGATGTGATAGAACCCACTGCGGTGTAGAATAGCTGTAGTTCTGACAACTTCAAGCACCTGTGCAGAAAAGGACTTTGCTGGTCCTTGGTAAACTATTTCTAGTGCTGCCTCCCTTCTGTTCTCTCTCCCACCTTACTACTATCCTCTTCTCTTAATCCTAATTTCTACCCATGATTCACTTTTGTAGGATTTCTTTTACTGAGGTCTTAACTAAGAGAGCAGAGAAAATCCTATTCTCCTGCCTTAGCATGTATCTCCAGAACTATAAATAGTCCATTTTACCTCATAAGCCATCAACTAGCCAGCCTATTTTTACTTTCTGGTTATTTAGAAGCAGAGCACAAGGGTAGGTGCCAAAGGTGTAAGGTGGACCTTATCCCCTAAGCTCACCTAATGTTTGAGTCAGTAAAGTCCTTTTAGTTTTACTTAAACCAAAACTCATTTTTAGAATGAACTGTGGAGAGTTTCTGGCACATATTCTGTTGTGAACTACATTATAGATTAAGCTGTGTAGAGAAGGTTAACACAGGGGTGACGTGCCTAATGTGCTTTGTTAAGATTGACAGTTTTGTGAGTGCTAGAAAATCATGCGTAGTTTTTAAGCAATCTTCTAAATCAATATATTTACTGAACATCTGCTTGTGTGCAAATACTGTGCTGTATTTGTGCTTAGGGGGAGATAGGAAAATGAGAGAGGTGGTATAGTATGGGGTTATTTTCATTTTAACTAGAATTTAGATCCCAGTTCTACCAGTTACTTGCTACATCACTTGGGGCAAATTGTTTGACTTCCATTTCTTCATCTGTAAGAATACCACCTACCTCATACAGTTTTGAGGAATAAATGAAATCACAAAGATAAAACAATAATTCAGCACATTTTTGAAGTGCTAAACATGTGATATTACAGGACTTGAGAAAGAAAAAGATCATCATGCTGGTTATAGTGGTGCATGCCTATAATCCCAGCTACTTGGGAGGCTAAAGCAGGAGGACTGCAAGTTCAAGGTCAGTCTTAGCTGTTTAGCAAGACCCTGTCTTAAAACACAAGTATTACAAAGAGCTGGGAATATAACTCAGTGGTAGAGTACTTACCTAGCATGTGTGAGGCTCTGGGTTTTTTAATCCCTAGTTCTGGTGAAGGAGAAGGAAAAGGGGAAGGATAAATAATCCTGAATTATCTTAGGGCTTCAATTTTTAAAAGAAAGGGAAGAGAAGAGAAAGAAAGGAAAAGATCAGCATGGGCTATGGACTATGGTTACCAAAGAAAGCTTTTTCAGAGCCATGGTGAATTCTGTTGGAAGAAAAGTGGACAGGATTTCCTGATAGGAAAAATAATGTTCATTGAACATAAGGTGGGAATATAGAAGAAAGTTTCAGGCATCAGTTAATGAGGTTAACCAGTCTGGCAAGATCAAAGCATCTAAGTAGAAAAGTTGTGAGATTGGAAGAGTTGGTTGAAGCCAGATGGTCACAAGCACTGAATGTTGAACTAAGGAGTTAGGACTTTATCCTGTAGATGACAAGAAGCAGATTTTTGGTTAGGAAAATGTGAGGTCATGAAAATAATATTTTAAGAAGATTCTCAACCATCATATGGAGAATAGACTTTAGTAAGAAGAGAAAGAAAATTTTACAACCAGTTAGTAGGCAATTTAAAGGATGTTAGTGTGAGGGATCAGGAATTGAATTAGGGCGATGCAGTGAAAACAAGAAAAAAATGGGTCTAATAGAAATTATAAAGGAAAAATGAACTAGACTTTGTGACTGATTGGATATGGAGGACAAGAGATAAAGTAGCATCAAGTGTAGTCTTGATCATAAGCAAAGGATTAGCAAAAATAGGACAGAGGAAGGAAAGCCAGGAGGAGAGGAAGGGACGCTAAATATCCTGCAAGAATGCTGGACTTCTCAGTGGACATACCCCATAAGTGTTTGGAATTTGGGGGCTAATGTTCAAAAGAGGGTAGACAGGAAGTTGTATGTAAAGAAGGTAATAACTGAATTCATATGATTAGTTGGGTTCACCACTGATTATGGCATAGAAATAGAAGTATGAAGAACCAAGGACTGAAGCTTAGAGATTAGCCACACTTAAGGATAAGGAAAAGAAATGGAGTTAGTACAGCAGAAAACAAGAACTATCAGATAGGCAAAAGGACTCATTTATTCATCTAATGTGTGCATCCTGTTCACCACCATTTGTTGTGCCCCTTATGAATGCACGGCCATGCTGCTAACCTTGAGAGTGCAATATCACAGAAGTCAAGAGAAAAAGGCTTTCAAGCTGGGAAAATTGATTAGCAGTATGAAACTATACAGAAAACATGAGAAACGTCCATTATGTTTAGGAGATAAGAGGTTATAGTAACTTTTCAAAAGTAATTATTTTAGTGGGGGACAGAGAAGCAAGAATATTAAAAGCCAAATAAAAGAGAATTGTAGCATGAGTTGCAGATAACAAATGGAGACAGCATGCAGATTGCTCTGTGTATGTTTGGCAATAAAAGGAAGAAAAAATAGGAACATGGTTAGGGAAAGCAGCAGAGTCAAAGAAAAGGTTTAGTCTTCCTGTCGATCATTATTTTGTTCTAAACTAGTGTTCTCTTTCTTTCAAGTCCTTGACAGTCAACAGTTCATTTCTTTAACTTACTGCTTTAATAACTACCTGTACATTGTCCTGAACAGTAATAGTATAGTTACCATTTATTAAGTGCTTAGTATGTACTAGGCATTGTGCTAAGTTCTTTATATATTCTTTTAATTATCCCATTTAATCCTCACAAGCTGGATTCTAATCACACAACCTCTTAGAAACATGGAGAGGTGAAATAAATTGCCTTTGATCACACAGCTAATGAGTGGCAGAGATAGGATTTTGATCAGCTGTGACTCAAGCTTTTCTACAGGACCGTGCTTTGCTGCCTCTGAAGGCAGGGCCAGCTTCACAGGTGTGCAACCTATGAAGTCTCGCAGGACGCTGTACTTAGAGGGGCCCTATGCCCAACTTAGTGCTCTATTGTTGCTGGCTTGCAGTTTTAGTGATTTTGAACAGGGGACCCTGCATTTTCATTTTGCACTGCGCCCCACAAATCATGTAACCATTCTGGCTGGGGATATCAGTGCTGCCTACAGGTATAAGCTGGGAAAGTATGCCATGCTGTAGCCTTTATTTTGGTCAAGTGGCCCCAAGTCCTTGCTGTGTCTTGATACACAATCACATCTTCCTGTCTTCCTCTCATTTTGGTCTGGTGGTATGAAGGGCAAAGGGAGATATTTTGAACTTTAAGTGGATGCCCAGTCAGTATGAAAATTGAGAATGAAGAGACAAGGAATTATTTACTCAAAATGACTTCTGGAAATTCATCTGTTATATTTTAAGGGTATTATTTGATAAAGTTATAATCCTGTGCTGTTTTACTCCCAATGTAAATAAAACTTGAGTTTATTTCTGTTTCCTTTGTAGTCAGTTGTACCCATGTGCCTATGGAAAGCTAAGGAGACCACTTTTCAAACCAGTGAAACAAATTGGAGTTGGACAGGTATTCTGTGACTTGATTGTCTCATCTGGTGCCTTTTTACCCAGACTGCCACCACCCTTTCACTCCCAAAGCACAGACTGTCCTGTTTACCACAGTGTCTGGATTGTTCACGTTCCTCTCTTGCCTTTATTGCCCATTCTATTACAACTTCATGTACCCCTGTGGACCATGAAAAACAGAAAAACTTTATTTTTTTAAATGTTCTTTCTTTTTTGCCTTTGCAGTCACTACTTGAAACTGACAACAAATTAAGTTTCTATGGTTTTAGTGGTTATTGTTCTCTTGAAAACAGTTTTTACTCATCCTCTTGCTCCTCCTATTTCTGAGCTCCCTGAGTAATGATTTAACCAAGTACCCACCAAGTCTTGACGCCACTTGACACTAACCAACCACTTGACCAAGTCCTATGCCAGCCAACCCATATTCCCTCATGGAGGAAATCAGACAAGACTGAGATTGTGTTGCCTCCTCCCCTTACCTATCCCCTTCCTGTTTGGAGTGTTTTCTCTCCTACTCCCAACATGGACTAAGTAAACCTAAGAGTATGTGAGATTAAAAATATGAAAAGATTTCCGGAGCAGTATAACCAATGGCATACATCATGAGGCAGTTTAGGTGGCTAGGTGTTCTCCATATTCTCCTGTTTGTGCTATGGTATTGCTGCATAAGAAATTACCCAAAGTTTATCAGCTTAAAACAACCAGTTTCTTTATCCTTTAAGGCTCTATTCAAGCATTACCTCTCAGAAGCACGTCCATCTTGCTTTTTATGAATTAGTATCTTTCCCCTCTGGTCCTCCTTGTACTTTAACATCTCATGATAGCATTTGCCACATTTTTATAATTTCTAGGGACTATGTCTTTTTCATACCTATAGCTCCAATTTCTAAAACTATTCCTTGAACATGATAGATGCTCAATGAATGGTTGTTGACTAGTCTTAAGAATAACTCCTGCTTTTCTTATCTTTTACTCCACTCTTTAGAAAACTTAGGTATACTGCAACGTATCCAGCCTTGTGCCCTAGGATAAATATATCTTTCTTCCTCTCCCCCTCTATAGACTCTTGTGTCATTGTCATAGAAGGTAAAAATGTAAAGGTCTATGCCAAGGACTTCTTGACTTGGAGCTCTCCGACTCCAGTGAGGACTCAGCCTTGTCTAACTCTGTAAATCCCTGTGCCACCCCTACTCTAAAACCAGTTCCAGCTCTCATATGAAATCAAAGTCAACATTCGTTCCCTTTTCAAATATTTGACTTGAAGCTTTACAAAGGCAGGGTCTGTGTCTGAGTTATTCATTGCTGTAGTTCCAACACCTGGCACTAGTAGCTGCTTAATAAATACTTGATGGGTGAATTAATGAAACTCCATTCTTGAAAACTCGCCCATTCCTGTTATCCAGGTACCGATTTCTGAGCCTTAGGCCTGATTCATCATCTCATTGGCCTAGACTTTCTATCCTAATCCTTAACTCTTTTCTTCAGTGTTTAACATAGCTTACTTGCTTACTTAGAACTAAGTTACCTCATTGTCTCTTGGTCTTCCTAACTGATATTGGCCAGATGCACTTAGGACAATATTCTTTTCTTTATCTCTAACAAGAAACATCCAGCATAAATATTAAATGTGTTTTAAAATATCAAACTAAAGAGAATTACACTCAAATTTCTAAAGTGAATTGATCCTTTTTAAGAATGAGTTTTGGGCAGAAACCAGGTTCTAAACTTTTTTGTAAGTCTGTTGGACTGATTGACTTGTAAGCTTCAGCAGTTCAATGCAAATTAATTTTTATACCAACCAGTGAATCAAAGGAGGGGAGGGAATTGAACGGGTGTGTAAATATGGTTACCAGGGCAATTTTTCCTGACAGAAGAGAGAACCTCACAGGAATTTATACAGTCCTTAAGAAGCAATGTAACCTGATCTTCCTCTGTTCTTTCTGATGGGAGAAGAACATGAAGAAACCATAGGTGCAGATAAATGGGGCTTGAGACTTTTAAAGAGACCCAAGGAGTAAGTTCTCCAGGGCTGTAGAGTTCTTCAGGTCACGTGACCACTATCATAAGGCTCCTGTTCCTTTCAAGGAACCATCTGGAGATGCAGAATTTCTGTGAACCCATCTCTAAAATAGTATTCCTTTATTCAACAATTATTTATTTGGTATTTTCTAAGGTCCATTGCCCAGAAGGGAATATAATTGTAAGAGGTTGATAACTATTTGGAGGTATGGAGGTAATGGATCACACCTAGTGAATGTTCCTTCAATTTTGCTGTAAATTACTTCTTTGAATAGAGGGGGGATGTGGAATTACTTAAACATTTAATGTTTTATCAAAAATAAAGTTTGTCTTCTGTAGAAAAACATGACACAAGTGTATCTTGTGCCTATTTGTGTTCCTCAGTCATCGGTCCTGAGAAAAGCCTAGCTCACTGATTTATAAAGCCTTACCCTAAAGTAAGGTTCCTGTAGTGCCAGTGTCACCTTTATTGTAGATGCAGTGCCAGGGAAAGACAAATCCACCTCCTTAACTGCTCACATCACAAGGGACTCTCCTTATTTTTGCCCTAAATTGTTGGTGGATCGAGGACCTAACATCTTGGCTGCCAGGTATGATTGAAATGTGGACCCTTGGCCATCTCCGAGGCCCACCTTTCTCTGCTGCTTTACTTTTCTTTTCACTTCTGTTTTGTGTTTCATCATAAATAAGGTTGGCATTTGTTTGAAAAACATATCGTTTTAAAGCCTTTTAATCCCTTCATGTCCTAAGGTTTTGTTTGGTGCCTGCGAGCTTTCACAGGCCTGCAGGGAGACAAGAAGTGGAAGCCAGAATGCCTGGGGTCCAGCCTGCCTCTGCCCCTGCTCAACTGTGACCTTCATCCTTCTCGTCTCACTCTGTGCTCCCATCTTCTTTTATATAATGGGGATAATCATAGCTCCTGCCTCAATAATTATGGAATTATATAGGTTAATACAAGTAAGCTGCATAGAAAGCACTATGTAAATTTTCCTTTTTACTATTTCCTGTGACCTCCCAGATAGTGAAGTTGAGTCCCTTTAAAGGAAGAGAAAGTTGGGATGTATAAAGGTATAATGGCTTCCCCAAAGTTGTCCAGTAAGATTGAGCTCATTACTCTTATCCTTTGTTTAGCACTGAAGTTTCCTATTCCACGTGTAAGAGAGAAAGAAATGGAGAATTGGAGTAAGAGGGAAGACCTTGACTTTTGGAGCATTTTGAAATAGAAGTTACTTCACAACAGACACTGAAGCACATGGAAATGAACTTGCTTCTTCAAAGAGTGAATGTGAGAAATGGTTGGAATAAATATGATAGGAAATATTGTTTTGAGTCAGGTCTGTAGTATATCCAGCCCAAAATTCTGTCTGATTGTGATAACAGGGACTATTGGATGACAGTCCTACAGCTGCCCATCATGATAGGGGTGAACTTACCCGTCCCTCACAGACTTTTAGTATCCCGTTCTCTCTTGTTCACCTGAATATATGTTATATTTCTATTTTTGGCCTTTAAATCTATTTATTTATACAAAAAGCATCCTTAAATCTTCCTTACCTCATTTTTATGGATGCAAAGATGGTCGCAATCCAATCCATAGGTATCTAAAGGACAGACACGGAAATTGTAATTATGGTACTGTAATTAGTGCCATTATAGGAATATGGGCAGGAGGTCTGACAGCTTACTGGAGTGATTACTTGGCTCTACATAGAACTGTTAGGAACATCTTTCTGGAGAAAGTGACTTTTGAGATGATGACAGAGGGATAAGGAGGGACTTTCCAGGCCGACTAGAGGCAGTGTGTGCTGAGGTATGGCGTCTGTCAGCGAGAGCGTACGTGGGGAACTCCAAACAACCTGAGAGGATGACGCTGGAACGTGAGCAGGGTAGTCACAGAAACCAGGCCTCAAATCCCAAAAGGCTGGGCTCACCAAGCCGGGAGATGTAGACTTGACAGTGCCACTAATGCACCTCAAGAGTGGCATGACCAGATCTGCCTTTTAGGGAGATCACATCAGCGGTGTGAGGGTGGTCAGGACAGACTCATGCAGTTAGGAAGGGACTGCTAACCCAACTCCTCATCCACTGTCGGAATTTTTACTATTACATATGGATATTTGTTCATTCAGCCCTGATTTCTTGATGACATGTCAGGTACTGGGCTGACTGCTGGAAGCACTGGAAAGAAGCGTACCATCCAAGTCACAGAGCTGCTTGGAGTGTTTGGTCCTAAACACAAACTTCCTGAAGTTCTCGGCTTTCCTGCTCTGTCCTCTGCTTCCTCTCAGTCCCCTGAGCTGCCTTGTGTGGACCTTGCCCGTATTCTTCCGGATTTACTGTCCCTGTCATAACTCCCTCCTCTCAGCCTCAGCCTTCGTCTCCCTAAAGTACAAAGTTCTAATCATTTAATAAATTCCTATAGAGAGTGAATGAATCCCTTGTTTTAGATTTCTGTTACTTTAACTCTTTTTTTTTTTTTTCACTCCTTCCCCAAAACCTCAAGTACTCTAAGTATCTCAGCCCCCTTTGTCACTCATTAAACTCTTTAGGTCTTAATTCCTGTTCTGTGCTGACTTACAGATTGCTCTCTAAATTATTTTCCTGTTCACAATATCTTCTTTGCCTTTTCTGTGTGGCACCTTTTACTCATGGTGTCACAGTTCCCAAAGTTAGAACTCCTCTGCTCCTGAAATAAAGAAGCCGAAGGTGAGGTGCTATTTACTTAAATAGAAGATGAAGTCATATTAGAAGTGGCAGTATTATGACATAATAATAATTGTGAGTACAATTTGTTGAGCACTGATGTTAATCGTCTTCTAGGACATTCCATGAGCTTTATTTAATCCCCACAGCAACTCTGTGAGGTTCGTTAGTCTTCACTGCCATCATTAAACCTAGTTGCTCCCAATTTTCTTGATTCTTACTAGTGGTCTTACAAAGCTGTTTTATTTGAATCACAGGAAGGCCAAATTTGTTTCCAGGAATGCTCCTCCTCTCCAAAGTTTGTGATGAGTGTCACAATTTTGTAGATTTGAGTTTGCATGTTCACATTATATAGAGGCGTTACAGTTCATTGCTGGTGCTGTGCTTACAGTTTGGGGACCTACCTCCAGGTGAATGGACTACTGTGGAATAGGTTTGCCTGTACTAATAGCTTTATTATAGCAAGAGCTAAATATCCTTTAAAAACAAATGTTGTTTATGTCGTCATTTCCACACTAAATCAATCCACCCCTAGTGATGAGCTAGTAGTCTGAATAATGATCACCCAAATATGGAGGGTCCTAATCCCTGAAACCTGCAAATATTACCTTATAAAGGAAAAGGATCTTTGCCCGTGTGATCAAGTTAAGGATCTTGACATGGGAACATTATCCTGGATATCTGGGTAAGCCCTAAATCAAATCACAATAGTGCCCTTATAAGAGAGAGGCAGAGGGAGACAAAGATGAGGAGGAGGCACTGTAACCATGGAGGCAAAGATTGGAGGGATGTAGCTATAATCAAAGGAATGCTGGCAGCTATCAGAACCTATCAGAGGCAAGAAAAGGGTTCTTCCCTAGAGCATCCAAAGGAAGTGCACCCTGCTGACCCCTGCGATTTTGGCTCAGTGAAACTAATATTGAACTTCTGACTTCCAGAACTGACAGAGTTTTGGTTTTTAGTTTTTCGTTTTTTGTTTTTTTAGCCTCTAAATTTATAGTAATTTCTTATGGCAAAAACAGAGAACAAACACACTGAAGATAGTCACTATTGTGCTGCTTGGTTCCTTGTGAGGGTAAATTGTTGCGACCCATGCAACCAAACTCTGGGGTCTGGCGCAACCAAACTCTGGGGTCCCGCAAGAGGCGAGGGGGATTGGAAAATAAAGATTCACAGACACAGATCTTGAAGATGAAGCTGGGATCAGGTGGAGCCTGCTCTCTGATGGAGATGCAGATCTAAAGAATTCCGCCAGCAATCTTTATTTATATATGTCTTGTTATCAGGTTTAAGACTATGCAGGCATTATTCTTTGTATTCAGCAACATTACAGAAACTAGGACATTTATGTAGCTTTTCCGTAGTAGCAATCCACAGTTGCAAAGTGCAACGTTAGGAGCTTAGTGTATCTCTCAAGAAAGTCCATTGTTTAAAGTTGCTATAATGTAGGCAGGAACCAGAGAAGCAGGGCTGGTGAAACATTGTGGATGTCTAATTGTGGTTGTCTAGCATAAGGATTCCTTCCTTCCCGGGAGCTGTGTGCCTGAGATCAAGGTTAGAACTGATAGGGTTCTTGCACAGAGCCTCCTCATGCAGAGCCTTGCTACAGTAGCTAGGCATCCTGTGCCCTTGCACAGAAACATTCCCAGGAACCAGGCATGCCACAGCCATGAGGGCATCAGAGACCCCTGATCTCAGTAACTGCTCTCCCATCCTCCGTCACTGCACTCAGCAGTAAATATTATGAAAACAGGAACCAACTAACATAACGTGGACAGTAATTTCAGCCAACACAGATGTAATGCTCATCATGTTCTAGGTTCTGGTATGAGCAATTGAAATGTATTTATTCATTTAATCCTCATAACAACTATATGAGGGGACTTCTGTTATTATCCCCATTTATAGATGGAAAGTTTGAAGCACAGAGAAATTAGTAACTTGGTCATGTGACTAGAAAGTGGTGGGACTGAGACCTGAAGCCCAGCAGTCTGGCGCCAGAAGTCCGTGCTGTTGAGCACTGTGCCACACAGGGCATTACACATGGGAATTAGTCAACAGAGGACACGCGGCAGTGTCTAAAGTCTGCTCACTCCTCTGGCCACTTCTCTTCTTATGTTTCTGCTGTGTTTGCAGTGTTTGTCCTCCTTCCACCTGTCCTCTTTTACCATTAATATCTTTTTGTCTTGTTTCAATATCCTTGTGTAGTTTTGGTATCAGGGTAACTCTTGCCTCAGAGAATGAGTAGCTAAGAGTTTCCTTCTTTTTCTGTTTTCTGGAAGAGTTCATATAGTGATTCATTATATCTTTTTTTCTTTTGATACCAGGAATTGAACCACCGAGCATTTAACCACAGAGCCACATCACCAACCCTTTTTATTTTTTTGCTTTTGAACCTAACCTCAGCCTCCTGAGCTACTGAGATTATGGCATGCACCACCCTGCCCAGCCCTTTTCTGAATATTTAATAGAATTCACCAGTGAGTCATCTGGGTTGTCTGGGCTACTATTTGTCTTTGCGGAAAGGTTTTAAGTCAAGAATTCAGATTCTTTAGTAGATTCAGGGGTATTCAGGTTTTGTGTCTTTTCCAAAAGTTTATCCATTTCACCAAAGTTGATTTATTGGCAAAATACTTTATAATAGTGTCTTACTGTCCATTACTATCTATAGGATTTCTTTCATTACTGCTATTGATAATTTCTGTCTCCTGTTTTGTTTCTGATCACTCTAGCTAGAAGTTTTTCGATTTTATTGATCTTTTCAAAGACCCTGCTTTACATTTCATTGATTTTTCTCTATTATTTTTCTTCTATTTCATTAAAATTCTCATTAATATTTCTTTTCTTATGCTTAGTCCGTATGTTATTTGTTCTTCTTTTTCTAGAGTCTTAAGGTTTGAGACCTTTCTTCTTTCCTACTGTAGGTATTTTAATCTTATAAAATCCTTGCTTTAGCTATATCCCATAAAATTTTTTCTGTCATGTTTTTATTTCATTAGGTTCAAAATATTTTCTAATTTCCCTTGTGTTTTCTTCCTTGACCCATGAGTTATTTTGAAGTGCATCGTTGGTTTCCAAACACTAGGAATTTTCCTGCTAGCTTTCTCGGTTTTAAGTATGCTTCTGTTATGCTCAGTTAATGTATCTTTGTATGACTTCAGTTCTCCCAAATTTAATGAGACTTACTTTTTGGTCCAGAATGTGAATTCCATTGTCATTAGGTAGAGTGTTCCATGCATCTACATTGGTTAGTAGTGTTGCTCAAGTCTTTTGTGTCTTTATTAATTTTAATGTCTGCTGGTCTATCAATGACTAAAAGAGGAGTTGCCCTTCCCACCTTTTAGTTCTACCCGGTCTTGCCTTATGTGTTGTGTTGCTAGGTGCATGCACGTTGGGATTGTATGCCCTCTTGATGAATAGACCCCTTTATCATTATAAAGAAGGTGAGCATATGATTATCCCCATAGGTAGGTGAAAATCATTTGACAAAATTCAGTACTCAGTCATCACAACAACTCTAAGCAAACAAGAAGTAGAAGAAATTGTCCTCAATTTCATAAAGATCATATAACAAACGCCTACACTAACATTATGTTTATGTAGTGAAAGACTGAATGCTTTTCCCCTAAGATTGGGAATGGCATTTAATTGTTTACTTAATATTGCATTGGAGGTGCTAGCCAGCACAATAAAGTAGGTAAAAAAGGCCTAAGTTTTAAAACAGAAGTAAAACTGTAAAACGATCTTCATTGACAGGAAAAATGATCGAATTTGTAGAAGATCCTAAGGAATCTACTGAATCAACTACTCTTAGAATTAAAGTGAATTTACCAAGGTCACACGATACAATAACACAGAGAGATTAAGTAACTTGACCAAAGTCACAATATGACAATTTCTTCCTTCTAATTGGAATGTTTAATTATATTTATATCTGTCATAATATTAGTATGGCTGACTTTAAATTGATGGGCTTGCATTTTTTTCTGTATATCCTATTTATTCTTTCTTTTATATTTTTTTCTTATTCTGGATTGAGTTTCTTATTTATAACTCCATTTTATCCTATTACTGCCCGTCGCCTGCTGTAGTTCAGATCTGAGATGTCCCCAGGGCCCATGTGGTAAAGGCTTGTTCCCTGGCATGGTGCTGTTGGTAGGTGGTGAAGACCTTAAGAGGCGGGGCCTAGTGGCAGGAGGTGGGTCATTGGTGATGTGCCCTCAGAGGGGACGTGGGACCTTGGTCTACTTTCTCTCTCACTCCCTGTCACTTTCCTGCTATGAGATGGTTAGGCTTCCTCCCCCACATGCGCCCACCATGATATACCTTGTAGCCATGGTCTCAAAGCAGTGGGACCAAGACCTCCAAAACCATGAGCCAAAATAAAATATATCTTTCCATAAGTTGATTATCTCAAGTATTAGTTACAGTAATGGAAAGCTAACACATCGCCTATATGTCTTTATCGATTTTTAGTGATTGCTTTCATGTTTATAATATACTTCTTTTATTTATTCATATGTTCAAATAATATTATATCACCTGTATATACTGAAAGTACTTTAAAACTACATGCTTCCATTTACCCCCTCCTGTCTGCTGTTGTCATATATTTCATTTAATATGCTATTATTTTTGCTTTAAATAGTCAATTTTTTTTTTTAAATATCTTAAAGTGGGAAGACAAGTCATTTATATTACCCACCTATGTACTGTTTCAGACATTCTTTATTTCTTTGTGCTATTGTGTCCTGTGACCTTGGTAAATTCACTTTGGTTCCAAAAAGTTTTGAGTAGCTTCTTTAGAATTTTCTATGAAGTCAATCATATTGTCTACAAATAAAAACAGTTTTACTTCCTCCTTTCTAATCCTCATGCCTTTTTTAACCAACCATTTTAGATTTTGTATTTTGGGGCAAGGGATGCTCATCCTGTATTTCGTTTTTCTGTTATCAATTTCCTTTTAGCTTCAAGAACTTCCTTTCACACTTTTAGTAGTGCAGTTATGCTAAAATTATTTCCTTCCATTTCTTTCCAACATTTTCGTCTGTCTGAAATGTTCTATTTTACTTTCATTTTGAGACACAGTTTGCTGGGTGAAGAATTCTAACCTGGCAGGGTTTTTGTTTATTTGTTTGTTTGTTTGTTTGTTTGTTTTGTCGTAGTTTTCTGTGGGGGAGGTTATTTATTCCAGTACTTTCCTGCCTACCAGTTTTCAAAGCTTACAAGAAATCTGTAATTTTTATCTTTGGTCATTTGTAATGTGTCTTTTTCCCTGTCAACTTTTAAGATTTTCTTTTTATCACCTTAGCAATTTGATTATGATGTTAATTGGCATCATTTTTTTTAAAATTTATTCTGCTTCTATTTGGGCTTCTTGGATCAAATGTAGAAATGTTTAAATATTTAATATTTTTAAAAATTTTGTTCCTTTCCTCAGATATCTTTTCCTTCTAGAACGCCTATCCCAAAAATATTAGATTGCTTAATGTTGTCCTACAGATCACTGATGCTCAGCTCATTTTTATTCAGTCTTCTGTGCTTCATTCTAGATAATTTCTAATGCTATATGTCGAGTTCATTGGTTTTTTTTCTTCTGAGTTCTAATCTGTTGTTAGTCTCATTCAGTCTATTTTTTTATTTCAGATGTTGTACTTTTAGTCACTAAAGTTTAATTTCAGTCTTTTTTTTACATTTTCCATTTCTCTTGTTCTCATACTCACATATTCAGCTACTTCTCAAACACTTAGAACATACTTCCTAAAAATATCCTAATACTTTATGTGCTAGTTCTCATCCCTGTCATTTCTGGGTATGTTTTTAGTTTTTTGGTTTTTTTTTTTTTTTTTTAATCCTGATTAAGGGTCTTATCTTTTCATTTTTCTGAATGCCTTGTGATTTTTTATTGGATACTAGGCATTGTAAACTTTATATTCTTGGTTGCTAAATTCTGTTATATTCCTTTAATTAGTTTTGGCTTTTGTTTTAGAATACAGTTTAGTGACTTGAACATAAACGATTTTCAGCCTTATGTAAACACTGGTCGTTGGTTTGCCTACTCCTTTCCAATACTCCTCAGTAGTTTTCTCTCAGGCATGTATGGATTATCCTTAGCCAGAAGCGGCAGGGGGCCTGTCTGTGGGACTCCAGGTGCTTCTCTTTCTCTCTCTTTCTCTCCATCCTGTTCTTCCCTCCCTTCCCAGCCCTTCTCTCTAGTTCTTTGTTTCACATTCAAGCCACTTTGCCCTCCTTGATCTCTTTTCTCAGTCTCCTCAACCCAGGGAAACCCCTGGACTGATTGGGTACCCCATTCTGCATTGCATCCTGGAATGGCATTCAGGCACCAAATGGGTACACTCATAGGGCTCACTTAGTTCCCCTTTTCCCAGAGATCACTGGCCTGTCAGTTAATGCCTGGAAACCACAGCTTCTATAGTTTGTCCAGTTTTTCAGTTGTGTATGGTAGGAGGATGAATCTGGTTCCTACTTCTCCATCCTCTAAGTAGAAGTCTCTGACGTTTTCTAGGGACCTTACATATTGACAGTAGATTCCTTTCTTTAAAGAACTCTCATCATAAGACATGGCTTTTGAATAGTTAAAAAGTAGGTCTGTACTTAAAGTAATAAAAATCATATATCCAAATAAATCAAAATAGGATTTAGCTGGGGAGATAGCTCAGCTGGTAGAGTGCTTGCCTTGCAAGCACAAGGCCCTGAGTTCGATCCCCCAGTACCGCAAAAAAAAAAAAAAAATAGGATTTAGGAGATTTCAATCTTCCCCTCATGGCTATCTGTCATATGACTAGAGACTAATTCATGGCTATAGAATTGCAGGGGGTTGAAAAGGAATTTCAGAAGAGGGCTAAAGTAGATCAGTTTGTGATTTACTGAGGAACCATGGTTGTTCAGAGCTGAAACCAGTCACTGAATCTTAGCTACAAACCCTTCATTGCCTTACTGTCTATTTAAATCCTTTGTCAGTGTTCTGCAGGGTTTAAGCATTTATTTTGATGTCTCATCCCAATATTTGAACAAGGAGTAAAACACTTAGAACCACTGAGATAAAGATCAAAACCATAGTGAGAAGGTCAGACAAATTAAATGCTAACAGTGTTTAAACTGTGGCAGTCTCTACTAACTACTGTCTGATACCAGAATTAATATTTTTCTCCAGATCCTTGCTGATCACACTGAAAATAAGTGAGTCTAATTATAATAATCCATTCTTGGGCTTACTTATGTGGAGCAATAAATCAACCTCAACTGTTAACCTTCGGTGTGAATGTGTGTGGTGTGCACATGTGTATGCAAGACAGAGAAAGCACACATGCAAGTCGGCATGCTCCCTTACTTATTTAGCATCTTAAATATGTCAGATACCTCAGTCATCATGACAACCCTGTAAATTCAGGTTTTTAGGTTTATATCTCAGACATACCAGAGATATGAGATTCAGAGATACTAAATGGCAAATTCAAGTTTTCCCACTGCACCACGCTATCTCTTACAATGTGGTGCAGGATTACCATAAGTCGTATCATAATTCAGCTCTCAACAGACCACAGCCTTGGGCCATGCATCTTGCAGTCATATACCCTGAGCCACAAGAGCCATGGAAAGACAGGGTTGGATGGATAATCAGTTTCTTTCATTAGGAAAATAATTTGAAGTTTATAATTTATATGCAGCAGATCAAAACAACAATGAAGTAGTTAAGACAGTACATCCTTTTCTTTATGTAGGCCAATTTAACTGAAAAAGACTGATGCAGGCTCAACACTCTACTACATGTTGCTAGACAGGCTTTCAAGTTTGAGGTTACAGTCACTATTAGCAAAGTCTGTGACTGTACGTTTATCTTTTAAATTTATGATTTTCATAAAGACCTTCACACTTGAGACTGTGCCATGGAATAATTTTTCTGTTGCTGACTTCTAGCTGTGCCATTCTGTGTAAGGTCCTACATCAACTACAGGTCAAGTAACCCTTATCTGAAATGCTTGAGATCAAAAGTATTTGGGAGTTTGGATTTTTTTATTTTTTTATTTTTTTGGATTTTGGAATATCTGCATGTAAATAATGATATATTTTAGGGAAGGGACCAAACACTAAATATGAAATTAATTTTTTGTTTCATATACACCTTATATATAAAGACTGAAGGTAACTTTATATAATGTATTTAATAATTTTATGCATGAAACCAGGTTTCATGGTGTGGAATTTTCCACTTAGGTGTATGTCAGTGTTCAAACTCTTCAGATTTTGGAGCATTTTGGATTTTAGATTTTTGGACAAGGTACACTCCACCTGTACTTTGCTTGCTTGCAATCATCTTGATTTTGCTCATCATGTTCAAGCTGCCTAGGGTTCCTCCTTCAGCTTCTCTCTGCCTGTATTGGTGTCCAGTGTTGGTGGACTGCTGTTATTTCAGGACTTCAGAATTAGCTAGTAGGTTCAATGAATGCTTATTAATTTAGCAATGCTAGGTATCTTATTATTTCCATTATTATTAGCACAGACAACCTAGTGTGACTAATCCCATACAGGTTTTTAAAATTGTTTCTGCATTTATCAGTGAGCATGCTCTCTTTCATATTCTGTTTTCTGGTATTAGAGATGGGTTGAGCTTGAATTTGTTATTTATTGGGATAGGGAACAGTACGGGTACATATATCTGGCACTGTATTCATTAGGGGTTTGTCTCAGTGTGAAAGGTGCTGACCCGTGTAAGGATTATATCTACAACACTGATTTTATTAGACAGTCAGTGGTCATGCTTTTTGTATATAGAATGATGATTCAGGATTCACATTTTATTTTTTTTCATTACTCTTCACCAAAATTTGGGGTGAAACTAGTGGTAATTGAATAGAGGAGGAGAAATTATGTTTAATGTTTACATATGTGTAATAACACCTTGATTATTTTTTAGTTTTGATTTTATTATTTTTAAATTTTTACTTTTTAATTAATAAATCAGTGTACATATTATGGGGTACCATTTGATAATTCAATACACTACACGTATACAATGTGTAATGATCAAATCAGAGTACTTAGCTTCTCCATCTTCCTATATATGTTATCACTTCTTTGTGTTTGAAGCATCCAAACTCCTTACTTCTAGTTCTTCATAAAATATATAATGGGTTACTATAAACTGCAGTTACCCAACCATGCTGCAGAACACTAAAATTTATTCTTCCTAATTATTTTAGCACCTATAGTCCAACCTTTCTCTCTTCACCCCCCACACTCTTCCTAGTCTCTTTCTCTTTCCTTTCTTTTTGCTTGAGATAAACTGCTTCAGCTTCTACATATGAGTGAGAACATACAGTGTTTGTCTTTCTGTGCCTGGCTTATTTCACTTAACATAATGACTTTTGCTCCCTCCATTTTGCCAAGAATGACAGGATTTCATTCTTTTTTAGACTGAATAATATTTCATTGATGATATTTACCACGTTTTCTTTATCCATTCATCTGCCAATGAACAACTTGGTTGATTCCATATCTTGACTATTACAAATAGGAAGCCTTGATTTTAAAGTTACCATATAAATATTAGTTGAGAAGAAGTCTCCAGGACTAGACTGCCTAAACTTGAACCTAGGCTCTTCAAGTCACTAATTGAAATTGTGACTTTGGTCAAGTTACTTGACCTCTCTGTGTTATTGTATCTTGTGACCTTGGTAAATTCACTTTAATTCTAAGAGTAGTTGATTCAGTAGATTCCTTAGGATTTTCTACGAATTCAATCATTTTTCCTGTCAATGAAGATAGTTTTACAGTTTTACTTCTTCTTTTTTAAAACTTAGACCTTTTTTACTTACTTTATTGTGCTGGCTAGCACCTCCAATGCATTATTAAGTAAACAATTAAATGCCATTCCCAATCTTAGGGGAAAAGCATTCAGACTTTCACTGCATAAACATGATAAAGTGTAGGCTTCTGTTATATGATCTTTATGAAATCGAGGACAATTTCTTCTACTTCTAGTTTGCTTAGAGTTGTTGTGATGACTGAGTACTGAATTTTGTCAAATGATTTTCACCTACCTATGGGGATGATCACCTTCTTTGTTAATATGGTGATTTAGATTGATAGATTTTTTTCAAATGTTAGACTTTCTCTTAATATAACAAAAGGAAATTGAGATATTCCATTATCTTTTTCTGTGCATTTGTTGGGAACTGGCAGTATCTTAAGATAGTTCAAAATCTCTATTTAGGCTTATTCTCTAATTGTCTCTCAGTTATAAAGACAATATGTTAAAGACATAATAATCAACAATAATATACCTTTTGGGGGAGAAACAAATGATTATATTGAGACTTTCTAACTAGTGATTTAAATGTTTTGGTGAGATATAAACCACTATAAGGAGAATATAGTATTTACACTGGCTTCCCGATCATTTAATTCTCCCATAATTCACAGAAAAGCCGTTTTAATTCTTTTGAGATCTTCTTTTCAAAGAAATGAACATACTGGATAATGAAGCTGACTAGGTAATACATAAATGTTGAGGCGCAATTCACTCCATATTTAGAAATATTTTAAAGTGGCAATTATAATAAGCACAAGTGTCCAAGTGATGAAATACTCAGTTCTTCATTGCATGATAAACAAAATGAGGACCTCCATAGTTGGTGTCTGATTTATCACGTTTGCTGTTCAACTGTGGCCATCATGCGATGTTCATCCTCTTTATAGGAAGGTATTTTTGTTGTTTGTTACTAGGTATTATGAGGCCTGTCTTATCATAGTGACTGCTATTTTTGTAAAGAAAGTGGTTTAAAATAAGTGTTCAAATATAGAAAGAATGATTCATTCCCCCGGGTTGCCAGGCAGGTCCAGTACTACAAATGGAAATTGCATGAGGGAGACATGCAACTGAGTCTTCCCAAAGGCATAGTCTTTGATTCCTAAAGACATCGCCTGCCCATTGCCTCAACAAATGCATTGTACCAACAGAACTGAATCCTGCAAATGAGTACATGGCTGGAGGCAGCCCTGGAATCTTGTGATGCCTCTCCTATGTGAACTGTGCTGCACACTTCTCTGCACACACACCGCCTGCAGGGACAGGTCCGAGTAGGTGTGCCCCTGGACTCTCTCACAGGATTGGTCTTTTCAGTTTCCAGAAGCAACATGACCTGCTCCATTCAGCTGCTGTTCCTAGCCCATTCTTTAACTCTCTCCCGCGTTCCCATGGAGTGAGGCTCTGAGCTTCTCCTGCACATGCTCCCTGAGCGTCATTCACAAAGACAGTCTGCTCTAAGGAGAAGCAGAGCCAGCTGAGAGAGGAGATGAGGGAATCATGCCAATCAGAGGGAAAGAGTAAGAAATTAAAAATGGCATCAGTGCAGTATTCCCACAGGGACTGATACAAATTGAGCTCTTAGGTTTTCCTGGAAATTCTAGCTCATTCCAGGCATTTGTTTTTCTCTGTAAGAACAGGGCAGGTTTGAGTCTTTTTATGTGACAGGCCATTCAGCAACAGAAGCAGTTAAGCCTTTCTGAACAACACTACACAAAACTGCTACATATGTAGCAGGCCTTCCAGCATATACTTCATGTATAATGATATGTTAGTAATATTTTCCCTGTGGTGTTCTTTTTTTTTTTTTTTTTTTTTTTGTAAACAAATGGGATACATGTTGTTTCTCTATTTGTACATGGAGTCAAGGCATACCATTTGTGTAATCATAAATTTACATAGGGCAATGATGTTTGATTCATTATTTTTTTCCCTTCCCCCTCACCCCTCTCACCCCTCTTTTCCCTCTATACATTCCTTCATTCCTTCATTCTTACCACCTGTGGTGTTCTTTTAAAAATCTTTTATTTAACTTGGGTGCAAGAGAGACTATAAGGTAGGGATAATTTAAAAGGAAGACTAGGGGCTGGGGTTGTGGCTCAGTGGTAAAGCTGCTTGCCTAGCACGTGTGAGGTACTGGGTGCAATTCTCAGCACCACATATAAGTAAATAAAGCAAAGGTCCATTGATAACTAAAAAGTATTTTAAAATTAAAAAATAAAAGGAAGACTATTTGATAGAAAATGATCACATTTGAAGTATGTGTCATCTCTTAACATTATATGGGTAATTTTCTGGTTCTTAGCAATCAGTTCAGTTCAATAAGTATGTATTATGACCCACCCCACCACGCACTCAGTGATGAATGCTATTCTTTATTCTGCGTAGGCCATGTGAGACAGGATGGATCTAGGAGATAAACTTCTTTGCTAATCACTGATTGATGGATGGATTGGAACTGAAAGCACTGGTCAGGGGCAGCTAATCATATGTTAACCAATATAAAGGAACTCTAGTTTATTTTTTTTAATAATCAATGTTATTTTTTCCATTACAAAAGCAATATGTTTTCATTATAGAAAATTCAGATAAGCAAAGTCAATTTTAAAAATCTGTATGAAAGCACCCTAAAGTAATGCTGTTAACATTTTTTTTATATCTTTCTGACTTTTTAAGTTTGTGGATATATAGATATAGGTATAGGTAGATTTGTATTTACAAAAAAACATGCCTTATACTCTTGTAAACCGCTTTGTCACCTTATTGGGAATCTTTTTGTATCATATTTTATTACATGAAGGTACAATCACTAATCCCCTACTGATGGAATTTAAAATTTTTAATTTCCCTCTTTTAATGACAGTACAGGTAGCTAAATCTTTGTGAACATCCATGTTTGTTTATTTGTTCATTTGTTTGTTTGATGTGGGGTCTCAGTGTGTCCCCCAGTCTTGAACTCCTGGGCTCAAGCAATCCTGCTTCCTCAGCCTCCTGAGTAGCTTCAACTCCATACACACACCCCTCCCATGATTATTTGTAAGGCAAATTCATAAATATGGAATTACAGTGTCAAAAGTTGTATGAATACTATGACTCAATGTAGTTTTTTATTTCCCCCAACTTGTAAGTCTATCGCAGCAACTATATGAGAAAGTGTGGACATAACTGAGGATTATCAAGCTCTGTATTTGTATTTATCCACTTATATATCCTTGCACTTTCAAACTTGATGTAAAGAGTTTTCATTGTTCTCAGTCATCAGCTAATACTCTAAGTAGGTGGGAGAGGTGGGAAGAGATGAAGTCCTGATAATCCTGGGGCTTGAGGCCCCAGGATGGTGACAAGAAGGCAGTAAGACTGTTTTGGTCCTAAACAAAGGGCAGATACTTAAAAAAACAGAAAAGATACCCAATATTTAAGAGCTCACTGTGTAGTCAGGAGAGATAAAACACACATCAATGTGAAGCAAGCTAGTACAAATACAAATTCACAAGATTAAAACTATTTTCTTTTTGGTTTATCATTGAAGTACACTTTTCCTTTTGCCTATAAACAATCTGACAGAATGTAACCAAAACAGGGTAGCTGAAAGTACCTCCCCTCGCCCTCCGGCTTTCCCTCATTCTTACTCTAGGAACCTTCACCTCTGATAATGAGGAGCTAGGTACTTAGGGCCGCTGATGACAACGAAGAAAGCTGAAAGTAGTACTCTTTTAAAATTTTCTTACATTTACTCAAGTGCTACCAAAATAGGAAGATAGTACTTGACCAAAATCTTGGGTAAAGCAAGAACACAGAGAAGTAAACTTAGCACTCAAACCTCTTTTTCCTGAATGCCTTTGCTAGTTTGAAAAGAATATCTGTGAAGTCAAGCTGAGCATTTGCCAATCTAGTAGGAGAAGGAAGAAAGGTGTCAGACCTAGAGACACCCCCAGGTAAGAAATTGGATAAGCCCTTTCCCGCTGTAAGAGAACGATGAAGAACTAAATCTTTAGAGTAAGAGGGATCTGGAAGCAAACCATTCCCGGAACAGGTCAATTTTGTGTCTCCCAGGTAACAGACTTTTGGCTTAGTCCAGGGTGGTTCCAAACAACTAGAGTCCTATGGTACCAGACAAAGCAAAGAAAAATCCTTTCTAGAGAATGATTCCACTATTTAGGACTCAAGTTAATCTTTAAATTTTTTTTCCTAGTATAATTACCTTCAGTTATATATCATCAATTCCACAAAATAACAAAATACCCCAAGTAATAACCAACATAAATAACAGACAATACAGAGCCCCACAAAACTTCCTTCAGATATTTCAGTCAGTAGGGAGACTATAAAATAACTGTGTAATGTTTAAAGATATTTTAAATGAACTTGGAAAT
Organism: Sciurus carolinensis; assembly: GCF_902686445.1. Taxonomy (NCBI): domain Eukaryota; kingdom Metazoa; phylum Chordata; class Mammalia; order Rodentia; family Sciuridae; genus Sciurus; species Sciurus carolinensis. The sequence goes on from NC_062213.1 coordinate 185,187,650, forward strand.
ATCTGTAAAAACATGAATCTATAAAAATATTATAATAGATTTGAAAAATAACTAAATGTAACTTCTAAAATTAAAAAATACATAAACCAAATTAAGAACTCTGTGAACATGTTTATCAGAAGGTCATATATAACTAAGGACAAAACTGGAAAATGGGTCTGAAGAAATTACCCAGAATACAGCACGGCAGATGAAATGATAGAATATATGCCAAGAGACATAGAGAATAGAGTGAGAACATCTATTAACATGCCTTCATTTAGAGTCTCAAAAGGTGAGGAATTGGGACAGGTGTGTATTTGAAGATATGATGGCTGAGAATTTTCCCTAAGTGACATAAAAACACCAAACTACAGATATAAGAAGCTTAATGAATCTCATGCTGGTAAATGAAAAGAAATTAACATTTAAGCACATGATAGTAAAGCTGAAGATAACCAGAGATAAGTACCCTTAATTATTAATAAGTAAACAATTTACCTTAAAAGAAGCAGCAGGTAAACTTATGGCTAACTTCTGGTTAGCAATAATGAAAGACCAAGACTTCCACAGAAGTCTTTGCAGATTGATTGTCGTACAAGGGCCTCCTTCCAAGGGGTCACATGGAGCCAAAATCTAGTCCTCACTCCAGTTGTCCAAACCTGAGTCTGGCTCTCAGTTGTTTCTTCTCCAAGAACACTTTTTTCTAATTTCCACAAGGTAACTTCCACTTGCCCTGCCATGTGTCAGTAGGGCAGCATCTACTCCTAGAAGGTACCTGGTTTTCATTTGCATGAACTCACCAAATGAGCTAGCAGCAGCTCTGCAGAAGGGTGGGATAATGTGAAAGTGTCTTCAGTTTTGAAGGTATATATTGTTTCTCTTCTTCCCATAAGTAGACTTAGGCAGAAGGAAAATTAAATGCATTTGAGACAGACAGATGCAGAGAGTTTGCCATTACATTAAATGTAAACAGACTAAAAGTTTCCATTAAAAGACAAAAATTGTCATACTGAATAAAATAATTTAACACTCTGCTATTTACAGAAGACACACCTAAAATACGTCAGTAGTTTGTACCTGGGATTGAGGTCTATTGTAAACTACAATGCACAAGACTTCCCCACAACAAAGAACTGTCTGACCCTAATTTATCAGTACCAAGGTTGAGAAACCTTGAGATAAGTAAACAAAAAGTTTGAAAATAAAAAGATAGGAAAGAAGCAATACCAAGAAAATTCACACTAAAGATAAACCAATATAGTTATATTAACAATAGACAAAATTACATTGAGTCAGTACAGGTAGTGATAAAAGGGGTTACTTTTAATCATAATTAAATTTTCCTCAATGTATGCTTTTTCCCATAGCCTAAAAACCCCTGGAATTATCAACTAAGTAATATTCTAGCTGATTTGATTGGACAAAAGATTTTTAAAATTAAGATTTCTATTTGAAAGGAAGATATAATAATTTTAAAGTTAGGTGCATCTGTCTAGACATCGTAGCATGCACCCATAGTCCTAGCTACTCAGGAACTAAGGCAGAAGGATCACTTGAGCACAGTTTGGGGCTAACCTGGACAACATAGCAAGACTCCCTCTCTTTAAAAATTAATTAATGATGAACTATACTTATCTAATAAAATGTCCTCAAATACATGAAGCAAAAATGTCAGAACCCCAAGGAAAAAGACAAATTCACTCTCAAAGTGTTTTATATTTACATACTTCTCAGCATTTGATGTAACAAGCAGTCAGAAAAAAAAAACAGTAAAAACATATAATTTAATAACACTTATCAAATTTTAACAATGGACATATTTAAAAAACTAGATCTAACATCTGCAGAATGTGTTTTTTCAAGTATACATGGCACATTTATAAAAGGTGACCATACACTGGATCATAGAGCTAGTCTCAAAAATTTCACAGGATTAAAGTCATATATAATAATTCTCTTTGATCACAATGTAATTATATAATTAATTATCAATAAGAAAAAGGTGACTGGAAACTCACCCCCACACCAAAAATTTGAAAAGTAAGTAGTACAGTTCTATATAACATCATCATTCAGTTAAGAATATTTTCTAGCATATATCATAAAATCTTTTAGGATATAAATATAGCCAAGCTTTGAGGGAACTTTATAACTTTAAGTTCATCCATCTCGAGAAGTTAGGGGGAAAACAGCAAATTAAACCCAAAGAAAGTAGAAGCAAGCAAATAATGAAGGTAAGAACAGAAATTAATAAAATAGAAAACACTAATAGAGAAGTTCTGGAAAGCTTGAGTTAGCTCTCCTAAAAGACTAATCAGATGATTCATCCTTACACAGGCTGGTCAAGGGAAGAAGACACAAATAACCAGTAACAGGAATGAAGACGCGTACATCACTGCAGATCCTACAAATACTAAAAAGGGTACATTTCTAAAATATTGAATTCCAACTTCTTATTCTGGGTATATAAAGCCCTGTGTGAACTAACTCCTGCATTCTCCTAATTTCACACCACTCTTGTCTCCTATGCAGCCATCAAACATGCCAAGCTTGTTTCTCGCTTAGGATCTTTGTGCTAACTAGTACAAAGGGATATCATGTCGTCTCTTTGTAATTTGTTCTCAATTTTAAATATAACCTCCTCAGAAAGGCCTTTCCTGACCACCCAATCTAAAATAACAACCCAGTTCTTCTCCATTATGTTGTTCGATTCTAATTCTTCTTACTACTGTCCGACTTGTTATTTGCTCCCTGACAGATATAAAATACACGAGGAACCTCATCACTCTATCCCAGAGAGCACAGAAACAGATTCTTAATAAATATTTGTTGGTTGAAAATACCATATTTTGTCAATTGTGGAGAGGGGGACTGAGGGAAGTATGGAAAAATGAAGAAAAAACAAACTATGAAACTGTTTTGTACAAAAATGTGGTGGAAAGAAGAGACAAGCAAATGTGCAGAAAAGGATTAAAAGAAGGAGAGAGGAAAATACTTTAATTATATAGTATTACTGTTGTGTTTTGGAAAAACTCTTAATTAAAAGGAAAGAAACTAACTTTATTGAACTCCATCTATGTAGGGAACCTAAATTACCAGATGATGGGTTTTTTTATGATTTTATTCCTACTTAGAGTCATCACTAAAATAACATTCCTCCTTTTCAACCCTTCCTTAAGAAGAAAAGAGAGTGAGTGCTTTCACTCTACAGAAGGAAAAGAAAAGACTATTTGTTTTCCTGGAGTAGATTGTCAAGGATGACTGGAGGGTCATTCCGTGGGAAAGAATAATATGAAGGGAAATCATAACTTATTTTTAACGGGTTAAAGTGTAACTGCTTCAAAAAATCCAGATCAAGATGTTGACTAGATGATTGGATTCATCTCCCTGGAGCTCAGAGGCGAGGTCTGATCTGGAGACCTAAATCTTTGGTGTGTTGAAGCCATAGGCATGATGTGAATATCTACAAAGAGATCAGAGTTCAAAAAAACAAAGTTCCAGGGATGAAACTTACAGAACTCTGACACGTAATGCTCCAGGGAGGCAGGCCTGGGAAGGAAGCTACAGAGAAAGGGCCAGGAGAATGTGGTTTCACGAAAGCCAAGGTAAGATGCCATTGCAAGACCAAGAATTGTCAGCAGTATCGGATGCTGCAGAGGCGCAAGGGAAATAAGACTTGGAAATGTTTTTTGAACTTTAGTGACATTTGAAGTCTTTGAGTTAGTGGAAGTTATGTTAGCAGAGTGGAGGTAGAATCTGAGTCTGGTTTAGCTTAGTGCCCACGGTACCTCTGCATGGGGTAGATACTTGATTTTGCTTTGTTTTGTTTTACCATGAAACATATAATTATGCAGACAAATGTATAATATATATGTAGCATATATGTAGCATTTGAGGAGTAGAATGAACATCATTGACCTATCATCCAAGCTGGGAAATAGAACCTTACCTTCTTCCTCTGCCCAGGCCAGTATGAGTGATCCCCTAGGCAACATACTGTATTTTGACAATAACCTTTTTCATTTGCAACTGGTTTTGAACTTTTTAAATGGAATCAGACTGTATCCATTCTGAGTCTTGTTTCTTTTGCTCAAAATTATCTTTTTGAGATTTTTCTGTGTTGATATATGAAATTGTAGGTCCATGTACATATTTGGGAATCTCTATTTAGGTTCATTAAGTGGTATTCTAGTAATGTTTTACAACCACCTCTTCCTATATACAAAAATCCCTGATTTTGCAGCATTTGCTGATTTCTCCGGTCACCATGGTCAAGTTTCTTTTTTAAAAAATTTGGGACTTAACCAATCTATTTGATTTGGGAAGAAATCACATCTTATAATATGAAGTTTTCCAAAACATGAACGTAGTATATCATCCCACTTATTTAGGTTTTTTAAAATTCTCTTCACTAAATTTTTATAATTTACCCCATAAGTGTCTTGTGAATATTTTATTAGTTCTATTCTTGGTGCTTTATTCTTTTGTTGCTCTTAGAAACAATGTAATTTAAAATTTTTCATTTAAACTATTGCTAATGAATGAAAATACATTTTATTTCTACAAATTGATTTTGTGGCCAGACATTCACAAAACTGTGAGTAGTTCTAAGCACTAAACTGAAGATTCCATCAGGTTTTCTGTACATACAATCATGGGAACTGCAAGTAAGGACACTTTTTGTTTCCTCCTCCCCAGTGCTTTTACTTTGTACTTTTGAATCATTTCTCTTGCCCTACCTTGATGACTACGACCTCCATTATAATGTTCCATGAGTGATCACAACAGGGGGCCCGTCAGTTTTCATCACAAAGTACGACATCTCATCACATATGTGAAAAGAACATTGAAGATAAAACTGGGATGTGCAGACTAGAAAAGCTGTAAGTACTTTGGAGAAAAGAGGGCGCCTTTGGTTAAGGAAGGTTCTTGATTGAAATCCTGAAATCCAGACTGGGTAGACTTTGCTCAGTTAAGAAAGGCAGGTCAGGGGCAGGGAATGGCAAGACGAAGGCAGTGCACTTGGCACATGGTGGTAGAGGGAGAAGGCTAAGTGATTATAGTTCATTTTGATGAAATCAGCTAATCCTGTAAGATAAACCTTCAAAAATATATCTAGAGTAAGACCACTTTTTACTACATTTGTCATAGTACCCTAATTCAGAGTGTTACTTCTTGCCTAGATGGTGGCAAAAGCTTCCTGGCAGGTCTCTGCTTCAGCCTTTCCCCTGTACCATTTAGTCTCCATATGGCAACCAGCATGATACTTTTATAATGTTACCCCTTTACTTAGAACCCTCTGTGACTTTCTCTCTCGCATAGAATAAAAGCCAAAGTCCCTGTAAGGGCCCGCAAGGCCCCTCACCAGGGCGTCTCAGCCTTGACACTTCTGATATTTGTTGGGTAATTCCTTAATGCGGGGGCTCTCCTGTGCATCAAAACATTTGCGCAGCATTCCAGGTTTCTACCTACTGAATCCTGGTGGCAACCCAGGCCCAGTTCTGACAACCAAAAATGTCTCCAGACATCACAAATGTCTGGCAAGGGCTGAAACTGCCCTCAGTTGAGAACCTCTGCCCACAAGATGCAGTCTGCACTATTATCAACCCCTCTGGCCCCAGCTCAGTCGCACAGGAATCTTTCCGTTTTTAGCCGTATGCAGGGCCTTTGCAGCTCTTTTTGCCTGGGATGCTCTTCCTCCAGAGAACTACGTGGTTCACTTGCTCACTTCTTTCAGTTTTTTGTTTGAATGTTCCTTATTGGAGAGTCATTCTGTGGTCACTCACTACAAGAGCGACCTCCCCTACCACCACCCACTTGTTCCCGTGCCCTTGACACTGCTCTGCCTTTCTCCAAGCATTTAGCCCCGCCTGGTATTCGTGCTCTGTCTCCCCACAAGGACAGAGCCGTTTTGTCCCCGGCTGTATCCCTTGTATTGGGAGTGCTGCCTGGCATATGTTTAATGCTCAGGACTTTGTTGAATGAATGAACAGGGGTGTTGGATGGGAGGGACCAATTAAAGGGCAGTGCCTATCACACTAAATTGCATGAATTCTTTCCTAAAGTGTTGCTATTAAAATCTTCAAGGAAGAGAACTGTAAAACCAGTATTATAAAAAGATTAAACTAGGGCAGCAGGGCATGATGAATTAGAGACGTGACATGGGAAAGAGGGGAGACCTCTTCAGAAGATTTTTGCAACAACTCCACCACATTATGATGAGGGCCTATACTAATGTAGTAGCAATTGGAATGGAAAAGAATGGAGAGAAGATAGACTGGGCAAGTAGCTATCTGTTTCACCAAAAGCCATAACATGGCTTAAGTTTCATTCAAACAGACACAGTTTGGCTATGCTGCTCTTCCTAATTCCCCATCCTGTGGCCAGGCCCAGACTTTGATGTCCTTGTGCTTATAGTCCTATTTTAAACTCTACACATATTCTCCCTTTGTTTCTGCAGCTTCCTTCTACCCCACACATGGCCTTGGAATAATCTTCATTAAAAACAATGTCATCATGTCAATCACTTTTATAAACAAACTCACAATGGCCTGTGTTGCACTTTAAATCTAGACTTTGTTTGGCCTTGAGGATTCAATACCCATTCTCTTACCACCTTCCCCTCATTCTTTCCACTCCCATTTCCTTACCATACTAAGGAAATCGTTTAGTTTAAGAAAACTCACTTTAAAATCTGCATTCACCATCTCCTCTCTCGTGCCATCCAAACAAAATGAATGTCATTTTATGCTATAAAATGATTTGTAATTTGGACTAGAGTTTTTTAATCTATATAGACAGTTTTCCTAAGGCTTTTATTTATTTAACATTTTTAAACATGGAAAAGAATGATATAATGATCATTGATATATCTCCTTTTTTATTGACACCAAGGGAAGACACCCAAAGAAAATTATTCCAACCTATGTCTTTTCAGTTAATAATGTATCTTAGAGATTTTTCCATATCAATACATACAATTCTAACTAATCCTTTTTAACTAATGCAGAGTATTATGTCAGTATGTTTATGTGTGGCTCTGTGTATGTGACATAGTGTTTAAGAGCATGCACTCTTGAAAGCAGACTGCCCATCTCCAGATCCTGCTCTGCCATTCTGCTAAGTGACTCTAGATGAATTTCTTAACCTCTGTGAGTCTCATTTTCTTCTTTTATAAAATGCACAAAGTAACCCATGCTTGCATCATAGAACTTACAGGAGACAATTCATGTGAAGCATCAGAACACATAGTAAGTGCTCAATAAATGTTAACTGCTATTTTTTTCACTCTTACATTGCCAGTAATGCTTAGCTTATTTCCACATTTTAGCTGTGACAAGCAATGCTGTGATGAACACCCTTATACATATATCTTAAAATTTGAGAAGATGTATATCCCTGAAGGTAAATTCCTGTAAAAGAGTTACTAGGTCAAAGAGTATATACCTAAAAATCCTATCTATTGACAAATTGCCTTGTAAAAAGGGTATTCTAAATTGTACTCCTAAATAGCAGTTTAAGAAGTGTATCACCACCTTATATCAGCCTGAATATTATTGAACTTAGAAATGTTAATATCGGAGTTATCTTTGAATATGAGAAAGGTTAAACATGCTTTATAGGCTTATCATCTATGATTTTTTTACAAATAATGATGATGCTCTTTCAAATTCCTTGCCTATTTTCTTACTAAGTTATATATCTATTTCTTAATGGTTTCTAAGTCTTTGGTGCCTTATAAATAAGAATATTGATAGATCAGTTATTAGTAACAGTTCCTATGAGAGTTAAATATGTGTGAATTAGTTATGTTCACTTGATATTATTTTGTAAAGGTTTTTTAAAGCTTCCTTTCCTCTCCTCCCCCTCAATATATCCTGAGCATTTCCATCTAAATATTTTGGGGTCAAGGTCTATGACTTCTATCCCTTCATTCCTTCCTATTCTGTGTTTCTTTGGTATCAAGAGCTTCTTTGCCAAATTCAATGACTGGTGCAGGGACCTTGCTATAAATTTTCAAAAAAATGAACTGAGTCACAGTCCCAAACTATAAATCACCTATTGGGTCATGTGAAGCCTGAAAAAAACAAGAAAAGTGGACCAGAAGCTAAGCAGGTTCTTCTAGTATCTCCCAAGGCAAGCATGCTTAAGTCAATTACAGCAGATACAAAAACTGATCTGTTTGTGTGGCATCTTCCAGAAAGACTCAGAGCCATTAACAGCTTTTTGGTATGCATTCATCTGTAACTGTATGACTCCTTGGAACTTTTCTAAACAAGGACAGCAATGATGACAATGTGACCATAATATGGCCCTCATGGCCTTGTGAGCTCTGTGCCCAAAGAATAATAATTACAGACCCTTTTGTGGAGGGCCTGCTGTGTGTGAGTGCTGTCCCAGAGGTTTACACACATCTCTCCATTCCTGAGTGTCTCTTTGAGGGAGGCTATTTCCACTGTAAATGAGAAAATAGCAATTTTGCATGGTACTGCACCTTGTCCCAAGTCACCCTGGCAGTGAAGGACAAGGACCTGGATTCCCCAGTGCTCCACACTGCTTGGCTAAACTTTGTACATCTCTGGTAGAATTGTTCACATTTTACCTTGTATGTTTTTCCATTGTCCTTACAATATTGTCAAAGTCTAAGAAGGCAGAAGCTGAATCTCTTTCACTCACCCTCTAAGCAGCTATTTGCGATGTCATCAAGGTCAACTGGATTTGCCCAGGATATTTTATGGTCATTATCTGGGTCAGGAGCTGTCTTTGGCCAACTGTACTCTTTCTTAGGAGACAATCCTAGGAATCCAGTGCCTCCGATCTGTGTTTGCCTTCCAGCTCTGAAAAATACCTAATAAGCCCTGGGTCCACTGGAATATGGACTAAGGAAACCAAGAACGCCTTCCGTCTCTGGTGCTGCAGGTGTCTGGACACTGTGGGTCCATGCAGGCAGACCTGTGTCACCAGCTTCTGAGTTACCCATTGTCCAGATGGAGCAGCATCCTTTCCAGAGTTTTTATCTTTCACCTGTGTTTTGTATAAGGATACCATGGTGCTGAAGCCAGATATCTTTTTTTAAATACAGACAATTTAAAAACTAAAGAAAATAAAAACCTATAGTAACCCTGTCCCTGAAAGCAGCCATTCTTAACATTTTGAAATATATCCTTCCAGCTAAGTTATATGTTAAATAACATAAAAATGGCATTATATTTTGCATTCTCTGTAACAAGCTCAGTATCCTTCCGTATGTCCTGGTTACCCCAAGCCCTGTGAAAGCCCAAGGGAAGAAAGACCAGTCCTTCCTTTCACAGTAATTTTGTGGAGTGGAGGTGGGGTTTGAATCATCCTAACACTTACTTAATATCATTTAAAACTTTGCAAAGCAAAGCAGGTCACATTCCAACGGGGAAGTGACTTAGTCATGGTCATGGTGCCGAAGCAAGACCAGCATCTGTATCTGCGCTCCAGTCACAGAATCTTTCCATGGTGCTTTTAAGTTTCAGATTTCAGGAGGGGGTGGCGGGTGGGAGGGGTGGAAGCTAGAATGACAGGGCCAGATGGGGCATTGTTTTTAGCTGCGATCTATCCGAGACATTCTTGTTAATTTTATTATTGACTAAGTTATTAGTGAATGCATTTTACATGCACAGAGAACCAAATGTAAAAGATACAAAAGAGCATACAGTGAAAACTCACCTCTCCCACCCTGCCTCCCTGCTGCTGGGCCACCCAGTTGTCCTCTGTGGGCGTCGTTGTCAGTGGTTTTCTCTGTGTCCCTATGGGAAGCATTCTGAGTTCAAAGGGCAGGAGCTCACAGGGGTCATCCAGGGTCGCTCCTCCATCACATTAGTATCCTCTGCCGAGGTCATCCGAGTAACCCAGCCTCCTACCCCTCAACAGCATCTGGAAAGGAACCCGGTCTCCCTTCAAAGCCCACCGTTGGCTTCATCGTGAGACTGGGTCAAGACCACCACACTGAGACCACCCCAAAGAAAGGAAGCAGAGCCTCCAGGGCACTGGAGACACAGCATTAGGGGGGCCGCCTCTGAACTTGGACTAGTCTCAGTCAGGAGACCCAAAAGCCTCATCCAGCTGTGCTGTGGCCTCACCGTAAGCAAGTTTTCTGACCTTTCTGAACCTCAACTTTTGACTAGGGGACCCAGAGTCCTTTCCTTCTCTAACAGCATCAGATTCTAATCAGTAGATCACTCGAAACAGTGCTCGAGCTTTGCCGTGCCTGTCAGTCCTGGGGGCCTCAGGTCTGGGGTGCAGCCTGAGGTTTTGTTTTCAGTGTGCTCCCACCGGAGTGGTCCACTGCTTTAAGGGCCCCATCTTTGGTAGCAAGACTGTGATCCGTTCCAGGGACTTAGCACCTGGGAGTTGAAATAATGTCTGCTTCAAAGCTGAGCAGAAGCCACTGGAGAACCCTGGCATTTGGTTTTCTCAGATCCCTATGTAGTCTTCCTGGTCCTGGTGGCACAGGTGCCAAGAGGAGATTCAGTAAGCACTACTGTGTGCCAGGACCCATGCCGAATGCTCCAGATATCCCTCTCTCTTGTTTCTCACAGCTTCCCGATGAGGTAGACGCCATGATCACCTCCATTGTACAGATGAGGAAACTCAGGCTTGGGATTTAGCATGCTCAAGACTACACAGCGGGTAAGAGGTCAGGCAGACATTCCAACACAGACCTTCCGATTCCAGAGTCCCCATCTTAACACAAAACCAAGAGAAGAATGCTTTTCTCCACTGCAGGCTTGGAAGCGAACCCCACAGGGATAACCGTGTCACAGGCCTCCTCTTGTGTCTCTGTGGGAGGAGGCACTGCTATTTGTCAGCTCCAGTGTCTCCTCCAAGGCCACACATCTCAGCTTGCAGGTCTACCTCTGCCTCAAAATTTCCTGGATAACTTAAGGGTGCAGTTCTGTCAGTCAGCGGGCAAGAAGTCTTCCAGGAGCCTTCTCTCTCCCTCAATGAGAGGGTTCCTTGGCCGTGAACAGCACTTAGATTGTTTCAGAGGAAGGCCGTGGGCCTTCACAGGACACATCTATTTTCATTTACCTTGTGAAAGAAGATTAAGGGGAAAATTCAATTTTGTCTAATGCCTCCCCCCAAATGGCTAATTTATATGCTAATTAGCAAGATAGGGATCGATGAAACTGGTAATCAATATGATATCCAAGGCACCAGTAATAAAATTCATTTGGAGATGCACTGCCAGTGGAAATGAAGCAATTATGCAGAATAAATGGGGCAGCTCAGGGAATAAGGCTCCATATTGCACTTGACTGCATTATTTCCCCTTTACTCCTCCCCTTACCTTTCCCCACCCCATTAAAATAACTGCCCATTCAGATCCTTTGAGGCGCCACACACCAGCTCCTTTCTAATCCTGCAATGCCTTATCCTGCATTGTCCCTGTGGATTTGTGGAAAAACAGAACTAGAGGAAATTAGAGTCTGAGGAGACAGAGGTACAAGCCCCAGAGGAGAATCAGAGGCTAAATAGGGGCCCTTTATACCACACACTGAGTAGTAATAAGTACTTTACTCTCACACTGCCAAGGTTGGTTTAAGGTATTTTAGTTTTAGAGAATAGTATAGTTACCATATTCCCCAGATTTTTAGAACAGTCTGACTACAAATGTTTCATCCCATGAGACCACATGTCAAAAGCTGTGTCCAGTGTGAAGTAATTTTAGTATCTCTAGAAGATTTAGCCTAACTGAGAAGTCTTATTGCAGCCTGAACATTCATTCATATTTCAGATATGGCAGTGGGGGTGGAGAGTGCAGTCATCTCTGGAGATTTAGGAGCACAGTTATTGCACTGTGTACTTTTTAACTCAGATAATTGAAAATTGTCTTTTATCCCAATATCTGCTTGTTAGAATCACCCAAGGAGATTTTCTTTAAAATCTTAATGAAAATGCTTACACATAAAGTTGTAAGATTTATACAAAGGCTATGTGTATTCTGCCTAGATTCTACAACTGACATTTTATTAGACTTGCTTATCACATATATATCCAGCTATCCATCCTTCTATCCATTAGTCCAGCTTTTTGCAAAATATATTTCAAAGCTGCAGGCAACAGTATCCTTCACCCCTAAATGCTTCAACATGTATATCATTAATTAGAATTTGAAATTCATTTTTAAGGTAAAATTTATGTATAGCGAAATATACAAATCTGAAGAACATCATTCTGTAAGTGTTTTTTTTTTTGTTCTGTAAGTTTTGACAGTTGCATACACTGACACAGAATAATCCCTAAGTCACTGTCATCAGAAGTTCCCTCATGCTTCTTCCTAGCAGCTCTCTGCCCATCTCCTGTTTCCAGAGGCAACCACTGCCCTCATTTTTTTTCTATCGTAGATTTACTTTTCCTATTCTTAGAAAATCATATAAATGGAACATAATTCCATATAGCAATCTATCATCTCAAACATTTATTATTTCTTTGTGTTAGAACGTTCAAAATTCTCTCTTAGCTATTTAAAAGCATACACTGAACTATTGTTAACTATAGTCATCCTACTGTGCTATAGAATACTAGCAGTTAATCCTCTTATCTAACTGTATTTTTGTACCCATTCAACAACCTTTATAATGCCCTGAATGTATGTAAGTCTTCTTTCATTCAGCATAGTATTTTTTTAGATCATCAATATTGTTGTATATATAAATAGTTCATTCCTTTTTGGTGAGTAATATTTCCTTGTATGAATATATCACAGGTTTGGGGCTATTATGAATAAAACATCTATGAATGTACTTATACAAGGCTTTCATGGAAATATGTTTTCATTTTGCTTGAGTAAAATCCTAGGGATGAAGTTTCTAGGTTACAGAGTTAAAATTTTTTATAAGAAATTGAGCATATCTCATACAGTAGAGAGTAGAACAGTGGTTACCAGAGGTTAGTAAGGAAAAGAGGGAGAAATGTGGCTTAATGAGTCCAAAAATATAGTTAGATAAGAGGATTAAGTTCTAGTATTCTGTAGCACAGTAGGGTGACTATAGTTAACAATAACTTATTGTATATTTCAAAATAGCTAGAAGAGAGATTTTGAATGTTTCTAACACAAAGAAATGGTAAGTGTTTGAGGTGATGGAATGTGCTAATTACCTTAATTTGATCATTTAACATTGTATACATGTATCAAAATATCACCGTATACCCCATAAATATGCATAATTATTATGTGCTTACTAAAATTCTTAAAAAATTAAAAGAAATTGCCAAATTATTTTCTCAAGTGGTTGTTCTGTTTGTGGGAATCTTCCAAAAGAATGCTGCCCCTCCCTCAAAAATGATTAATTAGTCAATTAATGGGTGAGGAGCAGACCCAGGCCCAGGTGTTTCTTACATGCTCCCTGGTGGTCTAATGTCCATCTGGAGGTGAGTCGCTTAAGGTTTAGCATTCAACTCCAGATGAAAGAACTTCAGTTTCTTATAATAAATGAAAAGTTGACATTTTCTTTACTTGGAAAGTTGCTTTCTGTCGCTGTTCCCTTTTTTCCTGTACTTTATTATTATAAAGTCTTGGAGTGTTCTGAGATTATTTGGACACCATGCTTCAGAATTTAGAGTCAAAAGACCTACTTTTAAATCCTTGCTTTGCCACTTGGTGACTGTACAACTTTGGGACAGTTACTCAAAGTAGGGCTTCTCCTGTTATTCCAAGGCTCTGAGGATAAAAATGCCTGACTCAGAGAATTTCTGAAATTCACTGGAGGAGTAGGTGGGGGTAGAGTTATCTAACCCTTCCAAGGCAGTTGGATTCCCCAACTCTGCCTTGCTGAACAAAGGCAGATTGACAGTCCTTTTCTTTGGTTCCATAAAATGGTTGTGGATGGTGAGGCTGTGAATGTCAGAGTTGAAGAGCTGTCACTACCTTCTTGTAATGACTGAAGCATAATTATCTCTTGTCTTACAAATATGAAAATGCTATAGATCAGTAGGATGGAGATTTTGCATTGGTTTTCCTTTCCTGAAAGTGACTTGGGCTGATCTGACTATTCACTGTCCCCATGTAACCCACAGTGGGCCTTTACAGGACTGCTGGTTAGAGTGGGTACTAAGAGGACAACGAGGAGCCCTCCAGCAGCAGCAGAGGCTCTAGTTTATCCATGCCTTCGCTGGCTCCACATTGCTGAGCTTTGAGTCAACAACAGCAAATGAACACACCTATTCAGACTTGATCCCTGCTGTCAGAGCCCCCACTCTCCTGAGGAGACAGAGCTGGAGACTCTTCTGAGCCCACTTTAGATGGCACCATCCAGATCTGATTGAACTGGTCCCTGAACCATACATAAAGTGGGTGTGTGTGGCTCCCGACAGTGTTTTATATCAAATACTCAGTACCTCTTGGAAGAAAAATAAGTCTCTTAAATGGATTTTATTGTGATATGGTCTCTCATCTTTCAGCCATTTAAATGAGGATTTGCCTGTTAGCACCAGAAGAATGGAGTTGCAAATAGTGGGTTTTCCACGTTAGGTGAGATAGGCCAGCATAGACACAGAAGAAGTACCAGGCTTTAGCTCCTTTCTGAACAGGAGGGCTGAGCAGGATTCTCCTTCCGTCCCCTACAGACAACTACAGAGCAGGCAACATTCTTCGCTTTCAGAGTATCAGGCTGCTCTGGGCTGGAGCCATCAGTATAGGTCCAAGGTAAGGGTGACTGCTGGTGAGCTCTCTTTAAGTTTTGGGCCTCTGTGGGTGTCTCTGTGGAACCCTCATGCTTTGTAAGAGGGTACCAGGCAGAGAAGCAAGGGAATGAGATCAGATGGCCTGTTCTCTGAAGCATGTGTCTGGCTTCAATAGTCCCCTTTTGGGTTGGTTGTATTCTGTAATGTGTCCCCTGAGAAGACAGACTAAGCAGCCTGTGTTACCCTGCAATTTCTCCAAACTATTTGCATGAAATACTGCAGACAAAAAGCCCAGCCCCTGATTGGCTGTTGCTAGGTAACAACATAATCATCAGGAAATTAGGCTGTCCTCTTTTTTTTCCAACCCAGAGTATGTGTGTGATTGCAGCGTTGTGCAGGAAGAGAGAGGGAGTGGAACAAAGAGAGATAAATGGGATGGTCTTGAAGGCGGGGACACCGCAGCCACAAACCTGCATCCCACGGTAGGACCATCTGCTTTGGGTCGGGCTCTTTACTCAGTCAAGCCAATATTGGTACATTTTCCTTTTTTCGTACAATGACAAAGCTGGCAGGGCCCTGCAGACAGCAGGAACAGAAGCTATGGAAGCAAATTTGACATTTGAAGTGATTTTACAAGCAAAATGTAGTGTTAATATGTGGGGTGACTTGAGTGAGGGCGAATAACTGAAGGTGTCTGAAGAATGTATATTGGCAGGTAAGATCCATTCGCATGGCTGCAGAGCGCCAGCAAGGAACAGAACGTGAGAAAGTGCATGTGAATGAGGCATGTGGCAGAAAAAGCGAGCATGCTGTAAAATGTGAAGGAAGCCCCGTAAACTGAAGTTTAGGACTGTCTGTTATAACTCCTCCTGTGTCTAGGCATGTGGTCCTCCAGTTGATCAGCCAGGCTCTCTCATCCTACCTGGTTAGACTTGGCAAGTAGGTGAAAAGACATTAGTGTGTGAGTGTGTCTGTGTGTGCCTGTGTGTGCATGTGCACACAGAACCAAAGACCCTGGTTTATTGTTAATATTGCGTCCAAGGTTAACAGTGTGTAGAGTCCTGGCAAGAGCACAGCCCTACCTGGATGCTTCCACTGGGTAATGAATATCCACGAAGACCCTGAGCCCTTTCCTTTCCCTTCATTGCTGGCCCCAGGTGGCTTTCCCACCTCTAACCTCCCTTGTCTTATCCTTTTCAGTTCCCTAGCAATGACCCTGCCCTTAAACTAGACCCTCACTTACCATACTGCATACTTCATTGGCTTGCTACAACCCCAGGCAAGCTAATTGCCTTTTGCCATTCATTGTCTGCCAGATTAATGACTCCTCGTGTCTGGTTGCCCAGAGCCTCCTCTGAGATTCCTCTGTGTACTCTCTGGCTTGTCTTTCCCTTCTGCCTGCATCCTCGGCTCAGCCTCTTGAGCCTCACATCTGAGTTTTTAGAAGCCATTCGATTTAAATGCTAAACTAGAAGCATTGCCATGTTTTGCCTAATCACAGGAGACGTCCCAGGCATACTGCAGAGAGGACCATTTTGTAGGAGTGGTGAAAGTGTGCAAATACATCAGAAGCAAGACAGAATACGTTCCAAAAACCCAGACTCAGAAGAGCAGGTCCTCCCAACACACCCCTGCCCCAACAAAGACTTGCTGTTGCCAGTGGGTGAGAATAACAAGACTCAGAGCTACTGGCCTAGAGGAAAAGAGGCTTTTTTAACTCACCAGGGCTCCTTGCCCCTTTCTGAGCACAGATGCTAATGGAATGAACCTGGTGCTCTGTCAAGCCTCTTCTGTCTCCAACTTTCGTTAACTCTCGGTTCTCGATCTTTCATCCCAGCTTTCTCATACACCAATACAGAAAACAATCTCTGTTCTACCTTTTCTTCCCCAACATTCTCCAAGACAGAATTTTCAAAGTGTGATCACTGGGCCAGCAGCAGTAGAAGTTTGAGGGTGGAATTCAGCAAACATTTATCAACACTCCAAGTGATTCTGATATATGTTAAAGTTTGAGAACCACTGTGGACCTGAAAATTTGCATTTTTAATAAATTATCAGGTGATATTGACCACTCTGAAAATCTCTGCTCTTTGAAAACAAGGGACAATGTATAATGAGAATGATCCTCTTCCACTTAGTGCCCATTCCTTATTTCCTAAGTCCCAATCAAACCCATCTCACAAGTTCCACCCCAAGTGAAACTTTAACTGATTCAACTGAAAGTTGTCATTTTACACTTTATTACATTTCCAGGGTGGGCAAACCAGGATTCAGGGGCCAAACCCAGCTCACAACCTATTTATGTAAAGCCCTCAAGCTAAAAGCAGTATTTACATTTTTAGATGGGGGGATTGAAGATATATGCAGTAGAGACTCTGCTGTCTGTAAAGCCTATATCGTATACTGTCTGTTCCTTAACAGGAAAAAAAAAACGTTTTCTAACTCTTGTTATATGTATTATGTACTTATTTTTCCTCTAACACTGTTAACTCCTTCAGGACAGAGTCAGTATCTGAATCACTTTTGTATTCTATTCAGTACTGAGCACATAATAACTGTTCAGTAAATATGGAAAGGATGATGAGCTAGTGGTGGTTGGGTGAGCTAGTTGGGTGATTGGCAAGCATTCTGGGAACCCAAAAGAGATCAACCTTCCTACTTAACCACTTTGTGGCTGCCCATCCATGAAATAGGAACAATGAATTCCTCCACCTTAAGCAGATAAAGAACATCAAGTGATACTAATGGAAGTTACTCTTTTCCTAGTATCTAAAATGACAAAAGCCAAGTAGGAGTTGCACTGCATCTTAAAAAACAAGATCAGCATTTAAAATGTTTATAAATGTAAGAGTTAAAAATAAGAAATAGAAAATCTTCAAGTGGATTTCTGATGTTCAGTAAAAGGTTTTCACGGAATAATACTCTACCAGTGCTAGGGGCACTTTTAGGTGGATTACACCTGCCTGGAGGATGCCCAGCTTGACCGGACAGCTCCACAGACAGAAGGTCATGTCCTCGGGAAGCAGCCCCTGTCCACCTCTTAACAGCCCAATTGGTAGGAAGTTCTTTTTCCTGTTATGTTGAAATCTCTCTCCTTAAAATTTCCACCCTGTAGTCCTCATTCTGCCTACAGTGATTATCAAAATTAGCTACCTAAGCTTTATAAGTATGAGGTAGGAAGTAGGGCAGAGTTATACCTGAGAGGAAAGGGTGGAGCGTGGAGGGGAATCTACCCATTTAGATGATTTCCCCCTGAAAATAATTAGAGAATAGGTTTGAAGTACAAGAAACTCAAAGCCAGCAGGTAGGCTAAGAAGAAAGCAAACTTGAAAGTATGAAATGAAATAGGACATTCCAGATATCATGGGAAGCAAAAGACTGGTGACCACAGTAGATCACAGGCTGGTCACAGGTATGCAGTATGCTTCTGCTAGAAAGGAATGCCAGTCACAATTAGAGGCTATTATTTGGGTGAGATGAGTATGAGGGGGCCCCAGAGCTGGGCCTGAGGGACTCTGCACTTGCTTTGTGATTCCCGAGCATGAAACAGTGGCCTAACGGTTTGCTAAGGCAGAAGCAGAACAGAAGGAAAACCCTTAGGAATGGCTGAGTTCTCTAAAGGGCGGGTTAGGCCAAAACAGAGAGGGCCTTACGGAAGGACCTGTCCCAAAGAGGATGAAGAAGGGAGTGGAGAAAGGAAGCTTAAACTTCAAGTCACATGCCTGTTAGCAGTATAATGTGTACAGTGTTAACACTAATGCAACACCTGATAAATCAATCATTAAGTGAAAAACAGTCCCAAGAAGAGTGTTTATTGAATGTTCAGCGACTCTGGACTGCCAGGTGTCACAGCAGGACTGTTACCTAGTAAGAGCAGTCGCTTACCAGCTTCTGGCCTCTCACTTTTCCCCTCCCTCCCCAACAGATGTGTATATGAGTGCACACATGTGAGCACCTCTTCCACACGCACACACGCACACACTCACACACCCTGGCTTCTGTCTATTCTGCTTATCACTTCTCCAGTTTCACCTGGAGGTGAATTTCTTTTCCTCTTTTCTCTTTTCTTAGGAAGATAAGAAAATTCCTAGGATTTGAGAACTGAACTTTCTGGACTCTGGTGGGATGCTCATGTCCAAGAGGACTAAGAGTGTGTTTAATCAGGTCAAGGATTAGGCCCCCACGTTTGGGTCTTCATATTCAAGGCTTAATTACAGTCTGGCCAGTCGTGAGCTCTGAATTCAGCCTGTTTTGATTTATACTGCGTGGTAACTTGATGGTCTTGGGCAAGTTACTTTACCTCTTAGAACCTGTTTTCTCATCTGTAATTACTGCTCTGAAGCAAAACTAGAAAGAAGACGCAGCCCTGGGGGTGGGGGACTGGTTTTTAAACCAAACACCTGTTAATGCTGCACATGGAACTAAGTGTTTGCTTCTGTCTTCTCTCTTACTTTTCCCAGTAACTCTTGATACTTATTATGTTAAAACAGATGAGGAAACTGAGTCATGGAGGTTAAGAAACCTATCCAGGGTCTCCCGGCGAGGACAGAGGCAGGAGTCAAAACAGCATTCTCTCTAAGCTGCTCTTCCTCTGTTTCATAAGTCATGCTGCCCAGCACTGTGCCCAGTATTCCAGTCATGCTGCCCAGCACTGTGCCCAGGGAGGGCATTCCCCTGTCTCTTCCTTGCCAAAGCACTGTGGGCAGTTGTTGTCAATTTGTATTACTTTCCAATTAAATGACTGCAAGTGATTTTGTAAACAGTGCTAATACAACCAGCCTTGTGTATAGATAATATAGTGAAAATATTTATGAGTAGGAAATGTCAGTGGATGTTACACATGCTGCAGTTGCTACACCAGGTATGATTTCTGGGGGTGGCACCCATGTGAGCCGTGGTTGACAGATGTGCTTGAACTGACCTGACTCTGCAGCTCCATATGACTTGTGAGACAGTCTGCCAGACAGAAGACCTTGTGGCCAGGTTAAACTCATAAGAACGGACTGACTCAGCAGTTTTGCCTCTTGTGTGTGGATGTGCAACCCTGGTTTGAATCCTACATCTGCCATTTGCTGGCTCTGTGTCCTCTGAAAAGTTATAGGCCCTCTGTGAACTTCAGTTGTCCTGTGGAAAAAATGAGGAAATAATCCCTGTGTCAGGGATCAGTACAGGGGTTATGAGGTGAGATCATTGTCCCTGAACAAGCCCACAGTAAGTGGCAAGAATGATTGTGATGTACCAGTACCGGTTCCAAGGATGCTGGCTTCCTAATGGATAAAAGATCATTTACATACCAAATGAAAGTATTTATGACAAGAGGCACCCCACCTGTCCCCGGACAACTTGTCCCTTTAAGATATGTCACAGCCGGGCGTGGTGGTGCACACCTGTAATCCCAGCTACTTGGGAGGCTGAGGCAGGAGGATCACAAGTTCGAAACCAGCCTCAGCAATTTAACAAGGCCCTAAGCAACTTAGTGAGACTCTGTCTCAAAATAAAAAATAAAGAAAAAGGGCTGGGGTGGTGACTCAGTGGTCAAGTGCCCCTGGGTTCAATCCCCAGTACCATTGGGCTGGGAATATAGCTCAGTGGGTAGAGTGCTTGCCTTGCAAGCACAAGGCCCTGGGTTCAATCCCCAGCACCACAAAAAAAAAAAGATATGTCACAGTGTTCAAAACCTTTTCCCTTAATCTCCTCATAGGGGCTATAAAGGGAAACTCTAAGGTCCACTCTTGGAAAAGCACTGGGGGAGCATGTCAGGGCACTCCAACACGGTCCCTGCTTCCCAGAGGCACTTTGAGGATTTTTTTTTTTTTTTTTTTTTTTTTTTTTTTTTTTTGGTGGGGGGATGGTATTTGTTTGTCTTGTACTATTTGTTTTGGGGATTTTTTGGTACTGAGGATTGAACCCAGGGGCACTGAGCTGCATCCCCAGTCCTTTCTACGTATTTATTTTTTAAGTGTGAGGCAGGATCTCACTAAATTGTTGAGACGGGCCTTGAACTTGCAATCCTCCTTCCTCGGCCTCCCCAGTCACAGGGATTACATGCCCACCATGCCCAGCTTCAGATGCACTCTTGATGCTTGCCTCAGTAAGTCAGCAAACTCCATACTTCAAACATCAAGTGATGCCTAGAGGGAGGCTAGAGCCACAGCCCAGGGGACAGTGCAACGGGAGGAAGGAGAGAAGAAAGGCCACTCACAAATTCCAGATCCATTTCTAGACTCTTGAACAATTATTCTGAAAGCCTAGTAACCAGCTGTTTCCTATGACCCTGCCCTGCCCAATTATGCTTGTCACTAAGTAGTAGTGGCAGAAAGACCAGCCTACCCTGGGTTGCACCGGCATCAGGCCTGTTCAAGGGTGACCACAAATGTCAAGCTCTAGAAAGGGTAGAGGTTGTGTGTGTGTGTGAGAGAGAGAGAGACAGAGAGAGAGAGACAGAGAGAGAAACAGAGATCTAGCATGGAGAGATTTTAAAGCAAGAGTCTTTTGTAGCCCTGGCTACTGAAATTTCTGTGTATAAATCCCCCAAAAGAATAGCTCTACTAAGATTAAATAAGAAAGAACTGACTAGATCATAACATAAAGAATTTACTACATCATTAGAAATAAGAAAGATTTTTCTAATTGAGGCTATTGAAGGAAACTATAGTTTTTCTCTTGGTGAAAGAAACATCTACCTTAACCTACCTACCAGTCTATGCCTGAGTTATGCTAAGTATTTTAAATTCATTATTTCTTCTATTCTTTAAAACAATCCAATGAAATCTGTACTGTTATTCTGTTTTGCAGAAAAGGAAAATGAGACACAGAGTTAAGTAATTTGGCCTGGGTTGCTTTGGTATATTCCAGGCCCTAGTGACAGTTCATTTTTACAGTACTTAATTTCTCTTCCTTTTTCTGAACTCTCTTGACACTTTGCATTTGTGTAATTTTTGTTTCCAAAATGCCTTCTTGTATGTATCTATTTTGTTTCATTTTTGCAAAAGCTCTGTGAGGCAGGAGTGAGACGGTTGTCATCTCTGCCTGTGTTAATACATTGCTCCCAACTTGTGGGTGATGCAGCTGGTCTAGAACCCAGCCTTCCTGACCAGGATCTCCCACACCTGCCTTTTGCAGTGACAGGGTCCCCTGCACATCCCTTCAACACCACCTTCCTTTCACTTTCCCTCTCGCTGTCTCCAAGTCACATTTTATATGTGCTGGGCTCCATTGATTTAGAATAGTAATCCAGACCAACAAATTTGAATAAAAGTGTTCATGGCTATTGAGAGTGTCAAAGGTACCTTCTCAGACAAGGTCTCGTTGTCATGAGGTGCTTCAGTGTCTACTTGGGTACTTCCTCATCAGGAGGGAAGATCTACCAGCAGAGTGTCCAGCTCTATTCATGCCTCACTTAACAAGCTTCGCTGCTGCTGGCCAGACACTATGTTAACCATCAGGAATCTAAAAATAATAGTCAAGGCCTGCTGAAAAAATCGGCCATCCTGACCATTATCAAAGATCAGAAGGCGGCACCCAACCCAGTGCAAAGGGAAGCCTCGAGGAGGAGCGGACATTAAAGCTGGGTGGCACAGGTAGAATGGGTTCTGGCCAGGGAAATGGGAAGGAGGGACATAGGAACGGCCAAGTAGAGGGACGGGTCCAGGCAAGTCATGAGACAAATTGCGACTGGTTTTGGAACTGTGGCCTGTGGGCAAGCGATAGGAGCAGAGGCCCTGACTGGGCTCACCAGCGTTCTTCCCTTTCTCCGGCAGGTATCTGGGGATCTTCAATAGCAAAGAAGCTGGTGGATGACTCTTCCCCATTCTGCCACTCTCTGATTTGTACCCCCTCTTTCAGGAACTTTATTATGATGACTTTATATCATAAAGGCCACTACTAATTTTTAATCTTATGTAAGGTATAACCGGGCCCCTCAGAGCTGTGACTTTCAGACTTTATGTGCATCAGAATTCCCCAGAGTTTTCCTGAAGATACAGGTTGCTGAGTGCCATTCCCAGGATTTATAATCTGGTAAGTCTAAAGTGGGGCCCAAAAGTTGGCATTTATTTTTTCTTTGAAGTACTGGGCATGGAACTCAAGGCCTCACACATGCTAGGCTAGTGTTCTTCTACTGAGCTACATCTCCAGTCCTTTTTATTTTACCTTGAGATGGGATCTTGCTAAGCTGCCCAGGCTGGCCTCAACATAATCCTCCGCAAGCTTGCAGCCTTCCTGCCTCAACCTCTCAAGTAGCTGGGATTACAGGCATGTACACCCCATCTGGCCCCAAAATTGGCATTTTTGAAGAGCTGCCAAGGACCATATTTTGAGAACTCCTGCCTTAAAGCCTGCAAAACTGTTATGGTGACAAGACAGTCTTGCGCCCTTTATACCAGTTTCATTTGTACCCTTTGGTGCAGTTTCTAGGCTAGTCGACTTCAATACTAGGCAATATGGTTTTGTATTTGCTAGGGTTGCCATAACAAAGTCACTGAAATGCATTGTCTCACTGCTTTGGAGACTGGAAGTCTGAAATTAAGGTATCAGCAGGGCCACACTCTCTCTGAAATGCTTTCTTGCCTTCTTCCAGCTTCTGGTGGCTCTCAACATTCTTGGGTTTGTGGCAGGATCACTCCAGGGTCTGCCTCCCGCTTCACACGGAAGGCTTCTCCCTGTGTGGACTGTCTCTTCACATGGCTTCTTTTGTAAGGACACCATTCATGTTGGGTTAAGGGCCTGTGGATGTGTGCTCTGGGCCTTGGAGCAGTGAAACTAGAGCTACCTGAGTCTAGACAGAGGCACCTCCTGCTTCAGTCCACAGACACTCTGCATTTGCAGAGCATGCCTCAAACTATATGTCCCTTCCAAAAAAGATCAGATCTTTTTTCCTCTTCGTGTTCTTCGACCGACCAATACCAGCTTGTAATATAAATATTTGGTAAAAATCTTCCTTTTACAAATTGTGAAGAAAATAGCAAGGTTTCAGATAAAGGTTATTTGTTTAAACTTATGGTGTTGTATTTCACAGTGAAATCATTTGTTTGATTTCTATTGCTAGGACTTGATGATCAGCTCTAATTTTGCATCTTTCACATCTGTCTTTGTTGGTCTTTATTTACTTCACTTTCTAGGGAGACTAAAGGTGGCAGTACAGAGAGAGCTGGGGAGAGCAGGGAGCCTTTCGCAGTGTGTTTGGACTGTGCCAGTGTATCAGGCACTTCAGTCTGCTGTCAGAGGACAGTTCCAAGGGTGAGAATCAAGGGACTTACATTTGTGCAACAACTTGGGGGTATAAAGGGATCTCCCCCAGGCCAATTAGTCCTGAAAGTTGAGCCCTCTTCTCCTGTTGCCCTGCTGCCTCAGAGATATGGGCAATCAAAGAAGAACCCCTTCACCCTGCTCAAACTCTGCCCTTCAAGCCATACAGGCATGACAATAGCAAGAGCAGCCATTACAGAACTGACTAGACCTCTCATTTCCTGCCAAGCTCCGATTCCATTAGGAAAACCTCACCCTGTTTTACCCCAGGGCTTTAGACTAGGTTTGGAGAGCTCCATTTTCAGTATCTTTCTCCTCTGCTTCCCTGGAAAGCTGTCACAGCTGTAATCCACAGCAAATGGATTTCCCTGACCCTGGGGACAAAGGCCTAGTGTTTCCTAGACTTGGCGGCTCCTGGGAGGGCAGAACCATCAGCATTTCTCCAGCTGCTAGTCTCAAGCCCTGTGGGCGGCAGAGACCTGTAATAAGATCACCATCCAAGCCAGTTACAGTCAGCACATCATTCAAAGTGGCCCCTTGCGGTTGGGAGGGGAGAATCAACGGAAATAGGAATCCAGCTCTTCAGAGCCTGGGCTCACACAAAACCACACAGTGAGTTGGAACCCAGAGAAAAACAGACTTCTCATGCTGGATGTTAGCCATTAGAGAGATTTGGCTGTGGTTCACACTGGGAGTCCGCAGGGCTGGGTGGCCTAGGACATCAGAAGGAAGAGAAGGGAGGAATAAGAGTAGAAATTGAAAGGAAATTGAATATGAGTGAGTAAATGTTTTAAACAGTAAATACTGTGAATCTTTAAGGATTCAGAGTTTCTACTGCAGAGCACCAGAGGGCAGGACTTAAGGAGAGTCCACGGATACCTCCATAACCCTCAGCACCAGCCCAGGGCTTGGAAGCAGAAGGAAGATGGGAGTAGGGAGATATGACGGCTTTGGTGGAAAGAGTGGAATTACAGAAGAGAAGGCTCAAAAGCTATTACAGTGTTCTACACTCCCTGATTAATTCTGTTCAAATCTCCAGTTCCCTCCCACTAAGAGCAAATGAAAATAAGATAGCTGGCAACTTTCTTCCTGAATTCTCTTCAGGGCAAACTCCAGCCTTCCGGTCCCCACATGAGGATGGGGATGCCTTCCATGGTACCCAAGGAGGGTGAAAAGAGTCAGGCTACCTTGCGTGACTTACTCTCCAAATGCTAGACCTCAGTTTTTGCATAGGAAAAATGAGAAAGGTTATGGTGATGTTCATTTTCTTAAGTTGGTTAATAGGTACACATGTGTATTATCCTTTATGCATATGTTATATAGAAAATTTTATTTTGTGGTTATAAAAGATTTGATGGGCATTAATTCATAATTCAGGGATTAAATTCAGTGATCTCAGTTCCTTTCAAACTCTAAAAATCTTGTATGCTGTCACACAGACTTTGCCCAATGCCACTGAAATACTAGTTCAAGGTGTGATTATGGGAAGTTGCACAGTGTTTAGTGGGAAGAGCACTGGCTTTGGATCATGCCTGAGTCTGAATCCCAGTTCTGTGATGACCTTAGATAATTTATTTAGGTAAGTTTCTACAAAATTGGGATATTAATAACCACCCCATAGTGGAGGTCATGAGTCTATATAGAGCATCTGCTATGCTTGACAAATGATAAGTGCTCAATAAATAATCACCAGTGATAATATAGACACCACAGATGGAAGGTATGGAAATTAAAAGATGGTTCACGTTTTAAACCAGCTGGGAGAGTTCTGCAGGTAAGGCGGAAATTAAACTAAACTTCCACATGAGCGGTAGGATGGAATGTGGTGCTCTTCAGATTCTGCTAAGCAAACATTTATGGACTGAAGCCCCAGGTGTGCAGGAAAACATGACGTGAGCCCTGTTCTCCAGGAGTTCGTAGACCAGTGGGGAAGACCCACCCCAAGCAAATCCCTTTGTGTAATTCTACACTTGTGAGAGGTAAGCACAGGCTGTTTGGGAGCAGCCCTTCAACTGGATGGCTTAAAGGAAAATTCAGATTGAAAGCAGGAGAATGGCTAGAGGAGGTTACATTCGGTGCCCGTTTCATGGCAGAGACTCAACTCTGTTGAAGATCTAAGGAGCTGGTTAATGAAAAGTGGAGGGAAGGCATCTCAGAGGAAGACAGCAGCATGGGTAGCCCACCGCAGTAAAGCCAGAGGTGGCACATAGCAAGGTGTCCAAGACTTGAAGTTGTTTAGAATCATTCTGAGCCCAGTGGGCATGTGGTGTGGAAAAGTGGCAAAAGGTGAGGCGAGAAAGGTAAGCAGAGTAGTTATGGAGGGGGCTTCACACACACTAAGCAGCTTAAGGGGGGAACCACGCGGGCCCGAAAACTTGCAGTGGTAACTCAACAGCTGGTGCAGGGACAACTGGATTCAAATGTCCAAACACAAAATATTCTATGGTCCAGCAACTTCACTGCTGCTTATATACTCACAGGATTGAAAGCAAGGACTCCAGCAGACACTTAAATCCAGTGTTCATTGCAACTTTGTTCACAGTAGCCACAGCCAGAGGGTAGAAACAACCAGTGGCTGTCAACAGATGGATGGATAAACAAAATGTGGTATGCAGACACACACACACACTCACACACACACACACACACACACACACACACACACACGAAACAAATGAAATTCTGATATATGCCACAACATGAATGAACCTTGAAAACATTGCACTAAGTGAAAAAGCCAGACACAAAGGAAGATATGGCCTGGCTCCACTTCCACAAGATGCAGAGTAGGCACACTTAAAGAGTAGAGTAGAGGCTACCAGGGCCGGGTCAGTGGAGGGCAGCGAGCCTTATCTATTGCTTAATAGCTATGAAGTTTCCGTTTTGGGTGATGAAAACCTTCGGAAATATGTAGAGGGGACGGTCGCACAACATTGTGAGTTAATATTACCAGATGGCACACTTAAAAATGGCTAATCTCCCAATCCTCCAGTCAGAGTCTCTGCCTTCCTTCTTGGTCCCTTATGTGAGCGATTGGCAGAGAGAGTACCCTTGGGAGACAGGAGAGCTGGAGCCAGGACAGAAGGGACCGGAGAGACAGGACACATTGTGAGCATGAACTGTCTGGGGAGCAAGGGTCTGTGTGTGCCTGAAAGGGAGGAAGAGGGTGTGTTTGATCATCCCGTGGCAGAGATCCTGATAGAAGAGAGACTGGAGCTTGAGCAGCAGGGCAGCCGGTCACGCAGAGGGCCAGGCCATCAAGGGCAGGGGACCAGCGAAAGTGAAGAAATGAAAATTAGTGAACGAACAGGAAGAGCAGAGAACAGGCCAGACCAATCAGGAGGGCAAGTGAGCAAGGGAGGGAAGGAGAGTGAGGGGAGAGCAGGCTCTTGTTCTAGGGAGGAAAGCACAGTGAGGTGAGGTGCGCCCGGAGGACCAGCAGGGAGGCAGCCAAGAAGGCCGACGGGAAAGGGAGGGTGTGAGGGGGCAGGGACAGGGGCCCCGGGGCTGAGGGAGCAAAACTAGGGAGACTGAACCAAGAACAAGAGAAGGAGAGAAGGGAGAGGCGTGCCGCCTGCAGCAGGAAGAACACGTGGGCAGGGAGTCCAGGAAGTGCCGTGTGCCTGAGGCCCCAAGGGTTTAGGAAGTCTCACGGCACAGGGCAGCAGTGGCTGTCCTTACCTGTGCACTTTCCCTGTGAGGGAATGCCTTGCTTTCTTGAGAATGCTGTCTTGTTTTGCAACAAGGATTGAGTACACACTGCCCACAATTGCATCCCTAACTGCTGCAGGAGAAAAAAGAGGAGCGGCAGCTTGATCGCAGCCAGGGACAGCCTGTCCTCCTGGTTTTCTGTAGCTGCTGCCCTGTTTTCTGTTTATTTTCTGGAGTATTTCAGTTGAGATTTCCTAGGGTGGGATGGAAAGCAAGAACTGAAACCCAGTGCTGGTCAACGTTTGGGAAAAGGAAGTGAGGCCTTGAACTGAGAAAGGACCTTGGGATTCAAAGAGGTATTCCATGTCTGGACAGAACTGTTATTTACTGATTTGCTGCTCAGTGATCTTAAAATCACAGTTGAGCCCCCTCTTGACAAATAGTGTTTCAGTTTCCTCAAGGTCAAGAATTATGCCTTCTATCGTTTTCCACCCAGCCTGGTCTTTCCTCCCTAGAAGTGAATTTCCATAGAACAGAGGACAGGGAACACTTGTTGACTCTGCTGTGAGTTGATTCCCGTGTCATCACTGTCATCATAGTGTCCTTAACAAGTGAGTAGCCAGTGCAGTTCAAAGCAAAGGGAATTCGTGGGCAAGGGCCTTGCCTTGTGCAGTGGGAGTAGTCACAGAAATGTTAGGGCAAGTCTCTGCTGCGAGACCCAGGTCGTGAGCCGGCTTTGCAGACAGTTCACCACCTTGGAAGCCACCTTGTTGCCTGCCCCTGGGGGATAACTTTCCTGCCTTTGAGCTTTCACCGACATTTTTAAAAATATTTTTGGTTGTAGATGAACATGAGGCCTTTATTTTGTTTATTTAGTTTTATGTGGTGCTGAGAATCAAACCCAGTGCCTCACACGTGCCAGGCAAGCGCTCTACCACTGAGGCACAGCCTCAGCCCCTTCACCCATAGTGTTAAAGCCCACAGTGAAACCCACCTTAGTCTGAAGAAAGCAACCTGAGGAATGCCAACCCCCAAATTGAGCAGCACTGGGGAGATCCCAAAAGGACATTAATGACTGTTTTGATTATTTGCACCAATCAATGTATCCATTAATGTGAAAAAAAAAATTTGTTTATTAAATTGGTATAATCTACAAGCAGAGGATTGAATGTCTATGTTAGGAGAACAAAGAAATGTTACTTTTACCTGTAGGAAGGAATGGGTAGAAGGAAAGCTTATAGAGAATTGAGAAATTGGGGAATAGTATGAAAGAAGAAAGAGAAACTTGAACTCGGATCTGGGTGCACCTCTTCCACCACCGTCCCTTCCTTCCCAAGCCCCCTCTGTCCCAGGCACACAGCCTCAAGGAAAGGTGCCACTTCCAGTTCTATGTCCAGACCACAGCGTGGTCCCCAAAGTAGTTTCTGGCATTCCTTACTGACTGGGACAGGAGGCTTCTAGAGGTTCTGCCAACCTTCTAGAGGTTCCCATCTTGGGAGAGGCCTGATCTGTTGGAACCAGACAGTGGGAACCAGACTGGGAACAATATTAATAACCACATCAACAGCGGGCGCTTTTGGAGCATTCAGCAGGTGCCAACACCCTGCCAAACACTTTTCATCACCATTTAGCTTTGCTCACAACAGTCCGTGGTCACATTTAACAGGTTAAGAAATGGAAGGGCAGAGGTGTATGACTTGCCAAAGTTTCCAAGCAGGAAGCAGCAGAGCCAGGACTCAAACCCAGGTCTTTCTGACTCTAAAACCTGAGATCTTCACCAAATCACTCAAGGTAGCACCCTGCTCAGCATGAGCTTCACAGAGCACTCAGTAAACATGCAAAGAAAACTTAAAACTTGCTTAAAGTTCTTCTGGTTTTAAAAATAAAGCAAAAATAGACATTTCAGTTTATTTTATCTTACTTTTCAGCAATGCTGGGGATAGAACCCAGGGTCTTACGCATGCTAGGCAAGTGCTCTACCCATGAGCTACATCCCCAGCCATTTAGTTTATTTTATTACCTCCTTATTTGACTCTCTCTTATTCTATTCTCTCCAAATTTTAATCCTATTTCTTTCACCACCTGGTTGTGTACATAATAAGCTTGCTGATGTTCAGTTTCTCCATCCCGAAGATGAAGAAGTAAGTTAATGGGGTGGGAGATGATCCCATGATAACTGCTAGGAAACCATGC
Organism: Sciurus carolinensis; assembly: GCF_902686445.1. Classification (NCBI taxonomy): domain Eukaryota; kingdom Metazoa; phylum Chordata; class Mammalia; order Rodentia; family Sciuridae; genus Sciurus; species Sciurus carolinensis. Next base: position 185,217,377 of record NC_062213.1, read on the forward strand.
AGGAAATCCTCCTCCTACACTAGTTTTACCTTCTCTGTCAGAAGAAACTGGTTACAGACTTTAACATCAGTCTGACCTGATTTCAGATCTCACCTGATGAACCAAGCCTGACCCTGTGACTTTGGTGACAGCTGTATCTCAAAACCTCAGTTCACAAGTGGCTCCATGACAGGCTGTTAGAAACACTATATGACATGTAGTCATACCTTGGTTTCAGCAGCAAATTTGTTCCATGACCCCTCCCAGTCACCAAAACCTGCAGATGCGCAAAACACTTATGTAATGACATAGTGTGTGTATACATCTTACCCACGTCCTCCCAGACACTTTAATTCATCTCTAGATTGTTTGCATTACTTAACATAATGAAAATTGTATGTAAGTAATTGTTAGGGGGAAATAATAAGAAAAAAATGTCTGTACATGTTCATTGTAGATAGTTTTTCTCCAAAATATTTGCTATTGGAGGCTGGTTGAACTCACAGAGGCAGAACCCAGAACATGGAGGGCCTACTGTATGTGCATTCTCTGAAAGCATTCATTGGATGTTTGATTCATGCCTCTTCCCTCCTAGCATCCGCCTGCTCTCCTGTTGTCTGTGTGCCCTGACTGTGCCACCCTGCAGGCCATGGAGAATGAGCTACCAGTCCCACACACATCCAGCAGCGCCAGTGTTACCAGTAGTACCAGCGGGCCCAGTAGCAGCAGTGGCGGCAGTGGGCGCCCCCCTGGGCCCCAGATTTCTGTATACAGTGGTATTCCTGACCGACAGACCGTGCAGGTAAGACTGATTGATCCAGGAATCTCATTCCTTGCCATTTGCAGGCTTAGCCAGGCAGAAGTGTTGGCATGGTCTTCTGGGGTAACCTAGATGACTCCCAGAAAGGGCAAAGAGGAGTAGGTTAGCAAATAAATATTAGCACATGGTTAGGGGAGGGGAGGGGTGCAAGGAAATTTGGAGAGGGAGAATCCTTAGCAGATCATAAAAACCCCTTTCTTACCCATTGGTGTAGATCCCAGAACACTATTTTAGGAAAATAGGTGTTGTAAAAGGACAGACAACGAAAAATAAGAAACAGCGAAAATGACCTGAGCTGCTCAGCCACAATCCAAACCCATTATCTAAATGACCTGTCAGGAACAAATAAGTGTCTCAAAGACAGAAGTCCATAAAAGAAGCCCAAAGGAGTCTGTTGTCCTTGAAGCTTTTTTCTTTCTTCCCTAAAATTCACAAAATATCATCCATGAGACCCCCCCCAGGTGATCTTACACTGCTCCAAAATGCAGTCGTGACCACGTGTTGCCACCCTTCTGTGTGCCCAGCGTTCTGCATGTTTATCTTCTTCTCCACTATGAGAAGGGCTATTATTAGCACAGTCCTATAACAGCCGAAATGGAGGCTCTAAAAAGGCAGCAACTTGTCCAAGGTCATTCAGGTAAAGAAAAAAAAAATTGAGCCTAAATCTCACCCCAAGGCCATGTTCTTAATCACATCAATATCTGTTTGAGGTTCCTAGATAATATAGGCAGAAGAGAGAGACCACAGTTGGGAAATGTTTACTCTAAGTAACTTTGCTGTTACAATCTGGATATACTAGAGGAGTGACCTCATCCCACTTTGGCCCCAGGCCCAGATAAGGGAGTGGGGGAGAAGCCACAGCAGTGAGAGGCCTGAGAAGTTGGGCTACAGAAGATACTAGCGGGTGCCCTGGACTGCCCCTCTCCTAGTAATCTCTGCCTCGCACTTGTCTAACCACGTTTCCAGCCCCCCCCTTGCCCCTGCTCCCAGCCTCTTCCCCAGACCCGTCATGCATGAGATTCTGAGCTCTGGTTTCTAGCATCTGGCATCGGGATGTGCCTTCCTCCTGCTACTCATCAGAACTCAAGGAGAAAGGGGCTTGGGGCTTCTGCTCTGGCAAGTTTGCATTTACACGCAGGCAGAGCCACTGGGAGCTCCTCCTGGCCTCATCCACTGACACTCTCTGGTGAAGACGAGTCACAGAACCTCAGCTACTGCTGGCTGAACTGCTGGAAAGGCTAAGGAAATAGAAGGGCCTAGGTAAAGGGAACAAGAGCAAGTACTTCTGGGACACCAGGGGATTTAAAAGTGGAATTCAGATGAAGAGAATCTGAGAGGAGAGCACACTAGGGAGAGAGGAGTCAGGGAAATGTGTGCAAGAGTCGGGGGCGGTGTCTCTAGGGAGACGCCAGAGCCCAGGGAGGATCTGTGATGTCAGCCTGTTCTCAAGCACCCCAAAACTGAGCCCAGAGCTTTTGCCCTGCAGCCACCAAGGAGTCGCTCTAAGCTGGGAAGACCCTTCCAAGAGGCCAGCTGTGGAGCAGGACCTGGGGTCAGAGCAGCCTTAGAGCCAGGGATCCACAGAGTCGAGGGCAGGAAGTGGGCCAGAACCCAGGCAGCACAAGTGCTGGGCACAAGCTGGGAAGAAAGAGTAGGAGGGACACGAAATGTTTCTGGGCCTCCTGAGAAGAAGACAGAGGGCCTGAAGCCTGCTGCCTAGCATCCAGCTCTCTTTGTTCCTGGGGGTGGGGGAGGATCAAACAATAGCCCTTTATCATTTCCTAGAGGCTGCTATTCAGCCAATCAGGAAGGAGGGAGTAAGCAGTAAAGCCAGTATGGGAGACAGTAGCTAAAAGGAGGGAGTGGAGGAGAGAAGAGGCGAGGGAGGGAAAGAAGGAAAGGGAAATGTGTCATCCCTGTGACCCAGCATGCTGCAAAGTCACTTTTTCTGGACTCCTAGGGCCCTCTGAGCACTGTGTGCCAATCCTGGGGAGAAGCACCAGTTCGGCCTTGCAGCCTCTGCAGAAGCAGTCGCCTTTGCATGAGTCTCAGTTTGGCTGCTTCTGCTGAACCTGGCGCCTCTGTCTCAGCTCTTCTTCCCAACCCTCTCTTCGCCCTGCCTCATTTGCTTCGCCTTCATCTGAGGCTGCGGAGTGCTTGGGGGAGATGGGTGCCTAGCAAGCCTGGCAGGGGAGGCTTCTGTCTCCAGAGAGCAGGTAGAGCAGTGGTGTGCTGCTGCGACTCTCCTCACAGGCGAGGCAGGGAGGAGCTGGAGACCGTTCGAGACAGAACACAGACAGACAAGAAAACGCTTCTTCAGGGGCTCTGGAGAGGAGCAATAGGTTGTGGTGACGGTCACAGATCCTGGGGCTCTTCTCCAAGCAGCCGAGGAGAGCTGGGTTGCCAGGCCACGGCTGCAGTGAGGGGGTCATGCCACAGCTGGCAGCTCCAGCTCCCACTCTCCTCCCGCCCCCAGGTGATCCAGCAGGCCCTGCACAGGCAGCCCAGCACGGCGGCGCAGTACCTGCAGCAGATGTACGCCGCCCAGCAGCAGCACCTGATGCTGCAGACAGCCGCCCTGCAGCAGCAGCACCTCAGCAGCGCCCAGCTCCAGAGCCTGGCGGCAGTACAGCAGGTGAGGAAGCCGGCCGCAGGCCTGAAGCTCCTGGGGGTCCAGGCAGTGCGAGCAAGAGGACGAGGAAGCGGGAACTGCCTCATGCTTCCCATGCACCCTCTTGCCAGTCCTCACAGAGCCCCAGGGAGGGCTATGAGGAACAGAGAGAGACCAGTGGTGAGTGGAGCAGCTGGAATGCTCACAGCTTGTCCCAGAGAGAAGTGCTAGGAGAGCCGTTTCCTCAACCAACCGCCGTGCTGCTGGGCAAGGGGCCATAACTCCAATGAGGCACTCACAGGAGAAGGGTGTGCCAGTCTCACGTCTCTGCCTGTTGCCCTCTGCTTGCAGTGGTTGAGAAGAACACATTGATCCCTTTATCCATCCACCCACCCATCCATCTGACGGAATGTTTTATGCAAAGTTCACAGCAGGCACTGGGTGCACTGTGGACCCTCTCTTCCTGGAGCTGGCAGTAGGGAGCTAGCAAGTAAACAGGCACCAAAATAGATAAGGACAGAAGCTACTTAAATATCTCAGCTGTGATATGACTATGACAGAGAAGAACTGATTACTGTCACTGAAGGATAAGGAAGATGACGCTATGCTGGGTGGTCAGGGAAGGTCTGTCTGCTGGAGTAACATCAGAACTGATGCTTGAAATATGACAAAGGACAGGCTGAGGGGAGAGGTTGAATGTGCAAGACAGTGCTTGCGACTCTCTTAGCACAGTGCGGCAAGCCACATGGCGGGGTGGAGGCCTGGAGAGAGAGCTACAGAAACAGGGGCAGCGGCAATGGCTGACAGAGTGCTTAGTGTCTGTGCTCTGCTTGCTCAGGCCTCTCCGCAGCCCTTCACCTGGGTATGGTCATTATCCCCCCTTATGAAATGGGAGACAGGGCCCCTGCTCAAGGCCACCATGGGGCTGGGCTCCCGAGGCTGCTTTCCTTACCACTGTCCAGGCACTCCCTGGAAGATGAGAGCTCAAGAATGACTGGGGGCGGGGTGCTGGGACACCAGAGCAGGAGTTCGTTCTTTTCCAGGCGAGCCTAGTGGCCAGCAGACAAGGGAGCACCTCTGGCAGCAATGCATCTGCACAGGCCCCGGCCCAGTCACCTCCGGTGAGTGAGACGGGAGCAGCACACAGCACCCACGGTTCTGGACCGGCTCCTTCCTCCTTACCTAAGAGGTGCATGAGTTCTGGCCCCACAATCCTTAGTGAATCCTCAGCTGCGTAGGATCGTATCTGGAGTCTGTTGCTCTTGCTGGGGGAAGAAATAAAAAGTGCATACCTCTCCCCAGCCCTTATGTCAATGCCCTGTCATCTTTCCGGTGTCAAGGCTCTGTCACTAGCTCCTTCTCTGAATGCTGAGTCTTCCCTGCACCTCTGCACCTAGCCCAAAGATGGGGCAGTTCTGGGTGGAGCTCCCAGGCCCAAGGACAAGAGGTGGTCCCTACAGAGACTATATAAGCCAAAGAACAGAAGAGGGAGAGAGCAAGACATGAATGAGGGGACCCAGTTCCCCCAGCGCCTCCCGTTTCCTATTGCACACGTCTCTTTCTTCAGATCAATCTGGCAGCCTCCCCCGCGGCAGCCCAGCTCATCAACCGGGCTCAGAGTGTCAACTCAGCCACCGCCTCAGGCCTTGCCCAGCAGGCCGTGCTCCTGGGCAACACATCTTCTCCAGCCCTTACCGCAAGCCAAGCACAGATGTATCTCAGGGCTCAGATGGTGAGTACCCCCGGCTCGGGCCAGAGATTTGGGGAAGACACAGGCAGAGAATTTGGGAGCTGGGAGACTAGAGGAATGAGGAGATAAGAAAATGGGGAAGAAGTACTATAGGACAGGGCCAAGAGGAAGGGGATGGAATAAAAAAGGGTGGGCCTGGAAGGCTGAGTGGGAATGTGGTGTGGACTCCATGACTCAAGGACGGGTGGGATTCCAGGCTGAGATTAAGTGACCCATAATACCTCCCTTCCCCGTCCTCCTAGAGCAAAATAAAATTATCTCCGTCTTATCAGAAACTGCTCTTCAGAACTAATTAGGGCAGACGGTGCAGGGGCCCATGCCCAGACAGTCCCCCACGCTCAGAATTAAGATGAGAGGCAGGTGCTCTGCCAAAATGGGATCTTCCCCTACTGTGACAGTCCTTGCAAGGACTGACCACCTCTAACTCAGGGCCAAAGGTACACTGTAGCACAGCGAGGTGCAGCTTCAGGACCTGCTCTCGCTGCTGTCCCCACTGCCCTCCCAGGAACCCTGTTCTAATCAGGGTCCCCTGAACTTGCCTGGGCAGAATACACCCAGGCTACTGCCAGAACACACAAAAGCTCTCCTTTGCACCTGTCCCTAAGGGGTCCAACAGGAACCTAAGATTCCAAAGAATTCCCTGGGACAATGACAGCATTCTCCCTAGCAGGCAGTAACTAGTACAGCCTCTGCTGAGCTCCCATCTAAGTTGTACCTCACATCTCCCGTGCTGAAGAGTTCTCCCATCAGCCCCTTGGCACACCATCCTGAGGACAGTGCAGTCCTGCCCCTCCCTTGCTCTTATGCCAGCACGTGGCATTTGGAGCTTTTCAGATCTTGCTCCCACCTCTTGTTCTCGGCTCTGAGTTCCTCATTTGAGGCTTATCTCCATTCTACAGCAAGGCCCCTTAAACATACAGCATCAAATAGACTTAAACATACAGCATCAAATAGCAAACTAGGCCACACGGTAATACCCCCCAAACCTGCCCTTGCCTTCACTTCACTCATCTCCATGTCCCACTCAGTGCCCCCACTGGGGCCCTGATGCCTGCTGCTGCTCCCCAAAAGCACGACATACACAGACAGAGGAGTTAGCCGGGAGCATGACAGGGCTGAGGGGGAGCTGCTGTCAGCACACTGCTTGTCCACGTGGATGCAGACCAAACCCACGCGGAGGCCAGGTGCCCGCTGGGATGGCAACAACCTGTGCCCTTCCAGAGGAGATTCAGGCACTAGTGCAGCTCCAGACTGTCTGCTTCCTCTGTTATTGCTCCTAGGTGCCCTGCCTCCAAATTTGACTTAAAAATGACCAAATGGCATATATCTGATTTGGTTCCTTCTGGAGGAGAGTTTTGATATGACTCAGCCCTTAGATCAGGATTGAATTAGATCTGGAAAATAGTCCTCGGGCACCTGTCTAAGGTTCCTGTTGGCCAAGATGCTGAGGAGACAGTTACTTCAGGGTGTCCCGGGAACACTGATCCCCCACCCTCCCACCTATGAGGGATGAGCGCCTCACAGCGTTCTGAAGTCCCAGAGCTGCTCTCCAGCCCCATCCTGTCACTGCCCAGCATGGGTCGGCATACTACAAGCCTCTTGAAACTTTCAGGCGGTCCCTGGGACCCCTGCCCTTTCTTGCGTCCCTATTTCTACTTCCCTAGCCATCCCCATCTCTGCTCCCTGGCTGAAGTGTTCTGCCCTGTGGCTGAGTCCACATGGGGCAGGTAAAAGGCACCTCGTTTCCTGTGATTCCAGGCCCAGCCAGGTAACCTGGTGCAGGTAGCTAGGAGCCTAGGCGGCACTGTTCCTTTGTCCCCTCAGCTCATCTTCACGCCCACGGCCACCGTCGCTACTGTGCAGCCTGAGCTCGGCACTGGCTCCCCCGCCCGGCCCCCCACCCCCGCCCAGGTGAGGATCCCATGTTTGTGGGAGGGCAGGAGGGTGGGCAGCACTGTAGAGGGGTAGGACACTGGGGATGGACAGCCCTGAAGGAGCTCTGAGTCTTTGGAAAGGCTGGGCTCTTCTAGGGAAGCACGTGGAGATTGGACAGCCCACTGTTCCCAGACCAGCTCTTCAATTCCTATCCAGATGGCCTCAGCACCTCTTGACTATTTTACCCTCAAATACAGTTAGTGTTCAGAGGGCAGCATGCTGAGGATTTAAGATCCCCACCACACCCCTTAGGATAACTTGCTTTGTTGTTGCTGCTTTGCAAGTGGAAAATTCCACTCTGATTACATGTGCCAACTTTGCTAGGAATCAGGGGAAATGGCACAGAGAGGGAGAAAGGATAAGTCCTGGGTTCCTGCCTTCTGCTGGCAGCACATGGATGCTACTGTGGCAGTGAAGGTCCTAGCAGGCAGCTAGGGAAGGAGAAGTCCTTCCATCTCCCACCTTCCTACCCCATCTCCAGAATGGGGATGGGAGCCCAGCATTTGGTAGCATTTATCAAAGTCCGGCATAGCCTCCATGTATCCAGCAGAGGGCGCCAGGAGCCTGGCTGAATAAACGCTGCCTGTTTCTGGAAAGACTTGGAGTTCACCTTATTTTGAGGACAAGATAATGCTTTGCCTAGTGGCTTTGCTGGCCAATTAACTTTCATTTTTGCCCTGGCCTTATCCAGTGTGGGAAGCTCCATGCTCCGCTGTATCTGGGAATTCTTTCTGAGTGGTATGCATCCGATCCTGCTGTTTGGGAAGAAGGGAGGCTGACAGAAGGGAAAGAGCCAGGCCTCCCTGACCCTGCCTACCCGAGCCTGGGCAGCAGTCGCTTCTCAGAATTCAGTTCCTTTTGCTGGTGGACCCAATCTATAGTGATCTTTCTTGTCCTTTCTAGAACTTCACTTGCTTCTGGTTCTTCTGTCAGCCCCTAACTCTTTCTCTTTTTTTTCCTCTCTAATTTTATACCCCACCATCCTGTTCAGCCATCCCTGGATCCATTCCTAAGTCCTCTTTCTCGGCTGTGTTAGCACTGCTCCTACCCACTTTCTCTGGACTCCCATAGACCCCTCTTTTCCAGGTACAGAACCTGACCCTCCGAACACAGCAGACACCAACTGCAGCAGCCTCGGGCCCTAACCCCACTCAGCCTGTCCTGCCCAGCTTGGCCCTGAAACCCACACCTGGCAGCAGCCAGCCTCTGCCTGCCCCATCACAGGGCAGAAACACTGCTCAGGGTTCCCCTGCAGGTGCCAAGCCTGGCATAACTGACAGTGTGATGGAGCCACTCAAGAAAGGAGAGGGCAGCCTGCCAGGGAGCGCGGAGGGCCGGGCTGGGCTCAGCCGAGCCGTTCCTGCTGTGACTGCCCACCCCCTCATTGCACCAGGTAAGGGCTCCAGGAAAAGAGAATCCAGGCCAGACCATGAGTCAGGAGGAATCTTTCAAACCTTCATTTTCCTCATAGACCAACTGTGTCTCTCTCCCCTCTTCCAATCTCGAGGTGTTCATCAGCTCCTAATTCTGTTTCAACTTTCTAGTTTGATTTCTGTTTCTAACTTTAAGAAAGGAAGCCAGAAGGGTAGGAATAAATGAGTTCTTCACAATGGATCTTGGAGAACACAATCGTATCTCTTAACCTCGAGTGAGCAGAGGTTGGCAGGTGGACTATTTTGAGATTCCCTGTGACTTCGTGAAAAGGATCGGGGCTAGCCAGCAGCATTGAGGAGCCAGAGGGAAAGTAGTAGAGCATCTGTCGTTTCATCGTTCGGCAGGTGTTTGTTTGCTGATGTTTGCCAGTCATGTTGCCAGTTCTGGGTGTGCAGAGATCAGTGAGACCAAGGAGGGCACATCTAGGTGGGGAGACTGACAGGTACAGAGAGCGTGGCATACTCGGTGCTGTGCTGTAAGCATAGGCTCTGTAGGAGCAAGAGTGAGCCAGCCTTGAGGAGAGGAACTGAGGAAGGCTTGCCAGTAAGGGTGACACTTGAGAATAAATCTAGGAGATTAAAAAAAAAAAAAAAAAAAAAAGCAAATTCTGCAAAGGGGATGAATCAGTATTCCCCGGCTACTCTCCTTTCCCTGCCTGCTAAACTTTCCCAGCACTGCCTATTATAGGCAATCTTTAATGGAAAAATCTGCCAACAGCCCTAGAAACCAAACCTATCAGTCAGGGAACAAGATCAAGCTGTTATATTTATTGAAATAAATAGAATGGTGGACCATATGGCTTGGTATTAAAGAAAGACTCACTGTGGTCACATACCTGAGAAAACCACTAACCCTCTGCCCTTATCCAGATCATTTTACAATTCAATCTAACTTGCATATTTTTTCTTGAAAAGCTACTATGTGTTTACACTAGATTAAAATCAAGATCATCTAAGCATGAGTGTGTGTGTGTGTGTGTGTGTGTGTGTCTATGTGCACATTTGCATACATGCACAGTTCTAGGGATTGAACCCAGGGCCTCACACAAACTAGGCAAGCAATCTACTGCTGAGCTACATCCCCAGCCTTTTTTTTTTTTTTTTTGAGACAGGGTCTTACTAAGTTGCTGAGAATGGCCTCAAACTTGCAATCCTCCTGCCCCAGTCTCCCTAGTAGCTGAGTTACAGCCACTGGGTCCAGCGCACTTCTTACCAGTGACTTCTTACATAAAGTAGTGTGCAGAAAGGAAGAAACCAGACAAATAAGCAAATCCATTCAATTTCATAATCCTATTAGGTACCGTGGGACACAGATGATCACCTCGCTGCCGGGCACAGTGGGTCAGAGGTGCCACCTCCTGAGTCTGGAAGCATGACCAGTGACCCGGCAGACGAAGCGAGAAACTGCATCCCAGGTAGACTGAGGGAAGCACAGGGAGGGCACGATGCCGAGCTGGAAAAAAGCTGAGCTGACCTAATTTATTCATTTTTTGAGACTTCAGAAACCACCTGGGACAAAGGGCCAGTTGCTGCCTCCCTGTGGTCACCTCTGAGTGAGGAAGGCAACGCCCTGCAGAAGCCCCATGGCTCCCGGGGATCTCAGTGTCTGACGTTGCCTTCTCCGGGGACTCCAACCTCTTCCTTTTAAGGAAAAAGAAACTGAGGCTCAAAATGGTCAAAACAAGGGAATCTTACAGTGTGCCGACAGCAGCCTGCACCACAGCTGGAAGTCGGAAGCTGCATTTCTTCTACATTCTCATCCAATCCACAGCCCTTGAGCAACACCAGGGCTCAGGACTTCCTGAGAACCCCGTTGCTGCCAGTCCGACATATAGCTTCCCTCTAAACCTAAACAAGCCCACCAAAGCCTAAGGACTTAGCAGTTCTTGGGTTGTTCCTCCTACTAGGCATCTCTGAGTTCTCAAGGAAACAGACAGAAAGGGGACCAGTACTTAGGGAAAGTCCATTGTGTGCTAATCTGCTAGGCATTTAAACCTTAAAAAGAACCCTGAGGGTAGAGGTTTGCCCATTTTATAGATAAGAAAACTGAGGCCCAGGGAGAACTTAGTACATACTAAGTTCTTAAGGTTACCTAAGTAGTAAATGACAGAGTTGGGACCTAACTCCACATCTGGCAGAGTCAGCTTCTGTCCTTAATCAAGCCATGTTGCCCTTAGTCTTATGTTGCTTTGGGTCCTTCTTGGCCTTGCCAGATCCTGACCCAAAGTTCAGAGAGTCCAGGGATTCTAAGACTGTTTGGAGTTTGTAGAGATGGTGACAGGCTTTCTCCTCTTGAGCCTGTAAACACCATTGAGTAACAGGCTTGAGATCCAGGGGCCGAGGTGTGGCTGGGACCAGCAGCATGTGCCTGTGATGCAGCACAGGGACCAGGGGCCCCACCACGCTCTCCACGGAGCAGCTGTGAACTGAGTGCTTACTACAAAGAGCCTCTCCCCAGAGACGCAGATCAGCGGGCTTTGCATTGTTCCTGCCGCCCAACGGCCTGTCCTGGTCTTCCCACCCCTCCCCTCTACAAGCCCTTGGTTCCACTCCCCCACTCCTGCCTCCCAAATACAAGGCAGCCTGGGAGGCTTAGGAGTGGCAGACCCTCTGAGGGCCTCCGGAACAAAAAGCCTAAAATAATTCTTCTGGCCTGATGGGGGGCAGCCTGGAGCAGCACCTGTCTCGGGCTCCTCAGTTCCCCAGCAGAGGTGGCTTCTGGCCCCCTACCCTGAGGACCCACTGTGAATGAACCAAGGAGGGAAAGAGCTGAGGGAAGGGTGTGACGCGGAGAATGTGCGTGTTTTGTTTGCTATTGGAGCATTTTTTGAGCGACTGGCCTGCAGCCCCCAGGGAAAGTAGCCAGTGGAGACCCGTGGCGGGGGCGGAGGGGGGCATGTGTTCTCCTGGGGGTGTTTCCTCCCAGAGAGGCAAGCCCTCCAGTCCCAGCTGGGACTGCTCCCACTGACAGCTGTTTGGGGGCAAAGCCCCTCCCCCATGGCAAGCTCCCTGCTGTTCCTGCTCCTGTCACCTTGGCAACCAGCTTCTTTAGGCTCTGCAAATAGAAAAGGTCCCTTATGCCCTGCAAGGGGGTGGGGTGGGGGAGGGGACTACAGGGAGGAAGGGAGCCTGAGGTTGGGCTTCGGAGGGGAAGGCAAAGGTCTGGTCTTGCCCTTCTCAGTGCTAGGAGGACTGGACCACAGAGGACAGAAGAGGGGCAGGCAGCAAGGGTCTCATGGGCCTGGCTTCCTGGGAAGCTGAGTCCTAAGGGAGTTGGGCCACGGCTCTAGCTGGGAGGCTTAGTTCTTGGAGTCCTCATTGTAGAGGATAAGCTCCGGCCTTTGGGTGCACATTGGGCCCAAAGGTGAGGAGAAAGTTGCTGACCCGGAGGGGGATGCTGTGATAAAAGGGAGTTGTTGGATCATTGAAAATCTGGGGTCCTTTTCACCCAGTCTGCCTCCAGATGCCAGCTCTTTGTTCCATATCCTCAACCCGCCTCAGGACACTGAAGAGAGAATTCTCTGTTGGGCAGGCCTGCCACATAGCTGCTTTGTTTAATCACAGAGCGTATTCTGTGTCAGGGCACAGAGATTTCCATCTGTAATAGACCGGACAGAGTGATGCTTGCTGATTTTTGGATTCTCTGGTACCAGGTTTCCCTTCCAAAGCAGCCACCAAATGATGGAGTAAACACACTTGCACTTAGAGCATCCAGCTAACAGCAATGCATGCAGGTGAGCTTGTTATCTCGCTGGATATCAAAATTCTCATCAATTCTAACACTGAAATCATAGAACTGGTCATGCTGGTCATTTCAACTATCTACTGTTGGATCAAATTTAGATGAGGAAGAATCTCTTCTTACTATTCAGGAGGAAAAATCCAGAAGCTATAGGTTAGCAGTAGAGGAGTTTTATATTTTGCTTAACATCCTTCACTGCATATATATGTATGTGTGTTTACGTGTGTGTGTGTGTATGTGTGTGTGTGTGTGTGTGTGTGTGGAGACAGAGAGAGAGAGAGAGAGAGAGAGAGAGAGAGAGAGAGAGCCAACTGTGATACACAAAGGTCCTTGAAATTATTGGTCTTCCTTCTTTCCTGAAATTCTTTACCTTAGGCTTCTATTATACTACTTCCCTGGTTGCTACCAATTAATAGTTTCTAGTTAGTGAAAAACCATATTCTAGGTATTGTTCAGTTTATCTACATATCTCATTTAATCCTAATAGTGATTATTCCATTGCACAAATCAAGATCCAGCTCAGAAAGAAAAATATTTAACTGTCATTCCCAAATGACTTTTCTGTCTCTTGTTCATTTAGCACCTATTATGTGCCAAACATTATTCTAAGCACTGCAGGTGTTACAAAACTGAATAAGAGCTGAAATTTTAATAGGGGTTTGGAAACCTAGGTTGTGCTTTAAAAAAATGAGTCCATTTCAAGAATGAAACAGGAGGATTATCTCAGCCGGCACTGGGAAGCACCTAAGCCCAAAGTGGCCACATACTTATGTGACCATCTGTGTATGGAGGTAGGACCTGTCCTTGCCTTTTCCTTTGCCCTGCTGCCATTAGCTGTGGGTCTCCTCATTCCTTTGCCCCTTGTGTTTATTTAACTCTTACAGGAACTTGTCTGTTCCCCCGTCTCAGATACCTGACACTTGTTTGCCAGTAGCTTCTCAATATATGTCCATCCCTGTTCTCATGCCCTCTCTCCAGAGATTTCCAGCTTCTATAGGGTATTCCTACTTGGGTGTCATCCCACTTCATACCATTTTTTTTCCATCTGGAGAATTACATGAACAAAACAAAAACAAAACCCCTGAAGTCTTCCTCTATGGAGAAGTCCCCTTTCCCAGATCCCTGACCACTGTCCACAGTCCCAAGGTCTTCCTGTAGTCCACTTTCCTTTTAGGAGGCAGAATATTCTAGCAGGGAAAGCAGGGGCTTCAGCATTAGACTTGGCTTCAGATCCCAGTTTCATCACTTATTGGTTTAATGGTCAAGTTACTTAACCTCTGTAAACCTGTTTCCTCATCTATAAAACAGAGGCAGTCACATTTCCATAGGCTATATAAATGAATGAGAAGCCTGCAAAAATAGCCAAATCAGAAAATGCTCTTCTCTTTCCCTTCCTGTTCCCCCCTCAGCTTATCACCAGTTGATCACCGGGCTCTGATGATAGATCCTCTGTACTGGCTTCCTGCTCTGCTCAGGGCCAGCTGACTAGATGAGGTCTAACTGATCTCCAGGACATCCCTCTCAGCTGTGAGAATCATCTTCCTCAATGGCTGTATTGTTTTTTTCCTGTTTAGAGACCTTGACTGTGTCTGTATTTCCTACCTTGCCAGTTGGAATGTCAAGTCTCTATAAGGGACCACAGTGTCGATGACTACTGATGGATTAACTCTCTGAGCTGTGTGGGACCTTCAGCACCCTCCCACCCTGTCCATCACTCCACCCTGATCGCTATGGCTTCCTCACACAGACCCTCCATTACAGCCAAGCAGATATGGTCTTCTTTCTTCTCCCACTCCCACCCCTTTGTGACTGACCTGACCTGACATATTCCCTTTGCCTCCCTCCGTTCTGCCAGAACACACCCTTTTCATTGTCCGTCCCTCCAAGATTCCCTCCAAGTTCTCAGCAGCCCACAGTTCATATTCCGGGGTTGCTGTATTCACTTGTGTTTGCTGACACTTATTCACTCAATCATAGGCATTTGGGGCATTTGCTGTATGCAAGCCTCTGGGCCTCATCTGTCAAATGAAGTCAGCTCCCCCTCAACCTTCTGCATTGTGGAAGTCATTTGGAAACCGCTCTCAGTTCTTGGTTGTCAAATAAGGACACTGCTCTGTTGCCTCATAGGCTTCTTATTAGGAATAAATGAGATTGAAATTATGAAAATTGTTTGAGAATTTCAAAACAATGGTATTCTTAAAATATCTATCATTCACTGAGCATGTTCTGGGTACCAGTCATTGAGCAAATGCAGTAAACCTCTTTGTGGTTTGAACATAATATTCGATTTGATACTAACAACTACCCCAAATGTTATGTATCACCGTTTACACAATAGGAAGTCAAGATCCAAAGCAGCTTAGGCAGTTTGTCTAAGGTTATAGGTGGCAGAACCAAACCAAACCAAGACCTACCTGACTCTAAAACCCATGCCTGTACCCACTTCTCTGTAGTGTTATCCCTCTGCCAAGGGCAGGGCAGAGGCAGAGATGCAGAAAACAGTTTCTTTTTTAATTCTCCAAGCTACTCAGCAAGAAATCTTGCACACACAAGAGTATTTGGTGGTTTTGCCAGATGGCTGCCAAGCAGACCCAAAGGCATTAAGACTGTAGAATGTGATAGAATGCCCTGCAAGCCTGTTTTTATGACCTAGTTTCCTCTAACAGGGAAACTCCCCTTAGTTCTCCTTCCCCTCTCAAACACCTCCTGGCCCTAAGCCTGGAGGGAATACATCACAGAAAATTCATGTAGAATTGTTTTAGGTCTTTCTAAAAAGAGTACCCTTGCCGGATACCATGGTGCAAATCTATCATCCCAGTGGCTCAGGAGGCTGAGACAGGAGGATCACAAGTTCAAAACAAGCCTCAGCAACTTAGTGAGACCCAGTCTCAAAATGAAAAACAAAAAGGACTGGGGGTGTAGCTCAGTGGTAAAGCACCCCTGGTTAAATCTCCAATACTAGATAGATAGATAGATAGATAGATAGATAGATAGATAGATAGATTTTTAAAAGCACCCATGTCTTTTCATGTGTGTGTGGAGCTCTGACTTCTGGCCAGCTTCAGTCTCAGTCACCTCCTAAAGCCTGGTCACATGAGGCTTCTTTGGAGCAGAGTAACCTCTTGAATATGCTGCACAACTTAGACCCAACCTAAAAGTGCCTCCTCATCTGGCTCCTTCCTACAGACACCCTGGCCTGCAGCTGTACAGGGAGCTCTGTGAGTCCCTTAATATGCCACGAGGCCTGTGCCTCATCTGGCTCCTTCCTACAGACACCCTGGCCTGCAGCTGTACAGGGAGCTCTGTGAGTCCCTTAATATGCCACGAGGCCTGTGCCTCCAGGTCTCCCCATATACTGTTCCTTTTGTAAACTTTCTAACACTGAACCATGTTGAGCATCTCCTGAGGGAAGCTTTCTCTGCCCTCCTTCCAAAGCCAAATCCTCTTTTCCGTGTTCTTATTATTCTGTACTTATCTCCTATCACAACATTTAACAAATTATGCTGAGAGTCTCTGTCTACCATCTGTCTCTTTTACTAGACTGTAATCTATTCTAGGGACCATGTTTTATCCAGCATCAAGCATAGTGCTTCCTCTATAGTAGGTGCTTAATAAATATTGACTGAATGAATGGTTGAAAGCATATCTTCACTGAACTTTTTAAATCTCGAAAAGTAGTGGTTGGTTAAAAGATACACCATTTCTCTCCCACAGGCATCCTCCAAATTCCAGTGTGTTATAGTGGACTCCCAGAAAAATAAGGGCATAGTCAGGCCCACCACCTGTAAACAGGTGTATTATTGTAGTATTTCTGAGACAGTGAGTTTTTTTCTACATGTGTCAAGCCTTGAGATCAATAGAGAACTATTATTGATACATTCTGGCAGTGGATGCATAAAGGAGGTGTGCCAGTGACCCCTCAGTCAGCCCTCCTGCCTGTGAGATCTTAATCCTCTTGTTAGTATCAACACACTGGTCTGGAAGCAGTGAATTGGCCTCTTCAGATTCTAAGGAGGCAATTCAGGTTAGAGCACCAGCCAGGAAGTTGAGCGTTGCTTCAAAGGAGTCTCTCCTTTGAGTGAAGTCCTAATTTGCAAAGGCCCTGGGCCTGCCTGTCCTCTGCTCCATAACACAAAGGATTGATCAGCCTTTGCAAAGCTGTGGTTGAGATCCCACAGAAACAACCCATGTTTCTTAGAAGCAATGAGCTCTCTGCCAGCAAGGGAATGGGAGCTGGGGAGAAGGAAGCTATTTGTCTTTAGGAAGAAATAAGAAGAAAGGTCCAGAGAGATTTTGGTACATTAACATTTCACAAACTGATATACCTAGCCTAGCTGGACGAGAGAGGGACATGACTTCTGGTACTGTGGCCTCACTGCCCCAAAATTGAGCAGGGAGGGCAGGAAAGAGAGAACGAATTGATCTCGTCATGATCATCAGAAGACATTTGCTGAGCTCCTACAAACATGCCAAGTATCATGTTAGACAAAGCAGAGGGTAAAAGAAGCACAGCTTTAATTCAATTAGAGCACATCTTTTAGATTAAAAAATAAGACTCAAAAACTTTGACTCAAAAAGCATATAGTCTTTTTGAAGAGATAGGACATCTACACACAAAATAATAAAAGTATTCCCCTTTCATTTAATCTAAGACATCTCTGATTGTAAGATGCACTGTTATTTTATTAATTCTAAGAAAGAAGCTAACATCAGCTATAATACACAGTCCAATTCTGAAGATGCTAAAATGGAGGGGGATAATCAATTTTTTAAAATCAGAGAAATATGTATATAGGAGAATACATGTTAAGTCAAATGAATCCAACAAAGTATGTAGGAACTCCAGGGAAACACCAGTAACTGAGGTTAAGATGAACAGGGTGAAAGCAGGAACTGAGGCCCAGCCAAAGTCCCTTAAACCTGAGATCACTGAAGCAGAAGGCGGGCATCCCAGCGGGCGGAAGCACTGGGACTGAGGCCAAAAAGGCATGAGAGGACAGTAAGTTTCCCCGCACGATGAGGGACTAGACCAGAGAATCATCCAGGTTATGATAGGCTGGATGGGCATGAGGTTCAACCATGTGGCCTGCGTGGCCTGTGGGATGATAGCCACCTCACCCCTGCACTGGCTCTGAGGAGAACGAGTCGGAGCGTACCATCACTCACTCACTCCATGGTGCTGACCAAGCATCTACTAAATTCAAGGAACTCTGGAAGAAACAATTGAGTTACATAAATCTTGAGATGAGTCATTTACTGAAATAACTACAGGATAGATATCATGCCTACCCTCATTTTAAAGATGATGGTAAAAGGGTACAAGTTACACAGATAGTAGGCAGCAGAGTTGGGATTCAAATCCAAGCATTTTGACTCTAGAAGTCACATTAACTGCTGGGCACACTGCATCTCAGAGGGCAGTGCTAATCTGAAAAACCTCGGTGGCCGTTCAGAAAATGGAAGAGTTCCTTTGGCTATATGGATCAAGGAAGAATGACAAGGATCTGGTTTGTGACACTCTAAATAGTATGAGAAAAAGCTCTACAGGGGACAGGGGACAGTGAACAGTAAAGATTGCTTGGGTCAAAGAAATAATAAAAATCAAAAGGTTAGTTTACACTGAAAAGAGATCTTGAATGCCAGGGGCTTGGGACAATTGCAGATAAAGGAGAGTCCTCTGTGGCTTTCAGCCAAGGGTCAGATCTGGGCGCTAGGAAAGATTAATTTGCACTCTACTCATGAGATGGATTATACCAGAAAGAAACTGGAATCACGAAGAACAGTTACAAAATTACTGCAATACTCTAAGCAAAAGAATTTTTGACCCTAGATAATGCTGGCGTTAAACCATGGTGTTTTTTGGTTTTTTATTTTTATTTTTTGTTCTTGTTGTTTGTTTTTTAATTAATTTCAAAAATACCTATGCACTCCTTTGAAATACCTTTGGGTCTTTAATCTATGAACTTATTTAAGCTTCATGAGCTTTATTTCCAGGTTGGGTTATAGTGGCATTTTTTGTCCTGAAACGATTCCCTTTAGTTTCCTATGAGCAGTACAGGTTAGGGGAGAGAAGGGAATAGGATGGGAAGTGCAGGAAAAGAGGGCCAGGAGGCCAGCCATTTCCTCTCCCAGCCTTTGGTATTAGCTTTCAGTCACTGTAGCAAATACCTAAGCTAATCAACTTATAAAGAGAAAAGGTTTCTTTGGGCTCACAGTTTTAGAGGTTCCAGGCTGTGATTGGTTGACCCCATTGTTTTGGGCCTGTGGTCGGGCAGCACATTGTGTCAGAAGCACATGGCTGAGCAAAACTACTCACCTCGTGGCCAGGAAGCAAAAGAGGGAGGAGGGGTCAGAGGTCCCATAATCCCCTTCAGGGGCACTCCCCTGAGACTAAAGTTCTCCCGTAGGCTCCCACCTCCCAAAGCACCACCTTGGAACCAAGCCTTCAGCACATGGACCTTTGGTGGTCATTTAAGGTCCAAACTACAGCATTTGGTACAACAAATATGTACTGTCTCTAAATGTATTCTCTGTCCTCTACAGATTTAGAGTCTTTTACCTCTTCTACCTTTTTTTTTCTCATCTTATTAATCCTGAATTTTAAGTCTTCCTACTGTAACCACCCCATCAAGTTGTACAGTTAGAGAACATTTGTGCGAGCACCTAGCCCAGACCTCTTCTGCCACTGGGAAAAGCTGAAGGTCTGACCACACCATCATCAGGTGGTGGTACATGCCACTGATACTCTTAGCTCCCCTGATATGGACCACTTCCAACTCTAACCTCAGCTGGGCAGCCCTTGGGATGACTCTGTCCAGGGCAGTGGGTTGCAAGTGACAATGCCCATCATTTGCAGGTCCTTTTGGCCACTGGGGTCTAATAGTGTATGCATGGCATCTACAGTATCTCACAGGTGCCTTATCAAGAGTTGTCTTCAAAATACCTGAGTGTTAAATTTATCTGATGAACATTCCTTGCCGATTGTTAACCTTGGAGCTATCTGATGTAGCATTAGGAGATAGGACTTAGATTGGGGTCAGGGACAATTTATAATCACCAAATGCCTGCTGGCAATTTCTACCAAGGTCCCACCATCGCCTCAAACTCAACACCACATCAATGACAAGTTTCCTAACTCCCTCATCCAGGGTAATTCAGATTAAAATCTTATGGGCCATCCAAATTCCCTCTGTCTGTCTACAGCAGTCAGTCACCAAGACCATAGTGACTTTACTGCGTATTGTGTCTTGTTTCTGTTCTCTCTTTTCCATTCCTGTTGCCATCCTGCTTGGAATTCCAGTGGGCTGTGATGAGATAATCTGAAACTTGCATGTATAGAGACAAAAATTTTAAAAAGAAGGTACCTCCCCTAACTCAGTTTGAAATCTGTGTGCCTGTAGCATCACAGAATTCTTTTTAAAATATTAGCTTGAGACCCGGAAGTTGCCTTTTTCTTGGTTATGAGCCTCTAGTTGTAAAATCCACGTGTAAGCTTCCAGCTGTGACTACCAGTGCATTTACATGCCACAGACTCCTCCTGTGGCTCTGCAGCTGTGGGAGTCTGTAGAGGGTAGCTTCTATGTGGGGTAGAATCACCTGAGCTACCCTGGATGCCACTAGATAGAGGGATTTGTGGAGGACAATCAACCTCTGAGCTGAATTCCCTGAGTCCTTACTATATACAGAGCAGCTGCTAGATGCTAAAGGGAATATTATAAAATATAAGCTTCCTTAATCTCAAAGAGTCAGCCTGGTTAAAATAACAGAAAGAAAAGCTAGTAACACATAGAAACAAAGAGATTCCAGATCAGGTCAGGCATGGTGACACATGCCTGTAATCCCAGCCACTGGGGAGGCTGAGGCAGGAGGATTGCAAGTTCATGGCCAGCCTCAGCAACTTAGCAAGACCCTGTCTAAAAAGGGAAAGAAAGAGAGAAAGAAATTTATATCGGGTCAGATGTGGTGGTTCATGCCTGTAATCCAAGCTGCTTGAGGAGCCAAGGCAGGGGGATCACAAGTTCAAGGCCAGCCTCAGCAATTTAGCAAAACCCTATCTCAAAATTTAAAAAAAAGAACATTAAAGGATTAGGGATGTAACTCAGTGGTAAAGAACCCCTGGGTTCAATTCCCAGTACAGGAAGGAAGGAAGGAAGAGAAAAGAAAGAAAGGAATTCCAGATCAGGACATGTTTTAACTTCTTGTAAATAAACTGAACTACTCTCCGCCCTATGTGAGGTTCAGGAAAAATAGATACATTGTAGCTTCCGACCACAGGGGATTCATGACTTGAAAAAGAAGACAGATAAGAAGCAATATAACCCACCAAGATAAACATTATTATGACAGAGGTAAACCAAGGATGCTTTGAGAACCAAACCAAGACTGAAATACTGTTTATAATTGTATGTAGCAATGATTAAGTATGGCTGAGTGCCAGGAACTGCTATACACATTATGTCATTTTCTTACATTTTATTCTCAGGTTTTTCCCTTTCATTTCATCTTTGCAATGATTTTCTGGGCAGAAACTAATAATTTCTAATTTTTGGATTAGGATGGTGGGTCTTGGAGAAGTTAGATAGCTAGTTCAGCTTCCATGGTTGGTAAAAAAAAAAAAAAAAGCTGGGTCTGCTTAATGCCAGTGTTGAAGGACTGTTGTGTCCGCTGACTCTTCTTCTAGGAGGCCCAGCCTGGGCAGAGCCAGAAGGATGGATAAGGATGAACCACACAGAGCTGGGCTGGGTGGCGAGGAGGTTGCAGATATTGCAGGCACCGATAACAGCAAGTGCAGGGCATGGAAGAGAGAATCCAGCGTTTCTCTGAACGACTGGAATGGTCAAAGAAGTCTTCACAGGGGAAGTGAGTTTTGAGTCAGGCGTTGACGGGCAGCCGTAGAGCCCAGCGTTTGGCATAAAAGAAAGGCAAGAAGGGAGCATGTGCTGGGCCCTGGCATTGACCAGGCCAGGTTCTAGGTGAAACACAAAAGGGATGATGGCAAGAAACTCGGCATTGGGGAAGCGGGAGGGGCAGGCGAGGGCCCCGGCAGATGAGCGTCAGCCGTGCCTTCTAACCTGGTCTTTCCCCTCCAGCTTATGCTCAGCTGCAGCCACACCAGCTCCTCTCGCAGCCATCCTCAAAGCACCTGCAGCCCCAGTTTGTGATCCAACAGCAGCCGCAGCCACAGCCGCAGCAGACCCAGCCACCACGGCCTGCGCCCCAAACCCAATCCCAGCCCCAGCTCACCTCAGTCCCTCCGAGCCTGGCCCTGCAGCCCGGCTCAGAAGCCCACACCATGCCCCTGGGTCCCGTTACACCCACCCTGCCCCTCCAGTGTCCCACTGCCAATCTGCACAAGCCCTGCAGCGGTCAGCAGAGCCACCCTCCCACGCCAGACCCTGGGCCTCAGAATGGACATCCCGAGGGCATGTCCCACACCCCTCAGCGCAGGTTCCAACACACCTCAGCTGTCATCTTACAACTACAGCCTGCTTCACCAGTGGTGAGTAAGCTGATCCCAGTGTGCGGAGCGACTGGGGAGGCCACAGCCCCATTTGGATGTGTTTCTGGGTAGGCCGAGTGTTGAAGTCACCTCTGGGTGTTCCAAGGAAGAAGATGACTGAATCTTAAAGTCCTTGCCTGCTGCCACAAGCTCCACAGAAACGGGGGTAGTATCCAAGAATACAGAGGCAATTGATGAGAAGACCAATCTTTCTGTCCTGCCCCTAACAGCCCCAGCTGTGCCCCCCTGATGACTGGAAGGAAGTAGGACCTGGGGAGAAGAGTGTGCCTGAGACTCGGTCAGGTCCATCGCCACACCAGCAAGCCATTGTCACTGCCATGCCTGGTGGCCTGCCTGTACCCAAGAGCCCTAACATCCAGCAGTCTCCAGCTCACGGTATGAAGCGTAGTGGGGCCCTTGGAGGAGGGGAGGAAGTCGTTCTTCCTAGCCATCCCCTGGAACACTTCACCTGGGCATCTAGAACGGGAGGGTAAACTGCGGCAAGCCCAGTGAGGCAACAAGAACCTGGGCAGTTGGAAACAGGAGGGAAATGAGAAGCCGAATCAGGGATACAGACGGAGGACCCAGAAGACATAGAAGTAAGTTGGTAGAGAAAGAAAAGGAGAGTTGAAAGTTCTAGAGCCAGACTCTGAAGCGTACGTTGTCACTGGTGTCAAATGTATGTGCACATAGACGCACCAGGTTGAGAGTCGAGGCAAAGTATCTAGTGGTTGATTGTTTGCTTCATTTAGTATGAGAGGGAATTCTTGACATTGGAAATATGGCAAGATGGTTGCCATATCTCAAAGATAAGGGTAATGCCTAAGGGCATCTAGAAGGAATTGTACCCAGCCCTGGAGTCCCCACCTGCCTGAGTTTCAAGTGGACTTCTCCACTGCCCAGGCTTCAGGAAACGGCTGGATCCCTTGGCCGGCCCAGATGGGAGAGTCACAGCAGGACCTCCACCCGCTGTGGAGATCCATTTGCTTCACTTTCCCTCTGCCAGCTCGCGCAGCAATCTTGGCCCACATCTCAGTGACATTTTGAGCCACCGGCCACCTGCAACTCAGGGAGGCAGTTCAGTCACAATGCTAAGTATGTGCTGGGCACGGGGATGGGAGAAGCAAGAGAAAAAGAATTTGGAAATTGAAAAAGAAGAAGGGAGGAGAAAATACTTTGACAAAGGTAGGGCAGAACAGTTTATAAAAAATAGGGGATGAGTTCAAGGAAATGGAAAGCAAAAGAATATGAAGAAAAGAAACCAGAAAAATTAAATATGGGAAAGAGATCATCCATTCTCTTTGTACACTAGCAATAATAAAAGGGTCATCATTTTGGAAAGCAGCCCAGGGGCTAGGGGTTTGGCTTAGTGGCAGAGCACTTGCCTGGCATGCATGGGCCCTTGTGGGCCCCTGGGTTCAGTCCCCAGCACTGGAAAAGAAAAGGGGGGCAGGGGAAGAAAAAAGAAAAGCAGCCTATTTCTTTCTGGAATTGCCCTAATTATCAGAAAGTTGCTTTTCAAAGTAAGCCAAAACCTGCCCTTCTGGAATTTGACCATCGTTGATGACAATTCTGTCTTATAAATTGTAACAGAGTCCATTCACAGTGTCATAGACAGTTGTGTGTCTCCAGCATCTTCCTCACATAAAAAAAGAAAAGTGAGGATATGCATGGTGGTGCATGCCTGTAATCGCAGCAAAATTGGGAGGCCGAGGCAGGAGGATCACAAGTTCAAGGCCAGCCTCAGCAACTTAGAGAGGCCCTCAATAATTTAAGGAGACCGTGTCTCAAAAATTTAAAAAGAAGGGAGGGCTGGATGGAGATCAGGGGCAAAGCACCAGCAGATTCTGTCCTCAGTTCTTAAAAAAAAAAAAAAAAAGACATCAAGAAACCCCTCCAGGCTAAAGACCTGAGACTTTTTTATTTTTCTCTATGACATGTCAAAGTCTCCATTCCTACCATTCATTCTGGTCATGCTTATATATCCATATTCTACATTTTCATTGTTTTTTTTCTAAAGTATGATATCCAAAATTAAGCACAGTAGTTCCAAATTTAAAACCCTTTATAAGCCTTTTAAGAAAAAGGCCTATTTCCTAGATCCACTCGAAATGGTAGAAAGGAACAAAAATTTGCTGAGCACCTACTATGTGCTGGATACTATTCTGTCCTTTACTCACACACGAAACCCCTGAGATAATTATTATTATCCCCATGATTCAAATGAAAAAAACCAAAAACCTAAAGGATCTATAGATCAGAGTTGTGAAAGGCCATCACCCTGGCCCTGGTTCCTAGTGAGGGAATTCCTCACCTTCCTTCATCAGGCCATGCCACCGTGGCCCCACGTTAACTCCTCCCATTCATGGGGATGGTGCTGTTGGTTCACAGAGTTCTATGTCAACTGAATTCCAGAGGGTTGGGTTTAGTTTGGGTTTTGTTTTGTTTTTTTCCCCATGAATTACTTTCTTGCCTGGGTGCCTCATTCTCAAACTTTTACAATTTATATTTTGAACCAAAATACAATTAATTTTATCTTCTAAATGTTACCTTGTGAATTTAGCCCATAGTTCCAGCCTAACAAGAAGTTAGTGACAGAGCTGGGGAGATAGCTCAGTTGGTAGAGTGCATGACTTGCATGCACAATGCCCTGGGGTCAATCCCCAGCACCACAAAAACAAAACAAAGAAATTAGTGATAGTTAATGGCTAACATGTATTGAATTCTCTCTGAAAGTCTTTACATGTATTTCCTCATTTAATCCTGACAGTAACCCTCTGAGTAGAAACTATCATTTATTCCCATTTTAAAAATGAGAAAACTGAGGTAGAGAATAAGATGATATGGGGAAGAAATCTTTTATATATGAACTCTTGTTATTCATTATACTATCTCTTCCAATTAACTTTGCCATCTGTAATTATACAGTATGAGTTCCTAGTATTTTACCAATTTGCTGATAAAAGGGTTGTATAGGACCCAACTGAGGATACATACTCTATCTCCATGCTGCTGTTAATCAACATTATTAATTCAAGTATTTGTTATCCAACCACCCCTAAGTGAACTGACATTTGCCTACCTTCTTCCATTGTGTCCATAAAGCTCTCAAAAATTTCTTACTGCCGAGCACAGTGGCGCATGCCTGTAATCCCAGCAGCTCAGGAGGCTGAGGCAGGAGGATCACAAGTTCAAAGCCAGCTTCAGCAACTTAGCCAAGCTCTGAGCAACACAGTGAGACCCTGTCTCTAAATAAAATACAAAAAGGGAGGTCTGGGGATGTGGCTCAGTGATTATGATCAACCCATAACAAGCATCTGCTCTTGAGGTCTTACCTTGTGAAAGAAGTAAGCCTTGCACAGTGGAAACAATTACGGAGCACGCGTGACTTAAATATCCATGCATTCCATGTATGTGTGAATGCCTACTCTGTGCAATACACAGACATAAGGTTTGTCCCAACCTTCAAGGAGCTTAACATCTGCTGGGAAAGATATAAAATACTCAGGAAGAAAATTACTGTGAAAGCTGATGTGCTATGCTAAATGCCATGAAAGAATCTTAGGTAAGTGCTTTACAAGTTGCAAGGAGGGAAATGTTGCTGCCAGGTAGAGATTATAAGGATGGATTCCAGGGAGGAAGTGGCATTGCTATAAAGCAGGGATTGGCAAACTACAGCCCCAGGGCCACATCCATCATAATCCTAGCATTAACAGTCTGCAAGTTAATAATGATTTTAACAATCAAGAGAATATTTCCTGATACAGGAAAATTCTGAGATTCAAATTTCAGTGTTCATAGCCAAGTTCTGTGGCAGCTTTCATACCCCAATGACAGGGTGGAGTAGCTGGGACAGAGACCACGTGGCCTATAAATTCTGAGATATCTCTTCTCTGGTCCCTTACAGAAAGTTTGTCACTGCATTTCTTGAGTCCAGAATATACAAAGTTGAGAAAAGAGCATTCCCAGAAGGTCCAGTGGAGGTTAAGGGGGTGGGGTCAGAAAGTGTGGGTATGTTTGGGGAAAAGAGAGAAGCTGAGTTTTCAATCCCTCATTACCTTAGTTTGTAAACCTAAATATTATATGTGAGAAATGCAAAGGCACAGAGGGGAAGGAAGTGTGAATATTAATTGAAAAGGGATTTGAAAAATTGAAAAATAGTTAAGAAAGAAAAGGAATGGGGGAAAAGAGAGAATAATATAAAACGTGGAAACAAACAAAAGGTATGAGACCGGATGGGTGAAAGAGACAGAATGATGGAGAACAAATATGAATGCCAAGAAAGGCAAAACGGGGGAAATTCGCAGTGGTTTATCCCCAGCTCCTGGGTGAGAATTGCGTCAGTTGTTCATCTTTTGTACCCCACAGGTCTTAGCGTGTTTTCTGAATGAGGGTGTTTCTCCAGGACTGTTCAGGTTTAACTAGTGTGTTCTGGGAAGAGAACGAACATTTATTGGGCTCCCACTGTGCGTCAGGCACTGCAAGCAATTTGTAAATCAGTTAACCCGCACATTAAACCTAACGGGTAGGGATTATGCCCTTTATGGAAGTATGACTGGGTCACTTTAGTCATTACTTCACCTCTCTGATCTTCGGTTCCCAGTGGGGAGGATAATGACCACTTGGAGGGTTATTGTGAGCCCAGGAGAGAGGGTGCGTTCACTTAGGCCCTGACACATGCTCAGTCCCCAATTACTCGTAGTCGTTATTACGATGCTTGTCTCCGAGGCCCCACCGGCAGTGAACCGTCAAGGCGGGAGCCACAGGCCACTCCGCCCCTGGGCACTTCCGCGGGGAACCAGGACAGCAGTGCGCGGGCGCGCCTCGCCTCCCGGGACCAAGAGCCGCTCGCCCAGGCGCTGCCCCGCGGGCCCCGCCGGCCGGCCGCGCCTTCCGGAGGGCGCGGGCGGGGCTCGGCGCACAAAGGAAGCGCGCGGCCCGCGCCCGCGGCCCGCCCCGCGCCCGTCCCGTCCCGCCCCGCCCCGCGCGCCGGCCCCGCCTCGCCCTCGCCCCGCCCCCGGCGGAGGCGGCCGCGGGAGCCGTCCCGGACGCGCCGCATTGTCTCCGCGGCGCTGCAGCCCTCGAGCGCCCGCCGCGCGCGCGCGCAACCCCGGCCGCCACCCGCGCCCCCGCCCGGGCCAGCGCCCCCGCCGCCCTTTGTTGAGGTGGGCCGGTGCGGTCGGATGCGCCGCGGCAGCCCCGGGCCCCGGCTCGGAGGCTCCCGGCGGAGAGGAGGCGGCCCGCCCGGGCCCGGGACCCCGCGCGCGGCGGCGCCGGGCCGAGGGGCTGCATAGGCCCCGCCCGGCCAGGCCCAGCCGGGCCCTGGACAGGTCAGTGCCGGGGCGGGAGAGGGGTTCTCGCCCGGAGGAGCCGGGGGCCGCGCGCCGCGCTGGAAACCCGGCACCGCCCTCCGGGCGGCGCGCGGCGGGCCTACTCGGCTGCCAGGCCGTGCCAGCCGCGGCGCTCGCCGCCTCGGCGCCTGGGAGGTGCCCGGCCGCCGCTGCCTGGCCTGGGGACCCTGCTGCCCCGGCCGCACAGCCCTGGAAGTCGCCGCGTCAGCCTCGCGCGCCGTAGGCTTCCGTGTGTCCCTGTTCCCGTACGCCCCCGCCCCTACTGGTCGCCTCCCCGGGAGCGCGATTTCCCGGGTGGACGGTCCGTTAGAGCAGGACTGCTGGCATCTGCTGCCTTTACTGGGAGCGGACTACCTATCCCGGAGGCGCCTGCGGCCTCGCTGGAGAGTTTTGTTCTTAATCTAGCTCAGCCTCATGAGGTTTTTTATTGGATGGGAAAGGGACAAGCTGTTCTGTGCCTGTCCTCTCTTCCATTTTTAGAAGAGCGTTTTCTCTCCTTCCTGGCCAAATGAAGGTATGCTGCTTTTGTTAATCCTTTGCGTTAAAACTGGGAATTGTTCGATTCTTTATTTAAATCGAAGTCCACAGAGAGGCAAATAATTTGCCCAAGGCCAGGTTGCAAACCAGTGGTGAAGCTGAAGTCTGAACACCTAACCCCCTAGCTCCCGCGTTATTGGATGCCAGTTTGTGCCAGTGCGACCCGCATCTGCCAACCCTACCTTCGCCTTGCTGCCTGAATAGATTTCACTAACACACTTTCGGTTCTGATCAACTTTCCTTCTTACTCCATACTTAGAATGTTTACCAGCTTCGTGTCTTGTCTACAGAGCACACACTTTTTTTCCTGCTTTATAAAAATCAGTGACAGCTTTCCCCTCACATATCTCCCCTCCTGGATTCTTAATCCCCTTCCACTATCATATTGGACCCAAAAGGATCCCATGTGAAATAAGCTACCAACCTAAATCTATCATATGTCCCCAACTTTTCTAGGACACCCCAATTTAAACTGTTCCATCCCATTGCCTTATCAGCCAGAGTGTCTTGATTTTTGATTTAGAAAATAATGTTAGTTTCACTGTACCAGACTCTACTGTCCTGGCCCTTTCCAGCCATTTGGCCCTGGGGCATTACTAGGTAATCCAATTATCATTCACCTGGGATTTTTATTCCCCTCCTGAGTCAACCCAAATCTTGGAATTGCCAGGATTTCTAGGTCAGCATGAACATTACAGGCTCATGAAGCAAGGAAATTCCTTCTTGCTCCTGTATTCCCCATTCCCAATCCTACCTTATATTCCAGTGCAGGGCAGGGCAGGGCAGGGCACCTGTGGTGATGCCTATTGATTAGGGTTTAGCTTTGGTCACAAGGAATAGAGGGCTTCACATCATTTGGACTCTAGAGAGTATCCTACTATATTAGTTGTAGGGTGAGAGATTTTATCTTGAATATTAGTATACCAGCATAGCTAAGTAGTTTGGGTTTCATTTAGTTAGACTGAATACACCTTAAATTTTTAGGTAAAACACTAAAGGGTAAGATACAGTGTTTAAGGTAAAACAGTATTTTAGATAAAACTGCCCTACTCCCTGTGAAGAAATTAAAAGTGCTTTTCACACATAAACCCCAGTGTCTGGATTGGGAATATTCCCACTTTTGAAATCAGCTGATAAATCGTTTTCCACTGTTGATTTCTGCATCTAGGCTTCAACCCCTGCAAGGCAGGGACCATGGCTTCTGGCTTGGCCCCTTCACAAGGGCAGGCTTGTTTCACAGAGGGCCTGGCAGATGGGGAGTGGTGCTCTTTGGGCACCTGCCCTTTCCAGGCCCTGTTTATCACGTGAGCGCTGCTTTTCTGCCCACCCAAGATCTGTTTCTAGGCTTGTCCATACACACTGGGAAGAATAGATGCTTTTTTCCCGTCCAGCCTTTATTTTGAGAAAGTGGGTAGCTTCTTAGTCCACTCTCCTGTTGGTGTCTCAGTTATCCAACTGCTTTTCTACGAGCAGTTTTCCTCCTGTTTTCAGCCCCCCTTATTTTTCCCTCATCTTTTTTTACTGACATGTGGCATCTAAGTTTTTAATGGATGTTGATGTTCTGTCACATACCCATTTTGTGGCCGTCTCCGCTTCTCTCCACATCCCATCTTAATTTCTAATTTACCTTCAAGTGCACATAGTGTATATTATTTCCTTCTCCCAGAGTACGGAGGAAATTGCAGCCTCCTTCCTTCTGTCACAGCTATGGTTCTCCTGCACAGTTCTTCAGCCGTTGCTTCTCTGTACCTTCCCTGGCGGACAGCCTCCTTGGGAACTTGTTTTGTTCTCCAAACATACTCTGTCACTGACTTTCTTGTCCAAGCTGATTGACTCTGAGATTTGTCTTCCTGCCACCAGGACCCCTTCCCCCAGCTCTGACCTATGCCTGTTACTCGTTCTGGCTCAGCCCCAGAATCCACTCTTTTTCAGACCACATCCTTTTCCTGCATTACTCATTTCCTGTCTCAGATGCTTTGGATCCCTTGGTTCTGATCTTTCAGGGGGAGAGGGAATGAACTAAGTGAAGAGGAATAGATGGATAGATGAAATTATGAAATTGAGTTGTTGCCTCTGGCCCTGCATGCTCTTACATAGGTTGCCCACTACCCAGAT
The DNA here is from genome assembly GCF_902686445.1 of Sciurus carolinensis. NCBI lineage: Eukaryota > Metazoa > Chordata > Mammalia > Rodentia > Sciuridae > Sciurus > Sciurus carolinensis. The sequence goes on from NC_062213.1 coordinate 185,247,149, forward strand.
TGTCTTATTTAAGGAAATGCAGAGAGAGAAAAGGATTACTGTCTCAGAATTAAGAACTTCCCCCTGTGTGCTCAGGAATATCTTATCTGTTTATTTTTTTCTGTTGTAAAATGTGTAAATAGGATGACTGATTGGCTTATACTCTTCCCTCTAGGTCTCTGTCCTCCCTTGGGCTGTGGGACTGATGCTAGGCATTTGGTAACCATTTGCTGAATAAAGTTCACCTACCTCCTGCCAGAGTCCTTCACTTCTAGATAGCATGAGTCAGCAAGCGCAAATGAAATTAAAAACTATTGAATAAAATGGTGGTTTTTGGTTCTGATACTACTGTTCCATGTTAATATGAAATTACCAAAGGTTTTTTTTCCCCTTGAGTCAGTCCATGTTTATATTAAAGTTTGCCCAGCTGTTCAATATTTAATGTCCAGACAGTTGATCCTACCCACAAAAAAAGATTCTGTTGTAAAAAGGTGCCTACTAGAGATGGGAGTAGGGAAATGAATAAAGGGTCTTAAGTGATGGTTTCCTCTTTTATTCCCTTTTTCTTTTGTGCCATTTTGCAATTGGAAGATGAAGATGATGATTTTCTATGGTCAGGAGGAATCTCAGAAAAGTCATTGAGAGTGGCTTTTGGGTACCCCTCAGGAGACTGCCCTGAAGTGAGGCCCAGTGTCTGAGCCTGCCACCCATTCCACCTCCCCCACCCCAATTCCTTTCACATGGAAAAGCCAGGTGAGGTCTGACCATCATATATAGTCTACTTTGACAGGCTCTGGTGCCAGTGACAGAAATCTCTCTCTTCAGTGATTTAACAACTCCAAGCTGGACAACCCCTCAGGGAAGAGGTTTGAACACATATAATTTGTTTTAAATGTTTGTAAGGCATGGATTAAACTACAACATGAGTTGTCATTTAAAAAGACTGAGTATGTTTTCTGTGCCATTTAAGATCATTTTAAATACTTATTCACAAAATCAAGTAGGTGTTAAGTTTCATTTTAAGTGTTCACACTTTAACTTTCATTTTGCATTAACAAGCTTCATCAGAGTTATTTGTAAAGATATTCAGGGACAAACCGTTTTTAATTATACTGTATTTACAATGTGGATATATTGGGAATTGTTAGAATAACCATTTGTTTATCCAACCCAACATTCTTACAAATTCTGGACTTTTTTCTTCATCAGTAACAAAACTAGAATGTAAATGACATGGTCAAGAAATGGACTTTTTAATAGTTCATCAAGAATTATGCAATTTCAAATTACTGGTTCTGGTTTTTGAAGATGAGTATTGTAAGAAACATAGCATGTGATTTAAATAAATTCTTGCTGTGGGATTCATTATAAGACCATCTAAGCCATCATAGTACTTCATAGCTTTTTTTTCTCTTCCTTTCCAAATTACTTATAGTTTAGTGGGGAAGGACGTGCTTTCTTATTCTTTTAATTTCCAAATGATGTCTTAGTTCAGATAAGTCCAAAGAAAAGAACATTCTTTCTACGTCTGCTAAAGAAATGATTACTGTTAACCACAGATTTCCAGTGTTCTAAGATGAGTCCAGATGTTGAAGAGTCCCAGTTTGCTTTTACAACTTTCTTTAAAGTGCAAGGAAATGTCTGTTTCTTGGATGATTTTCTTCTTTGCAGTGATATGTGTTATCATTTCTTTTAAGAAGAGATGACTGTTAAATGCCATGTTATAACCTGCTCTTCTGCAGTAGATTAGGAAGACCATTCCTGATACCGAATATCAAAACTGTTCACAAGAAAATGAAAGTTCATGACTGTTGGGAGTTATTTTTAAAGCTCTAGTTGCATGGCTATTATGTCTCAAATAGTACATAATTATTCCTAGTTACTGATATCTTTAGTATATTTGAAACCATCTGTATGTGACTTAAAGCCAGACAGCTATATTAAGACATTTGAAACATTTTAAATGATATTTTAAAACAAAATTAATGGCAAACAAATGCATTAAAAATATCTTGATTTAATCCACATTTCCAGGCCTCCAGTATTCAGTATTAATCTGTTCTGTCAGTTGACTGGTGGCAAACAGGGTGATTGAAAGCTTAGACGGTGACTATGAGAAGAAAGGGGTAGTGGTTTCCAGAAGAAACACTCAGGACTGATTTATAAGATAAGTATCATCTGGACTATTATATAGGCAAGACAACTGGAGTTGGGCTGCCTCCTCCACCCCACCATGTTTCTGAGATTATGAGTGATCCTGTAATTGGTAACTGAAAATAAATAACTTGTCATACTGGGGGAATGGTTGCTTTTCTAATGCCTGAAAACAATTAGAGCATTTACTAAATATTTCTAGATTTCTTTTATAAGTGGGAAGAAATCCATCTTTTTTTTTTTGCAGTGCTGGGGATCGAACCTAGGGCCTTAGTGCTTGCGAGGCAGGCACGCTACCGACTGAGCTATCTCCCTAGTCCCGAAAGCCATCATTCTTGAGTTTATTGTTAGCCTTTTAAACTCATTTCAAACACCAGAACACCTTCTGCCGTTACAGGTTTCATAACTTTACTACTAATTAGGTAAAGAGGTTCTTTTTGTCTCAGGATGAACCTTTTTTCTGGTTTCTGATGTTCTTCTGCACTGTCTGCTTGATAACTCTGAGATTCTTGATTTGTATAAAAAGGGAATCTGGCATTTGTTTTCTTGCCCTTTGTATTAATAACTATTGATGGTGAATTGTGAGTTGGTTTGCCTTGAAAGGCATTTCTGTTTCTTGTTGTCACTGTCAAAGTGAAGGTAACACTTTTTCCTGAAACCTGACCCCAGGAGTGCCAGAACTGGACACCCTGAGTAGACCGAGACATCTGGCGAACATGGACATTTCCTCTTGGGGCCCAGGAAAGACTAGCTATCCTCTGGAACTGAAGCGACCAGGCCCAGTGAGACAGACAGGGAGGTTAGGGCCACATCCTAGTCTTCCCTGAACACTCAGTGATTTTGCCACTCCTATAACCAGGACAGGCCTATTCCACTCTGTTGTGTTGCATTAGCTTATTTAATTCTCAGTGCGACTATGTAAGACAGATAGCCCATGCCATAGATGAGGAAATTGAGGCCTAGAGTAACTTTCTGGCATTAGAAGCTGGGGTTCGTGCCTAGGGCCTTTCTTATCTCAGTCTTTGATGCGTGTAGCACAGTTTCTGTACATGTATTCAATGCCAGGTATTTCACCTAGATAAACTAATAGGGTAACCGTGCAAGACAGGCAATATGATCCTTCTTAGAGATGTAGGAAGTACGACATGGCAGGTGCTGAGTGCCTGAAGCCACACAGATCATCACAGGTGGAGCCACATATATCAGCCCAGATCTGACTCCAGACCCAGTTCTCTTCCCCGCTGCCATTCTTCCTTCCATCTCCTGTGATCTGGATTCTTCTCTGGAGCCTTTCTCCTGATCCCAGACTTGTTGCCTTTTGAAATCATAGCATCTGCCAAAGTACTGTGCTGTGAGAGCACCTGGCAACCCTTGAGCTCTGCATTGGATACTGTCGTATGGACTGGCCTCCATTGCCAGTGCTAAACAGAGCTCTGAAGATTGCCTTGACCCCCTGCAGCCAGGGCTACCTATCATTCCTGGTGCACTGGTCTGTTGGAAGTCACCCTGTGGTCCTGCTGTTGTGTTTGACCCTATTGTGGTCCCAGCCTGTGGCCTGGGAAGCAGTTCAAGCGGCTGCTTGGAAATCCCCCATCGCTCCTGTTGTCCTGAGCTGCAAGGGGGAGGGCAGCTGTTCGCTCCATTGATTCTTTCCCTACTAACTGGGGTGGCAGCTTGGAAGACATTCAGCTGTTTACAATTCAGCTTATGTACACTTTAGCTGGGGATTGTGGGTGAGTCAGAAGGGCCCCTCTCTCTGCCTGTGTCCTCAGAGACAGCATGAAAGTCAGCTGTATGGTAATGGCTGCCAGCAAGGGAGGAGCCAGCCTTCCTAAAGGATGTCTTAGCTGAGGTGCTTGAGAAGACTTCTTGCTAACCCAGACTCAAGAAGGTCATTCTGCTAACCAGCTCCCTCCGCTGCATGGAACCCTAATGTGGCTCCAGAGCCTCACCCCCGTGACTGAAAAGCTCACCACTGTGCTGGGCAGAATGCCCCAGGAGGTTTCTTCCCTTCTGTCCAGAGGTTCTTCAGAGCAAGCTGCTCTTGTTGGCAGAGCTGAGAAGGGTGCTGGGGGGCAAGCTGGTGATGACACCTGTGTGAGAGCCCCAGCCTGTGTGTCCATCAGGCAGGGAGGTCTTGCACGTCTGACAGCTTCATCCTCAGCTGCACTGTAAAATTACAAATATTTGGCACTGGTTCCTCTGGTTTTTCCTGTCTGGTACTCAGTACAATTTTTTCACCACTAAGAGCTCCTTCAATGTGTGTTCTGGAAGATACTGCCTTTCAAGTGGCATTCGTTTGCCTTGGTTCTAAAATGCACACTTGTAACATGTATAATCTGCACAGGAGATGCATGTGTGATCAGTGTGTAAATCTGTGTAAAAACTTCTGTGAGGGAGATGGGTCATTTTAAATTTGGGGAACTTGCTTTTAAGTAGCAGGTTTAACGCTTTTGAAGGTAGACATGCTGTTTCCGTTTAGATGTCTTGAAATACTGGATCTAGCTTGTGGGCTCCCATTAACCTGTTCAGGATCCTGTTATTACCACCCCAGGAATCTCCTTTCTGAATGACCGACCACACCACATGTGATAGATATCTAGCCTCTGCTTCAGAATGTCCCCGAATGCATTTTGCAGTTTTACCTGCTTTTCCCAGGTCCTCTTTTGCTGTCCCATGGTTAAACAAAGCACAGCTCTCCTTTCACAGCTCCACTTGAGCAGTCCATTCAGGGAAATCTAAAGCACTGGATTCTGACCTCTGACTGGCTTGGATAAGTCACCTCACCCTGAGATCAAGGTGCTTTATTAAAATTAAGAGGGTCAACCCTGGGCCCTTCTAGCTCTTAATCCTCTGTAAATTAGTGCCCCATCACCAAAACAGTCACCACCTTAGTCCTCTCCCTACCCCGCATCACGTGTGTGTGTGTGTGTGTGTGTGTGTGTGTGTGTGTGTGTGTATAACCCTGAGTACGTGTGTGTGTGTGTGTGTGTGTGTGTGTGTGTGTGTATAACCCTGAGTGGGAATAAGTTTTAATCCTCTGAACTCAGTACCCCATTACCAAAACAATCACTGCCCCTCCCCGCACCCAGCACACACACCTCTGTCCCTAAGTGGGACTAACTTTTAATCCTCTGAGCTTGTGCCCTATCACCAAAACAATCGCTCCCCACCCCCACCTCTATCCCTAAGTGTGGAGGGAGAGCATGTGTTTATTTGAGTGCAGCAATTCACAGGAAAGTGTGAATGACTGTAGGTATACACTTGCATTTGAAAGAAGCTGAGAATCTCTTTAATTGATGGACTCTGTGAGGGTCCCAAGATAGAGCTCCAGCCTGCCTCCCCACCCCCACCCTCCTCTTCACTTTCCTCTCCTGGGAACGCAGGAGGTGCAGGGTGTGGGGGTTATCAACATATTGGTGTTCTTGATATTCACCTCCTTCATTTTCAGAGTGCCACGGACTGTTGGGGGAGCCTATATATGAACTGGAGATTGTAAAGGGTGGCCCCAGACCTCTCTCTGCAGCTTACCAAACTGCAAGACAGCATGTTGCTGGGACCAGGAGCGGTCTGCATCTGTCTGTCTCCTGGATTTGAGTTCAGGGAGTCACTTTGCAGGTCTTCTGTCACCTCTCTAGAACAGGTGGTTCCTGAGGAACCCTCCTATTACCCCACCACCACCACATTGTCACTCACAGGATCTGCTGAGTGCACATAACTGCCAGCACCCATCATTTTATTAGTGGTCTTGTCTTGCCATTTGTGGAACAGAATTTACCTCAAGAAAATGATTCACCTAACTCTACTTCCTAAGTCCTGTAGTGACTTCATTAGCTCTGTCTTAACTCCTGCTGCCGCCAAACATGGGCAGATAGAAGTCTTCTCAATTAAAACACTCCTTCCTCATGTCTAGAGAAAGGGGGAAGTGGCCATTGGCCAGGCTGATGGGGTAGAAGCTCTACTTGTTTTCCATTTCCTCTGCTGTCAGGTCTTCCAGATTCATCAGACTTAGGTGCACAGAATGAATGGGTGCTAGGCCATCTGAAATACCCCTTGCAAATGTTAGTACTGAGCCATATTCCAACATAATGAATGATTTTGTTTTATCTGCATATAAAGAACATCAAGATTGGTCTGAAGTAGCCAAATTTTTGCATGACCAGGACCAGTTTGACCTTTGTCTTTAGGGGCCTAGAGCACACAGCCTCTCTGGACCTCCTGAGGGCAAGGCCATTTTTCTAGGCACCTCCCAGATTCTGCCTGTAGAGGTCACCCTCCCTTGCCAGGTTCCTGGGTCTGGCATAAATGTTTCCAAGGGGGACAGGAAATCTGAAATTCTTGATGCCTAGGCTTGGCTGCAGCTCCAGGGGCAGACTTAATGCTGTATCTCCCCTCTGCGGAGGAAATCCCCATTGTGACAGGAGGAAGTAGGCCAAAGAATAGCCATTCTTTATAGCCAGGTACCCAGAAATGCCACCCCTGAAGGCAGATACCAGCCTCGCCTCTTTCAAATCCTCACAGTCCCAGAAAGCAATTCACGTATCTCAGTTGGTACAGAGTTGCTTGTTTTGTCCTGTACTCTTTATGTTGACAATGAAAACAGAGACTCTGGGTTCCATACATCCCATTTAACAGACGTTAAGCATCGTTCCTGTCTTGGACATCAGGTTAGCCCCTGAAGATATAGAGGTGATTGAGTCATAGTCCCCTCCTATGCTTAGCAGAAGTGACCAACCCTAAAGCAGATAATTTCATAAACATAGGAGTACAGAGAAGGGCCACCGGGTGGTCCTTCCTATCTCATCCTGCATAAGGACTGTGTCTGCCAAAGTCTATAAACGAGATCAGAATTGCAAAGCAGTCTAGAGTTTGAGCAGACATTTTGCAAGTATCCCCAGCCATGCTGTTTTGTTCATGTTCTGTTCATTCTTACTCAAAGGTCTGGCCATTTCAAGGCAAGCCCCACGCACCTCCCCACTGGAGCTTGATTTTACTTCCCTCCCCAGCTCCTCCTCTAGGAGCTTGCCCCACCGTTCAGTTCAGTTTCAGGTGCCAAACTGAATAAAGGCATCTGAGACCTGTGGGAATCCCTGGCAGCACTTTCATCCCCAGGACTGGCTAAGAGAATTGAGTGAGGAACCGAATTCCAAAGATAGAGTATTTCTTTGTCTCTTTCATCTGGCCTCAGGGCCAGCAGGGCAGGTTTCTGCAAGTTTCACTGTTAAGCTGCTTTCCCCCCAAGCAGGCCGAAAAGCAATCTGGGAAAACGGGAAGCAGATTAAATTAATCTCAGTGTGCTGAGCTTGGCAGGGGGTGAGATTGTGTTTGGTCATTCCAAAAATAGCGCACACTCCTTTGTTACTAAAGCAGATGTCCAGCTATTGGCCTAGAAGATAACTGCACAGCAAAACAGCTGTGAACCTTTGTTATTCACAAAGCATCCTCCCTTCTGGCCCTTAGATTCTCTCTGTCCCGTAATCTTCCCCAGGGCTATCATAGAGGGTGGGAGCTTCCAATGTTAGGGTGAAATGATTTATTAGTTTGTCCTCTCTCTTAATAAGATCCTTTTTTAAGACTCAGATTCAAAGTCTTTGCTTCCAGAGGCAGGAATTGGTTCTATAGCCTCTGAACTAGTGAGCATATCTGGGTTGGGCATGAACAAAGAATCTAACCTCAAGACCTAGGCCCGTCTTACAGGCACATCAGTACACGCAGGTCTCAGAATAGGGATTTCAGTGGAGCAAGGATAGAGATCCCATAAGAGGGGACAAGGTATTGGAACTGTTTAGTGATGACTATCAAGGGGGAGTGACTCCAGAATTCAGAGGAGAGTGGATTAATTCCATTGTTAACCCCAGAGGTTAAATTAAAACAAGGGGTATACTCACTTTCCCCTATAGGACTGTGCGCTATTAAAATTTTTTTAGAAAAATTCTTACCAACCAGATCTCTCAAATGATTACATTTGATATATTATGCTGATTATTAACTGGGCACCTGATGTTAAAAGGTGTAGACAAAGTAGATCAAGGATGACTATGAACTCACACTTTTTTTTTTTAGTACCAGAGACTGAACCCAGGGGTGCTTAATCACTGAGACAAGTTCCAGCCCTTTTTATTTTTATTTTGAGGCAGGGTCTTGCTAAGTTGCTTAGGACCTCACCAAGTTCCTGAGGTGACTTGATACTTGTGATCCTCCCACCTCAGCCTCCCAAGCCACTGGGATTACGTGTGCCTGGCTAAACTTAACACCATTTTTATATAAAGAGTAGTTGAAAGAGCAAAGGTAGTTGCCTGGAGGAGAGAAGATACACTGGGTTCTTGAGTGGCACCCTTCATTTTTGAGCATTTATGGTACGCTAGCATCGCGCTGCTGTTCATAGCAACACAGTAAAATAGATATTAGCACCCTTATTTTATATCCACTTTCATCACTGTGACAACACCTAAGAAAAACAACTTGGAGAAGAGATTTATTTTGACTCACGTTTTCAGAGGGTTCAGTCCATGTTGGCTGGTTCCTTTGGTTTGGGCCTGAGAAGCGGCAGAATATCATGGTGGAAAGTGTAGTGGAGGAAAGGAGCTCAATTAATGGCAGCTGGGAAGGAGAGAAAAAGAGAGGAAGGGACCAGGGATAAGATATAGTCCCTAAGGGTACACCCCTAGGACCCAATCCCTCCAACTAGGTTTTACCTCCTACCGTTTCCAACACCTCCCAATAGTCATTCAGCTCTGATTCCCTTAGTGAATTAATTCATTGGTGAGGTCGGAGCCCTCATGACCCAATCGTTTTATGAAACCCACCTCTGAACATTGCTGCGCTGAGGACCATTCCTCAGCACATGAGCCTTTGGGAGACATTCCAAATCCAAGCCATAACACCTGTGAAACAGGCTTGGAGAGGGACCGTGACCTGTCATAACTCATTCATTAATAGAAGCCAGTCTCTAAGCTAGTTCTGAGCCGGTGTTTATGCTCAGAGTACACATCCCGCTGACCTTGGTCTCGTTGGTCTGAAGGAACAGAACCTGGATTAATGGGCAGAAATTTATAGGGCAGATTTGGGGCTCGTTATAAGGAAGAACTTTTAAGTTGCATGACGCTACAAACAAGGTTCATAGGTAGCAGGTTTCTCTGTCACTGGAGATATTCAAACAGATACTAGGAAATCACTGGGAAGGGTACTATGGAGAATATTGGTGAGACATGGACACCTACTTTGCGATCCTTTGATCTGTGGTTCATGAGATTCCTCAGGGAGTGTTTTAGTAGGCTCTAATTAGAAGGAAATAGCCATCATCTAAAATGCAATTTTAGTTTTATAGTAAGTTTTTGTGTTTTAACATGTATCCATGCTTTTAAATATTATATGCATTTGTTTCTTTGTATTTAAAATATTAGAAAATAAAAACTAAGCCAGTTGTGGTGGTGCATGCCTGTAATCCCAGTGGCTCAGGAGGCTGAGACAGGAGGATTGTGAGTTCAAAGACAGCCTCATCAAAAGTGAGGTGCTAAGCAACTCAGTGAGACCCTGTCTCTAAATGAAATACAAAATAGGACGGGGGATGTGACTCAGTGGTCAGATGCCCTTGAGTTCAATCCCCAGTACCCCCAAAAAACTGAGGAAAATGTAATGGTGTAAATATAGATTTAAATATTTAAACTTAAAAACAAGCAATATGATTGATTTTCATTAACTCAGTTCTAGCCATTCGTAGTAAATATTTTTCAGTTCCCAGATGCCTTTACAAATTAGACTAATTACAAAAGGGGAAAAATTTCTGTCCTTTCAGAAAAGCTATTAAATTTTTTCTTTTCCAAATGAATATAGACACTTAAGGGAATTTTTCTAACTTACTAGTGTGTCAAACAAAAATTAATGTAGAAAAATCCCTCATCAGCCACTTCTCTTGAATGACTTCTGAGCTGTGAAATTTGTTATATAGTTGAATTGTAGTTGAATGAGTACTAAAGATGGTCATAGACAGTGCTTTTTTCATTAAAAAGATTTATCCTGGTTTATTGAGCCTTAAGACTACTTGTAAGAAAATGAGCCCAAAGGGGACAAGGGCCTATTGTGACCCAGTTAAAAAACCTTTGATAAATGTGTCTATTTTGATTTCCCCATGCTGCATAATTCCCATTCCATCATGATATTTTGGGTTCTTAACATAAAATAACATCTTCATGTAAAGTTTTGTGCAAAAATTATTTTAACAGATGTACTGAAATCATTTTTTAAAATCAATATCACACACCACTGGGTTGTGCTTAATATTAATAGTTGTGTTGCAATAAAGAAATAGCTTCTCCTTTTTAGGAAGCTCCAGGTTAAAGGCAACTGAGCCCAATGGGCAGTTGGTGGCAGTAGAGAATGGCCCTGGGTAGAGAAGCTGGTGGGAAGAGAGCTAAAAAATAAGGCCATGAAATCTTGCCATCTAAGCAGTGAGGCAACTCAAGAGAGGTGCATTTGGAAGAAGAGGACTGAGGTCTGCAGTGGGATTGTGTAAGGCCCCTTGTCACACTTTTTTGGAGTAATCTTAGGTCTTTTATAGGAAGGTTACGTTGTCCACGAGAGATGAAGGAATTTGCTGAGGGTTGGATTGGGTATAGAGCTGTGTACTGGACGAGGGCTTGATAGCACAGGGCCACACCAGTAGCACAGAAGGTCCTAGCCCTGCCCAGCATCATCTATGGTAGAGAAAGAAAATTTATGCATATCTTAATGCAGTGACCTCAAAAACCAGTGTCTGGATAATTCAGATCCACATAGTAGTGTCTGAGGGTGGTTTAACACTGAAATCTCTTGGCATCAATTTCTGGTGTTCAGTTCTTTGATTTTTTTTCCCCCAAAGTTTCACATATTTATTACCAAGTCAACTAAAACCAATACTATAGCACCTTTGTAACTAAAAAAAACCTCACATTCTCAGATATTCTCAACTGTCCAGATAATGGTGACATTTTCAGCTTGATATGATAAGACAATCATAACCTTGATACAGCATGAATATGTGTGCCATTTCATGTGTAATTCCTTATAGTCCCAGCTTGGTTCTCTAATGTCTCCTCTTGGAGACATTAAAATAGATAAAACTGATTTTATTATCAGTTTTCATTCAAATTCATTGGGGAATGGGATCATTTTTCTTGTTTCTTGGCCAGAAATTACTCCTGAAAGTGTTAGGAGAAAACATGGATCCCAGAGCTTTGATATTCACAGGGCTTTTAAAATCTCATCCTCCAAACAGGGATGATGTATGTCTGTAATCCCAGCAATTTGGGAGACTGAGGCAGGGAAACAAGTTCAAGGTTAGCCTGGGAAACTTAGTGAGGCCCTCAGCAATTTAGGGAGACCCTGTCTCAAAACATAAAATTTAAAGGGTTGGGGGTGTAATTCAGTATGGACTTAGCCTGGGTTCAATCTCTAGTACCAAAAAAAAAAAAAAAAAAACAACACCTCCAAGGAAACTCCTAGAAGGTTCACTTAACCTTTGACTACCAGACTGCATTACACCCTAAAGCCTAGATGTACATAGTAGATGTACATAGTTTAGCTTTTCTTCTTTAAGTGTCATCTTGAATACAACTTAATTTTCTCCCTCAAACTGAATGTTACTTTATTTGTCAAAATCAGTGTTGCCCAAGGCTTTACCTCCTCAAAGACAGAGTTCTTGACTAGTTAAACTGTGTTTAGCACAGTTGGGGTGTTAAGAAATACTGCTACCTGAGTTGCTGAAGGACTGATTATACTCACACTTGGTTGTGTGTCCATTGAAGCAGTACCACTTTTAAGTAGGTCATTGAGGGAGGGAACTGCTTGGATTGGTGTTGGCATTTGGTGGCATGCTTTGAGTCCCTGCTGTCCTCTCCAGGCCTGGCCGCTGCTCTGATCTCTGTTGCTTTGTTTCCCACTCTCCCCGTGCAGAGACAGGGCAGGGCATTGTTCATGCGCTGACCGACCTCAGCAGCCCCGGCATGACCTCAGGGAACGGAAATTCTGCCTCCAGCATCGCCGGCACTGCCCCCCAGAATGGTGAGAATAAACCACCACAGGCCATTGTGAAACCCCAAATCCTGACGCATGTTATCGAAGGGTTTGTGATCCAGGAGGGGGCGGAGCCTTTCCCGGTACGGACTACTTCTTTTCCCCTCTTTTTTTTTTTTTTTTTTTAAGTATATTTTGGATGTGTATTAGAATATTTTTACATTTCCATGTACAGTTTCTGAAAATGTGAACAGTTTGCTTTCCTTGCTAATCCCTCCCCTTCATTCCCCTGAAAGAATGTCAGAACCATTTCTTTCTAGGATTGAGTATCTCTCCAGAGTCCAGAAGGGCTTAGTGATCAGGAATAATTGGCAAGACCCCTCAGTTAGAAGTTTCCCAGCACAGACAACTGTGTCCCAGCCTGGTAACTTGTGACCTTTTGGCTAGAAGGGAGTTAGTTCACCTTGAGGCATTGGTGAGAGACCGTGGGCTTTGGGGAATTAGACCTCATCAAGTTTTGAATGCCTCCACAGCAAAACTTTGGCCGGTTATCAAACAAAAAAAAAACCTGATTATTACCGAGTTCTCAGAAATGAGGGTGGGGAGCAGGGTTGCCACCTGAAACTTGTTCTTCTAAGGACAGAGCCTGGATGGGCGTGAATGAGATTGAGGGCCTTTAGAAAGGGCACAGTCTGGGGTTTGCAACAGAAGCAGGAGACTGAAGGGAAGTAGCCAGGATCAGGAAGATGATCTGTTAGAGAAAGGCTCCACAGCCAATGCTGTGCAGCGTGACTTGGCAGTGCTGCTGCTCTGTCGTGTGCAGACCCTGGAGCCAGGTGCACACTGGCCTGTCTCCTGACGAGGATTATCTGGCTGCTGTAGAGATAGGCTTCTGGGATGCCGTCTGCCTTTTGCTCATTCTTTGGATTCATGGGTGGTTCAATCAGTCAGCAGAAAACTGAACTTGATTAACCTAGATGGGTGAATAGCCCTTCTAACATGCCAAATGACAAACAGGTTCTTGTCCTCTTTACCCTGGAGGTTTAATTGTCCAAGGTCAGTGTCAGAGAAACCCACCTGGAGTCCCTTAGCCATGAGGGGCTCTACATTGCTGCAACCTTCCTTCACTGGACCAGGCCTCCCCTGCCCTTGCAATAACTCTGGAACCAGCTGTCCTCACAGGGTGGATGCAGGTTGACAGCATCACCCTAGAGTTGGATACCAATTGACCTGGCCACCAGGCTGCCTGGACAGAGATAACAAAGGGAGGACCAAAGGGGTGAATAAGCCAGTCTGGGATCTGGCAACCAAAGGGCCCCTGTGCTGTCACTCAGGGTCTGATTTTTCATGCTCTCCCTGTGGCCTCCTGTCCTTCTGGCTTGGGTAGGGTAGCGGTGAGTGGAGGACAGTAAGAAATCGGAATCTCCTAAGTACAGTCATACACAGCCCTGCCCCTGCCTGGCAGCATGTGAGCTCGGGATCTGGCACTTGGCATAGCACTGTGGGCAACCTGATCTCTGCCTCCATCCCTGTCCTTGCATATGGAAAAATAGATAGTCTCCTAACCTCCCAAGCCATCTCTTGGTCCTGACCAAATCCATTTCCATACTTTGGTGCCCAGTGCTTCCTGCCTTGGGAGCTAGACAGCAGAATGGGGCCTTGAGCAGGGCATCCTTGGATGATGATGTGGGGGGTTTGCAGAGGACTGACATCTGCCTGGATACTTTATACATGTGATTGTGATGAGGCTGGTAAGGGAACTGCTCCCACTTAACCCTTGTGGCCTCCATGTCACCTGTCCTGTAGGTGGGACGCTCGTCCCTGCTGGTGGGGAATCTCAAGAAGAAGTATGCACAGGGGTTCTTGCCTGAGAAGCTTCCACAGCAGGACCATACCACCACCACTGACTCGGAGATGGAGGAGCCCTACCTGCAAGGTAGGTGCCTCAGACCTGGGTTTGAAGACCTTCCAGGGTGGCAGGAAAGGCAGATCTTTCTGAATGTCCGTGGAGGAACTTTGAATAGGGACTGACACATATTTCCATCCACTGAGCATTTCCTCCAGTCCTTCTTCGGCCTTTATCCCTAGAGAACAGGGATGGGAGAATTAGGTGTCCTTTGTCCCCTGCTTCTCCAGCCCCACTCCAGCCAACCACAGGGTTTCAGGAGCTGCGCTTTCCATGGGAGTCCTGGGCAAATTCTTAGAGCAGATACACGGGGCAACAGACAGGCATTTCTGTCTTTTACTAAAGAGCCTGCATTCAGGACCGGGGTTGGCTCTGAGGCACAGGTGTGCAGGCAAAGACTATATTTTGCTCATGAACCACTGACAACCTGGGGGTCCATATCGGGTACAGGAATATGGACTCCGGGGTTCTCTGACCCAGCTAGATGCACCAAGGTCAGGTGGGATAATTCCAGAGGATCAGTCATGACAGCATCCAGAGTATTTCCTCCGAGTCTCCTGCTTCCTTCCATGATCATGAAGGAAGTCATCAGTGCTGTCCCACCCAAGATGTGCTCCAGGCTCGTAGCACTTGGCAGGAAAAAATGTTAAGTTTACAAGGGACACCAGACACCTGGGGAACATCCCTGGGGGGAGATACAGTCCTTCCAAAAACAGTGGCAAAAACACTGGCATTGTCCAGGCTAGACTGCCACTGCATGTGATATCCATGGGGACATGAGAAAGAGACAGGATAGAGTAGGGAGGCCCTGGAGTGTGGCTGCACTGGCATCTGGGAATTTCTCCTCCATACTAACCCATTTCTGTACTTTTCAGAATCCAAAGAGGAGGGTACTCCCCTCAAACTCAAGTGTGAGCTCTGTGGCCGGGTGGACTTTGCCTATAAGTTCAAGCGATCCAAACGCTTTTGTTCCATGGCTTGTGCAAAGAGGTGAGTGGCCTCCGCCCCACTGCCATGCCTGACACCTTCCCTATCCTCAGGATTGCCCCTGGGAATCTTGTTTTTATCCATCCCCCCCACTTAATTGTCCACCCCAGGAGGCCACAGGTGTGGCTTATCCAGCATCCTTTTTCCTTGGCCTGCCTGGATGTACTGTTGCATTCCTAATGCACCAAGCCTGAGAAACCAGGCCCCAGAGTGGATCAGAGTGCAGCAGAGTCTGGACAGGAAGCAGTGCCTTAGCTTGCTTGGCTTTTGGGTCCCACTGGCACCCTTTCTCTCTGTCTGCCCTTGGCAGCTACCACCTCCTTAGGTAGCTTTGCCTGGAACCATGGCATGAGTTACATTGTTCCTGTGGCAAGTTTTCACCCAGCTTAGAAGACTGATGATCATAATGAAAACCACTCATTTATTGAGAACCTGTCAGTTCTAGTCAGTTGATATACATTGTCTCATCATCAAAATAACTCTGCAAAGTAGCTATTACTATTGTCCTCATTATACTTACTATTGTTCCATTTGTATAGGTTGGAAAGTAAAAACTAAGGCCCAAAGGAACAATTGTGCTTCAAGTTACATAGCTAAGTAAATCATAGGCAAGAGCATTAGACTTGTCTGACTCTAAAGTCTTAGGTGGTGTTTGTACCAAGGTGGAAGAGGCAGCTGACCTCGAAGCCTGGAGTCCCCCAAAAGGAAATCTATAGGTCCCAGGCAGAGGTGCCCTGCAGATTAAGCTAGAGTCTACTATCCTCAGCCCTTGTCCCACCTAGGTTGTACTGGAGGTGACCAAGGCCCCTTTGTCACACTTTGCCACACTACTGTCCAACAGGACAATGCATAGTAGTTTCCTGGCACAAGTAGTATTGAGTAGAATGTGTCAGCCAAGCTCCAGATTGTTGTGTTAAACATCACCGATGTTACCTCATGTCACTGTGAGACCAGTTTTAGAAGGTGAGTGGTGTTACCCCAGCTCCCTGTGAGGCTCAGAACTTAAGCTGCCACCCGGTGCCACACTGAGCACCAAGTGGTGGAGTCAGGATTCGAACCAATAGAGGGACTCACAGTTTGCCAGACAACCTGGCTGTCTTGTTCTGCCTGGTGCCGGTGAGCCCTATGACTGCTCTGACTTCCCTTCCCCTGCATCTCGGGCAGGTATAATGTGGGATGCACCAAGCGAGTGGGACTTTTCCACTCAGACCGGAGCAAGCTGCAGAAGACAGGGTCTACCACCCACAGCCGTCGTCGGGCCAGCAAGGCCAGTCTGCCAACACTTACCAAGGATACAAAGAAGCAGGTGAGAGGCAGGGAGAGCCTGAGACTGCATTCCACAGGTGCCCACCAGTCTCCCTGCTGGTGTGGCCTTCCACCCACCTCCCTGCAGCAGCTGGCTTCAGTGAGCTCTGTGCCTTCTCCTCAGACCAGTTGGGTTGGGCCTTCCCTTGTGTTCCTTCATGTAGACTCAAGGGTACTCATGAGGCATCTTACCCTCTCCAGCAGCCTTGCCCGACCACCACCCTCACCTTCCTGCTGACCTGTGTTCTTGACTTGGGGACTGTGGAGGTGGGGGTCTCCCCTGCCTTGTCCTAGGCAAAGACAGGCTGTTAGGCTACCACCTGTCTTTGGAGGGCTAGATGAGATGGCATCCTCCACCCTTCCCTGGTTCCTCTTTGCTCCTTGAACACTGAAGCACTGAGTTCCTGAAGGTCACCACCAGCACCCTGGACATTCACTTATTAAATATTTTTTAGCAACAGCCCTGTGGCAGGACCTCTCTTAGGCACGGAGATGCCAAAGGCATGTTCTTACCCTGAAAGAATTCAGAGCCTAATGCGTTTTTTAACCTGTTGTGTAATTTGCTTGTTGTTTTCACCTTAAACCTCATCAAGAATTTGATGAACACTGTGGTCCAAAATGTACATACACAAGAGGTGTCAGAAGTAATTTCCTAAAACCAACAGAGCCCTGGTTTTAAAAAGTCACATCTAAAAGAAAAGGTAGATGTAAGATCAGGCCACTGCAACATAGTGTGGCACAGGTGAAAGGCCTGTGAGGGACTGACCCTGAGGGTTGGAGAAGGGACAGCACAGATGATGCTTTTTTTTCTTTTTTAAATTGTCAGTGAATCTATATTTTGTTTATTTATATGTGGTGCTGAGAATTGAACCCAGTGCCTCACACATGCTAGGCAAGCGCTGTACCACTGAGCCACGACCCCAGCCCCACAGATGATGCTCTTTGATCCAGGGTCTCTGAGGTGCAGTAGTGGACCAGGCTGAAAAGGGAGAAACGCCTGCCTTCACCCGTCACTGCTGATCGAGACGGTTGTTCGCTGTCCTGAAGAAGCTATTTCTCTCTGCTCCCAGCCAACAGGCACTGTACCCCTTTCAGTTACTGCTGCACTGCAGCTGACACACAGCCAGGAAGACTCCAGCCGCTGCTCAGATAACTCCAGCTATGAGGAACCCTTGTCACCCATCTCGGCCAGCTCATCCACCTCCCGCCGGCGACAAGGCCAACGGGACCTGGAGCTCCCAGACATGCACATGCGGGACCTGGTGGGCATGGGACACCACTTCCTACCAAGTGAGCCCACCAAATGGAATGTAGAAGATGTCTATGAATTCATCCGCTCTCTGCCAGGTAAGGCCCTTGGAAGTTCCACACCTGCCTGGAATAGCAAGGAATGAAAGGGAGCAGGAGACCTTACCTCAGTCCACCAGGAAGGATTAGGTAGTTCAATTAATGGCTCAGGTCTAGGACCTGGGGTGCAGAGATCAGTAACGTGAGCCCCCTGTCTGTAAACTTATTTCTAGCACAGAACACATAAGTAATACTCCACAGCTCTAATTTTAAACAGCTACCATTACACCTCTGATACAATAACAGCTTTCATGTGGTAGGTGGTCTGCATAAAGTGCAGAGGTGATAATGAAATTAACCCCATCTCTTTTCATGGGGTGAACTGGGAGGGAAGACAGGTGACAATGTAGGAAATCGAAGGAGGGCATCAAAATTAAGAACATTTGAACTGAATGACAGTGGACAAGTGCACCTTTGCCAGATCTTTGTTCAACCACAGCAGCTTGCACCGAGGCAGAAGACATGGAAATGCAGGGCAGAACTGGTAGCCCTTGGGCTTGGAGTGCTCATGGCTGTGAGGACTGGAGTCTAGATTGGTAGACCTGTGTCATTCCCAGATGGTCAGGTGCTCCCTCTGCTCTGCCAGTTTTATTCATCCACTACTTAGTCGCAGTATTGATGGCAACCACAGCCTGTTACAGAGTGGAATGTGACATAGTAGCTGGGAGCAGAGACTTCCAAACCAGACAGAACTGGGTTCATACCCTTGCTCTGTCCCTTAACCCAATGAATTTTCATCTATTACTACATTCCCCAAATCTGTCATAGCAGAGTCTTGTTAGGTAAGGACTTCTGGAGGGTTGCATACGTCAGGATCTCTTATGAGATTGCAGGTGTCTTCTAGGGCCAAGATCTGGGGGCTTTGCTGAGACCAGAGGATCCTTTCCAAAGATACCTCAGTCATGCAGTATACAAGTTGGAGGCTGGCTATTGGCAAGAGGCCTTTTTTCCTCATCGACCTCTCTAGAGGCTGCTCACTGTTTTCATGACATACATGGCCACAGTGTTTCCCCACAGGTAGTGAATCCAGGAGAGCAGGCAGAAGCCATTGTGCCCTTCAGAATCTAGTCTCAGAATGTCACTTCTGCATATCTTGTTGGTCATACAGTAAGCCCTGTGCATTGGGGAACTCAGAGGGACATGAGTACAGTAAGGATTATCAGGGGCCATTTGGAGGTGGGCCATCAGTTAACCCTTGCCCACCATAGATCAGGTTCCTTCTTTATGCATTTAGCCCCCTGCCAGAGTCCCCAGGAGTCTCAACCCATGACGACATTAGTTGAAGTCTAGGGTCTTGTTTTCTAACTCAGGTCTTACAGGAATGAGGTTCCATGGGTCCAGCTCCTCTCAGTCTGGAGACAGTGAGGACTAACAACAGGCTGTATGCTCCCCTCTGCACAGGCAGCACATGATGGAACAGGTGCAGAATTATACACACTCAATTAAAAAGGGGAAACAGAGGGTTGGGAATCAACCCCCAGCACCGCAAAAAAAAAAAAAGGCGGGGGCGGGACAGAGCATACCAGAGTCACTGTTCTACACCCGTTCCCAATTCAATATAGGTTGGCGTTTTCTTGATTAGGACTCAGCCTGGTGCTCACCTCTGGTTCCACCCTCTGAATCACCCTTTTTTGTGAAGGTGACCTGACTCTGCAGTGTGGCAGTTTTCTTAGCCTCTAAGCCCACTTCCTACTGTTCTTGTTTCTATTACCTGACCTTCCAAACCAGTATTTCTACCCACATAATTCTCTTAAAATCTTTGTAGTGGTTCATTTCATTAGACCAAAACCACACCCAAAATTGTCTTCCGGATAAACCTTTTCACCATGTTGGCTTCCTTTGAAGCCCTTAGGATTCTCAGGAGCCCTGCGTTGATCAGTCTGTGAGGCTGCCCAGACTCCTTAGAGAGCCTCTGAGGCATCACCTTAGACCTCCCTGAAGTTTGAACAAAGGATTTGCCACACCCTCCATTTCATTGGTAGACAGTTTATTTCTTGATTGTGCCCTGGGTTTGACTTAGGGTAGAAACCATCTCCTAATTCCAGCAAAGTTTGCCATCTGGAGAGGCCAGGAAACCTTACCCAGCTCCTTGGTGTTGAACACCTTTTCCTTTAGCTAGTCTTTCTCCTCCCTTTTTTATTATGTGCAACATGAAGAAGCCAGGCAATGCCTTTAGCATTCTTCCTGAATCTCCTGAACTATTTATTCACATTGTTCATTGGGGTCATTAAACTTAGCACGTTACCACCAAACAGCATTACTAAAGTTTCTGCTATTTCAGAAACAATATGAAACTGAAATTCCCATTTCTTCCAATCTCTAGTAGCAGTTTCCTCACTTTTTTTAAACCTCCCCAGCAGCTTCCTCAGAGGCCACTGCCTACTTGCTCAGTGCACCTTATATATTCACTGACCTCCTCAGTGTCATTCCAGCTGCTGCCTGCCTGTTCCAAGCCACATCACATTTAGGGTTTTTTAATGGTCACACCCCTCTTCCAGGTACCAAAATCTGTATTTGTTGCCTATTGCTGTGATACAAATTACTCTGAAACATAGAGGCAAAAATTACTCTCTGATGGGTCCTGTGGCTCAGGAATTTGCAGTGGTTCTACCAAGTAGCTCTGGCTGAGGGGCTCATGCCGGGTGTTAGTGAAGATGTCAGCCAGGACTGCAGGCACTTGAAGGTTTGATCTAGAGGATCCACTTCCAGGGTGGCTCCTCCACATGGCAAGTGAGGCTGGCTCTTGGCAGGTGGCCTCAGTTGCTCTCACTTGGGCCTCTCCAGAAGGCTTCTTGAAGTTTCTCCTTATGTGAAGGTCAGCTTACTCCAAAATAGGTTATCTGAAATAACAAGGTGAAAGCTGCTGTACCCTAGATGACCTAGCCTCAGAAATCACACGCTGTCAGTTTTGTACCATCTTGTTGGTCACTGACGTTGGTCCATGGAGAAGGGAGGTCTGAGCAATGGTGTGAATGAGGAGGTTTGGATCATGGTCACCTCGGGTCAGTCACTTAGCCTCTCAGGCTTCAAGAATAGCAACCCCATCCTCAGCATTTGGCTGTGAGTGTTGAAGGAGAAAAGGTCTCTGAAGTACAGTGGCTACCATGAGTGGACCTAGGCCATTAACCAACACTGTTTTTGGTGGTGTCCCCTCAGGCTGCCAGGAGATAGCAGAGGAATTCCGTGCCCAGGAAATCGATGGGCAAGCTCTGCTGCTGCTCAAGGAGGACCATCTGATGAGCGCCATGAACATCAAGCTGGGTCCCGCCCTGAAAATCTACGCCCGCATCAGCATGCTCAAGGACTCCTAGGGCTGGCTGGGCAGCCAGGATCCTGGCCAGGGGTCCTCCCACCTGAGCAGAGCCAGACAGACATTCCTTGAGGGCTCCAGAAATGGGGCCAGTTGGAGGAAAGGGGCCTCCCTAGGGGCATGGCTGGTGAGGAGGTCTGGGCATCTCCTCGATGGCTCTCAGGGGCCTTTCATTTCTGTGGGAGGGGCAGAGAGGTAGGTGGCACAGAAGATGGGGCTTTATGCTTGTAAATATTGATAGCACTGGCTTCTTCCAAAGTCCCAGTACTCTAGCCCCGCTCTCTTCCCCTCTCTCTGTCCCCCATTTTCCAGGGGGTTTATGGTCAGGGCTCCCCAACCTAAGTTGGGTTCCTTCCAAGGGCGGCCAGCAGGCCTGGAGCGAGGCCTGGAGCGCCCTTGCCTTCCTTCCTCCACTTCCTTCTCCAGGCCTGGTTAACCTTCCGTTGCCAGCTTCTCCCCCTCCAGCCTGTTTCGGCAGCAGCCAGGGGCTTCCCTATACCCGGTGCAGGTGGAGAGAGAGAAGCTGGGCCCAGTTTGGCCATGCCTGCTGGCATAGACGCCTTAATGCTGTGTGTGTGACTGTGTGACTGTGGGAGCCTGGACTGACTGACAGTCCACAGCTGCCCTCTGGCATCTCCAGGTGTTTTGTAGCAAACGGCCACTTAGTGCTTTGTCCTGGACTCCACTCCGCCTGAGGATGGGGAATAGAAAAGAAGGGCAGCCTCTAGGGAGAGGTGAGTCCAGAACGAGGTGGAGAGTAGAGTCCCCCTCCAGAGGAGTGGAGAGTTCTCTAAAGCCCCTCCCCACACTGTGACATCCCCTGACTGCCCTGCTGCCTCACAAACAGCATTAAGGAAACTGCCGGTGGGCTGGGCACATCGCCCAAGCCAGGCCGGGCCTCTTGGTCTGCCTGCCTGCCCACCCTGGGAGCTGAGTGGTGGGGGCCGGAGAACTAAGCAGGGAGAGAGCAGCCAGAGTCACTGTTGGTGTGCAGAAGACAGCCTTTGACCTCCCACTCCCACACTTCTTTGCTTATGAAACTTCCTAGAGCAGTTACAGCTACCTGAGGAGGAGGCAGGGCAGGAAGGGTGAGGACCTGCCTCTGACTTGCCCTGTCTTTGCAGGCTCCTGGGGGAAGAGTTGGACTCTTCCCAGAAAGGGGTGGGCGCCTCAATTTGTTCTATTCCCCACCCACACCCCCAGGCAAGGTTGGAAATGAAGGACTTTTTTTAACCTTTTGTTTTTTAAAAATAAATCTGCAAAATCTGCCTCTTCTGTGCCTTTCTCCCCTGGGGATTCCAGTCTCAGGGCAAATGGCTACTTTTCACCCAAAAGGAAAAGGAATGGACCCTGGGTCGAGGGAGGGACATCCACTTCAACTGAACAGTGTATCCTTCACGCTTGGCTGAACCCCCAGATCATTTGAGGGTGCTTCTAGTCCCAGTTCGCATGGCGTCCCTTAGGGCTGGAGGGTCCAGAAGCCCCTTCATCTCTGAGCCCCACTACCTGCAGTTCCCACTGGGAGACTTCCAGCAGCATCTGGAACACCCAGACTTCACCCTTCAGCAGATGGCCTTGGAGGGTGCTGCTGTGTCCATACCTCTGGTTGACTCAGCACCCTCCAAGCTTTTTTATGATTAATACAGAGGAGGTGACACTTAAGCCTTACCTAAAGTAGGAGGATGGACGTTTGAGACCAGGCCATATGCGTGAGGGCGCAGAGCATGACTGCACGTGCAGCTGAGTGTGTCCACACTGGTTAAGTAGCCAGCAGTGGCTGGGGTTGGCCATCTAGAAAGGAATCTGTCCTCGGATGTGGACAGGGGCAGTAAGGAGACTCCTGCCTCAGTGCTCCTTCCCCTGGACTGGGGTTTTCCTGAAGGTGTGTTGTTAGGAATGTGGGTTTTGAGGCTCAGCCCCACCTATATTGAATGAGATTAGTCACAGTAACTTTTAAGAACCAATACCCTCCCTGTCGGGGTAACTCCTCTCTGGAGAGCCTGTTAAAGTGTAACTACCAGCTGGAAGAGGAGGAGAAACAAACTGATTGGTTGGTATCCAGTGGGACTAGGGTCTGGAAAGCTTAGTGTCCCAGAGGTAGGGAACACATTAGGAAGCAAGAGGATGCAGGGAGGCTTGGGTGATTGCCTGGGTGGAGAGTCCTGGGGACCCAAAGCAAGGAAGCCTCCTGCCCCTCTGTCCTCTGAACTAAGGCATGTGGGCCATGTGCGCAGGTGCACTGAAGCCAGTAGCCCTCTAAGCAGGTCTCTGCTTCTGGACCTTGATTTTCCCTTAATGGGACAAAATGAAAACCAGGCCCCACCCCCGTTTGCTGTTAGTGTGTAATGAAAAGAGGGGATGAAAACCACTACTTTAGAGAATATGGTGACGACGGGATTTGACTTGCATAACTAAACATGTTTTCTTCACTACTGTAAGGTTGTTGGGGTTTTGTTTTTTAGGCTCAGAATTCGTTTGTTTTGTTTGCGGTGCTGGGGATTGAACCCAGGGCCTTGTGCTTGCAAGGCGAGCACTCCACCAACTGAGCTTTCTTCCCAGCCCTCATATTTTATTCTAAAAACATGTTCTCAGTGAGTAAATAAGGGTGATGCATGTATATATATGCAATCCTTTTTTAACTTTTATTGGTGCATGTTAATTACTGAAGTGTGGGAACCTGTTGCAGGTTTAAATGGTGCGTCTTTAAAAATATATTTGCTTCTGAGGCTTACACTTTACACAGAAATTTGCTGACCTTTTGATCTTGACCTTCAGTTTAAAAGAATCTTTCCCAACCGTGGATATATGCTTAAAATAAAACCAAAATTTCATACAATGGTAACTACCTATCAGAATGCACACTGTACATTCTGAGACTGTTTCAATATTCCTGTTCAAACTTTCAAAATCTTGATCGCAATCCACCAAACTAACTTCCAGGACCTTTGATGGAACACAACTTGCACTTTTGAAGACAGCTAGTATGAGTTTCACAGAACTGTTCCACAGCGCTGATCTTATCTCACACGCCTGAGTGTTGGGCGAATGTATCCCACTTTCCTGAGAACAGAATTGCTTAAGGTCACCATGCCCAGTACCTCAGCTCTAGCTGGGGCTCTGCAGAACCGGGCTATCAAGGGTGAGAATGGGTGGGAATACCATATCCGGATCCTGGCCACTCAGGAACAAGACTAGGAAGAGGGCTTGAGACCCCTGGGGAGGTAAAGGAAATCTGTACAAATAGCTCAGTCTCTGGCCAACCAGAGCTGGCCTTACTCAGATCCACCCTCTTGCAGGTGATTGGCCCCTGGGGGTTGCCAGCCCCCATCCCACCCTGGAGCCAGCTTCCTCCCATACGCCCCACCCCAAGCAGGTCCCTCTTGGGCAGTCCATCTCTGATTGCTTCTGTGGGTGTGGCTTCTGAAGCTAGGGGCAGGAAGGAGCCGATTTGTCCCTGTCACCGGGAACAGGTCATTTTTTCCCCAGCTCTGAGCTGAGAAAGTTCGTGACAGGCTATCCCACTGGCTTCTTCCTATGGCTCTCAAGGAGGGACTCAGGTAAGTGGAGAACGGCTGGGGAGGGCGGGACAGTCAACCTGTAAGAGGTACAATC
The DNA here is from genome assembly GCF_902686445.1 of Sciurus carolinensis. Taxonomy (NCBI): domain Eukaryota; kingdom Metazoa; phylum Chordata; class Mammalia; order Rodentia; family Sciuridae; genus Sciurus; species Sciurus carolinensis. The sequence continues at coordinate 185,271,739 of NC_062213.1, forward strand.
TGGTGGTCAGAACAGTTGAAGGAGAGGCACCTGCTAGCTGGCCGAGAACCATCAGCCCCAGGTCTGGGGAAAAGGTGACTCACACAGCCATTCCATGGACGGTGGGATAGGGGGACTGCATCCCAGGAGATTGTGTACCTGGTCAAGAGCTGGGTGCCTCCTCTTCTCTTCTTGGTGAGATAGAGAGCAAAGGCCGGGAGGTTCTCTGTCCCCACTGGGCCTGACGGTCCAGGACTAGGAACTTGTTCCTCCTTGAGGAATAATGGCTGATCCTGAAAGGGAGGAGAGGGAGCAGGCATGGGTGGGGCTTGAGGGACCACCTTCCGCAGGTGGAACTGGGCCAGACAGGTCCTTTTGAAGATATTTGACCAAGGAATGTGGAGGAGTGAGTCAGGCAGGCACCTGTAGGGTGGGGGCTCCAGACTGGGGCACAGGAAAAGTGGGTGGAGCTGGTGGGTCCCTATCGCAGGCTTGGGTCCCAGCACTCACCCTCACCTGACCATTTGAGCTTGCCTGGTCCACTCAGGACCAGCTCTGCCTGGCTACCCTGGAGACCAGTATAAGATAAACTTTGGCTTGTCCTACCCTGGTTGGGTGGGGCTAGGGGGCTGGCTAACAGGGTCAGGAAAGCAGATAAGGACAGAGTGGCCAGTTCCGGCCATTTCCTACCCCTGTAGCACGGCCAAACTTGCCAGCTGCCAGTACCACAACTCAGGCTTCCAGAAGCCGGAAAAGCACAGCTGCAGTCAGCCTCCCAGGAGTCCAGAGGGGGCTGAAGGTGGAGTGTGGAGGGGGAGGCTTCTTGCAGGACAGACACTGGCCACTGGTCACAGGTCACTTGGGAGGAGCCAGGCACCCTTGTGAGAGGTGCTCAGGTTGTACAGGGGTCTTGTCCCAAGGAGCCCAAATGCCATTAAAGGTCCTGCTCAGGAGTCAGACCTAAACTCAAGGCTCAGTCCCACCATCATGTGATGCTGAGCAAGTGATTTCACTTTTTCTGAGCTTTGGTCTCCTCACAAGGTAGAGATAACCCTAGCTCCTCCTGCAAGGGACTGTGGTCTGACTTCAACAAGACAGCACATGAAACTCTTAGCAGTGTCTGGAATTATTAATGAGTACAGACTTAATTCTGGAGAAAATGGAGTTTAAAGCAAATAAGTAAGAGTCAGTTTTGGGAAGGGACGAAGAAAAAACACCCAGCCATTGCTCCATTCATTCATTTATTGAACAAATTACTCATTATTTAATATCACCAAGTCAGGCAGGCTCCAGGCTTTGGTACCAAGAGTTACCAGGTGTGATTAAAGAGGGGTACTCAGCCCAGCAGGGCAGACTCTGCCCTCATGGGTTGGCAAGGGCCAGAGGAGCCCCCTGGGGAGGGGGTGTGGGGGGTTTGAGGAAGGCTTCATATAGGAGGGAGCCAGGACCTGAGGACTGATTGGCAGAGGATGGGAAAGTAGTCTGAACAGGTGGAGGAGTGGACACAAAGCCAAGGCCTGCTTAGGAAGCTGGGAAGGCGAAGGAGTCCCCTGTCACAGCCTTCCTGTTACAGGAGTCCCTATGAGAACACTGGGTGCAGACCAGAGGGGAACCTGGGCACTAGGAAGGAAGGAAAGCGATGGAACCCAGTGAATAAGCCACTATCAGGGAAGGGAGAAGAGGGCCCCAGACCACAGAAAGAAGAGGATGCAGGGAAACGCAGACTGCAGTGTAAGAGGCGCCGAGCTGGAGGGGTCTGTGGGACACACTGCCCAGAGGACACCTGACACCTGTGTCCAGCAACAGTGCTGGGTTGGAGTCAGTGGTGCAGGAGGAAGTGCAGACGACTGTAACTGAGCTCCCAGGGACAGGCAGCGTGATGGGGCGGCAAGCGCAGGAATGTCAGGATGGGATGGGATGGGAGGTCTGCACAGACTGTGGATTTCATTCAAGAGCAGTGAGACCTCATCCAAAGACCTTGACCAGGGGAGGGTGTCTTCTCGTTAACATTTTAAAAGATCATTCTGGAGAAGAGAGTCGGGGGCAGGAGCAGCAGTGGGGGCGCTGGTGTGGTGGCCAGGGGAGTTGTCCAGGTGTGGGGTTCAATGGCCTGGAGTGCAGTGAGAAGAGGGGAAGGCCACTGGAGGGACTGAGTGTGTCTGACGCTTGCTGGAGAACTGGATATGGAGATGGGAGGTGCTGAGAGAGACTCCAAGGCATGTGAGAAGTAGGGCAGAGGAATGATCATGATGTCATGTGCCAGGATGGAGAATACAGAGTGGGGAGCAGGTTTCCAAGGAAAATCAAGGGTTCCTTTTTGGCCACATGTATTTGAGATGCTGTGAGATCCTCAAATGGAGGGCTCAGGTGGCACCAATGCCCTCAGGTCACTGCACCCACAATGCCCAGATCAGCCCCAGCAGAGGCTCCAGGCATGCAAAGCCTGATGGCATGGTAGACACACCATGGAAGGACAATGCTCATTGTACAAGGTCAAGTGGGAGGTGGGGGTGTGGAGCCCCTTCCACCCTCCACTGAGTCCACCACCAATAGCTGGTATGTCTCCTCTAAATCCACACTGTCCAATATAGAATAGCCACTGGCCTGTGTGTGCTGTAAGTCTGAAATACACACTGGATTTACTATTTAGACACAGCATAAAGCAAGTCTGGAAAATATCTCAATTTTTATATTGAATATATGTTGAAAAGATGTTGGGGACATGGTCAGTTCAATAAAAATACTGTTCAAAATAATTTTACCTGTTTGTTTTCACTTTTTTAATGTGGCTACTATGAGATTTTAAATTACCTATGTAGCTCACATTTGATTTCTATCGGCCCATGCTGTTCTGTCTAGACTCTTCCTATAGGTTTACAGAACAGGATACATGTATCCACGTTCACGCAGACACACAGCCTTGGGCCTCCCCTCACTGAAGGGAGATCTGCCTCCGCCTGGGGTCCTGTTACTCCTTCTCCACTTAACAAATTAGGGTCTCTTTTGCATATGTATTATCAACCTCATCCTTTTTAGGGGTCATGTTGACCTCCATTAAATAGATATGTATAATTCTTCCATCCAGATCCATACTGATGAACACTGAGGCTATTGAAATCCATTTGCTTTTTCAAACAATGCCACAGAATATCCCCGGACTGTCCACTGTGGAGTGTCCATGCCTTGAGGTAGGAAGAAGGGAAGGGGAAGAGTAAAATATCATAATGGAGGGGTCAGATTTTGAAGGCTCCGTAGGCAGCACTGAGAGATGTGCACTTTATCCTGAAGTCAGAAGGAAGCAATGACTTTTCTTCCTTGTAAATTGCCAACCCTGTATTTTTCTTCATTATAAAAGCAACATGAGTACATTGCAGACAACTGGACAGGGAAAATAACTACTATGGTCCTATTAAGCAAACAGTTAAGTTTCCCCCTTTTCTCATATTCTTTTTTCCTCTCTCGCTCTGAGGTAGCCTTTTCCTGTGTGACTGCAGGGTCTCCATGACAAGTTTGTTTAGCCAGCCCGTCCAGCCAGACACTGGGGCCTGTCTCAGGTTTACCTGAGTGGCACCTGGGCAGCTCAGATGGTGCGTGTCCCTGAGGATGCTTTCTAGGCAGCCGTCAGCAAGATGGCCTCCCTCTTGTCAAATAAACACTCACCTCCACTGACCCAGCCCCGTCCCCTTCCAGTTTTCATCCTGTGTCCTTCCTGCTTACAGCTCAGCCTCTGGGAAGTCACCCACACGGCACCTCCCACTCACCGCTCAGTCCCCCTGCGTGCTCTCTCCAACAGCACCCCTGCCCTTCCTGTGAACCCCAGAACTCTCCCGAGCCTGCCTGCCTTCTGGGCTCCTACCCACAACCAGAAAAGCAGACAGCCCTGTCCCTGCAAACGGTGGCCAAGCAGAGCTCATTCCTCCTGCCTGACAGACCTTCACCACCCACTTCCTCCACCTGGCCACCCACACCTGCTCTGCCCCCAGCAGCTCCCACAGCAGGCACGCGTCGCCCTCACCTCCACCTCATTTTCTTGCCTCCCTCCCTCCCAGCACACCCAGCCCAGGCTCGATGGTTCAGACTAAGTACACATTTTTATTTTCCAAATAAAGCTCTGGCTGTGGCACTCCCTGGAGGACATACTCCTTCAGGCTCCCCATGGCCCTCAAGATGAAGCCCAAGGCCCTGAGCCTGCAGTGCGGCCCCGGCGGCCTGGCCTCCGCAGCCCGGGCTCTCACACGCACGCGGCCCTGCAGTCCCACCCAGCTCTCTCCCACCCCTGCACCCCTCACCAGTGTTCCAGGCTCCCAGTCAACCCTTCCCCTTCACTGCCTCCTTTGCCTGGATAACTTCTAATTCTTTAGGTCCTGGCTTAGAGGTCACCTCCTCCAGGAAGCCTCCTGACTTCCTCGCTATCTGCCAGGGCTCAGGGGCCACCCTCCTGCTTGTCCTCCACAACCGCTGTGCGCCCAACTCACAGCATTCACTGCACAGTCCAGCCGGTCACATCCCCCGTCCTCTCGGTCCCCACCCCCCACTGCATCCACATCGACCTGGCTCCACACTGAGCATGGGGTCTGTGCCCTCACCTCTAAGTCCTTGACCTAGCGCTGTGCCTGAGGTCATGCTTGTGCCCCACACACGCGTGTGGAAAGTGTGACTGGACAGGGACCAACAACCATCTGGATGTGCACACTTTTTTTCTGCACTGACGGTTCCCTCCTTTGAATGGATTCCCAGCAACTGGGGGTTACTGAATCCAAGGGGATGAGCACTCAAGGAGTTCAAGTCCCATGGCCAAGGAGACTTCCACAGGGCCTAACAATCCACGCACCCACCAGCAAGCCAAAGAGCCTGCCTCAGCATGTGCTGAAGCTTGGCTGTTTTCATTCTCTCTGTTTTTTAAAGTGTTCATTTTATAGGCAAAGTCGACCACCTTGCTCTAATTTGTATGTCTTTGGTTACTAGTGGGGTGAACATTTTCCATATGTTTGCCTACTGAAGGCATCTCTTTGAGGATTTACCTGTTTGTGTGAGACATGCACTATCACAGGAGGCTCAGGTTTTACAAGATGGCTCTGGGGGCTGCTTAGGGAGTGACAGGAACAGGAAGGGAGCTCCTGCAGTGGTCTTGGTGCAGATGATCAGGGTAGGGTATGGAGGAGGTTGCAGTGGGTGGAGGCACAGGAGGAACCAAGATCAAGAAGGCCGAGTCAACCCAACCTGGGGACCGACAGCAGATGGCGGGTGTAGCAGAGAGAGTGGTCGGGTTTCAGGTGGGCCAGATGATAGAAGGAGGTGCCATTGCTAAGATGCTGGCCAGGTGGACACACATGCTGCAAAGCGGTTCTCAGAGCCTCTCTTGGGTGTGCCTCTCAAGCAGTGGGATAGCAGAACAGGCAGGGGCAGGAGGGTCTGAGGCAGGCAGCCTTCTTGCAAGAGCAAGGGCGCCAAAGTTTGGAAGGATGCATAGGGCAGGGAGCAGCGCCTGAGGTTGCCTGCAGGTGATGAGGGTGGGTTGGGAAGAGTCATCGTGGACAGCTGAGTTTAGTGAGTGATTACAGTGGGTGAGTCCCTCGTTCTAATCCCTCAGGCCTTGCCTGAAGTCAATTAATAGGTGGTGGAGCTGGGATTCAAACCAGAGGGTCTGGCCCCAGCATCTGCTCCTTACTATGTGGCTCCAGAAGATTCTCAACATTTGAGACCCTTCCTGAATTTACCATAGACAAATTCCAAATGCACCTCCCCTAAGCCAGAAATTGGGCCACTACGGTCTGTGGACGGAACTCTTTCCCCGGCCTGACTTGGGGCTGCCACAGGCACGTGGACTCTGACCGTAACCCAGTAACTCATCTCTGTGTCCCAGACAGCTCTTCCCTCTTAGCTACCACCCTACAAATTATCCTGTAGTCTCTTCTGGCCTACTCTCTTGTCCAAGGCCATCCTCATCCCTACCCAGGCCACGCCCCCCAAGCCCTGAAGCTACCATCCTCTATGCCTGCCCAAGGTCATACCCTGCACCGCGGCTGTCTGGAGGAAAGGCTCAGGCTCAGTGCTCCTCAGATGAGCCCTGGTTAAGTAGCTGAGGCCATCTCCACTCCATGACACATCAGGCAGCGGGACAAAAGGGTGGGGACATTCTCTGAGTACTGAGGTGGAACAACTAAGACATGATGGTCAGCAAGGAATGCACGGTACGGAACAGCACATCCACTGTGCTGCCATCTAAGGGGAATAAAAGAAAGAGGAAGAGAGAGTACTTGCTACCACAGTCACATGTCCCTGTGTACACACAGACCATCCCCGGGAAAGACATGTGACACTGGTCACACTGGCCGTCTCCATGCAGAGGAACAGGAAGGAAATTTTCAGGGTTATATACTCTTTCATCCCTTTGAATGTCTGTACGATGTGAACAGAATTATTCTTACTCAAAATAAAAATAAAATGAAGCATTACCAAAATGATTTCTACCATGCATGTGTGTGTGTGTGTGTGTGTGTGTGTGTGTGTGTGTAAATGAGCTGCTGATGCCCCTTCCTTCCAGACCCAGGAAGAGAATCTTCTGGCTCATCCTGCTTGCACTTGGCCTCTTAGGGTTGCTCCTTCTGAACTGGCTCCCTGAAGTCAGGTATAAGCCCCTTCCCCAGCACCAGGGTCACAATTAAAGTGGCTTTTTCCAAGTGCCTTGTTGAGAGATGGAGGGTGGTGGCTAGCTTGGCCTGGGCAAGTGTCCTTGTGCGCCCTCCCTCCTGCTCAGGTGACATGCTACTTCCTGCTGCCCCCACCCCTTAGGCATCTGGAAGTCTTCATCCCCATGGGTGTCTGCCCTTCAGTCACAATGCTCCAGCTGAGAGACAACTTCACAGGTGTCCTGCGTCCCTGGTAAGGAGCTGCCATCCCTCCCACTCTGTGAATGCCCACAGACTTCTGTCCCAGGTCCCTGTCCTCTCAACTCCCATCCCAGCAGAGCCAGGCACTGCACCCACCCCAGGGGCTCCCCTGGGTCATACTCCTCAGTCCTTTAACTGTCTGGGGGCAGTTCCAACAGAGGGGCAGGGACTGGTCTGATACATCTTGGGTCGCTAGGGGAGGTGGCAATAAGCATGCACCCAGTTAGTGGGTGACTAGAGCTCTCTCCATCCCTGCCCTGGCCAGGGCCCGGCCCGAAGTCCTGACGTGTACCTCCTGGGGGGCCCCCATTATTTGGGATGGCACCTTCAACCCAGTGATAGCCCAGAAAAAGGCTAGACGACAAAACCTCACCGTTGGGCTGACTGTCTTTGCTGTCGGCAGGTAAGCTCTGGGGAGGGGAGCACTCCTGCCCAGCAGGGAGTGGGAGGGGTGGGCCGTGGATCCCAAAGCGCAGCTGGAGGCTGTACCCTTGTCCCAGACTCCCAGGGTGAATGCAGGAATATCGTCTCCCTTCCCCTCTATCCTGGACACCAATACCATGGAGCCCATCCAGCCAGGGGCTCAGAACTATGTGCCAGAAGGAATCTGCTTAGGGGCAAGGCTGTCCATCTGGAGGCACTGGGTCTTTCGTGAGAAAATGGTGGAGTCTTCCAGGTGAGAGGTTGGAAGAGGGAAGGAGCAACTGGGCAAACAGGAACAGAGCTGGCGAGTCTCACCAAGAAAGCTAGACGGAGGGAGAGGGGCTGGGGGTTTGCAAGGGAGTGAATCTGAGCTGGGTGAGGAGGGAGGCGACAGATACTGAGAAGTGCAGGACCACCAGATCAGAGGACTTGGTGAGGCAGACTGTCTTAGAGGGGGTAAATCAGAGCAAGGGAGGCAGAAGAATGAGGAACCCACACAGTTGCATGGGTGAGGTTGCAATTTTGAAGATGGGACACTAATGATGACCAAGCCAAGGGAGTGGCCACAGGAGCACATAGGTGAATGAGGATGGAGGACAGTATCACTGCAGGAAACGAGGTCAAAGAATTGATAGGCCAGGCAATGGATAGGCCTCCAGGTATGGAGTCTCAAGGAACTAAAATTCCAGGATCCTGAGGTCCACAGTTCAAAGACCGTATAAATCCAGCACCCCGAATGCTGAAGTTTCCAAGATCTTTGATTTCAGGTTCCCACAGTTCTACCAGGAATAGAGCAAGTGCAAGCAAAGGCATAGGCTTCAATGTCAAGTTGGGCTCAAATCCTGGCTGTACCACTTACCACCACTTACCAGTCAAGTAAACTTTTCTAAGTTGTTAGAGTTTTGTTAGTAGCACAGTGGATTGAACCCAGAGGCATTCTGCCACTGAGCAACATCCCCAGGCCTTTTTATTTTATTTTGAGACAGGGTCTCACCAAGTTGCCAAAGCTGACCTGAAATTTCCAATCAGTCTGCCTCAGCCTTCCCAGTAGCTCCAAGTAGCTGGGATTTATTAGAGTTCGTTAAATGAGATAATGCAAATTGACTTGTAAGTGCTACTTGATAAATGTTCAAAAACATTAGATATTATTACTTTCATTTTAAAACTCTAGTATCCTAAGATCTTGTAATAACAAAGTTTCCAGTATTCCAAGCACTCTGATTGTGTGAGGATTTACCACAAGCTCAATGACTTAAAACAGTGTATTAATTTTTTTTTAAATTCCTTGATGGACCTTTATGTGTTTTTTATATGCGATGCTGAGAATCAAACCCAGTGCCTCACACCTGCTAGGCAAGCGCTCTACCACTGAGCTGCAAGTCCAGCCCCAAATGATTTTGTGCACCAGGAATTCAGGGAGGGCTCAGCAGGAAGGGCTCCTCACAGTTCCCAAACGTCTGAGTCTCCACTGGGAGATAAAGTGCTGACGATCAGCCCGAGCGTCTCCATGCCACCAGCCTCCGTTTCCTCAGCTCACGGCAGCACCAAGTTCTGGCACCTCTTCGTTGAAGGCCAGAGCACTAAAGAGGCGACCACGGTCAGTCCTCCAAGGGCCAGCACACTTCCCCGGTACCCTATGGACCTGAGCAGTCAGGGGAAAGTATATTCAGGGGAAGATGGTGCTGACAATCTGCACCATCTTGAACCCACCTCCCAAGGTTGGAAGATTGGAGGCTTGGGGGTTCTGGAGTTGCAGGACCAGGGTGGGCAAGACTGGGAAGCACGAATGCGGGTGGGGATAGCGAGTGAGGTGGGACAACCAACCAGGTTGACTTTGGTGCCCCGACTGGCAGGTATCTGGAGAAGTACCTGGCGCGCTTCCTAGAGTCGGCCGAGCAGCACTTCATGGTGGGCCAGCGCGTGGTGTACTACGTGTTCACCGAGCGGCCAGCTGCGGTGCCCCGCGTGGCGCTGGGTCCCAGCCGTCAGCTGCGTGTGGAGCACGTGGTGCGCGAACGCCGCTGGCAGGACGTATCCATGGCACGCATGCGCACGCTGCACGAGGCGCTAGGCGGGCGGCTGGGGCGCGAGGCGCACTTCGTGTTCTGCATGGACGTGGACCAGCACTTCAGCAGCGCCTTTGGGCCCGAGGCACTGGCAGAGTCGGTGGCACAGTTGCACGCCTGGCACTACCACTGGCCGCGGTGGCTGCTGCCCTTCGAGCGCGACTCGCGCTCAGCCGCCGCGCTGGCGCAGGGCGAAGGCGACTTCTACTACCACGCAGCCTTGTTCGGGGGTAGCGTGGCCACGCTGCGCCGGCTGACCGGGCACTGCGCGCGCGGCCAGGAGCAGGACCGCGCACGCGGCCTCGAGGCGCGCTGGCACGACGAGAGCCACCTCAACAAATTCTTCTGGCTGCACAAGCCCGCCAAGGTGCTGTCGCCCGAGTTCTGCTGGAGCCCGGAAATCGGCCGGCGAGTCGAGATTCACCGCCCCCGTCTGCTCTCTGCCCCCAAGGAGTACGCGATCCTGCGCGACTAGTGCCAGCCTCTGGGCACCTTTGGCACTCGATGATGTGGTCTAGGAGTTACAGGAGGGAGAGACCCTCCATTCAGTTGGGCTTCTTTTTGGAAGTCGCATGACACTTTGGAGGACAGAGAAAGGTGGGATTAAGAGACCCAACCCTGCTCCTGTGCGCCCTTCCCTTTCTTTCAACGTGGACTGCAGCACAACCGAAACACCTTGGACCTTACTGAATTCAGCTGATGCCTCCCGAAGGGGTGTTTGACCCGTACCTCATCCCTCCCCCTTTTTAAATAAGGAGATTGAGGCACAAAGAGGGAACATAACCGCCACAGCCTGAGGATCTGTGCAGTGGCATCAGCAGTTGGGACTGCCAGGCCTCGTGTCCCTCCCCCACTCCACCCTCAATCCTGTTGACGTTGAGAATGAGCCACAGGGGGACAAACACAGGAGGTATCATGGTCACTGGTTCTCCCTCTTTACCTCTCCTGCCCGTAAGCATGGTTTGTACATATTTGAGTATTATTATAATAAATTATTTCAAAATTGTCCTTATGGGCTTTTTATACTATAATCAAATTCTACAAAAATTCCCTACCTTGGGCTGGAGGGCTGTTTGGACAGTATCTGGGAGGTAAGTTTCCTCATGCACACCTGCATTTGACTCTTCATCCTCTACAGGAACAAACACAGCCCCTGAGTAGGAGCTGGAAGTCATCAGACCTTCCAAGGAAAGTGACCACTGGAAGCCCTGGAGATTTTGTCTGATCGTTGGGGAAACTGAGGTCCTGAGGAAGTAGGATTACACTGTGGGTCTCCAGAATCTTCTATGGAGCGTTCTCACTGACCTTGAACATTTAGCAGCCTCCACTGTTGGCAGGTAGGATAACAATTCCAGCTATTTACCTGGCCCTGATGATTTTCACACTGAAAATTTTTACAGGCAAGTTCAGGTATTGATGATGAGAGGGATCACTCCTTTCAAAAGCAGTTCTAAGTTTCTCATTTCCTTCTACCCAAACTAGATGAGCAAAACTCAGTTCCTGTGGACTCCTGTGGGTGAGAGACAGCACAGGCCAGGTGTGCCTAAGAAAAGTCATTCATCGTCTGCTGACTGTAAGCGGTCACATGCCTTCCTCTGGTGGGGCAATGTTTAGCCTCTACCTTTTGCTGCAAACTTCACTGACCCTAACACCCTTGGGCTGCTGGAGAGCTGACCACAAGCCAGTAAGAGCTGGATGTGAACCCGCTTCTCTTCTGTGTGTGATGTAGACAAGTTCCTTACCTGTGCTGGGTCTCAGCTTTCTCACATGTAAAATGTTGCCAGCAGCCCTCTTCTCAGGGTTTGTGGTAATACTCCAGAAGACAGGTATTGTCCTCTTCCTCTTTCTGTCTGCCCTTTTCCAGCAAATTCACAGAGTGCAAGAAATTCACCAAAGAACAGTGATTTCCTGTTTTACAGGGGAATACATGGTACAATTGGGAATTCCCTGATCCCGGGCTCCGGGCAACCACGTGCTGCTGATGGAGGCTTTCCAGAGGAAGGAGAGGGGTTTGAGGCAGGGCAGAGTAGAGTGGGGTGGGCAACCTCTTGAGAATGGCTCCCTCTGAGGATCCCGGAGGCCTAAGGAGGGAGCAGGGATTATAGAGGGACTTGGGTCAGAGATAGGCCAGAAAGGGAGAAAAAACTCCTTCTGCAGCTAATTCTATGCCCTCCCCCACTGTCCTCCTCAGCACTTATCCTGGGGCCCACAGGGATAGGGATGTCACACACTCCCCAGTTGAGTAGATGAAAATCCAACTCTCATTCCCAAGTGTCATTGCTACATACAAAATTTTCATCTGTCCCCAGTGCCCCACCCTCTCATGGCAGCTCAGATGTCACCCCACAAATACCTGAACACCTTTAGCTCGCTTAGGAATTAATGATCATGAGAAACATTGATCCAGTGAGGCTAAGTCTAATAATAGCAATAATGACATGTACATTTGGGGGTACTTACCTGTGCCAGGCACAGTTCTAAGCATTAACCATGTATTGATTCACTAAATCCTCACATCCATACTACACATTGCTTACCATTATTTATCCCATTTTACATGAGAGGAAATCAGACATGAAGAGGTTAAGTCACTTCCCCATTGGAACTTAAATTCAGGGTTTCCAGAACAAACAGGAAAGTAACATGGCTAAAGGATAAAGACAAGGTCAGAACCGAAGTTGTCCCTAGCTCTTTGTCTCTTCTGTCCATTTCTGCTTTTTCCTGCCTCCTTTGTTCTGCTTGTGCCTGGCCCAACATTACTACCCCAGCGCCTGGCTGTAGGGTCTTCCAGTTCAGGTGCCCACCTTCTCCTAACTTGTTCCTGATTCATGGACTGGAGATTGAAAGCAGTTTCATCCAGTGGTGTGCCAGTAAATAGCAACTGGCTCTTCAAGGAAAAAGAAAACCCTGATTTGTAGCATTTGCCATTTCCCATGGTATGAATCCCACCGTGGTCGCTTACAAGCTACCAACTTTACTGAGAAGTTCCTTCGGAAGAGGTACACACAATCTGCCCTCAAGAGCCAGGACAGCCACTACACACCACTGGCTGCAATGCAGAGTCACGTGTCCATGTCTAGCCAATCAGCTGTGGCTCGAGTGGGGTCATGTGACACCATAAGGCTGCCAGAGCCCATCCCTTCCAGGCATGGCAGGCTGTGGGAGGTCAATTTCAGAGCAAGAAATGAGGCCTTGAGATTAGTGAAAACCTGCTGGTTCTGGGCTACCCCACATCCATTCTCCCTTCCATGGCAACACCCTCGTTTCCCCTTGGGAAGACATACTTCAGATGGAGGCATGGGTCTGTGCTCCAGGTGTACAGCCTGTAGGCCAAGCCAGACTGGGGCGTACCATGCCCCTGTCAGAAGGAGGAGGACCCCATGAGACCCCTGCTGGGGCTTCTGACAGAGGGACAGAGGATGGCCACTGGAAGGCCAGGCAGGTGTAAAAGGCTGGAGTTGACCCCACAGGAGCCTGAGAAACGATAGCCAAGTGGAGAGCTAGAGACACATCCTTTAGGCACTGAAGCTGTCCTGTGAGCTTGGACCTTCTATCACTTGCAGACAAAAGTCTTGACACACAAGGACCGTGAGGACTCAGAGGAATGAGTCCCAGCAATGAGTTCCACAGTGGCTCGTGGCTGAGAACTTCTGCCTCTCCCCTGAGCCTCCTCAGGGCCAGCCTGGATAAACTTGGGGGGACTCATTCTTTCATTTCCCTCCTCTGCAGTCACAACACTGGCTCCCCTGGGGGCAAAATGTGTGTGAAGGGGACTTCTTGAAGAAAGCCTATTCCTCTCAAACAAGGAAACAGCTTCCGCAAATGAGGCACTCACGATGGACCCCCAGAAGGTGGGGTGCTCCTCAGAAAGCAGGGAAGGTGAGACCCCTTGGCAGACCCAGAATGTCTACAAAGGCTTCAGAACTAGACAAACCTGTTAAAGGTTATGTCCCTGACACCACAGAGCACTGGGCTCTGCGCCTAGGGTGAGGCTGGCCCACAGTGAGCGGCCATTTCCTTGCCCCCAGTCTGGGGAGGGGAGAGGAGAGGAGTGGTGGAAGGTGCCCCTCCCCGCTCTCACGCACAGCACGTCACACACCACTGCCACCCGGTGCAGGTACAGTTTATTCTTCACAACAGAGAAATACAAAGAGCAGAGGGGTTGTAATTCTCTAGTTTCTTGCCCCGTTATGTTTTTCCCCCACATTCGATTTTTATCTTGCTCCCCACCCCCTTTTTTAAATAGGATGCAAACTTCTCTCCTGAAGTAAGTGTCTGAGGGATACCTGCCCTCACCTCCCTGCCACCAAGATGCAGACTGAGAAGCCAACAGACTGTTTTTTCTTTTCTTTTCTTTTTTTTTTAATAAGGTAACTAGTTCTAAATATGGTGGCCTGGAGGTCCCATAGAAAAAAGCAAAGGGGTGTTAACAGTATGTATAACAGCTTATTTACAGGGCAGTAACATGCGGACAAAAAGCTACAATACTGAGTATCAGACGACGCAAGTCAAACGAAGGGTGAGGGTGGGGGCAGAGAACCCCATGGGAAAAGAAACCCCAGGAAACGTTAAACTGGTAAATCAATGGCGAGTTAAGGCTTAAAAAGTGTATAAAAATAACACAGTTAATATTCAAAACGGAACTCCAGATACAGAATATATAGATGAGTTTCTGTCTAGTTTTCTTTCTTTCTTTTTTTTTTCCCGAGGGGATGTAGAAGGGCTTCTCCGGGCTCTGTACATGGTTCCTATATACATGGACACGCATGGCTTTCAGATTGGGGTGTGTCTGTGGGGGCTGGGGACAGGGTCTGTTCCTGGGACCCTCCCCAAGGATCCCTTCCCTGCAGAGGGGCTGGCCTGGGCTGGGGATTCCCCCACCCTGGGCACCGCCCCCATCTGGAGGAAGTTCTGGAAGGGGGTCCCAGGTCCAGGCCCACTCCCTCCCCATCTCCCTGCCCACAGTCTGGGTTGACAGGAGAGGTAGCCGATAGGTTTCCTGGCCAGCACCGAGGTAGACTGGGGTGGTCTTCAGGGCAGCAGAGGAGGGGCCAGGTCTTACCCAGCCCACCCCACCCCATTTCCCTGGGCCTGCCGCCCAGCCTGTCACTGCACCCTTTGGTCCTACGGATCTCCCGGCCCCTCATTTCCGCCTCCTGAAGCCTGGACAGCCCTGGCGGCTGCTGCACCCTCTGCTCAGTGGAGCCCGGGCACAGCTCAGTGGTACGAGCTGGGCACCAGGGCCGAAGGGCTCAACTCCAGCTGCCTCAGCTCCCACCCATCTGGGGACCTCTTTGCAGTCCAGAGCCCCAGACCTGAGCCTTCCCTTAAGACCTGAGGCCATGGCCAGAGAAGGTCCCACGCGCCCTCTGGTTCTCTGCATCCACCTGCCTGATCCTTTTCATTTCTCGGTCTTAGCAGCACCAATGTCCTGGCCAATAAATATCTTTTTTTTTTTTTTTTTTTTTTTTTTGTTATTTCCAAAACAAACTTAAAAAAAAAATAGTGAAGCAAGTGAAGGGTGGGGAACAAAAAGAAAACTCAACAGACAGGTTCAAAGTGCTCTGAGATCGTCTTTGGATGCCACCAAAACAGTCCAGAACCTTGCAACTGGCCTGGCCGGCCTGGGACTGGACCAGGCAGGGCTTCTGCGGCCCAAGTTTCCTGGCAGGTCGGGAAGGTGGAGGAGATCGGCGGTTCCGGAGGCCCCCGGCGGGAGGCGGGGCCTGGTGCTGCCGGAGGAGTCAGCCTGCCATGGGCCGGGCGGGGCGGCGCCTCTGGTGGGGCTCAGATGAGAGAGATTCGCACCGGGATGCCTGGGGACTCCGTCCTCTGGGGCGAGTGATGGCTCACCAGGTGCTCCACCACCGTGTGTTTGGACATGTGCTTCATCAGGTAGGTCTCCTGTGGGCAGGGGTGAGATGCACGAGGCGTCACAATTGGAAAGGAGACAGGGGAGGTTGCGGCTCCCAGAAGTGGCCACTGGAGGGCTCCTTGGCAGGTGGGCCTGTTGGTGGTCGGCAGCCACAGCCTGGGGGCTCAGCTGGGCCTGAGCATTGGCTCTAAGGACATGGCCCTACTGCCAGCAAGTGCTCGCTGCTTGGCCAGAGTCAGAGCCCACAGAGCACTGTCTGGGGGAGCTGATGGCACCAGGCTCGCCCTCAGCAGGGCCTGCCTGGGGCTCCCCAAGTTCAGGTCAGCCTGGATCTAGCAGGATGCACTGCATGACCCAAAGCCCTGTCTGCAGGACAGAGCTCCAGTCCCTGTACCTGGCTGGCATACTTAAGGGGTTGGGCAGTGGGCCTGGCTTTGAGCCTCGTTCTGTTTCGCAGCAGTGGGACCTTAGGCAGGTAGCTCACCCGCCAAGCCTCGGTCTCCTCTTCTGTAAGAGGGGAAGGGGAAGGTTGTCATGGTGACTGGATACAGCCCTCCGGCAGCAAGGGCTGAGGGCACCACGCTTTCTCCAGTCTCCACTTTTTTTTTTCAGATGGTGGTAGGAGTCCTGGTGGGGGTGAAGCCAGGCCGGGGCCCCCCACAGGCTCTGCTAAGTCTATTCTGAGGCAGCACCAAAGGATGGGCAAGGTAACCCAGGTTGACTGGGGGGCCCCTGAGTCAGGCAGCACCACATCGCCCACTGTCTCCACCAGCCACGAGGCAGCATTCTGGGTCCCCGGCTGCCACTCCTGGGCCTCAGAGCTCGACGTGCTCAGATCTGGCAGAGGAAGCCCTCAGATGTGGCGGCATGCTCACACATGATGCCAGGCGGGTCCCCGTCAACATCCACCCTGGGAAACTCCCCTCCCATGAGTACATAGCAAGGAAAAGGGGGGGCTCTGGATTAAAAGATATACTGACCCCGTACAATGTGGGACTCTTATTTGGATCTTGATTTTAAAATAATACTGCAAATAAATAAAATTGACATTCAATAGAAATGAAAATGATCAACACTGACTAGGTGGGTGATCTGTAGAGTTATTATAAAGATATTGTGAAAATGTTCTCTTTAAAAAAGTAGTCCTCGGGCTGTGGGGTTGTGGCTCAGTGGTAGAGCGCTTGCCTGGCATGTGTGAGGCACTGGGTTCAAGCCTCAGCACCATGTATAAATAAATAAATGTCCATTGATAACTAAAAAATATTTTTTTAAAAAGTCCTTATCATTAGAGACATAAATTTCATTTACAAATGAAATAACTGGATGTCTAGGTTTCACTTTAAAAAATAGGGGTACAGCTGGGTGCAGTGGTGCACACCTGTAATCCCAGGGGCTCAGGAGGCTGAGGCAGGAGGATTGCAAGTTCAAAGCCAGCCTCAGCAAAAGCGAGGCACTAAGCAACTCAGTGAGATTCTGTGTCTAAATAAAATACAAATTAGGGCTAGGGATGTGGCTCAGTGGTTGAGTGCCCCTGAGTTCAATCCCCGAAACCAAAAAGAAAATGAGGTACAAATAAGGCAGGGCAGGTGATGGTGAAAGGGCCATCCAGAGTACAGGGCTTGGGAGACAGAGACAGACTCAAAGTCAGTGGCTGAGCAGTGTTTCCTCGGAGCCCTCTTCCTGCAGGTCCATAGACTCCAGGAGGATAAATGTCACACACTCAGCACTTGGCAAGCAGCAGGCCTGGCCAGCTCCTGACAAGTCTTGCCTGTGACAACCCCACCCACCCAGCATGACACTGACACTTCAACAGTATGCTCTCTGACAGTCTCAGGGGTAGAACAGCTTCTCATCCTACATGGAAAAATGTCCATACTCCTCAACAGGGTCTCAAAGGCCTGCCTGATCTAATTTGCTCCTCACCATGTTTGTTCCGCCCAGGACATTTGCACTTACTGTTTCCTACATGGAAGGTTCTTGCCTCCTTTGTCCTCTTCATCTAATTATCCTTCAAGGCTTTATCAAAACATCCTGCTATAGTTTAGATCTACAGTGTCCCCCAAAGGCTTGTTAGTTCCCAGCCCATGGCACTTTTAGAAGGTGGGACCCACTGGGAGGAAGTTAGGTCATTGGGGTCTTGCTCTTGAAGGAATATTGGGACCACAGCCTCTTCCTCTTTGCTTCCTGGCCACCATGAGGTGAGCAGCTTGCTCCACCATGTGCTCCCAGCCATGATGATGCCCTGCCACAGGCCCCAAAGCAACGGGAGTAACTACGAACTGAAACCTACAAAACCGTGAGCCAAAATAAACTTTTCCTCTTCATAAAAGCTGATTATCTCAGGTATTTTGTCACAGTAAAAGAAAGCTGACTAACACATGTCCCTTTCTCAGATACCCTTATCTGGACCTTTCAACCTTCCCAGCTCCATTTTGTTTCTCCTGCTGTTGTCTCTCAATCCTTAGAGCGGTGATTCTCAATCAGAGACAATTTTGTCTCCCAGGGGTCATTGAGCAGAAATGTCTAGAGACATTTCTGATGTTCACAACTTAGGATGGAGGTTGCTCCTGGCACCTAGTGAGTAGAGGCCAGACATGGCTTAACATCCTACTAGATGCAAGACAGCATCCTATAACAGAAAGGTATCCTGATCAATGACAATAAGGTCGAGAAACTATTTTAGAGCAGTGGTCACCATTTGCCATTAAATATTTATGTGTGTGATTACCTGTTTAATATCTGTCTCCAACAGTAGTTTCTAACCTTCCTGGGGCCAACAAATGTCTTTGGTATCCAATTCGTAAGAGCCTGGCACAGTGTTCAGCAACCACCAAGTGAATAAGTCATTGCACTAGCTAAGGTTTACTTGGCACTACTCTGCCAGCCAGAAACCCTGAGTTAATCCATTTGACAGATGAGGAAACTGAGGCTCAGCGATCCCTATGTTGGGTATATGAGGGTCTGTTAACCAGAATATTTGAAGACCCTAAAGCACACACACAAGTGACTCACCTGGGTTCCCAAAGGCCCCAATTTGGGGAATTTTCCCACCCAGGGACAGGGGGCTGGATGCAATGACCTTTCCGGTGCTATTCAGGCCTTCGCTGAGATGAGGGTGACTCTGAGCCAAGTCACTGTTCCCTCTTGTGGTCATGATGGGGATTGCAGCTACAGGAAGCAGGGAGCCCCTTCTCTCCCTGACTCACAGAGCAGCCTGTCTGGCCCCCTCCACTACCTTGAGGATTCTAGGGCCTTAGAAACCCAGACTACAGGCAGACAGGAGGTGGGCAGCGTGGCCTGGGACAGGCAAAGGCTGAAGTGGGAAGCAGAGGCCCTGGCTTTGTCATTCCCTGTGGTCTTGGGCCTGTTAGTTTGCTTGCAGAGTGGGAGGCAGGCCGGTGGGGAGGCGGCTGGGGCCAGGCGGGCACTCACCGAGGTGTAGGCCCGCCCGCACATGCTGCAGCAGTAGGCCTTGGCGTGCTTGATGGCATGGGCTGAGAGGTGGATCTGCAGGGAGGCGGAGTCCGAGTAGGCCCGATAGCAGTTGGGACACTTGTAGGGCTTGTCCTTGTTGTGCTGGCGCTGGTGAGACTGTGAGGACACAGCAGGGGGTAAGGAGGCAGTGGGACCCCGGCCCCACCCCCTTCTATGCTCCCTTTGGCGGGGGCTGTGTCCCGGGGCAGGAGAGAGGCAGACACTCACCTGGAGGTTGGAGAGCTGAGTGAAAGCCTTTTCGCAGCCAGGATGTGGGCACTTGTAGGGTCTGTCACCTGTGTGGATTCTGCAAGGGGCAGCCCGATGAGGGGAGGGCCCAGGCACACCCCGGACCAGCTCCAGGCCCAAGCCCTTGGCTGGCTGGGCCATGCCTCTACTCCCGAGATGCTCAGTCCCCTTGACCCACTCTCCTCAGTGGCCAAGAGTGAGCCCCAAGCAAGAGCTGTGGACTTCAAAGGCCACTGTCGCTCCTTCCCTCTCCAGCTTCCACTGACAGTCTGATCAAAGCTTTCCACTCCCCAGGGGTCCCGCTGCACCCAGCCTTCCAAGAGCACCACTCAGAGACCCAGCCTCGCCTCCAGCGGAGCACAGAGGACTCGCTTGGACTTCGTGGTGTCCCTCTCTTCTGCCATCGTGCAGACCACACAGTGAGAAGAACAGATTCACAGCACTGTCAGGACCTCCCTTCCCAGAAGAAGGGCATCCCCCTTAAACTGGCTCCTGACCTCTATTTCCTGTCCCCTCTCCATGTGCCTGACGTGGTGATGTGTCTAACCCTGAATTAGAAAATTCAGGACCATGGCCCTGAGGCTCAGCCCCTCTGTGTCCTTGTTGATAGCACCTTGTGTTCCCCCCGCCTCCCATTCCTGAGTTCTCATCCTGGATCCATCATTTACTCTCGGGGTGACTGTGGGCAAATCACTGAGCCTTGGTTTTCTCATCTGCAAAATGGATATAAAATGACAGCCCCTGCCTCACTGGCTTTGGGAAGACCACGCCAGATGGTGCACATCAGGCGCCCGGCCGGGCACAGGCAGCGCGCAGGAAAGGTCTGCAGTCGTATCATTCATTCATTCAACATTTATCACATCAGGTTCCTGTGCGCCGGGCACCACGCCAGGCACCTGGGGTATATCAGTGAACAAAACAGACAAAACTACTGTCTGGCAGAAATGAACTATAGGCATGAAATAAGGAAATCAAGCACACGCAGAGGCAGAAAGTGTGGGAAGAACTGAACAAGGCTGGGGGGCCTTGCAACGCGGGGGCAGTTTTACACCAGTGACAGGATAGGACAGTTGAGAAGGTGACATCCTGAAGGGTGACGGCAGCTCACACAAGCCGGGGTGTCGGGCACATGCCAAGGGGTGGCCTTCCCAGGCCGCACACAGCCTCAGGGGCAGCTCCCCGGTTCGTCCAGAGGCACTGGTCCCGGCAAACCCTCTGAGCCCAGCCGGCCGGCCATGAAAAGCCGCTGGGACCAAACCTCCTCCCCTAATTTGCCAACGAGCACCATTCAGTGGAAAGAGAATGCAGAGCTCTCGCCCTCTCACAGCCTGGGTCTGCTCCGCCCACATCAGCTCCTCGAGGAAACCAAGGCCCCTCCGCCAGGACCAGCGCTGGACTTAGGGACATGCGCTGCCTGCTGTCAAAGAGCTTGGAATGTTGGCTGCCATGATCCAGAGCCAGGCCTGATTCCATCGCTGGCCCAGCTTCACCTCCACATTCTGTCCCTGTCCTGGACAGGGAACCACTTTGTACCCGGTGACCACACCTGAGTCTTCTCCCCACCATGCCTCCACCCTGCCTGCACCTCGTCCTCCGCCTGCCCAAAGTCATCTTGTCCTTCCCAAGTGTGCTCTGCCACACCCCACCGGGCTCCCAGGGCCCCTGCATGGTGACTCCTCCCCACAGTGCTGACACCTCTGGATTCTCAGGGTGCCCACAAGTCTGACTCCTCTACCAGACAGGGAACCCCGAAGGTAGGCCAAGGCCTAGGGCCCTGCCCACAGACTGCACCTAGATGCCAAGTGGAGCTGACCCAGTTCTGAGAGCACCTATGGACCTGCACATGCAGGGGCAGGGGGCCCACATGCCTGAGGGCCCCCCGGACAGGATCTGCTTTTGATTTAAACCTCAGGAGGCTCCCTACGGTCCTTCCCTGCTCTGAGCCCAGCCCCACTGACACCTCTGGCCTCTTGAGCTCCTCCCACCTCCAGCCCTTTGTCCAGCCACTTTCCCTTCAGCTATCCCCTGGCTCAAATCCACCCTCCCGTTCTCAGCTGCTTCCAGGGTGGTCTTCTCTGAACCCCCAGAAGTCAGACCCCCTGCAGCCCACCCCCAAACACCAGGACCAGGACACCCCACTCCCAGAAGTGCGTGCACACTTCCGTGTCTGGTCACCGTTCTTGGTGCCTCCTGGAGAGCAGGCCTGTCTCCCCAGGGGCGGGCACGATCTCAGTGCACAGAGGACGCGGTAACTAGCTGTTGCCTGAGCGAGGGGAAGTCAGCTCTCGCTGAGGTCAGTCGCTGACAACAGAAACGCAATCCACAGTCCTCTTCCACTCCAGAGGTATGTTTTGTGTTTGTTGACTGATCGTTCTCTAGCGACTCCAGGTCCCTCCTTGGGGACCTAGCCATGCCCTCCTGACCAGAAAATTCTCCCTGTGGCCTCCTCCTAGGAGGCCCAGGTTCACAGACAGCCCAGCCCCTTCCCTGGGCTCTCGGCCTCAGCACCTGCCCCTGACCTCAGCTGTGGCAGCAGCCACAGGCATCTGCCCTGGTCAAGGCTCTGCGTGGCCACCTCCACGGTCTCTCCCTTTTCCCCTGACAGAGCCCAAGCCCCTGCCCCCGCTCTCAAGGCCTTTACATCCTGGCCTGGATCTCCACAGCCTCCTCCCGTCCTGCTCTCCGCTGGCCTCTCGCTCCCTGCAGCCTCCTTTCCCCACAGGCCTGAGCCTCTGCTCCTGCCGTTCCTGCCACAGGCACGCCTCGCCCTCTGCTGGGCCCAGATCACTCTCCCCACCTCTGCCTCATTCAGACTACTGTCTCCAGGCCCCAGGGGCGTTCCGCTAGGCCAGGGCCTGCCTCTGACCGCTGAGCTGTCCCTGTGTGTGGTACCCAGCACTGGGTAGCTAAAAAAACACCCTTCAGGGCGAAGGCCAGGCCGCCTGTTCCCCTGGGCACGTGGCTCTCACCTTCAGTGCCTGAACTTCAAGTCGGGCCCAAGTCAGGATTCGTGTCAGAATTCTCCTTCCAGGACATCTTCCCACCTGGGGAGCACCGGGTCTGGCTCCCACCTGCTTAGCGATAGGACGCTCGTGCTGATCCCAGGGGGTCACTTGCTCGGGCAGCCACTGGTGCCCCTGGACTGCTCTTCCACCCCAAAGCCCCAGCCCCACAGGAGGCCCAAAAGACAGGTCCTGTTCCCTTGCCCAGTACCTCCACCCCACGCCAGCTGCTTCTGCAGCCTGATGGTCCAGCCCCTAACTTCTTTCTGAAGCACAGGCTGCTCCTTGGTGCACTGAGCCTGAATCCCTTCTGCCACCTCTTAGCTGGGTGACCAAGGGCAAGTGATCACCTCTCTGAGCCCCAGTTTCCTCATCTCTAAATTGGGGATAACAATAAAGATTGTGAGCATTTTAGCAATTAAAGGACTGTACATAAAAGGGGCTCATAAAATATTCTGCAGTGTTAGTCTTAACACATTAATCTCTAAGGTAAATGATGTGTGTAAAACAAAGGGAGACCATTCAGTGTTTAAGTAAGAGTACTGAGGATGCAGAAGACAGTAGGGGTTGCTGTTGTCCTCACCCATTAGAGTAACAATAGCTCTCCACGCTGGCTTTTCTCAGGTATTTACTCCCCTACTGAATGGCTTCAATGCTGCACCTTGTGCTTTGTTACATAAACAATGGTAGATACAGTGAAAGTTAATATTTCTTGAAATGATTTGCTCTCTGGCGTTTTGAAGACACACAAGTTTCCATAGTGCGGGAACTTTAAGGCTACCTTGTACAATAAAGCACCTTGAATAGGGCTGGGCACAGAGGGGCTCTTTGACGTGGAAAAGTTGATGACGTTATTACCATTGTTCTCATCAAACCCAAGAAAACAAAATGACCCTGTCCCCTGTCACAGTGATCATTACGCATGCTCATAATATCAGAGTCAGGAAAAGAAAAACACACGCCAAACACACTTTGCACCCTGAATAAACAAACAAACAAATACGTCACTCTGTCTGGCACTAGGTTCCACAAATAGATAAAACCTTGAGCCCTTTCCTATAATTTACTAACTCTCTCCCCAAACGATTTTATCCCTGACTTTTGCATGGAGACAGCTGCAGACGTGTGATGGTCCTTAGGCAGATGCCACCTCCATGAGACAATGGCTGTTTTTCCATCATTGATCTCATATAACAGGAAATGTCCTGTTTTCTCTAAAAATACATGTGGTATTTATTATTCAGTGGGCTGATCCTCCTGCAGTCTGGACTT
Source organism: Sciurus carolinensis (assembly GCF_902686445.1). NCBI lineage: Eukaryota > Metazoa > Chordata > Mammalia > Rodentia > Sciuridae > Sciurus > Sciurus carolinensis. The sequence continues at coordinate 185,294,969 of NC_062213.1, forward strand.
GGGCAACACTTTACAGGGTCACCTCCTTTCTTCTACTTGTTCCTTCCTTTGTCAACACTGGACACCCCGAGATGCCTAGGTTCACCAGTGCCACTCAGCTATGCCCCCAACGGCGTCACCCAGGTACACTGCTCTCCACAACTAGGACCGATCTCCTCACTCTCTTCAGGCGGTATCTTACCAGACAAGGGCTGGTTCTGCTTTGGACACGACTTTCTTTGATTCCCTTCATTAGTGGTAGTCACACTAGAAAGACGGATTTGATTACTGATAGCACCTGACTGTTTGGCTTTCTGCCAAGAGACAGGAAAACAGGACAGGGTCTCCAGCAAACAGCAGAGGACAAGGAATCAGGAATCTGGTTGCTCCTTTAGGTTTGGCTTTGTTGGTTTGTTTGTTCAAAGGACTATGGGACTTTTGGGCATCTGGGACACCCATCTCTTTGCCACTGGGCTAGGACACATTGGCTTAATTATATGTGCTAGTGCCCTGTGACTTAGAAATTGTTTTCCAAGGGTGGATAGAATCCTATTATGTTGCGTGTTTGGTTTCTTGCCATTATGAACTTAAATCACGCAGAGGAAAAAAAAAAAAAAAAAAAAGACTGAAAAGAAGTTTGTGCCCTCAGGAATGGACAGTAATCCCTGGATCTGGATGTTCTGGCAAAATACTCTACTTCAAGGGCCTATGATTCTTCCCCCGCCACCAGACATGTTCTTACAAGATATTTTAAAACACAGTCTACTTCTGAAAAAACAATAATTTTTCAGCACTATTATTATTTGCTATTATGTATATATTTTCAACTAGACTCTATAAATTTCATGCTGTTGCCTTTCTCAAATTCAGATAATAAAATCATCAAGGTGTCTTTTACATGCAAATGCTCTTGGAGTTTCCAGATGGCCGCTAGCAACACCAAAGATTTGGTCCCTTGCTTCAGAAAAAGAGGGATGCTTGGAATGATTGGGCATGTTTTATATTCTCCGTATTTTTAATTAGCTGATCACTAAAGAAGTGTGCAGTATAAGGAAGGTAGTAAATCCAAAGAAGAGAGCTCAATGAACTAATTTTATATTTAAGTAAATAGTATGAATATTATATATATGCTTTGTGTTCTTTTGTTCTTTGTACTGGGGACTTTTTAGTGGTGCTTAACCATGAACCCACATCCCAAGTCCTTTTATTTTTTATTTTGAGACAGGGCCTTCGTACACTGCTTAGGGCCTCACTAAATTGCTGAGACTGGCCTCAAATTTACAATCCTCTTGCCTCAGCCTCCTGAGTCACTGGGATTACAGGCAAGGGCTACCACACCTGGCGTTTTGTGTACTTTTTAAGATGAACCAAAAAAAAAAAAAAATGGTTTTAACACATAAAGACTGGCATAAAAAAGCAAACACAAAAGCATTTTTAAAAAACATTGCCTCAAGCTGGGCAATGTTCAGTGGTAGAGTGCTTGCCTAGCATTCACAAGGACATGTCTTTGAACACCAGCACCATTAAAAAAAATAGGTATCTAGATTTAAAATACCCTAACCAATTAATAATAACCAGAACCCATGCTTTATGAGATAAACCAAAAGACCCCGAAGATTGATCAATGCCCGTGCTGCATATAATATGTACTTAATCTGAGAATGGATCATGTGTTGGATCTTAATAAGACTCAGCGCTCCTCCATTCTGACAGTGTTGATTATTATAATAAACTGACCAGAATCATTTAGTCTTATCCATAAGTCTCACTTTCCCATTATGCTTGCCTTAAGGCCTCTGTTTTGAGCAGCAGGTCAGAAACGGGGTCTTCCGAAAGAGCCCTTAGGAGAACACAGCCTCAGCAGAGGCTGGGACACATATGCTTCGTTCTTTGTACTTTAGGAAAGAGACAAATAGGTGCAGGTTTCCAGTAACATTGCCCCCAGAGGCCACTGCAGGATCCAGGAGCCCTTGGTCCAGAAGCGGACAACTTAGCAAAGTGGACCAGTTAACCCAAGGTCAGAGGAACAGGAACTAATACCAAGGATGGGATGACACTGATTTCATGTGGCAGTGTTTCACATTCTATCTTCAATCCTCAATTTAGGAGGCTATATTTAACAGAATGGAGTAAAATGGTTCCTTAAATGGCACCTTATTCTAACTAACCCTTCAGAATTCATGGGGGAGCTATAAAAATTTAACAAATCATCAAGGTAATTTAAAAATAATAATTCTACTGAAAACAGCATACAAAACTGGCCTTGTCTACAAAACTACTCAGAATAATTGATAAAAAAAAAAATTCAAAGTGCCTTTAGGAAGATCCCTTTCTTGTCACAATCATTAATTCTGTGTATAGTTCAATAAGAATCTGTCCTCTTTCCTAACAGGATATAATTGGGTAAATCAGATTTGTCACCATGACTATGCCAGAAATGTCACATTTAAAGACAATCCCATTTAATTAGGCATGACAAGCCTCATAAGACAGTACTTCATATGTGAGAATGAGGCCTCCCCAGGCCTCAGGCTAATGACTGGCGCCGCTCCACGGCCGTGGAGTTCCAGCCTTGAAGATGAGAGAAAAACATCAGCTCTTGCCCTTCCAGAAACAGTCACAAACTTGAGGATTCTCTGAAAAAAGGGTGCTCCTACCAATACACAATCTGGCAGAGTTGAACTGGTGGTCCTAAGTTCCTGGTCTCTGATAATATAAGAAAACATTTTTCACACACACACTTAAAATTCTGACCCAAGAGCTTTACAAAGTCTCCTGACAGAGGTTGGACTCTGCAGCCTTATCATAAGCCATAATTTTAAGAACCACACAACCAGGAGGGTTTGCTTATTAATCAACACCCCGCTACCTACACCTGTGTACCTAATACTGGCCACCTGAGAAATAAAATCAAAGTAATGGCAAAATCAGAAAATTGCCGAAACAAATTTATGTGGTCAGATCTGTGCATTAGGAGGCAGGGAAATGAGGAAACAGAGTGGCAGCTTGCCCTGTGGCCATTCTGTCATTTGTTCTTACTATTAAACCTACAAACCATGCCCCGAAGTCAGAGAAATAGACAAGGCCAAACATTTAGCACCCCTGATAAAGGATTCAAAGACGATGGAGACAAATGAATAACTAACAAAAACAAAACAAAACAACAAAAAAAACCCAAAACAAAATAAAGGGGTCCCTCTGTATAGCTTAAGTCCCCCAGAAGAGAGAAACCTTGAGTTTTATCAGTAAGTGACAAACTTCACAGCAAAACAATCTTCTCCCTGCCTTTGACCATGCCGGTACTGGCAGACACATCGCCTTGCTTCCCGAGATGGTAATCATCGTGTGAGCCAACTGTGTTTCTTCCCCTCTGAACAGATGAACTGCAATCTTGGAAACCTTTGGTTTGTTTCTTTAAATATCTAGGGTATTTTTATTTGGTGAGACAGTCTTTCTGATGTCTATACTCCCCTGCACGAACTTTTCTTCCCTTAAAGCGTTTATCTTCAAGTCTCCCTCTCACACACTCAGTCCAACTGTAAGCCCTGGCGGGCAGGGATTTTTGTGTTTTGTTCCTGGCTGTAGCCTCAGTACTTAGAACAGTGACTGGCATGGTGCACGGGCTCTGTGAACACTTGTTAAATGGATGGATTGTGTGCTCTACAGGAACTAGTTCTATTTATTCCCAACAAATGCCCATATGTACCACACCGGGGGATATGGAAATGGAGAAGACCAAGCCCTTCCCTTCAAGACCTCCCAATATACTGGGGGGAATGGAGCTCCCACGGGGCACCCCACCACTGCTATGATGGAGACGCACGGGGCCTGTGGGACAGAGGCCAGGCCCTTACCCAGTGCGGGGGTCAGGGGGCTTCAGGGAGGAAGGTGGACTGAGATGGATAGGAGAAAACAGGGTGTCTCGGATAAAGGACACGGCATGAGCAAAGACCTGGAGAAAAGGGTGGAAGAGTAGTGAGAGCTAGTAGCAAGGGCTACTAGGGCCCAATCAAACAAGGCCCAGAAGGCTAATCAAAGGAAGTGCACCTTGACCCTGGGGGCCATAGGTGCTGACCCTAATGGGTTGCTGTGGGCAGCAGGACGCAGGCCACCTACCTGGTATGCTGCTGGAGGTGGGAGAGCTGTCGGAAGGACTTATCACAGTAGGAGCAGTGGTAGGGCTTGACGCCCAGGTGGATGCGCAGGTGCTGGGCCAGGTAGGAGGCATTGGCAAAGGACTTGGAGCAGTGCGGGCACTTGTGGGGCTTGGCCTCTGTGTGTGACTTGGAGTGGATCTGCATCTCAGACTTGGTGAAAAAGGTCAGCGGGCATACCTTACACCTGCAGGGCAAGAGGCAGGTCACATCTGGGAAGATTAGCGCATCCCTGCAGTACATCTCTGGGGACATCTTCTACATCAGAGGGACCCTGTGTCTGTGAGGAGTCCAGGGGCAAAGGCCCACCTGGGAAAGATGGGGACAGGCTCCTAGCCTGGGGACCCTCCAGTCTGGGGGAGGAAGGTCTTACATCTGGGGGACATTTGCAGCAGCCTGGGGAGCAGGTGTTTGCTCACAGGGGAGACAGGCACCATGATCCTGGGGGGTGGGAGCTTGCCCAGGGTCATACCCATGGTTCTGGGGAAGGAGGGTCTAACAGCTGAGAGGCTCTCAGCCTAGCTGAACATTAGAATACTCTGGGGGCTTTTGAGAAATACAGATGCCTGGTTCCTCCGATGGTCCCACCTCCAAGACGTTAACTCAGAATCTCCGGAGCTGAGCTCTGGCACTGGCATGTTTTGAAAGTTCAGATGACTCACACGTGACCGGGACGTCATTTAAAGGGAGGAGGAAATGGATTCTTGCCACCCTAGGCTGTGGCGGGGTGCCAACCACAGACCTCCTTTGATGGCTCTATTCTAATTCTCTCCCGCAAAAGGGCCCAAGCTGGGGGCGGGGCTCAACAGGAGTCCCCACCCTCTGGACCCTAGCCCATCCTCAGACTCCACAAGTCCCATTTTCCAGCCCTCAGCACAAGTTCCGCCCGAGATCTCTTGGGCCTGTCACGTCAAGATCCCCACCTGTATGTCTTGCCTTCCTTGGCAGTCTCGCCGGAGGCCAGGATGGGGTAGGGGACAACAAGGACAGGCGGACCCCCTGGGTTCTCCGCCTTGATCTTTTTGCGGCCGCGTTCAGATTTGGGGGGACCAAGTAGGCCATGGCCCTGGATTGTCTTGATGGAGTCCAGGAGGGGGGGGCTGGTGATCCCTGAGATGAGGGTGGGGGACGAGGCGATGAGGCGGCTCTGGCTGGTGGTGGTGGGTGTGGACGGGGTGCTGGTACCCGTGCCTGTGCCGGTGCTTGACTCAGATGTGCTCACAGCCGGGGTCCGGGAGGAGAGCCCCAGACCTGCAAAAACACGAGTACGGGGCAGGGGTGAGGGGAGCTGCAGAGGTCCACTCAGCCCCAGCTGCCCAGATGTGTGCCTTTGGCAGGTCTCCCTGCCTCTGTGAGTTCCCCCTTCCCATTCATAAACTATTACCCATGAGGACCTAAATGAGAGCTTGGGAATGTGCAAATGCCTTACGGCTAAACCGAGTCCGATAAAAGGGGCCTTAGAGGCTGCAGGTCTGTAGCTCAGTGGTAGAGTGCTTGCAGTGTGTGAGGTGCTAGGTTCAAGATGTTCACAGCTGTGCTATTTATAACAGCAAAAACTTAGAGCCAACTGAAATATGCAACACTATTTGGAAAGTGTGCAATAAACAGTGACCAATCTCCGCTATCGAACTTGCCATTTTGTAGATTTTTAAAAGCTGCACATATGTGTGCACAGAAAAAATAAGCAAGTGACCAAAATGTGATGTGGATGGTAGGAGTAATTAAAATAATTTCTTGGTTTAACTGTACTTTCTAATTCTGCAACAATGAACTTTTTAAAAACTTCTGTAATACAAGTTACTCTTTTAAAAATGAAAGGTATACGTCAGGCATGGTGCTGGTGTACATCTATAATCCCAGCGACTCAGTAGGCTGAGGCAGGAGAATCCCAAGTCTGAGGCCAGCCTCATCAACTTAGTGACACCCTCAGAACTAAGGCCCTGTCTCAAAATAAAAAATAAAAAAAGGGCTGGGGAGGTAGCCGCAGTAAAGTATCTCTGGGTTCAATCCCCAGTAGCAAAAAATAAAAAAAATGAGGAGACTAGATTTATCACATCCAGTTTAGTAGGCAAAAATATGAAAATGGCATCTATCGTGGTTCAGAACACAAAAATCTGTGCATTGAGAAAGATAATATCCAGAGCTGGGACGAGTCTGTCTTGTATCCCGCACTTACCCCTGGAGTGCACATCTGTGCAGTCTTCACAGAGGGCAGTTTGGCCATAGCCATGAAAATTGAACATGTGCATAGCTTTCGATCAAGGAAATTAATTCTACTTCTGGAACCCTACCATAAAAAATATTCGCACATGAACACGAAGATCTGTGTTCAGGGGCCTCCCATACAAAACTGTGATTAGATAAAATTGGGCATAACCCATCTGTCCTCGGTGGGGGCCGTGTAAACAGATGTGGTGCCTCCTGATGATGGAGAACTGCACAGCCACAGAAACAGGCTGGAAGGAAGGCGGCGACAGAGAGAAGCTGCCAAGTGTGCTGCCAGGTGAAAAAACCAAGTCACAGACACTGGGAGTGCATCTATTTTAAAACACACACTCAAATACAGAGGTATACCCGGACAATGTGTGCATGTGTGAACGATCGGCAACAGATCTAAGAGGCACGCCAGCGTCCTCTCCAGGGAGGGAGGGGAGTTTTTGGTAGTAGGAGACTCGCAAGTTTTCCCCATTAGTTTCAGTATTACTTGATTCTTTTACCTGGTGAATTCACCCATTTTCTGCATCTGCGGTTAAAGGATAAAACTATGAGGAAAATGTATAATAATTCTAACAATTATAGGACTAAGGCTAATTTTTTCTTTTCAGCTTATCTGCAATTTCCAAATTTTCTATAATGACTAGGTAACTGTCTTTAAAATAAAAGTGCAATAAGTATGTTGATAGAATGGCAAGTTAAAGCATGGATACAGTCCTACCACAAGCTCAGCAAAACACGCACACATTTAAAAAAAAATATATATATATATGGGAAAGGAAGGAAATGGACCAAAAGGCTCTCTAAGCTGCTGGGTTAGGAGCTGGAGATTATAAGCGACTTTTTTTCTAAGTTTCTCTTTTTTCCAAATTTCCCTTAATATGCTTATATTGCTTTTTTAATATTGCTTTATAATGAAAAAATAATTTAATAAAATCATAATAACAGGAGATGTGCAGAGTGCAGCTGCGGCCTGGGGAGGCCCACCAGGCCCTACAATTTCTGGGCATCTTTAAGGAAGGGAGGGAGGCAGGGAGAGAGGCAAAGGCACCTGGTTGGTGGCAGAGGGTGAGCCAGAGGAAGAAAAAAGACCTAGCTAGTGTGGCCTCCTGAGAAAGCCTGTCCACCAAGCTCTAAGTAGGGTATCGGAGGGCTCCAACCCCTAGACACCTCCCCTGAATGTCCCCCTGCCACCTCAACCTCAACCTAAGCCTGAGCTGCCCTTTTTCCATGAACAGTTCCTCTGCTGGTTCCAACCCAGCCGCAGAGTGGGAGGAGCCTCCTGTCCATCCTCCCTGTTGCTCACCGCCTACATCCGGGGTAGCAGCAGGCCTTGTCCACACTTCTTTCTCAGTCTCCTCTGACCTGTCCACTGCTGTCCATACCCACTGTCATTGCTGGCCCACACCACCACCCTCCTGAATGTCTCCCTACTTCAATGCTGGTCCTCAACAACCCAGTCTTTACATCACAGCAGCCAGACTCAAGTGAGCATCTCCTCCCCTACTTAAAACCTTTCTGTGGCTCTCCACAGCCACAGTAAAGTCCAAACTGCCCAGCCTGGCCCATGGGGCCCTTCGTTATCTGATGCCTACTTCTTCTGAGAGGACACAACTCGGGAACACACTGTCTGCCGCTGCCTCTTCCTAGCCATGAAAGCTTGGTTTCATGGCTTGACCTTTCTCTACCTCGGTTTGCTAAACTGTTGAATGCAGAACAGGTGAACCACAGGAAATGACTGCTTTGTAAATCAAAAACGGTCCATCGTTCAAGCTAATACTCACAGCACCCACTGCACAGGCTGCTGGGAATAATAAAATGAGTATCAGTAAGCCCTGGAGCTCACGGGACTAAGTGCCACGGTCACCTTCATCATCATCACCACCTTCGGGTCCTCCTCAGCCCACACAGACGCCCTCCTCTTGCTGTTTACACACACGCCCCCTGCACGTGCTGCTCCACCTCCCTGGGTGGGCGCAACCTTGCATTTTGGCTCCACCAAGGAAGTCTCATCCCCCGCGTCTGATCAGTTTCTTCTCTGGAGTCTCAAGGTTCTCTATGTTGATTTGGCTTCCCTGCGAGCCCCAGCCCTCCTCCTGTCCACTGGAGGAAGGGAGTCCTCCTAGCACAGGGTCAGAGGAAGTCTGGTGGCTGTGGCTAGTCTCCCCGCACCCTCCAGCCACCCCAAGGTTCTCCTGCCCTACCCCCTCGGCTTCCCAGCCCCCAATCCTGCCCACCCAGTTCCCAACTGCCCTCACCGAGCCCGACACTGACAGGTCCCCTCCGCTGACCAATGATCTGCCCGGGCCTCACCAGCCGCCCCCTCATTGCCCAGGTCCTGCCCTTTCCCCGCCCAATCTTCCGGCCAACCCAGGTCTCAGCCCACCCAGACTCCGCCCGCTCTCCCGCCAAGGCCCGCCTGCCCAAGGCCCTGGCCCTTCCCAGCCTACCCCGGGCTGCTCACCTGTGACGGTGCTGGTGGCTGGTCGCGCGTGCAGCGCCACATCCGGCTGCGGCACGGCCTGCGGATGCAACCCGGGCACCTGCTGCAGCTTGGGCAACGACATGACAGCTTGGCTGCTCTCGGCTGGCGCGGGTGGCACTAACAGCGGCTGCTGCGACGAGGCCGACGTGGGCGGCAGGTGAGGTGGCCGGATCTTCTCCGCCATCAGCTGCTCCTTAATTTTATTAATCAGGACCAGGTTGTCCAGCTATGGGCGGAAGAAAAGACCCGCTGAGGGGGCTTGGGCCGCGTCCCGCCCCTTTCCCCGGCCCCCGGTCACCTGTGAGCCATGAGCCCCTTGGTCCCGCAGGGCACAGCCCAACCCCGGCAAAGAGAAGCAGCTCCACTGCGGGGAGCAACCAGAGGGGCGACGTCGGTCTTACCTGGCTGGGCATGGTGGGAGGAGGGGGCCAGAAGTAGGGGTTGTTAAATCGCGGCTCGGCCATCCTGCGGGAAGAGAGCCCCAGTCAAAGGCAGGTTCCCATCAGCCACGCCCACTCAAGTCAGGGCCAGGGTCTGGGAGCCCTTCCCTTGGGACCCAGCAGAGCAGGCCTTCCACGGGGCCCAGGGAACCACATCTTCACCCTGAAAACTCTGGAATTCAGTATCTCCTGCAGTGAGCCCCAGAGGGTAAAGTTCACATCCAGACCGGCGTGCCCCTGGACACCCCACCCCCACCAATCTCTGCTCCCCAGGAGGACCCTACACTGCAGAACCAACCCCATGGATTCCACACAAAACCCCCTGCTCCCATCCAGGGATAAACTGGGGTGTCCAGGAGCAACTTTGTAAATGGCCACAGAGCAGAAGCAACTGTCCATCCCCAATCCCTGCCCTTCTGCCCACCACCTCCTTGAATGGAGGCATCTCTTCAGAATACTGGGGACAAACTGGGGTCACCAGATATAGCTTTGTTGAAGGACAGTTTGGCAGAATAACTTAGAGACCCAAATGGAGACCCAAATGATTGCTGCCCAAATGATTCAAGAAATCGTCCTTCTGGAAAGTTATCTAGAAAGATGCGCGGGTGGACACGGTGCAACAAGGACGTGCATCAGAATGCTGTGCTTAGGAGGGGTTGGAGGCCTGAGGCTAGGGTAGTGTGGGGCTTTTTAGTAAAAGTGTGTGACAGTCTGATTGCTGGCCCTCACCTCTAGCAAGTTCCATGGCAGGCCTGTGTGGTTAGAAGGCCTTTTCAACCAGGGCAGTATGAAGGATGGGCCTTCAGGGCTATCTCAGTCTTCCAGAGGGTCTGAGTCTTCTGTGACCCTAGAGTAAGTCAAGAAGTGACTTACAGGGACCCCGCTACAAACATATCACGTTAAGACTTGCTCCCTATCGAGGTTCTCTTAATTTCCTCTTACAGAAATTATTTACCTACCTGGTATTGTTGCTTAAATGAAATTGTTTATTTTGAGAGGAAAGGTCAAAATAAAGAGCCTTCAACCTCTTTTCCTGGTTCCAAGAGCTTCAGAAGTCCCTACTGAAATTGTAGGCAGAGTTCAGGGTACAATCCTCAATAAGGACATGATCTAATCTGAACATCTTAAGAAAGAACTTTCATACAAATTATCTCTTATGATCTTTACTTGAAAAGTAACACTAGAGGTATTAAGGATTGAACCCAGTCTTGTAACAAGCCAGGCAAGCGCTCTACCACTGAGCTATACCCCCAGATGTTTTTTTGTTTGTTTGTTTGTTTGTTTGTCTTTTGAGACAGTGTCTTGCTAAGTTGCTGAGACTGGTCTTGAACGTGTGATCCTCTTGCTTCAGTTTCCCAGGTCAGTGGGATTATAGACATGCGCCACCACATCTGATTTATTCTCATTTTACAGTTAAGAAACTTAAGACTTGGAGAAAGGGGAAGGAAGAGACCTGTCCACGACCACAGGGTCAGGGTACCAGGGTCAAAACTAGAAATCAGATTTGCTCAAACTGGTTCCTCTGGGGAATTTGTTTTGCAAACCCTAGTCCTTGGTAGAGCAAATACCCAATGCAAATAGCTCAATACCTACATGCAAAAATCCTCGCCCTCCTTTCCAGCCTGGGGCCAGTCTGGGAGTCAGAGGCAGCCCCTGCCCTCTATCAGCCTCCTGCCCCTGCCACTCAGGATGCCCTTCCTCTGCCATTCAAACCCTACATAGTCCTTGCAGCCTAACACAAGAAATACTTCCTGCCTGGAGTTCTCTCTGACTGCTCCAAATCTCTGGGGCTTTTCCTTTCCCAGAAAAATCTCAAAACAATAACAGAGAAGAGGCTGCAGGTCCCACACTGACAGCTACTCATCATCCCAATTTTGTAACTGAGGAGACAAGAATTCAGATAAGTGACTTTCTCAAGTAAGCAGGTAAAGCTGAGACTCCCACTTGAACCTGCCTGATTGACTGTCCAGTGCCTCTGTCCCTTAGCTGTTTAGGAAAAAGACAAAGCATCCTGCCTAGGCTTGTGGATGTGCCCTGCCTTAGGATGGCAAGGCGGTGGGTACAGGTAGGGCTAAGGGGAGACAGGGAGACGGGGGGGACAGGGGAGTCTGGTTCATCTGGGTGTCTCCCGCGTTCAGGCCCAGAGGTTTTCAACAGTGTGAGTTGCAAGACAGAATGAAAGAATGAAGGAATAATAATCAGAATCACTTTCAAGACGATCCCACACGACTGTCCATCTGTGCCCAAGTCACCAGCTCTTCTGTACCCACTGTCGTTACCTTCAGAACCCCAGGGGGATGGCAAGCCGAGAAGGATTTCTGCCCCTTTCCACAGAGTAACAAACAAGGGAATCGGGAGAGGGGCTGCTTGCTCTGGGCCACAGACAGCAGCACTGCTGCGATGTCGGGGGTCAGCCCTCTAAGCCTCAGTTTTTCTCATCTGCAAAATGGGGTGAGAGACTGCCCTACCTCAATCCTGCCTGGCCCAGGACTCTGCCCACTGCACAGGCTGCTCCTCAGTCAGTTCTGGGGGAGCCATCTACCCTTCCTCCCTTGGGTTCAGTGCCAATATTACTCATCAGCTTGTGGTCCCCAGGGACCACTGCTTACCCTACTTGGGGAGCCAGGTCCACAGAGGAAGGGGTCCACCCTGGCTTACTTTGTCTTATCTGTGCAGCCCTGTGGGATCTGTCTGCGTCCCTCTCTGGCTGGTCCCAGGTATGATAATGACCTAGTCAATGTCCCTGGCCCTGGTGTCCACCTCCTATATGCCAGACTGAGGGAGGGCAGGGACAGAGCGTTTCCTGAACCACTGTGAGCGCCCAACAAGTCTTTGAGGTCCCTATGCCATCCTGGGACCCGGCAAGAGGTGAGGAAGGGGGACGGTGGCCGGGGCCAGGCTGAGCTGCTGGGCCTTGCCTTGCGGGGGGGGCTGTGAAGCAGGAGCAGGCGCGGCCAGCATGTGCTCGGGGCAGATGGACGAGGCAGAAGGGCTTCCCTGGTAGAGGCAGCAGCTCAGGCAGGGCGTGGGGGTGGCAGCACACAGCGGGCTCGGGCAGTGAGCACCAGAGAGCAGGAGAGTCGGGCGGCGGGAGGGACGCAGGCCAGCCAGCAGGGCCTTGGCTGCCATGCTGAATGTCAGGCTGAGCTAGGTGTCAGTGGTGAGGAGGCTTCGGGAGTATCCTGGGCAGAGGGGCTGCCAGGGTCGGGGGGTCTGGGTACCTGGCGGGGGTCGGGGTGGGGAGGCAGAGCAGCCAGGCGGCTGGGGTTGAGCGGCCATCCTGGATAGGCAGGGGCCACATGCTGGCACGGGCAGGACAGGCGAACCGGAAGGGGCCTGAGGCACCGGACAGAAGCGGAGACTGTGCTGTGGGCCCCGCCTCAGCCCGGACAGGCCAGCCATGGTTTTGTTCCTCTTGTTCTAAAGGTGAAAAGGTGGATGGGTGACGGGTGCCCTGCCTCAGGGAGCGGCTCCTGACAGCGGCATCCTTGGAGCAGCTGGCCCTCTGGCCACCGTCCAGCCACCCGCACCAGACACTGTGCTGAACCCTGGGCCACTGCTGGGGACTGAGTGGAGGGCAAGTGCCCCCCACCTAAGCCAAGAGGAAGAGCACACAGGTGACCCATGGCTTCGGCCAGAAAGAGCTGCCGCCACCACTGTGCGCTCTGCTAGTCAGAGGTGATGGGCCACCTTGCAGCGCTCTCCCTGGTGGCCTCAGCAGGCCTGCGTGGACTTGGCCTTCCCCCGAGGCCCGCTCCTCCTCTAGTTACCCTGCCTCCATCTGCCCAGGTGCTCCTGCCACCGACACTCAGTGACCACAGTACTTGCCCTCCATCCCCTCCCAGCTCAGACCCACCACCAGCCACGTCCTCAGGAGTCTGCTTCCAGGATCTCTTAACCCCATTCCTCAACACCAGTCCTGGTTGCTAGCACCTTGCTGGGACCAGGGAACAGCCTGCTTTGCTTGGAGCCCAACATGCCCAGATTCAGATCTTGGCTCCAACTCACCAGCTGTGTGACCTGAGGCAAGTCACTTGCCCCTGCCTCCGAAGTGAGGGATTAGCAGCCCAGAGCCTGGGGTGACCCAGCCTGGAGAGGAGAGGGAAGGCTTCCCAGGGGAGGTGAGGCCTGCCTTGGGTCTTACAGGGTGAGCGGGAGTTAGCCAGGCAGAGACAACGGGGGACACTCGGGCAGAAGCAGCAGCTTGGTGCAGGCCTGCAGGAGGCTGCCAGGGGAGAGCAAGCATCTGGGTGCTCACTGGGAGGTGGGGCCAGGCCAGGCCCAGGAGGCCTGGAGTCTGGACTCAAAGCAGTGGGTGATGGGACGGAAAGACCCCTCTGACTGCTGCGTGCAGAAGGGACCAAAGAGGCCGGGAGGCTGGCGGCCAGAGTCCGTTAGGAGCCCTGGAGAAGGGAGGTGAGAGGCAGGGGCAGCACCTCGGCCAAAGAGGCCTGGCTACTTGCTTAGAGCTGGAGGCCAAGGAAGCATGCAGGTGCTCCCTGCAGTGCAGCCTGGGAGGTCCCTGGATACCCATTTGGACAAACATGGTCACAGCAACATGCAGACAGACAGCACCACACCAGACACACGGGACAGACAGACCTGCGGCTACAAGCATGGAGCAGCGGGAACACAGCCATGAGCAGGAAGCCACAGCCACCAGGACACAGAAGGCTGCTATGGGAGGGACAGCACACACCTCCCCCAGGGCAGACCCCGAGGGCAGCCATAAGGGGTGCTCAGGGACACTGGGGTGAACACAATGCCTTAATCCCCCAAAGAACAAACCCCTCAATGAGAGATTGCAGCCTGAAATCAGGCTCCTTACCTAGAGTGTCCTTTCCCACTTGGTGAACTTCTACTCATCCTTCAAGACCCAGCTCAAGTGTTCCCTCTTCTACGGAGCTTTCCCTGAACCCCCAGTCAGTCACTTCCTCTGTGTTCCCAACAGCACCTTGTATATGGGAATAACAATAACAATAATAATAATAAAATGGCAGCTACCATTGATTTCAATACCTGTGTGCTGAGTATGCCTCAGGCCACTGAACCCTCCCAGCGACTCTGAGATGTACACTTCATAGAAAAAGGAACTGCAGCCCTGAGAAGTCAACCAACTTGGCCAAAGTCACACAGCTAATAAGTAAGGGAGTTACGATTTCACCCAAGTCTGGTCCAGCCCTACAGGGCCATCCCACACCAATGAATTCTGTTTCCCCATCAGTCTTCGAGCCTTTCAAAGTCGGGGCTGGTGCTCACTCAGCTGTGCCAGAATCGGACCCCAGGTGGTCACTTACAATGGGCTGGGAACTGTGGCGGAATATTGATGGACATTACTTTACTGTTACAGTGGACCCACTGGACAGATGAGAACACTGAGGTCCAGAGAGGTTTAGCAACTTGCCTGAGGTTCCAGAGCTGAGTCTGGATTTTGAAAGCAGGTCTGTTCGTCCACCCTTTCCCAGGAGGGTGGCTTCTGAGGTCAGCCCAGAAAACTCCACAAAAGGGCTAGGGAGGGGGGACTCAGGGAGGGAAACACCAGGTGCCATGCCCCGCAGTGTGGGAAGGTTCAGACCTAGACAGCAGGACACAGGCCGAGGCCGCCTCCCAGGCTGGGTTTGAGGGGGAGCTGTTGAGCAACGCGGCCCCCCACCCCCACCCCCCAGACACTAAGATCTGCAGCCTGCCCAGGGCTCCCAGGCCACATGGGAACTTGCTCCCAACAAAGCAAACGGGAGAGCAAGACCCAAAACTGTCCGGACACTATGATTACAAGGAGGCAAAAATAAAAACCTGCGTCAGAAAAAGCAAGCTGCAGGGAGCCACGCCCAGAGGGAGGTGGCGCAGGCAGTCGGGCTGCTTTGGGTTTTTGTCTTTGTTTCTCTGCTTTCCAAATTCTCAGTACTGTCATTCAGCTACTTTTCTAATGAAAACAATAAATTTATTCTTTTTTAAAAAATGAAAGAAAGTTGGTAGCCCGAGGGGACAGCAGATGCAGGGTCAGGAGGCATGCAGGGGCAGGAGCTGGCCAAGGTCAGGGGTCGCCAGGCCCCTGCGGCCCCTGCCCTCCAAACACAGAGGCCCCACACGGGGGTGGGGGGATGTCCCCAAGGGCTACCTGGAAGAAGTGACATGCTCTGAGTTCTGTGAACCAGCTTAGGATTCTACAGGTTGGAGAAAACAAGGAAGCCCTCCCTTGTTCAGGTCTCCCTCCAGCTCTGGCCTCAGCTATACTGCTTCCACCCTCATCTTCCATTCTATCCCCCACTGCGGTCACGGACTGCCCTACTGAACCTCCCATGGCTCCCTACTTCCCTCCAGACTAAGTCGGGATTCTTTAGACCTCACCTATCCAGCTCCTGCTGACTTCTCTGCCTCACCATCCTTGCCCCTTGGACCCTGGTACTCTGCTTTCTTCTTGTTTCCTCAACTCCAAGCAAGCTCTGTCCTCCCACTGATACCTCCCCATTTCCCTGGTTCATTCCACCTTTCCCTGAGCCCCAGTTTATAGGCCACTTCCTCCGGGAAGCCTGCAGGGACTGCTCCACCTCCACCCTCGGCTCTGCTCCCTTTGTAACCGGCACGTCCATCACCCGACTCCGTCTTCTGTGTGTGTTCTCATCTCCCTGCTGCTGGACAGGTGTGCATCAGGGAAGCATCATGGCTGAGTCATTTACCTCTTAAGCCCCACGTGCTCAGGGTCTGACTGCATGCATGCCTGGGTGGAGGAAGCTGGACAGTCATGGTCTGGATAGAAGAAAGCCCCCTCACCTCCTCTGAGTCCCCCCATTATGCTAGCCCCTGCGTCACCTGCGCTCTATTTCCTGTACCTAAGTGTGTCTTCCTAATTGATCTGAGGAAGGGCTACACGTGCTCTGTAAAGCCTAGCAGACCTGAAAAAGACGTTAACAGCTCATAAACACAGCAAACGCTTCTGCTTCCCTGGCAGTGAAAATTAAATGAACTTCACCTGTCAAAAGAGCAAAAGGAAACAAGAAAATGATAACACCCAATACTGGCGAGCGTATGGTGAAATTGTCACTTCCGTGTATTATCAAGAGTGTAAATTGCAATAATCATGCCTGAAAACAATCTGGCCATCGCGTGTCAAGAGCTCTAAAAATGTTCAGACTTCTTGGCCTAGTGATCTCATTCTTGGTCATCCATCTTCAGAAAATAACCCAAACATAGACAAAGTTATACATGCTCAAAGCTTTTAGCTTCAGTGGTTTTTCACAGCAGCAAAAATCTAGAATAGTCAAACTTGTAAGCAATAGAGGGATGGGCCTGTTAATCAAGTTGCTCAGCATCATAGTCTACAGTCAGTAGCAAGAGCCAGTGCTACTAGCATGGTCATGACCCATTCAGCATTCACATACACCTGTCAGGAACTGAGGTACTGAGGGATTAGTTAACTTGCCCCGAGTCCAGCAATGAGTGTAGGACTTGAATCCAGACCACTGGGTTCTGAGCCCAGGCTTTCCACCCTGGACATTGGATCCATTAACAAGCAGAATTAGAAAATACTGTCATTGTTTAGAAAATACAAAGAGCATTTGGGGGAAGATTAAATTTTTTTATATGTATAAATAAAGCAATGGCATCTTTATAAAAACTGGAAGAATTGGGATAGAAAAATCTAAATGCTAATGTGGTAGGGTTAGAAACCTAGAGTGGGGCAGAGATGAGGGTGGGGGTTGATTTATTTCATTTCTCTATTTTATGATTTTTCTATGAAGTGGCTATGGGACTTTTTTGTGTGTGGTAGTGGGGACTGAGCACAGGGTGCTCTATCACTAAGCTACACCCCTAGGTCTTTTTATTTTTTATGTTGAGATGGTCTCACTGAGGCTGGCCTCAAACTCAGATCCTCCAGCCTCAGCCTCCTGAGTTGCTGGGATTATAGGAATGTGCCACCACGTCCAGCACTATGTGACTTTTTTAAGAAATATTTTTAATATAATTAAAGCTTCAGCAAGTTTTGGCAAAGCAAATACTCCAGTCCCCTGCCCATGGCCCCAGAAAAGGCTCCAGCTTCAGGTCCTGCAAATTGACCCAGGAGATTGGGGTTCAGAGAGGGGCAGGGACTTGCTTCAAGTCCCACAGTAAGCCCAGGCCTGCCCCCGACCAAGGAGAGCCATCAGGAAGGGACTCCCCTCCCATCCCATCCAGAAGCTCAAGCAAGGACAGGCCAAGGGACAGCCTACCCTGCCCAGGTCGCTCATATTCCCACTGAAAATCCCTCTCAGGTTCCCACTGTTTTGGGGGTACAGTTCTAAAGCTGCAGCCAGACACTCAAGGTTTTGCCAAGAAGGCCCTCTGGCCACATTCATCCTAACAAGCTGCTCTTGTGCATGGTGCCTCGGCACACAGGCTGTGCCACTGATCCGGGGCCAAACCATCCCCGAGACCCGCCACCAATTCTGAGCTCAGCTGTCACCCCGTGTGAATGGCCTGGTTACGTGTCTGTCCAAGTCCCCGGCAGTGGTGAGCTCTGAGGTGGGGCTTGGGTCTGGGTCTTGGTGGCAGTCACCACACCCTCCACTCGGCTCAGCTGGCTCTTCCTTCGGGTCTCCACTTAGAGGTCACTTTCTGACCTTCCCCCAACAGGAACTGGGGGACCCTGTTTTAATTCCCGTGTCCCTTGCATTCTCTCTAGCCCATCCGTCTCACACCCTAAGTATTTCCATCTCCCCATTGGTTGTGACCCAAGGACAGGGCCGCTAAGCCAAGCGCGGGCCATGAGGGACCTGGGAGTCTATGCTGTGTTCAAGGAGCACCCGAGAGGATGGGTGAGAGCGAGGATCTTTCCATGGGTCCGTGAAGGAAGACTGACTGGGGGAGGACTTGGTCAAGGTTTTCAATGACAGTCCAGATGGAGCCAGAGGACGGCCTGGAAGGGACAAGCAGGAGGCCCTCTAGGAAAGAGAAGTCAAGGTGTTCCCTCTTCCCGGCTGCTGGAGACCCTCACACTCAAAGCCCACCCCCACCTACGGCCCCTCTGCCCTCCACCCACCTCCACTCCAGGCAGCCTAGAGCCCCAGCCGCCGCACCCACCCCAGCCGCAAGGCCTGGCCAGGCCAGCCTTGGAAACTCGCTCCTGGGAACTTCCTGTGAGGAGCGAGGCTCCCGAGGGTCCTGGATCCAATTAGGCTGGGTTGCCGCAGCCCTGCGGGCCTGGCAGGGCTGTTTCCTGGTGACTGCAGAGCTGATCCCAGCGGGAAGGGGCCGCGTCTGTGCCGCCTCTCCCTCATCCCTTCACCCTCTGGGACCTCCACCCCCGTCACCCCGGGCAGAGGACCTTCTCTGGGAGCCTTGGTGCCCTCACCTAGGGAATAGGCCAACACCCTCACAGGGCCGAGAGAGGCTCTGCAAACCGTGAACACAGACCACTCTGCTTCCAGGCCCCCCGGGGACCCCACTTGCATGCCCACAGGCTGAGGAGGATGATGACAGTTATAAGCACTTCTTCCAGCGCATTTCTCATCCGGCTCCTAATGACCTCGTGAGGTGGGTGCCGGGAACACCTTGAGATATAGCACATACTCAGAAAGCGGCCCAGAACCCTCAGCAGCGCAGGGACTTCCTGCAAAGCGGGCACCCAGGGCGCCTAGGCTGCCCCGGCCCAGCCCTTCTCGCTTCCAGGCCCCGCCTTCGGCTCCTCCCTCGCGCCTTCTAGGATGATCCCTTCCTTGTTTGGGGTCCACAATGAGGCTCAGAGTGGTACTAAGCTGCCCAAAGCCACGTGCTGGTGAGGGCCAAGGGAGCAGAACCCTGTAAATCCACCTCCTCCCTTCCCTCCTCCAGGGGCTGAAGGGCCCAACTAAGTCATAGCCTGGGCCCCTGGACCCTCAAGGGGGCAATGTGGTCACTGTGGGGCCAAAAGTATGAATTCTGGAACCAGGTAGCAGTGCTTGGGATTGTTACAAAGCCCCAAGTCTCAGTGTTCTCATCTGTTAACTCAGATGGCAGTGGTGTCCCCATGGGGTTACTGAGAGGATGACATGCCTTACTAGGTTAAAGCCTTAGAATGGAGCCTGGTTTGCAGGAGGGACTAGGGAGGTCTGAGCACTCCCTGTCCTTGTTAGGTTCTCCAGGGCTTTAGGGAGCCTCTTCCAACACTAGGAAGATCTGCATGAGTCTGACCAGATTCCACTACCTGGGACCCCAGGGGGGCTCTGTAGATTGCTGGAGGTCATCCAGCTCTGGGACCAATTCAAAACAAGACTGCTTGACTACAGCTCTGGTCTGGCCCCAGGATCCTTTTAGACAGGTTCCAGGGGTCCTGGAAAGGGAACCCCTGGCAGGTGATCATAAGCCCCTCCCGCTGCTGTATCTCAGTCCTCCTCACCCCTCTGCCTGGCAGGTAGCCTGTGGGGCAGGTCAAGCAGGGCTCAGGCTGGCTGGGGGCCAGAGTGGGCTCCATGCAGGGCCAGGCAGCCAAGAAAGAGAGAGAGGGCTGGGGCAGGCACCATGTCACGTTTCTTTCCCTCTACCCCCAGCATCTGCCTCAGGGCCTGGGATACAGTAAGTGCTCAATAAATACGGCTGGATGAATAGCAATGAGCTGCCTGCTCCTTCAAGCAGATCCAGGCAAGAGCAGGGCAGATGCATGAGTACAAGGCCCAGAATGCAGGGCTACATTCTCACGTGTGCAAGACGTGCCTACGTGCAGAACATGTGTGCACAGGCAGGCCTGGGCAAGGAGAGCTCCGTGCAAATGCACAGGCTGAGGACCACAAGTGTGCAAGGACATGCGGCTGAGCAGGCCCGTGGCTGCACGCAGTTTCCTGGAAGGGTGTGCACAGTGTACATGCAGACGTGCAACCCTCCAGGTGGCAGGTTGCGTGTACACGTTCCTGTAAGGTGTGTGTGCCAAGGGAGTGTTTCGGAAACAGCAGGGGAGCACCCCAAATTAGCAAAGACGGGGCGGGGGGGGTCAGGAGCGGCAACGGAACAGCTGATTGGGTGAATACACAGGAATGTGTGTGTTTGAGTGTTTTCGGGGTACATCCACCTTAGCCAGGTGTTTCCCCTACAGAATCCTAGAACTAGCTAGATAGCCTGTCCCCTCAAGGAGGCTAAAGCCCTTGCTCGACATTCAGAAAAGGACCTGGTGGTGGGGAGGCCCCAAGGACATCCTGGTGGCCATAGATGAGGCAGAGACAAGGTAGGACTTCTCAGCCCCAGAGCCAAATCCTTCACCTGTCACACTTTATCCACCAAAGACACTACCCAGCCACCTCCCCAAATCCTGCCTGGTCTCTGAAACCCAGCCCTGACCCTGAGTTCCAGAGAGCCACCCCCACCAGCCTACCCCCAACCCACTTCTTTCACTCAAGTGACAGGCACAGCCCTGTGCACCCAGGAATGGTGCCCCCAAGGCAGAGGCGAGGAAACTAATGCCAGAAGGGGAGCAGCTGCCCCACTGAGGGCTTTCTCCTGCCTTTGAACTCTCCAGCAGAGGCTGTGGCAGCCTTGGGCACCTGAGGAGCAGAAGGTCCACCAGGCAAAGCCTCAGGAGGCACATGTGGCCTTAGACGAGGCCTGCTCCTTTCCCACTTGAGACTCCCCATGAAGTCTGACTGGGTCACCTGTGAGCTCCACCTCCTCACCAGCGCTGGACTTGAGATGGCCAACGATCCCCCAAGACTGTGTCACGGGGTACAGACTTTACTGAAAAGGTAAACGTGTCTCCTGTCCCCAACTACCTCAAGTCTGTCCAAATACTCGGGTCAAGTGCCAGCCCAGGGCTACGGCGAGAGCAGCTCGGGAAGTGCCAGGAGCTAGTGCAGTCTCTGCGCACCCATTCGTTCATTCAGTCCTCAACGTTCAGCAAGACTACCTGACCCAGGGAGCTCACAACCCAGAAAGAGGCTACACAAGCCATGAAACCACAAGGTCAAAAGCTCTGGGAAACTAACGCTAACCTCGCCTCGCAGGTGTCAGTCACTGGAGAGGGGCAGCACTTTACACTTTATACAAAAGATAATCTGCCTCGCAGATGAGAACAGTCTGGCCACAGGCAGCTGTGGGCTTGGGGAGGCGGGAGCTCGCTGGAGGAGGGTTTCTAGCAGAAATCAGAGGCCCTTTTGTCAAGGCATGAGAAGGGGATTCCTGCTCTGTGCAGGGGTCAGGTGAAGTTGGGCTTCCCCTGAACAGCTGTGGAACTCTAAGGAGTCCCACAGGGCTGAGTTCCAGCCCCAGCAACACCCATGACAACTGGTTACCTAGCCTCTCCCCACCTCAGTTTCCCCATCTGCAAAATGGGAATAATATAACAATGAGGATTAAATGAGTTCATATTTTAAAAGCCTTGTAGAACATGGTGTGGCACAAAGTGAGCTCTCTCTGTCACTGAATTAAATAAGGTGGTGAGGGTTCGCTTTGTAAGATTCTAAATCCAAGATCAGGTCACACAAAAACTCCAGTGTCAAAGGTTCTCAGCTGGAAACTGCTCAGATGCTAAGATTCTGAGATTGGAAGAGGCTGGGATTCTTAGATTCCACAGTTTAATCATCTCATTATTTCCTAACAACAACCCAGAGCCTCCCAGGGGAAGGAGAAGACAGACCTCACTGTAACTTCATTTCCCAGGCTACACCTGGACTCCCCAGCCTTGCCCCACCTCAGCCATGCTGGAAGCTTGCAGGGAACTTGAGTGCGTGCTAGTGTTCTAGTGGTGTAGATGCAAGTGGAGAGAGGGAGGGAGAAAGAGAGAGAGAGAGAGAGAGAGAGAGGTTTCAGATCTGAGAACTGCATAAGAAAATAAAAAGAGGCTCATGTGACAAAGAGTGACAGTGGGAAGCTATTTTAGAGCAAATGGTCAGGAAAGCCCCTTTGAGGAGGTGCATTCAGATGGTGCCAGTCATGCAAAAGGGAAAAGCATTCCTGGCAAGCAAATGTGCAAAGGCCCCACCAACAGGCTTTGTAAATGTGAGGTACAGAAAGAAGCCAGGGCGCCTAGTGGTGGTGAGACTGGGGAGCAGGGCAGAGGAGCCTAGGTTGAGGGACAGGCAGGGTCTGGACCACGAACTGCTCTGTAGGCTCAGAAAGGACTCATTTTTTTTTCCCTTCTAAATGTCCAGGAAATAGCAGAAGAGTTTCAAAAGGGACTAACAAGGCGGAGCAGGGCTTTCAGGTGCTCCAGCTCATGTGGCTCATTCTGAAAGCACCACCCTGGTTCAGAGTAAGGTA
The DNA here is from genome assembly GCF_902686445.1 of Sciurus carolinensis. NCBI lineage: Eukaryota > Metazoa > Chordata > Mammalia > Rodentia > Sciuridae > Sciurus > Sciurus carolinensis. The sequence continues at coordinate 185,317,438 of NC_062213.1, forward strand.
GGGCCTCGACGGTCACAATTCTCATAATCCACTAGGTCTGTCCTGAGCTCTAGGACATGCCTGGCCAGCCATGGGGGACGTGCAGACCCTGTGTTGCTATCACTGCCAACAATCCAGGAGAAACTCACAGACCGTACCACTTAGAGATGAGGAAACCAAGGCTCAGATGAGGAAGCCATGGGCTCCCAGTCCCACAAGCCACGGGACACAAATGGTTCTTAATCCAGAACCCAGTTCCACCACTGTGACCATCTACGAACTTCTCTGGTGTTTCCAAGCCTTCTGCTCTCTGAGAGACTTTCCCTGGGGACTCACATAGGCACCCCCAGAATGCCACCCTGGCTGGTGCTTCCTTCACCCGAAGCCTCACCTCTTCTTCCCTGTTGGCTTTACAGCCCGGTAGGACCAAACTTGTATCTCACACCGGTCTAACCCGGGCCGGGTGAGCCAGGAATTGGCTGGATAGACAGATGGCTAGATGGGAGGCCACTGAAATGACTACCCAAAAAACTAATGAATGGACAGTGAAAAGGCAAATGAACGCTCTAGCCACACATGAATGAATAAGTCAACAATGGCGGGAAAATGAATGAGTAGAGGGAGGTAGAGCACGCGAGTGCCCACTGGGAAGGGCTGGGGCCAGGCTGCTTCCATTCACCAAGACTACAGGTGGCCTACTCTTCAGCACCTGGGACAAACACAGGTCACCACCAAGTGCTGGCCATTATGCCCCAGCACAGCCCTGGTCCCACAAGCAGCTTCACAGCTCCCCTGGGCCCAGGTGGGCAGATGGTTCATTGTCCCTCTGAGTGTCTCACAGAGGAAAGGAGACAGGAGGTCAAGGCCGGCTGTGATCCTAGCTGGGATAAGAATCACTGAGCGACTTTCAGCCAGTGGCTTCCCTTCTCTGAGCCCAAAAGAACTCCCAGGGCCTTTCCATCGCTGACATTTCTTAGGATGCAGTGAAGAGGGTAGGGGTTGGTTTCTCATTTTTTACATAGTCACTGGGGTCAGCAGAATTTCAGAGACCAGACTAGAAGTTGGGGAAGAGTCCTGGCCACAAGCACCGAAGTCTGCCCAGGAAGGCCCAAACAAGGAGTCTGCAGGCCCAAGTCAAAGCCCTTCACTGCGACTGTCTAACCTCTCCAAGTCTCCGCTTCCTAAATTCTAGTATGGAGTCACTTACCACCTCCCACCCCAAACATCTCATCCCAACTGAGTTTCCAGAAGGTGGCAACAACTGTGTGCCACACTGTAGACTGTAAAGTTTTATTGCCAAGGAAGGATTATGATGGCAGGGATCAGCAGGAAGTTATACTGCCCCACTCCAGTCCAGTTCTATCGGAAACAAACCTTCCAGGCACCAGATCCCTCAGTGGAGAACAGTGGAGACAGCCCAGCAGTGGGAACCTGGACATCTGGGTCCTGGGCTCAGCCTCCTTCTACCTGGCTGTGTGACTTCGGGCAAGTCACTTTCCTTCTCTGGACCTGTTTCTCCATCTAAAATAATGCCTGGTTTGGTACCCTCTGACCCAGGCATGCATAGCTCTGTAGTGTGCACCCCAGCTTTCAGACATGGACTCTGTCCTTAGGGAGCTCACATGGCCCACTAGATCCAGGAGACAGACTAGGGGTGAGACAGAGGTCTGCCCTCCAGGAAATGGGGGTTGAAGGCAGGGACTAGACAAGCTCAGAGCAGAGTACAGGGTCCTCCCGGGACAAACTTTCCCAATGGGGAAAAGGTCAGGCCCAGTCCTGCATGGCGCCTTGGACAACACCAACCATCCCAAACTTTGTGGATCTGGTCTTCAAGCCCCCTCTGCAGCCGGCAGAGTGAGCAGGTCCTGACCTGTCCAGCCAGATACCTCAGGAACTAACCCAAGTCTAAACCGCCTCCAACTCAGGAGTCTCCAGGGTGTCCGATGTAAGTGACAGAAAGAGGCAAAAGTAAACACAGGAGAGAGATCCACCCCACAGGGGCCTAGCAAACCAGGTATAGTTCATCACCGACTGGACCAGCTGGCGCTGCAGGCCTGCACCAGCCAAAAGCCCACCACCAAGGGCATTCCCCACCAGATGTCACCTCTGGGGGCCAGGAGGGCCACCACGTTGAGGAAGGGGCTCTCCCACTGCAATCAGCCAAGCACACTTGCCCCAAGTGGGGTGGGAGGGACCACACGGCCCAGGACACCATTCCCGCCTACCAAGGGGCCCTGGCCACCCATGAAGGCGAAAGGCCCACCCCCCACACAGCTCCTGAAGGTTCCACAATGAGGGCAAGGTGGTGAGAGAACAGGATTATTGCCTCATACCAGGGGGTCTTAGCTGGAAACCTCGGGCCCAGACCTCTCCCCCAAATCTGAGGGCATAGTTCTTTACAATGCCATTTTTATAAAGCCTCTTCCAAAAGACATTCCCAGGCTGTCCCAAAACTCCTATCCCCAATCCTCCACATGCCCCCCGCCCCCGCGCGCAGCTCGGGGGTGAAAAGGAAACCGGCGGTTAACTTTTCTCAAAAACCCTGCAAAGGCGGCTAGCTGGGGGGAGAAATGGGCCTGAGATCCTTTCTCGGCATCTCGCTGACTTGCCCCCCCTCAACAAAAAAAAAAAAGAAAAAAGAAAAACAAAGCTTAAAAAAGAAAAGAAAACTTTCGGAGTTAACTTTAAAATTCCCAGCCCTTCCCCCGAAATCGCCCCGCAGCTTCCCTAATTTTTTTTCTTTAAAGTGCAATTGCATTGTGTCTCACCTCCCCGAAAGGCTCGCGGCTCTCGCCAAAGAAAAGGAAAAAAGCCAACCCTTCGGGTGCCCCCTCTGCTTCCAGCCGCCTCTCCCACATTCTCAGACAGTTTTATTAAAATTTTCAGACAAAAGAAAAACAAAAATGGCAGCCTGGCTTATTTTTAAAACAGGACAGGGACGCCATATTCTGCAGATCTGCAAAAAAAGGGAGAAATCCGGCACTGGCCGCTCCACCGGGCCGGCTGCAAAGTGCGCGAACCGCGCCGTTTGCAATCCGTTTATTTGCATTAAGCCCCATGAATCATTGTTTACCGGAGAATTGCAGCAGGTTTGAATAGCCCGGCTTAAGAAAACACACACACACATACACACACACACGCGCGCACACACGCGCACACACACACGCACACACACACACACACACACACTCGGAGACCAGCCCCAGACACGCCGCCGGAGACACTTCCTACCCCGAGCGCCGCCGCCGCCGCCGCCCCGGACTGGGCCCGAGGCGCAGGCGGCCCCGGGCCCTCGGAGCGCCCCAGCCCGCGCTGACAGCGCCCTCGCCCCGGCCCGGCACCCGCCCGCAACTCGGCGCAACTTTCCCGCTGGCGGCCGACCGCCGCCGCCGGGCCCGCTCCCCGCGCACCCTGGGCCCGCACGGACCTGGCTGTGCTGGCGGCGCCTCCCGGACGCGGCCGCAGCCCCGCGCCCGGCGGCCCGAGCAGGGCCGGGCTGGGGCTCCGGCTCCGGCTCCGGGCTCCGGCTCCGGCTCCGGCTCGGTGCGGAGCCGCGCGCAAACCTTCCGGGTCGCCTGCTGTTCACTTCTGGGTTCTGCAAGCGCCGAGGCGGCGGCGGCGGCGGCGGCGGGAGGCTGGGTCTGCAGCGCCGCGCGGCCCCCCGTGCGCTCGGCGAGCCCCCGCGCCAGGCGCCCGGCTCCGGGGGGGCCGCGTCGGGCCCCCGCCTCTCCGGCTGCGCAGCCCGTCCGGCCCGGGGCTCCGGCGAGTGGGCAGCGCCCGGCGCTGGCGACGGCGAGGGGAGGGGGCCGGGGCGGGGGCGGGCCGCGCGCTGGGGGCCCCGCTCGGGCCCCGGGGCCTCGTCTCGCGCTCGCCGCCGCCGCCGCCTAGCAAAGTTGCGCGGCGCCCCCCACCCGCGCCGCGCCGGAGGCAGAGCCACAAAGGAACTCCTCGCCCCCCTCCGCCCGCCCGAGCCGCGCGGGGAGGGCACCGGCGCCCGGCCCTAGGACAGCCCCTTCCCCAGCACGGGGGCTCCCGGGGCCCCGGCGGCCGCGGCCATTGTCCCGCCCAGGCCCGGCCGCCGCCTCACCACCCTTCTCCCGGGTGATGGCGGGCCGGGGACCCGGACTTGGCGGGCCACGGCCCTGACCCCGCCGAGCCCGCGTGGTGCCAGGCTGTTCCTGGGGTCTTCCTCAAAGATGGCAGACTGGAGGGGACCCCCAGAGTGGACCCTCACACCTGATAATGAACAATCGTGCTCAAAACCCAGGCTTTTTTTTTTTTTTTTTTGAAAGACAAGGACATGGGGTGGGGGCCCAAAGTTTGCACAGGGAAGACCACCCCTTCCTGGTCTTAGGCCTGAACCCCAACGGACGGGGCGGCCTGAGCCTGGCAGCGGCAACCCTCGCAGTCTACCGGAGGTGGCACCGGCTGTCCCCCAGCTCCGGACCTCAAAGCCATCTGTGTGACTCCTCCTCCCGCCTCACCCTCCCCAGCCAATCAGTCACCAAGTCCTCCTGATTCGGCCTCCCGGACTGTGTCAGCTTCCAAACTTCACTTCTACCTGAGAAGGCAGCCCGCTCAGTTCTTTAACTGAGTAGATTCTACGCACACGCGGCCACCCAAACTCTAGGATGAATCAAGGCTGGCCCTGTCCTCAGGAAGCACCCAATACCCCGGGGAAGGGCACACACATAAACAATCATCTATCTTTCAGGATGCCTTTCCCAGTTCAGTAAACATTTAGTGAGGATCTACTACGTGCCAGATGATGTGCTGGTTGACTGGAAGCCCAGCTATGAATGAGTTGGACAAAGTCTCTGTCCTCATGGAGTTTCCAGTCTAGCACAGGATGGCAAACAGTGGAGGACAGGACCCATAGAGGCCCTTTGTTCTCAAGCCCCAATCCCCAGGCACAGTGACTGGCACAGGGCAGAGGCACAAAACCTACATGTGGATCGAATTAGTTGGAATCATAGGCACAGTGTGAGAACAGAGGAGGCCACTCTTTCTCCAGAGAGCTGGAAGTGGTTTTCAGAAAGTCTTTCTGGAGTGATCCTGGTGGGGAGGAAAGGACGGTCTTCCAGCTTCCAGAAATGAGAGTAAAAGTACCAGCCCATTGTTGAGAAGTTCCATGAGTTAATCCATCAATAAATGGGGCAAAGAGAAAAATCACCTGTGCAGAAGAATTGCAGATAATTTGTGTAGATACTCCAAACTCCTTAGCCATGATCTACACATGGTGAGTGCCTTCCAAAGAGCACAGGATGGAAAAGGAGGGAGGAAAGTACAGTGGAAGAATCTGACAATGATCTCAGCCAAGTGATCAAGGTCAACATCAACAGTCATGGATTGTGTTGATAGTATGTGAGCTTGATATTATGTGATAAAAATTATATTTTACCTCTTTGATCTTCCTCCAAGAACCATAACCCCAGACTTGCAGGGAGAAAAACACTGGACACCAATAGTGGAGCATCTAACAAAATACCTAACTACTTACTCCTCAAAACTCTCCAGAGCATCAAAAACAAGGAGATTCTGAGAAGCTAGAGCAGCCCTGAGGAACCTGAAGAGGCATGACAGGTATATGTAATGCCGTGTGTTAGATGAGAAACAGGAACAGAAAAAAGGGCACTAAGGGAAAACTAGGGAGTCTAAATCAACCATGAGCTTTAGTTAACCATAATATATCAGTAAAAGTATCCATCAAAATTATAACAAATTAAACAGTAACATAAAATGTTGCTAATAGGGAAAATTGGTGAAAATGGGTTCCTGGGAATCCTCTAGAATGCATTCTCAATTTTTCTGTAAATCGAAAAGTATTCTAAAACTTTACCTTAGACATTAATGTCTTAAAAAAGAAAAAAGGGTGGGGGGATTACCAGGGATTCAACCCAGGAGTGCTTAACCACTGGACCACATCCCCAACCCTTTTTTATTTTTTATTTAAAGATGGGGTCTCTTCGTGAGGCTTTAGAGTCTCATGAAGTTGCTGAGGCTGGCTTTGAACTTGTGATCCTCCTGCCTCAGCCTCCCAAGCCACTGGGATTACAGGCTTGTGCCACCATGCCTGGCAAAAACAGAATCTTTAAAAAATTGTACTAGCCATAGTATTGTTGAGAGTTTCAGTGAAATAATACTCATTGTAGCACCTAAGATTGATTCTGAGGGTCCCCAAAGTTATTATGTCATAGTTGGCGGCAGTAGCAGTACTTACAACAGCATGCACAGAGGCAGAGGGCATAAGACAAGAGGGGGGCGGGGAGACAGAATCCTCAAGACCTTGACTGCTGAGCTAGGCTTTGGAAGGGACTGGAGGTGGTGGGCAGATAGCATGCCCCGGTCCATCTCAACCTCGCCAGCCTCCTCTCTCACCACCAGGAAAGCCTTGCTGCAGCCATCCCAAGTGAGCTGCTTCTCAAACCTTGCCGTCTCCCTTCTATAAGACCTTTGCACATGCCATTCCCTCTGCCTGGAACATCCTTCCTTGTCATTTCCCCCCCCACCTTTCCTGGCCACCTTCAACTCATCCTGCAGGTCCTAGCTTAGACATCCTCCTTTAAAGCCTTGCAGGACCTACCAAGACGCTGAATGGAGATGGTGTGGTGTGAGGTGCGGGGAGTCATGGAGACTCCCAGCTCTTTGTCATTGGCATGCACACTCCTCTCCTCCAAATCCTGCCGCGCTTGGTCTTATCCCTGAATACCTGTGAGCTTTCACGTGCCAGCCTCTCCTCACACTCATCCCTCTGCCTGGCAACCTCGGCCCTTTTCTCCCATCTCTTCTCTCTGGTGAACACCTACTCATCAAGACTCAATTCAGATATCATCTCCTCTATGAAGCCATTCTAGATCCTCTGCATGGAAAAGGATGCTTTCCTCTGGTCCCCCTGATCCCCGTGGTCCTCAGGCCACACTGCTGAGCATGGTGCATCGGAATAAATATTTGTTGAATGGATCGATGAATGGTGCGACAGACAGCAAACCCAGCTCATTCTCTTCAATCCTACGAATCTTCCTCGCTCTCCTCTAGGAAGCCCTTGTGGTTGCCCTTCTTCCCATTTCTTTACTTTTATGGTTGAGCCCCTAACTGTCTCCTCACTGGAGTGTATGGAAGTATTTGTCTCTTGCATCAGAGTAAATTCTTTGAGGAAGGAGCCATGTCTCACATTTTCTGTTTTATTTTGTTGTTGTTTGTTTGTTTGTTTGTTTCACTCATTCCACAGTATTTACAAGCTCAGAGGCAAGGAGGGCTTGCCACATTGAGGGGACAGGAAGGCCAGAGGAGCTGAAGTGGAATGAGGGGGACTGTGAAATGACCCTGAGGGATGGATGCCCCCGGTGGGCCCCTGCAGGTAAGGGTTTAGGATTTGAGTTTAAGGGAAGCAGAGAGTCATGGAGAAGTAGCAGTTAAGTAAAGAAGCGACCCATGCAGAGTTCTCTCCGAAAGGCCTATGTGGCCACTGGGGTGGGGATAGACTAGAAAGGGGCATGGCAAGCAGGCCTTCCGGGAGACTTTTGAACTCTTCCATGTGAAAGATGACAATGACTTGGACCTTGGTGACACTGGCAAGGGTGGAGAGGAGTGGACAAATGACAAATATGGGGCGTTTTAAGGACTCAGTGCTCCCAGGACTTGGTGATTGATAGATGTGGGGAGTGAGAAAGCAGGAGGTGTCCAGGGGACTCCCGGGTTTCTCAGCCACCATTGTGCCCAGCAGAAGGCTAGCTTCATTACCTTGTCCCCTGAGCATGTTTGCAGTGGGACCTTTGATACCGAGAGAGTCCCATCTCCTCCTCCCTGACCACATGTCAAGCTAGCTGCTGTCTCAGTCCTCAAAGTGGAGTACAGCCCCATCAGAAGTAAAAACAATCTCAAGCACCAACACAGATACCTTCTACTTGGACCCCCACAGTAGTTCAGAGAAGGAAGTGGGGAAACTGAGGCCCGTAGGTCAGAAGTGGCTGGCGAAACCTCAGGGCTAGGTCTCTAGCTAAGTTCCTCCAACCCTGGTCCAGAACTTCTGTCACTGCTGTGCCTGGGGCACAGCGGCTGCTACATGAGGTTAGATGAGTGAGGAGTGAGCGAGTGAGTGAGTGAGGATCTGCACTCTCTTTCCCTTTGCCTGCTTCACTTTGGCTCATTTGTTTTTTCTCAAGGAAACTGGAGAGTTGAGTTAACCCATTAGGTGTAAGATTCCAATGGAACTGTTTGAACCTCAGCCTTGCTGCTTACAGGCTGGTGTTTTCTCTCTCTGAGCCTCAGTTTTCTCAGCTGGAAATTAGACATGACAATACCTACTTCACAGGGTCAGTATTAAAAGAGAATATGCGGGTTAGGCTGCAGCAACATGGTCCTCTGTCCTTAGGGGCCCACCCCCACCTCATGGTGAATCCATTTGCTCCTCACCTGGCAAATCTTCCCTGAGAACACCAGCCAGACAGCAGCCTGGCAGAAGCTTCTCCTGCTCTTCTTTCTCATGCACACCTCCCAAGTTATGATGTGGTGGGAAATGGCATTTCAACTCGGAACGGGCTGCTCTGCCTTCTTAGGGTGTTGGCATAATTCCTATTGGTGTGAGATCGATTCTATCGGTCCTCTCCTTTATTTTTTGGGGAAGTGGAACAGGAAAGGAAAAACTTCTACCCCTTTCTCTAGGGAGACCCTGCGTATTTGGCCCTCTGTTAAGCAGATATATCCATGGAGCTTTGGATAAACCACAGTTGGCCATGAAGTGAGCAGGGCATGGAGGTCTGCACTGCTCTAATGAGAGACTGTTGGGGATTATGAGCTCCAGGTCTCTACATGGTTTGGCCCCTGTCAACCTCTTCATCCTCAACCAGAGTTGTTCTTCCCCTTGGCCTCTGTCTTCAGCCACAGAAGCGTCCTGTGAGTTAGTGGAAAGCACATCGCCACAGGGCCTTTGCATGGCAGTTCTCCTCCTCTTGGACGATGCCCTTTCTGCCTGATCACACCACGTCTCACCAAAGGAACTCCCACTTACCTGTCCTGGTCTGGCCCCTAGCCACATCCTTCAGGATGCTCTCGCAGCTTCGTGGGCCTCTCCTCTTTTTACATATTTATCCCAGCTATAATTCTGTATTCAGATTTCTAATACTTTAACTTGACAGTTCATAAATTCAGTACATATTTGTACATTTGTGTATTAAAAAAGTAATGGGGATCAAATTGTTGAAGGTTAGGGCTCAGGAAATGAACAAGCTGAAATATACGACTATGGTGTTGAAGTGCAGAGCGATCAGTAAAAGGGAAGAACCTGAGAAGAGAGGGGGCCGGGGGCCAGGGACTGAAGGACTTGTCAGAATGGGGATATCTGCTTGCTGTTCCTCTTTCTGCCCTTTGCCTTGCTACCATGAACCCCTGCTCTGTCTCCCTGAGCCCTCAGTAACATGAGCTGCATTCTGAATATTAGGTTGGCACCAGGTCACCTGGATTGGCACTGAGCAGAGAGGAAAGACAAACAGGGGAGAGAAATGTATGGGTGCATTGGAAACAGAAAATTAGAGCTGGAAGTGACCAGGTCTTTGCAAGTTACTGGAATTTGAAGAAGTCTTGGGGACACCATTGGATTTTCCCAAGATAATGAGTTAGGAAATTCCAGTCGACTGTTATCTAAATCTCAAAGGATTAGGAATCTGGGCTCTAACCCTGAAGAATGCTATGACTGATTAGCAATGTCTGTCATGGGAAGTGACAGTTCACAAACCAGCCTCATTCAGCTGCTCCAGGTCTGCAACTCGGCTTAGCGTTTTCTTAGCTAGAGGGTAAAGACGGTGTCTTAGTCATCTTTCATATCTGTGTCATCAGTAGTGAACTGGGGGCCAGGGGATAGAGGGAGCTGGCAGGGGGACAGAGGAGGTCAGAGCCTCAACCAGGCAGGCAAAAGCATGTGACTCCAAGTCTTGAGACTCTGTTCAATCCCTGAGTGAGCTGAGTCACACCTCTGGGCCTCAATTTCTTCACCCGAGAAACAGGCTAAGAGTACCAGAGGCAAGTTAAAATGTGAGCACGAGCTTTGAGGTCAGGCACGTAGGGTTCTAATCGTGGCTCCTAGGCAGATGGAGCACCTGAGGGGACCTCGGTGTTCTTGACAGAAGCGGTGGCAGCCTCCCTTCTCAGGGCAGTGCTCTGGGATTAGCATTGTACACACCAGCACTGGCCAAGCGTCTGCTTTAAGCTCCACACCTAGCTGGGCTTCTCATGGGCAGGATCTGGCCCAGAGTAGGTAGGGCGCCCAGTGCAGTGCCCAGCATGTGGCAGCATGGCCATGCTCAGCAAGTGGTAGTTCATTCCCTTGCCCTGTGGGATCCAAGGAGTTCTTGGGTACAGAAGGGCTGCATCAGCCACAGATCACCTCTGGAAAGTGAGGCTGATGACAGCGACTGGGAATACCCTTCCCAGCAGGGTTGATATCCTCCTGGAGAGCCCTCGCCTCCGTGGATCTGCACCCAGCTCTCTTTTATGTCTGGCCTGGGGGCTGTCAGAGGAAAAGGGCAGATGTGCCATAATGAAAGGGCAGACAATTACTTTCCCTTATAATTACCATTTGCAGTAATTAAATAATAATAACCTTTTGTAGGCCCTGAGAACTCAGAGCAGCCCATTCATAACCTCTGGTTCTCCTCCATTCTGCCAGGAATGGAATGCCCACAGGGTCAGGAGAGGGAAATTGAGGCAGAGGAATAAGGCCAACCACCCTAAGCCATATGCAAATCAGAGTGCCAGAGTTAGAGAAAGGTCCTTAAAGAAATGACTCAGTGCCAGACAACTGGGGGCCCGAGACAGCTCCATAGCTCACATGCATGTGGCTTGGTTGGTTCACTCCTCTCTCTGGACCTCAGTTTCTCCCTCTATAAAATAAGATGGAGCCAACACTTGACCCACCATAAGCCTATCGTGCTAGGCTCTATTCTGTTCATAGGCAATCATGGGTGATCCTATTTGCACACTCTGGGTTGCAAGTGGTAGAGATCTATCTAAGGCTAGTAAGCAAGAGAACAAGAAGGTTACTTATTCACAGAACCCACCAAGGGGTTGAGCAATCAAGCTGCAAAAAAAAAAAAAAAAAAAAAAAAAAAACACCAGGTCTCAGGGCTACAGTTTGGATCTGAATGTCCCCCAAAATCCTATATGTTAAAGGCTTGCTTCCCAGCCTGGCATTATGAGGAGGCAGTGAAAACTTTAAAAAGTGGTAGGAGCCAGTCATTGAGATATTGGGGCTCCAGGTCTCGCGCTCTCTCTTCATATCCTGGCATGCAGTGAGTGACTTTTCACTCTGCCACACACTCACGTCATGATGCGCTACCTCACCACAGGCCCCAAAGCAACTGACCATGGACTGAAACCTCCAAAACTGAGCCAAATAAGTCTTTTCTCTTTACAAGTTTATCTATCTCAGCTATTCGTTACAGTAATTAAAAGCTGATTAACCCATTCAGAATCAATCAAACCAGGGACCAGAACACCTCTACCTCTCTCAGACAGCAACTGTATTCTTTCTCCAGAGGGTGAGAAAAATGGGCACCAATAACTCCCCCAATTTGTAGTTTAGAGATTCAGCTGCCTAAGGGCATCTGTCCCTATTGCCCCCGCCTGAGTCAGGTAACCACCCTTGGACTAAACAACTGCAACTAGTAGACCAGCATGGATGATGTCCCATGGCCACCTTTAGGGATGAAGTAAGAGAAGGGGTCAGGCCTAAAGGAAGTGGGGCCACTGAGCAAGCATCATACTTGTTATTTGCCAAAACAAAGTTCCTGCGTGCGGCCTACACAGCAGTGGAGGGAAAGTGACGTTAAAGTGACAGCACAAATCGCCAGGAATACAGAAATACTGGAGGCTCACCTGGGGGGAGGAGGAGGAGAGCTGAACCACCCTTGGCAAGCTTGACTTCGGACCCCAGTCCTGGGGTACCCGTTCCTATCTGAGCATCCCCTTCACATGTGACAGCATTGTGGAAAGAAGCCGTCCCCAAGTTTCTCCATTGTCAGGTGACATGCCTCATGAATGGATGTGGATATCACATGGGACTCCAGGGGTCACCTAATCTAAGCCAGGCCAATCACAACCCTTCTCTGGTCTTTCCTTGGGAGTCACCTAAGGTCATTGCCCCATAAGAAGCCACTTGAGCAAACAGAAATCTATGTCAAAAGGGGGCAATATCCTCGGCCTGATCCCAGCGCCCCCAGTATTCAGCCTAACAGCAGGCCCTTCCTTTGGTTTGCCAGGCAAATTCCCCTTTGGGCAGGTGTATTAGTTTCCTGCAGCTGTCATAATGAATTGTCACAGTCTTGGTGGCTTAAAATAACAGGAATTTATTCTCTCCTAGCTCTGGAGGTCAGAAGTCTAAATTCCAGGTGTCCACCACGTCCTACTCCTTCTTAAGGTTCCAGTGGAGAAACTTTTCTTGCCCAGTCCAGATGCTGGTGGGTACATAACCCTGATCATTGCTTTCATCTTCATGTGGCCTTCTCCTCCTTTCTTTTATAGTGACACTTGGCATTGGGATTTAAGTCCCACCTGGGTAATCCAGGATGATCTCATCTCAAGATCCTTAACTTCATTATATCTGCAAAGATCCTTTTACCAAATAAGCTCACATTTACCAGTTCTGGGAGGTAGGACATGACCCTATTTCTTAACTTAACCCACTCTAGCAAGTCTATGTCCCTTATAACCAAAATAAACTCAGTGGCTCAGTGTCAGTACCACTGAGTCCAGGTTAACTTGTTTGTGTTTTTGGTTTTGCATTTTTGTTTTGTTTTGTTTTGGGGTGAAGTTTCATTTTGAAATAATTGCATATTTATAGAAAAGATGCAAGAATAGCATAAGAAACACTCGAAAATCTTTTACCCAGGTTCACAATGGTTGATATTTTACCTCATTCACTATCATTCTCTCTAGCTCTACCTAGATATATGTGTTTCTCTCCCTCTCTCTTTCTTCTCTCTCTTTCTCTCTCTCTCTCTCTCTCTCTCTCTCTCTCTCACACACACACACACACACACACACACACACACACACATCACTTGCAGGAAATTAACACTGCACAATTCTGTTGTCTAATTCACAGTTCATGTTTGAATATTGTCAATCATTTTAATAATGTCCTCTATGACTGCTATTCTCAGTCCAGAATCTAATCAAGGACAGCACATTGCATTTAATTGTGACATCTCTTTCATCTCCTTTAATCTGAAACAACTCCTGAGCCTTTCTCTATCTCTCTTGACCTTGACATTTTTGAAGATTCCATGAGTCAGTTATTTTGTAAAACGTCTTTCACCTTGGGTTTGTCTGATGTTGCTTTATGATTAGAATCAGATTACACATTTTTTGGTAGGAATACCACTGAAGGTTGTATACTTTACGGAGGCTCTCCCAGAACATGCAACACCCAGAGCAGAACTTTTTGGTATTTTTTTTATGAACACTCCCTCTCCCAGATGACACGATTATTTTCAGAAATAATCACAAAGATGATATGAATAATAATAACAGTCATTAAAGAAACACAGATGTGCCAGTAACAATATGAGGAAATAAAATATTTTAAAATCTTATAAGATGAAAAGGAAAAAATAGTGGGCTAATGATTTTTAATTACATTCGTATAGTTTTAAAAGAAGGGGGGAAATGTAGACCTACACATTAGTTCGTCCCAGAGAGACAGAATCACTTTACAGTTACTATTTTTGTGACTTCTAAAAATTTCTCATGACTTCATCAAAATTCATCTTCCTATGTTCATGTTTAATAAAAGTGTAGCCAGATTTATAAATCTATCTTCATTCAGTTGATAAAAATACTTTTTAAATTAATTTTAATTTAGGAAAGGTTCTTTCACATGAATCAACAGATATACAAATAGTTAGGAAAAGTCTTGAACATAGGGGTGAGTCTGTAAGGGACTCATAAAAATCTCCCTTCATGTTATTATTACTTTTTTTTTTTTTTTTTTTTTTTTGCAGTACTGGGGATTAAACCCAGGGTGCTATACCACTGAGCCACATCCCCAGTCCTTTGTATTTTTAAATTTTGAGACAGGGTCTTGCTAAATTGGCCTCCAACTTGCATCCTACTAACTCAGCCTCCTGAGTCACTGGGATTACAGGCATATGCCACCACATCCGGTTACTATTATTATTTTGGATGGTGCTGGGAATTGAACTGGGGTCTCATACAAACTAAGCACATGTTCCACCAACTGGGCTACATTCCCACCCCCTTTCATAATAAATGCAAGAATTTACAGTTAGGTGCATTTCTTTGGGACTGATACCGATTGAAACATTGGCAGTTAAGAATTTTCCATTAAAATATCTTCACCAGCAAATTCAACTATTTCTGTTATATTTGGGTTAAAAAATAACATCTAATGTTTTCCCCTTTTTGTAAAAACAGAAAAATGGCTGAACATTGGCATTATTTAGTTGTCTTTGAAGAGTATCCAATTCTTGATGAGGATGATTGTGGCATTCAGATTTTTCCCTTTTATTTCTTCTGGCAGCACAAGACTAGCATTTTCTGTTGTTTCTCCAACTCTCTTTTTGGGATTTAATTATTTTTCCTATGTAAATTGTTCATTTCCTTGCACTTCGCTGTTGCAGAGTTAATGAACCTCCTTATTTCTGTATGTCAACCTTCAAGGAGCGATCTTAAAGCCTGAAATTTTCCTGTACAGTAAGCAGGACTGACTCTGGCTGATTCCAAATATTTCTGTATCCAATTGACCTCACCTGAAACATCACACTTGAAAAAAAGCAACTCAGTGAGGGAAAAAATTATCACGTACAGCAGAGAGCAAGCTGAACGGATCTCTCTTCTGATCACACAGCACTTCAAACACTGAGGTTAACTTTTCAAATGCCATCTCTACTGCATGCACAGCTTCGTGTGGGGACAACGTTTCATCTGCAAAAGAAGTCTTTTCACTCTTACACACCTTTATTCTGCAGCAAGCATTTCCTATCAGGGCAGCGAGACTGAAAAGGAGTACATTCTCCCCAAGTTCCAAAAAGTGTCACACATGGGGGGAAATCTCCAGGTAGTCACACAGAATGTCAAAATAGAGTACCTTTGCCATCATTCCGCCACCATAGCTGATTTTGAGTCTGCTTTTTAAACACAGTTGTATAACCACAACAAGGCACCAAAGTTAGCTTGACCCATAAGAACCAAACTGAAATTACTCTCCAGTCAAATACCTTTTTGCACATTCCACATATACCACAACCAATTGTATACTTGGGAATGCTCTAGTGCGCACACTGGGGGTTAGGGCTTCAACATGGATCGTGAGGAGGCAGTCGGTAACGTCTCCCTTGATTCTGGTTATTTGACTCTATTTTCCTGGCTGCACTGATTGGCTAACGAGCAAGCACTTGTATAGAACTTGGCCAATCACAGCACTTCACTGTCCTCAGTTATGGTGATTGGTCCAACCAAAGGCACATGACTGGAGTTAGCTTTCTGCAGTTCTGGAAACTGGGGAAGTCCAAGATCCAAACACCAGCAGGGTCGGAGTCTGGTTTTTTTTTTTTTTTTTTTTTTTTTTTTTTGTTGTTGTTGTTGTTGTTGTTTTAATTAAGAGTTTTTTTGTTGTTGTTTTGTTTTTTGTTTTTGTTTTTTAATTAAGATCAGGAATCATATTATTTTTAAAAAAGGCTACAGTTGTAAAGATTTTTGGTCTTGGGGGTGCTATGCTTTGAAAGCCCCCTCTAAAACTTGTTGTAATTTAATTGCCGTCCTAACAGTATTGAGAGGTGGGAACTGTGAGAGACGATTAGCTGGGATGGCCCCACCCTCGTTACTGAAGCTGTTATAAAGAGTTCAGCCCCCTCTCTCCTTCTCTGCCTCCTGCCATCTTATAATGCAGCAAGAAGGCCCTGGCCAGATGCCAAAATGTTTTAAGGAGCTGGTACCGGCCTTTTTTAAATAAACAGAATAGACTACTCTAAACCAGACTAAATTAAAAGAATATATCAGTATATCATACATAGTAAGGACAAATATTGTTTTGTGGACTTGCATTTTTACATTTATGTATGTACTGGTCATGATGGAAGAGATCTTTCTTACTGTGGTCTGCAGTCACTGCCCGAATTCCCTGACTCCTCCCTATGACCCAAGGAAGGAGGTTTTATTTTAAGCTTCATCCTATAGGGAAGTGGGAGCAGCCAGGGTGACCTCACTGGCTGTGGGCTGCACAGCTAGGAAGTGGCCAGTCAGCATTCGCATCTCCACAGTCTGTCCTCCCTGTCCCACTCTGAGATCTGTCCTAACATCCTCTGATATGTCGGTAACTTCCTTTGGGCTTCAGCTCCTTCAAGTTGGATTTTGGTTTTGTGCAAACCCAACAGTCCCAAGAGCAGGGAGGAGAGAGTCTGGACCAGGCTGACCAGGCTCCTAAATCTCCTCCTAGGCCCATGTGTGCACGTCCTTGTCAATCTAGTTTCACAAGAACCCTGCTAAATCACTTTAGCAAGAATTCCCTATCATTAATATTTGGTTAGTTTCCCATCCTCCAAACCTGCCCCCTGCCCCTGCCCCAAGTGCTGTCTGACCACTCTGGTCTGCCTTCAGCAAGAATCCTGTTAGGTGGTTTTAACCAGAATAACTCAACCCTTGATGTTTCTACTTGGTAGTTTTCCATTCTCTGATCCCCACCCTGCTCCTTGTCTATAAATTCCCACTTAACCCTGCAGTATTTGGAATTGAGTCCAATCTCTCTCCCCCACTACAAAATCCCACTGCATGGTCCCTATACCTATCATGTTGGTCCTGAATACATTCTGCTTTACCATTCAGCAGCCACCATTAAATCATTTTCTTCTTTAACAGGGTGATGGGTATGGAGAGATGAGGCCAAGTCCTGGTGAGCCTCATAGAGCTTGCCAGAGACCTTCCAGGTAACATCTCACTTTTCCAGTCTTTGTTTCCTCCTCCAGGAAAATGAAGATAGCAA
Organism: Sciurus carolinensis; assembly: GCF_902686445.1. Classification (NCBI taxonomy): domain Eukaryota; kingdom Metazoa; phylum Chordata; class Mammalia; order Rodentia; family Sciuridae; genus Sciurus; species Sciurus carolinensis. Next base: position 185,334,407 of record NC_062213.1, read on the forward strand.
TAACGTCTCTCTCAGAGGCTTTTGCAAGAAAGATGGGAGACAGCCTAGGGAAGTAACAGTTCTGTCTCTGGCCCTGAATACCTGGGAGGAGGGGAGGGGTGGGATGGGACCGGGGCTGCTCTTAGGAAGGTACATAGGAAGCTCCAGGCAGAGCAAGAAGAGACCAGGCAGCCGGGATTGAGGGTGGAAAACCAGACCAGGAATGTGGATGTGGCCCAACAACCATGGAAAGTCATGGAAGGTTCCAGAAGGGTGAAAGGGAAGCTCCTCAGTGTCCTAAGGTACAGACAGTCATTTCCTGTGAACTAAACTTGGAGAATACTCACATGGTTCCTGCATTCCAGGTGGCTCACAGAGGAAAATGGAGTCAAGTATCTCAAACCTATGACCCAGGACTGGGGTGAGAGAGTGAGGAAGCCCAATGTCTGACCTCAGCTGAGGCCTCAACTGACTGAGGCCTCAGCTGTTCCCAGGGCCGCACAGCAGGCTCTGTGCAATGCAGGAAGCCAGGAGCTGCTCAGAGGGCCGGCAGCTCAGCTGCGAGGCCTCCTCTGGGAAACCAGCCTTTGATCTCCTTGGCAGCCAAGGGGATCCTGCTTCCTGCATCCCAGAATGCCTGCTCTGCCAGGGACCTCAGAGGTCATGGAGCTCAACTCCGCTGGACAGATGGGGCCAGTGGAGCCCTGAGAGGCCCAGGGAGCCAGTGACCGAGCTGGGCCCAGCATCTGGGCCACAGGGCTCACTTGCCCTGGACCTTCCCATCCCCCTGCTTCCTCTCACTCGGTAGGGAGCCAGCGGGAGGGCCAGCTCCTTCCCATCTCTGCTGTAGGGAGTCTGCTTCCTGCCAAAGCTGAGTAAGTTCAAAGGCCCCTGGATGGTGGGGGATTGAGACAGTGCAAGTCAGGGAGGGGGTCTTTAAACCACAAAGACTACTTTATCCTTTTGAGATTTTAAATGGACAGAAGCCAATTTCCTAACATTCTTTCTTCTAATGTGGTCCTTGGTAAAAATCATGACGTGGACCTGTTGGGGATGGGAGGAAATGTAAGGTATTTGAGCTCCTACTGTATGCCCGGCTCTGTGCAGGTGAATCTTCCGTAGACATGACAACCTTTCCTGGGAGATACTGGCTTCCTCATTTTGCAGAGGTAAGCAGCTTGTTCAGGGTCACACAGCTAGGATTTGAACCCAAGTTCATCAGATTCAAACGCCTTAACAGTGTTGGATTTGGGGTCACATTAGAGCCCTAGGTGTTATGTTCTGGGAAACCTGAGTTCCACCACTCTATTCTTTCAGTAAACACTTGGCAAATGTCTGGTAGGGGCCAAGTGCTTTGAATACAGAGATAATAAAAATACACAAGCCTTACTGAGTACTTCCTCTGTGCCAGTCACTGTTCTAAGTATTTTACATGCATGAACTCATGTAGTCCCCACCGCGATCACATAAGGGGAAACTACCAAATATCCCCAGTAAGGCAAGGGGACACGTCACAGTTCCACAGCCAGGAAGCCATGGACCCAGCGGTCTATCTCGGCATGATAGCCCATGCTCACGGTCTGGTGGGAAGACAGACTTGGCTCCAGGTAATTATAATAAAGTGTGAGACGTGATGGACGTGGACAGTATGGGACCCGGTGGGCATGCAGAGAAAGGGCTGTCAAAGCCAGCTTGGGCGGTCAGGAAGAGACCGGGGGAGGAGGCAACAGCATAACCCAGGCCTAAAGGGTGAAGCAGGAGCTGGGATGTAGCTCAGAGGCAGAGCATGTGCCTGCATGGACGAGGCTCTGGGTTTGATTCCAGCACCAATAGGAAAAGAAAAGAGTGAATCATACTTGGTCAGCCAGAAAGGAAGCTGACCGTGGGGAGGGGCCGGGCAGAGGGCACAGCGAGAACTACGGGAAGGCTGGCTAGAGCGGGAGCGAGGTGGGAGTGCAGAGGGGGAAGTTTGAAGCTGGAGGTGGGGGAGAAAGAACCAAGGATTCCAAAGTAAATGCCACGTTAAGAAGTTTGAATTTTATCCTGCGGTCGGTGGTGGGGAGCCTTGACCTGTGACCCCGGGCAAGTCATTTGACCTGCCTGCACTTCAACTACCTTCTCAGTGAATTGGGGGGTCTCAGGACCTATGTTTCACTCTCATAGTTATTGAGTGGAAGAAATGAGAAGGTGCCATTGTAGGGAGAACCCCACAAACGTTAGTTTCCAGTCGTCACCTCCCACTAGCCCTGAAATGAGGAACCAAAACAGATCCAGTCCGACAACTAGGTAAGTGCCATACAACCAGAGCTGTGTGCCAATCAGGAGGCCATAAGCAGAAGGAAGCAGAAAGCCCAATTAAATAATCAATCATAAGGAATTCATTTTCCCACACAATAAGGAGAGAAATTCTGGGAGTTGGAAATTCAGAGGTTCACCCATATCTTCACTGAGGTCAACCTCCTTCACTTGTTGGCAACACCCTGCCTCGTGGCCAAAAGATGGCTGCAACTGTGCCTGCCATCATCTGCAGACATGAAGCTGTTCAATAAAGAAGGCATTTCCTCCTCTGCATTTTTAAAGGAAACAAAAGTTCACTAGAAGCCTCTTTGGATTTCCCCTCAGTCCCTTTGGCTGGAATGGAGTCATATATTCTTTCACGAAAACAATATTTGACAAAAGGGATATAATCACTGTGATTGGCTTAAACCAGTCATGATTCATGTCCATTACTGAGGAAGGAAAAGAACCAAAGCAAACAAACAAACAAACAACAACAACAACAACAAAACCCCCCAGGCCTTTCCTGGGAAATTCTCAAAATTAAGTTAATACAGAGCCATCATGGAAAACAGTAAGGAGGTTCCTCAAAAAGCTAGAAACAGAACTACCATTTTGACCCAGAAATCCTGCTACTATATGTATATATATATAGTAGAGGAGCTCTACATAAGTAATTGGGATTAGTATGTTGCAGAGACACCTGCCCTCTCATGTTTATTGCAGCACTCTTCACAATAGCCAAGATAGGGAATGGAGTTAGCTACAAACAGGTAAATCAATAAAGAAAATGTGGTACACATAGACAATGGAATATTATTCAGCCATAACAAATAATGTAATTCCGTCCTTTGCAGTAACGCGAATGGAACCGGAGGATGTTGTGTTAAGTGAACGTAGGCACAGAAAAACAAATGCCACATGTTCTCATTGATGTGTGGAAACCAAAAAGTGGATCTCAAAGCAGTAGGAAATAGTGGATTCCAGAGACTGGGAGGGGTGTGGAGGAGAGAGGAATGGAGAGAGATGGTTCGTGAGTGCAGGGGTACAGCTGGATGGGAGGAATAAAGTCTAAAGTTATCTAGCATGGTACGATAACTGTGGTTCACAAAATCAGTTGAATATCTCAAAATAGCCAGTAAAGAGGATTCTGACTGTTCCCAACACAAAGAAATGAAGAATGTCTGAGGCGATAGCTATGCCAGTTATACTATCTGATCATTACACATTGTATACAAGAAGCGAAATGTCACACTGTACCCCCTAATTCTGGACAATTACTCTGTGTCGATTAAAAATAAAAATATATAGCTTTAAAAAAACTGGCCTTTCTTGCCAGAGAGAAGGTGGGGTGGATGTGGGTAGGACATCAGCATTACCTGTGCCTCTAAGGACTTGAGACCAGACTCTCAACAGAGTAATTCCAGGTCCCACCTGGTGGGGGCTCAGGCACTGACATCCTTCCATGGCCCCTGCGGTCGGGACTTGCTGAGTTCAACATCCTGAACCTTGAAAACCACCTTTACAGAGCTGAGGGACCAGTGGGTGTCCCTGATGCCCCTGCTTTCAGCTCAGTGTCTCTGGAGTGACCCATCACCTACTCTTGGCACCTACTTTGTGTTGGGGACAAAACAATGAGCAAACTCAGCATGCACCTGATTCTCACAGAGCTCCCCCTTTAGTTGGGGAGACCGTCACATAGCCACACAGGTGTGTGTAGAACGATCAGCCTGTGATCAGCCTGGACAGACAGTCACCTGGTACCGAGAGGACATGTCAGGGGACTTGGCTCAGGTAGGGAGGTGGAGAACCCCAGGTGTCATCTGATGAGCAGGTTTAGCCACTTACTGGCTGTGTGACTTTGATGTTTATTTGACATCTCTGTGCCTTGGTCTTCACTGGGAAGTTACTCTCTTCCGGGACTGTTAAGAAAACTAAATAAAATAATATGACTTGCCGGACCATCATGCAATAGCTACAGTTCCAAGAAGTCTCAGGCCATCGATAATCCAGTAGGGTAGCGCAGACTCAGACCAAACTCATGTGTTTGAGGCCAGACTCTGCCTCCTTCTAACTGTGTGGCATTGAGCAATTGTCTCATCTCCATAGCCCTTAGTTTCTCCATCTGTAACATGGAGCCGATAACAAAGAGGTTGTTGTAAGGGTTAAATAGATCATGTACATAAAGCTCTTAGCACAGAGCCTGCCATATAGTAAACTCATTAAATGTTAACAAATATTATTATGATCATTGTTCTTTTGAAATTAATTGCAAAAAACAATGTGAAAATTTGGTAGGGTTAGATACTTTCAGCCTAGCAACTGCTAAGTCATTTTTCTTATCAATATCTTAATAAAGGTGTTTGTCATAGGAGTATGCGTACAGCTATGGAAGTGAAACATCTTTAGCATCCTGGGTTTTGATTATATCTAGATTGTCCACTGAAGACCTAGCCTTCCTATCCCTACCAGCACCATGCGTGACACACCTGGAGAAGTGACCACTGCTAAGACAAACAAGGCAAAACCCTGCCAGCAGCAGCAGCTTCCAGGTTGCTTCCAGATTGCACTGGAGTATAACCAATTGCGAGCTGCAGGATGCAAATCGCGTTGCCTAATTAATCCAACAAGCTATGCTCAGGTCAGGCTCTGAAGACTGACTGGTGGTGAGTAATGCCGGCACATGCAAACCCTTTGCACTGGGCCCACGCGGGCTCAGGGTTCGGGAGCACCAGCTGTCGTCAGCGGCAGCATCAACGGTAAGCTGGATAGAGCCATGACCAGCACTGCTTTCCCTTTCCTTTGTAAAGCCACTGGAGCCTCTTTGGCTACTGTGTTGTTATTATGGCATCTGCTTTGGAGGGTGGTTGGGTGGTTCACCTGAGTTCATGCATGGGATATACTTGGAATGGTGCCTTTTACAGCAAGCTCCTGCACTCAGTATAAAACAACAATAATAACACTTAGTAAGCACTTTCTAGGTTCACTTTCCAGATTTAATCCTCAACACCTACTGTTGAGGGCGTTGCGGGGAGTTCAGAGAAGGGGGAGCTAGGGCCTGTGTCGCCTTTAGAAACATCCTAGTAGAGACAAAAGGAAATGAGAGAGTGAGCCCCGTGGGCATCTTGAGCAAAGCCATTCCTTGCAGAGGTGACAACAAACTCCAAGGGTTCAGGAGCATCTTCAGGGAGGAGCAAGGAGGGCAAGGTGGCTGGAGAGAGGAAAGGAGAGGAACAGCAGGAGGAGGAGGGCTGGTCATTGTCAGGACCTAGACTTTTATTCTGGGGTGAGAGGGAAGCCAGCAGAGGTTTCCAGCAGAGAAAGGCCAGGCTTCATCTGCATTTCAAGAGGATCTCTGAGGCTGCTGTGTAGGAAAAAGACATAGGCAAAGTTGGAAGCAGGAGTGGAGAGTCAGTTAGGAGGCCTTTACAATAATCCTGGGGAGAGATGATGGGACTTCCAGAGTCACACAGAGCACTGGATTCTGAAAGTAGCTTGAATAGACCATTTCCTGACTTACTGGATGTGTGGTGCAGAAGAGGAGTCAAAAGTAAGTCCAAAATGTGTGACTTGTGCATCTGGGAGAATGGAGTTGACATTTCCTGAGAAGAGGAAGATGACCCAAGAGCCAGGTGTGTGGAGAAAAGTCAGGAGTTGTTGGATATGTTGAGTTTGAGATCCCTTTCAGATGACCCCAGGGAGAGGTCAAGTTGTAGGTAGATAATCTAGAAAGATGTTCAGAGGAAAGATCAGGACTGGAGACAAAAATTTAGGAGTACAGGAGATACTTAATGCCTGTGCACTAGATGAGAAGATCTAGGAGTGAGTATCAAAGCAAAGGGTGAATCCGAGGTTTTAGGTGTGGGCTGCTAAAAGGATGGTTTTCCTTCTTCAGAAAAGGACACAGGGAAATGATCAGGGGGTGGAGAGAGGGTGGAGTGTGTGCTGGAGGACACACAGAGGGTTGTATTCTGGTACCTGGACAAGAGACTGAAACAGGGACTACCTGAGGTACTGGCACATTTATACAGAAGAAATGCAAATCTATACCAACTTGAGTCCTTTTCCCAATTCCCAGAGTAGGGCAAACAGGTGTTCATGCAGGTGTTCCAGGGATTAACAGAAAGCTGAACCTGCAGGTGAAGTATTCAACCATGTATAATGTGAAGGAAACACCCTCAGAGAAGAACTGGGTGAGGGAAAAGGACCCCTGCCCTCCCCAGTTCTGAACACCATCTGCTTCTGCAGGGCCCCTGGGAAGGATCAGCTGGGACAGAGATAAGAGTTATAAAGTCAAAAGTTTCTGGCAATCTGTTGCTGTTTAATAAACCACCCCCAACCTGACAATATAAAACATTTTTATTGTGTTCCTGGATTTAGGGATCAAGAATTGAGATAGAACACAATGGGAATAGTTTGCCTCTGTTCCATGATGACTGAGACCTTGTCTAGGAGGACTCCAGTGGCTGAGGACTGGGATCATTGGGGGCTCCTTCCATCATATACATGGAATCATATAATATGTGATCTTTTGTGGCTGGTTTCTTTCATTTAGCATATTTTCAAGGTTCATCCATGTTGTAGCATGTATAGCTACTTCATTCCTTTTTATGCCAAATAATATTCCATTGCATGGACAACCATATTTTATTTATCCATTCATCAATTTCTATAGTTTAGCTCATGAATGATATTGTCTGTGAATATTCATGTACAGTTTTGGGGGTCAGTATTTTAAACCATCTTTGATCCACAGGTAAGACATCCAAAACATGTTTTAGCTCTGTGATCTTTAGCAAGTCACCCAGCATCTCTGAGCCTTATCTACCAAGTGAAATGATAAAGTATCCCTGGCCAGGTATAAAGTGACATTTTAAATGGATTATTTAGAAGATCCTGTGGGTTGCCCACTAAGAGCATTTCCTTTCTTAGTCTCAAAATGTTGATTTTGTTCAGGTATCCAGCAGTTGTCTACTCACAGTGCTGGATCCCCTCCTACCACAGAGGACAAATCATGATCAGTCTAAGCTACTCACAATATGCATTGTCTTCTTGTAAATGGCTTTGGAAGTGCCTAGCAATGCACTATTCCTGGTCAGTGAGGTGGAGGGTGGTATACTGGAGAACACTTCAGAGAAAGAAATCTTAGCCCTTTGGAAGGTGCAGAAGGAGAAACGACCCCTCGTCAACTTGCTGAGTGGAGAAAAATGCAAAAATGGACAGCTAATTGATGTCATGATTGAGCTACCACTAGAGAAATCTTGCCTCTGGATGAGTTCTTGTGTGACATAATAAGTGTCCTTATTCTTTAAGTTACTCAAAGTTGGATTTCCTGAAACCCACAACTGAGAACATTCATACTTAAACACAGGTCACTATTATCTATCTGTGTGTCCACTTGATCTTTGTCTGGAGAGTAATCTTACAATAAGAGACACAGGGAAAATCAAAATGGGACAATCAAGTAATGAAGGGGGGCTTCTCTTTCTGGTATCTTGACCTACTTGATAACCCAAATGAGCTTCTTGATTAAAAACAGATGGAATTATTTAAAATATATATTTTTTAATTAATCAACTTACACTTAGGTCAAAAAAGACCAATCAAAAGAAGCATAAATACATCAGAAAGGTAATAATGCAAAAAGATATGTAGTATAGTAAATATATAGCATATAGTATGTCAGAAGGTATTAATGTATAAAGAGAACAATAATTCAGGGAAGTGAAATGAGGAGAGTCAGATGGAGTGTGTTTCAGTTTTAAATAGGGCAGCCACAGTTGTCCTCATTGCAATGGTGACATTTGAGAAAAGACTTAAAAGTAAGTAGGTCGGGCTGGGGAGATAGCTCAGCTGGTAGAGTGCTTGCCTCACAAGCACAAGGCCCTGAGTTCGATCCCCAGTACCACAAAAAAAAAAAAAAAAAAAAAAGTAAGTAGGTCAATAACCATTTGAATATCAGAGAAGAAAAAATCAAATAGAGGAAACAGTCAGTACAAAAAAACCTATAGCATGAACATATCTGGAATATGTGAGGATCAAAGAAGCCAGTATGACTAGAACTGAAGGAATGAAGAGGAGAGTAGAAGAAGTAGGAATGGATATATCCATAGTAGGAGTGGATATAGAATTCTAGATTAGCAGTGTTTTCTTTCAGCAATTTGAGGTTATCGCTCATTCCATCATTTTCTTGCATCATGGCATCTGTGGAGAAGTCTGCTGCCACTCCTACTGTAGATTCCTGAAGATGTCTTTTTTCTTCTGACGGTATTCAGAATTTTCTCTTTGTCTCTGGTGTTCAGAAATGTTATTATCATGTGCCTAACTACAGTTTTCTTTGTATTTGTATTCATTCTGTCTAGAGTTCATAGTTCAATCATTCATCTTACAATTTAATGTTTTTCTTCAGCTTTGGAAATTCTCAAGCATATTTCCTCAACTATTGTCCTGTTTTCTCTTTCCTCACTCTGAGACTCTAATCACACACAATTTCAACATTTTCAGTGTTTCATATGTCTCTTACATTGTTTGCTCCATTTTTTTCACTTTTTAGCTTCTCCTTAATTTAGTTTGGACTTTTGTTCTATTTCCAGTTCACTAATTTTTTTTCTTCACTTTTGCCCAATCTGTTGTCAAACCCATTTACTGAGTTCTTTATTGCAATTGTTACTTTTTTTAGTTCTAGAATTTACTTTTTATAATTTTCATAGTATCCTTTTCTCTGTTGAAATGCCTCATCTTTTCATTTAATTTGTTGACCACATTGCTTATTATTATTTAGAAGACTAATAATGCCAATATCTAGGTCTCCTGTAGATCTATGTCTATTCCATATTTTTCTCTTGATACTTTGGTCAATTTTTGCCTTTTTGCATATTTAGTAACTTTTGATTAAAATTTGACATCATGTATGTAAAACAGAGATAATTTGAAGCTCTAGATTATGTACTATCCTCAAGAGAACAGAGACCTTTACTTTTGATGGGTAGTAGAGGCAGATTACCTTCATGCAATCAGACTGAACTGATCCAAAGCTGGTTTTCAGTCTATGATTAGCTATCTTATTTCTGCTTCACCCAAAATTACAAACTGTTAAAAGTGCTATGAAAAAGTTAAACAGAGTGTACTTCGGGCTGGGAGTAAGAAGTGGATGCTGCTTTAGCTGGGGTGCATAAGGAAGGCCTCTCTGAGAGGTGACAAATGGAATGATGAGAAGACAACAGCCGTGTGAAGATGTAGATTCTTCCAGACAGGGTGAGCAGCAAATGTGAGTGCCCTGAGGCAGAAATGAGCTTAGCAGCTTTGTAGGATAGAAGGAAGGAAGGAGGAAATTGCAAGGTAGACAGGAGTTAGCTATCAGAAGCCCTGGAAAAGAGTACAGATTGCAGTGAGAAATTATTAAAGAATGTCATGGGAGTGACATTATCTGGCTTGTGTTTGTTTCTGAAATATTATTCTGGCTGCTAGGGAAGAAATATCCATGGGGAAATAAGACTTGAAGTAGAGAGACCAGTGATTCAGGTATTCCAGGTGAGAGAGGGTAGTGGCTTGGACCAGGATACAGGGTAAATGAAGATGAATAGATGGATTTGAGATGTATTTTGGAGATAGAACTTACAGGACTGGTTGTAGATAGACATAGATTAGATGTTGTGTTGGTGGGGAAAGAAAAAGGCTTGAACAAATGTCTGGGTGGTAGAGCCATATACCAAGATTGGGAAAGATGGGGAAGACATAGATAGGTTTGGGGGATGAAAGTCAGGAGTTCCACTTTGAAGTCATTGAAATGCTACACACATGGTATTAATTTGGTGTCTTTTAGTTTCAAGTGTCAAATTGGCCTAAACGAAATGAGAAATTGTTGGCTAACATTGTCAGAAGTTCAAGGTTTTTGGACAGCTAGATTCAGGCACTACAACAATTATCAAAACACACATACACACACTATCTTGTTCTCTCTTCTGTCTCCTTCCCCTCCTCCTTCACTTATTTCCCTCCTCTTTGCTTAATTCTGGAGTGATTGCAGCTACACCCCACCCACAGAAGAAACTACAGCAGAAGAAAAAGCAGCATCCCACAGCCTATCCTATCATTCATGCTGTATATTATACTTTGGATCTGAGACATCTCCAAAGGCTCATGTGTTAGAGATTTGGTTCCCAGCGTGGCATTATTGAGAGATGGTGGAAAGTTGAAGAGATGGGACCTAGTGGGAGGTCTTTAGATCATTGGGGATTTACCCTTGAAGGGAATTGTAGGACCCTGGTTGTCTCTCCCTCCCCACCCCTTTTACCTCCCAACGATGGAGTGTTTTTTCTCTGGAACACCTCACACATTCCCACCATGATGAACTGCCTCTTCACAAGTGCAAAGATGCCAAGCAATCATGGAATGCAACTTCTAATACTATAAGTCAAAATAAACCTTTTCTCTTTGTAAGTTGATCATCTCTGGCATTTGTTATAGTAATGGAAAACTGGCTAACACAATAGGTGGGGTTTTCTATTCATGTGTTTATCCTTTTAGGAACAGACAGGACACACCTTAGGGTCAAGGACTAGGTCTTAGCTCCTTTGAACCTCAAGCTTAGTGAGTAAGACATGAATCAGCTTTGGAGTCAGCCAGTAAGTATCTGACTCTGACATTCAGTATCTCCTTGGCCTTGGACAAAGTCACTTAACTTCTCTGACACTTACTTTTCCTCATGTATAAACTAGTGATTAAAAAATATAAATTGGGCGGTGGCATTAGGCAGAGGCTTCTGTCATTGCCTGGAGTTCTTCTCTTGGGGTGCTGCTGCTCCTGAGGCCACTGCCAAAAATGCCCAGAGGTCTTTTCTCTGGACACCATTGCAGTCTACACTGTTGCTGCTGCTGCTGCTGCTGCTGCCACCTGCTCAGCTGTCACCAAAGCCTCTACTGCATGCCAAAGGTCATCTCTCTGGGTGCTGCTGCCAATGACCTGCTGCCAACACCACCAATGACTGCAGCTGTTGCTGACCCCCTGCCTGAGGCCACCAACCCCCTTCACTACCACTTCCACCACTGATGAGAGGTCCACTGCCAGGGAGACTCCAGGTTTGGCTGCACCTGGCTGCCACTATCTAGTTACTATTTCTCAGGATTGCTCATCCCTGATGGTCTCTCTCCAAATTCCAGTGGCATTGAGATCTTCAGACTGCAACATGGCCAAACCCAGGACATCCCTCTGAAGCCCAGATTGGTGGGATAGTGACTGGGTCTACCAGGGCTGGTCTGGGCCAGGCTATCTTGTGAGAACTCAGAGATAGGGCTAAAAAGCTTTTCAACACCAACAGAGACAACTGTTCAATTTTCCACCAAGATTTATTTTATTTTTCATTTTCTTCTCTAACATCTTCTCCACCACATTTGGAGCAAGGTGTTTTTCATGCCAGTTTCTTGGGACGGTGATATACACATGGTGTTTTGCAGTTCTGCTGTATATTCTTATATATTTTTTATTTTTTTCCTCTTTATATGTATTCTTCCTGTAAGTTGTCTGTTTTCCCGGATTCCCTTTCTACCTTTTCACCACCTACCAGCCAGTCTCTATTGGTTCTTCTTCCACTCTTCCTGTGGATTTTTACTTCTAGCTTCTCTCTTTCTCCCCTATGAACATTGTGTTCTACACTATTTCTGTTCTCTCTTGAAATTGTAAACCCTTTCAGCAAATTTTCTGTTTATATTGTAGAATGTGATTGAGCTCATCATTTCTGTTTATAGCAAGAAAGAAGTAGACACCTTGTTGGGAGCTATTAGATTTAAGGTTATATATTGTTTACACTGGGTGCTGTTGATATTGGTCTCCCTCTTAAAGGTGGGATACTGGAAATCTTCAGAGACAATATAGGTTTACAGTGTAGAACCTACTGCCTCAGATCCATACAAGTAGGTGGGAAAACACACTAGCAACATGAAAAAACAAGGAAACAAATTGCCCCACACAAGCCAAGATGCCCCAATAAGAGAATTCACTGACAACACAGTAGAAGAAATGTCTGAGAAGAAGTTTAGAATGTTTAGAATAGTTTAGAATGTTAAACTGATCTATGAAGCAAAGGGTGGTATAAAGAGTGAAATCAAAGAGAAAATACAGGGAGTGAAAGACCACTTCAATAAAGAGTTAAGAGACTGTGAAAAAAAAAATGAACAGAAATCCTCAAAATGAAGGAATCAGTAAACCAAATTATAGGGCTGGGGTTGTGACTCAGTTGTGGAGAACTCCCCTGGCATGTGTGAGGCCCTGGGTTCAATCCTCAGCATAATAAATAATTTATTTATTTATAAGTAAATAAATAAAGGTCCATCAACAACTAAAAAAATATTTAAAAAATAAACCAAGTTATAAATTCAATGGAAAGCATCACCAACAGATGAGACCATTTGGAAGAGAAAACCTCAGGCAATGAAGAAAAACTATCAATACCAAAAATAAAGTTGACCATGCAGAGAAGATGGTAAGAATTCATGAACATAACTTCTAAGAATTATTGGATAAAATGAAAATACCAAATTTAAATGTTTTGGGATAGATGAAGAAGCAGAGATATAAACTAAAGGAGTGCACAATCTTTTCAATGACATAATGTCAGAAAATTCCCAAAACCTAAAGAATGAAATGAAAGCTCAAGTACAAGAGGCTTATAGGACCCCAAATGTACAAAATTACAGCAGATCCACACCAAGACACATTATAATTAGAATGATTGAAACATAGAACAAGGATAAAATCTTAAAGACTGTGAGAAAAAAAAAAAGCAAATTACATAGAGGGAAAAACCAATTCAGATCTCAACTGATTTCTCCACCCAGATGCTCAAAGCTAGGAGGTCATGCAACGGCATATTTCAAGCTCTGAAAGAAAATGGATGTCAACCAAGAATTTTATATCCAGCAAAATTAAGTTTCAGATTTGAAGATGAAATAAAAACCTTTCATGATAAACAAAAGTTAAACGAATTTACAATTAGAAAACCTGAGCTACAGAATATTCTCAATACAATATTCTTGAGGATGAAGTAAAAAAAAAAAAAAATGAAGACCAGCAAAGGGAGGAAGTACACTAAAAGAATAGTCGAAGGAGAAGTTAAATCAAATTAAAAGCCAGAAATAAACCAAAATGTCTGCAAGTACAAATCATATCTCAATCATAACCCTGAATGTTAATGGCCTAAACTCATCAATCAAAAGACATAGACTGGCAGACTGAATTAAAAAATAAGACCCAACAATATGCTCTCTCCAAGAGACTCACCTCATAGGCAAAGACAGCCACAGAATAAAGGTGAAAGGATACGAAAAAAACATATTATTCATATGGATTGTGTAAACAAGCAGGGGTTTCCATCCTCATATCAGATAAAGTGAACTTCAAGTCAAAGTTAACCAGAAGGGACAAAGAAGGTCATTTCATTCTACTAAAGGGAATATACATCAGCAAGACATAACAATTGTAAATAATTTATGCCCCAAACAATGGGGCATCTATCTATGTCAAACAAACCTGTCTCAATTTCAAGAATCAAATAGACCACAACACAATAATACTGGGTGACTTTAATACACCTCTAAACAAAAAGTAACAAAGGAACTATAGAATTAAATAGTACAATCAATAATTTAGACTTAACATATATAGAATATTTCATCCATCGACAAGCAAATATATTTTTTTATCAGCAGCACATGGATCCTTCTCTAAAATAGACCATATCTTATACCAACAAAGTAACTCTTAGTAAATACCAAAAAAATGGAGATAATACCCTGCATTCTATCAGATCATAATGGACTGAAATTAGAAATCAGCAATAAAATTAAAAATAAAAGCTATTTTAACACATGGAGACTAAATAATACACTATTGAATGATGACTGGATAGTAGAAGAAATCAAGGATGAATTAAAAAAATACTTAGAAGTAAATAAGAATACTGATACAACATATCAAAATCTCTGGGACACTATGAAGGAAGTACTAAGAGGAAAGTTCATTGCATTAGGCTCATTTATTAAAAGAATGAAAAATCAACATATAAATGACCAAACGTTAGATCTCAGAACCCTAGAAAAAAAGAACAAATCAACACGCAAAACAGAAGACAGGAAATATTTAAAATCAGAGTTGAAATCAATGAAATTGAAACAAAAGAAACAATTGAAAAAATTGACCAAGCAAAAAGTTGCTTCTTTGAAAAAAATCAATAAAATTGATAAACCCCTAGCCACACTAACAGAGAAAAAGAGGGAAAAAAACAAATTACTAAAATACATGATGAAAGGAAATATTAAAATGGACACAACTGAAATATAGAAGATAATTAGAAACTATTTTGAAAATTTATACTCCAATAAAATAGAAAATATTGAAGACATCAACAAATTTCTAGAGACATGAACTACCTAAACTGAATCAGGAGGTCATACGTGATTTAAACAGAATAATTTCAAGTAATGAAATAGAAAACCCAACAAAAGCCTAACAATTAAGAAAAGCCCAGGACCAGACAAATTCTCAGCTGAGTTCTACAAGACCTTCAAAGAAGAATTAACGCAACTACTCCTCAAATTATTCCATGAAAGAGAAAAGGAGGGAACCCTTCCAAACTGATTCCATAAGGCTAATATCATCCTGATACCAAAACGAGACAAAGACACATCAAAGAAAGAAAACTTCAGACCAATATCCCTGATAAATATAGATGCAAAAATTCTCAATAAAATTCTGGCAAATTGCATGCAAAAATATATTTAAAAGATAGTGCACCATGATCAAGTGGGGTTCATCCCAGGGATGCAGAGTTAGTTCAACATACGGAAATCAATAAATGTAATTCATTATATCAATAGACTTAAAAACAAAAATCATGTGATCATCTCAATAGATGCAGAAAAAACATTCGACAAAATACAGCACCCCTTCATATTCAAAACACTAGAAAAACTAGGGATAGTAGGAACATACCTCAACATTGTAAAAGTCATACATGCTAAACCCAAGGCCAACATAATTCTAAGTGGAGAAAAATTGAAAGCATTCCCTCTAAAAACGGGAACAAGACAAAGATGCCCTCTTTCAACACTTTTATTCAACATTGTCCTTGAAACTCTAGCCAGAGCAATTAGACAGAAGAAAGAAAATTATAGAGATAAGTAAAGAACTCAAACTAACACTATTGACTGATGACATGATTCTGTATTTAGAAGATCCAAAACATTCCACCAAAAACTTCTAGAACTAATACATGAAATCAGCAAAGTAGCAGGATATAAAATCAACACCCATAAATCCAATGTATTCCTATATATCAGTAATGAATTCACTGAAAGAGAAATAAAGAAAACTACCCCATTCACAGTAGTCTCAAAAAAAAAATTAAAATACTTGGGAATCAATCTAACAAAAGAGGTGAAAATCCTCAACAGTGAAAACTACAGAACACAAAAGAAAGAAATTGAAGAAGACCTTAGAAGATGGAAAGACCTCCCATGCTCCTGGATAGACAGGATTAATATTGTCAAAATGGCCACACTACCAAAAGTGTTAGGCACATTTAATGCAATTCCTATTAAAATCTCAATGACATTCTTCATAGAACTAGAAAAGGCAATCATGAAATTCATTTGGAAAAATAAGAGACTCAGAAGAGCCAAAGCAATCCTTAGCAAGAAAAGTGAAGCAGGAGGCATCACAATACCAGACCTCAAACTACACTACAGAGCTATAGTAATAAAAACAGCATGGTCTTGGCACCAAAACAGACACATACCAATGGCACAGAATAGAAGACAGAGACAAACCCACATAAATACAGGTACCTCATACTGGACAAAGGTGCCAAAAACATTCACTGGAGCAAAGATAGCCTATTCAACAAATGGTGTTGGGAAAACTGGAAATCCAAATGTAAAGAAATGAAATTAAACCTTTATCTCTCACCCTGCATGAAACTCAATTCAAAGTGGACCAAAGACTTAGGCACTAGAACAGAGACCCTGCAACTACTAGAAGAAAAAGTAGGCTCAAATCTTTACCATGTTAGCTTAGGATCTGACTTCCTTAACAAAACTCCTAAAGCGCAAGAAGTTAAATCAAGAATCAATAGATGGGATGGATCCAAACTAAAAAGCTTCTTCTTAGCAAAAGAAACAATAATGTGAAGAGAGAGCCTACAGATTGGGAGAAAATCTTTACCACATGCACCTCAGATAAAGCATTAATCTCTAGGATATATAAAGTGCTCAAAAAAACTTAACACCAAAAAAAAAAAAAAAAAAAAAAAAAAAAAAACCCAACAACCCAATCGATAAATGAGCTAAGGAACTGAACAAAAGAACTTCACTGAAGAACATATACAATCAACAAGTATATGAAAACATGTTCAACACCTCTAACAATTAGAGAAATGAAGATCAAAACTAAGATTTCATCTCACGCCAATCAGAATGGCAATTATCAATAATGCAAGCAACAATAAATGTTGGAGAGGATATGGGGGAAAAGGTACCCTCATACATTGCTGATGGGAGTGCAAATTGGTGCAGCCACTCTGGAAAGCAATATGGAGATTCCTCAGAAAACTTGGAATGGAACCACCATTTGACCCAGATAGCCCACTCCTCAGTTTATACCCAAAGGACTTAGAATCAACATACTACAGTGACACAGACACATCAATATTTATAACAGCTCAACTCACAATAGCTGAACTATGGAACCAATGTAGGTATCCTTCAACAGCAAAATGGATAAAGAAAATGTGAGATATATATATATATATAATATACATATTTATATATATATATATAATAGAATATTACTCAACTTTAAACAAGTATGAAATTATGTCATTTGCTGGTAAATGGATGGAATTGGAGAATATGCTAAGCGAAATGAACCAAACTAAAAAAAATAGGCTGAATGTTTTCTCTGATGTGCGGATGCTAATTCACAGTAAGGGGAAGGGGCTAGGGGAGAGTAGAGTTACTTTATATTAGGTAGAGGGGAGTGAAGGGAGGGGAAGAGGTATGGGGGAGGAAGGCTCATAGAATGAAATAGACATTATTACTTCATGGACATATATGACTGCATGACTGATATGATCCTATAATATGTACAATCAGAAAAATGAAAAATTATACTCCATTTACGTATGATTTATCAAAATGTATAAATGCATTCTACTGTCATGTACAACTAAATAGAACACATAAATTTTAAAAATATATAAATTGGATGGCTGTATGAGGATTAAAAAAGGCCTTGACCAGAAATACCTGGTACAGTTTAGGCACTGCGCTTTGACAAATGAAGATATAACTGAGGCTGTAGCAGCCCCGTGGCTATGCTCTGGAGAAATGGGAGGGGAGGTAGAAGCTGGGGGGAGGGAACGCCCGCTCAGGCAGGGGGAAGAGATGCCTGATGCTCCTGTACTGTTTCCTTGGCCAGCTCCACCTCCATTCTGGACTCAGTCCAAGTCAGCCTGATGGAGGCCCTTCCCAGGATCCCGACCCATAGCCAGGACAGGCCCTGACCTGTACCCCACTCCTCTGCCTGCAGCTGGAGCTTGCTAACGCCAGGTACATTCCTGAGGGATTGATAAGATTCAAGCCTCACCCACCACCCACTGCCTAGCTCAAGCTGAACCCGAGAGCAGGAGAGCGGGACCAGCCCTTCCCCTTCCTGCTGCAGATAGGTGATGCCAGCACCTCTCACCATATGCACATATGCCCCACCTCTCCTCCACAGGACAGTACAGCTTTAAGGAACTCCAAAGAGCCCCTGCCACCTTCCTGTTGATTCTGCCCCCTCTCTAATGCCCCTACGGAGTTCTCCATCGAGCGCCAACCAGTTTCATTCCTTTCTTTCTTTTACATGAAACTCACACATTAAAATCACTTCCAGCATTAGGGAAGTCATGGCCAGTGGCCTGATGATGGTGAAGGTACCCAGCACCCTCTGGGCGTCTTCACCTGGATTATGGCTCCTTGGATTCTGGGGGTCTGGAATCCCAGACTGGAAACCACTAATCTTACTGGACTGATGGGCAAATGGAGGGTCAGAGAGCAAAAGTGACTTACCCAAGTTCGTCAGGCCTGAGATGCTGCAGGACAGACCTCCCAAGACCTGGTGGTCTCTTTCTGGCCTGTCCTAGGTCAGCCCTGAGGACCAGTCAGCCCCCGGAAGGCACCTCTGTGTCTACAGAGGCACCTTCCAATGGGCTCAGGACACAGTCCAGCCACGACAATAGGGGCCAAGGGTACAGAAAGGGGAGTTCTTAGCTTCTTGGGGCAAATGCAAGACTGCCCTGACTCCTCATTGTGACCTGGGGCAAGTGACTTAACCTCTCTGAACTTCCATGTCCTCGTAAAATGGAGTTCAATTATAAGGTGAGTGAGGAGTCAATGAAATAACGCAGCGAAGAGTTTAGCAGGAGCCTGGCGTACAGGAAGCCGTCTAGGAAGGGAGCCGCCATTGACATCATTCCTTAGGGAATAAAAGTTTGTCCTGCCTTAACCCTAGGACCGGGTTGGAGGTCGAGGGAAACAGACAGGCCCGCTCTACCCTGTGGAGCCCCAGGATCTCACCACTCAGTACCTCCTCCCCCAGAGCCCACGCCCTGGGGCTGGGCCCAGCCCTCTCCCTCTGCAGACTGGTGACTCATCCTCCCCCAGGCCGTAACTGTGCCCATCAGAAAGCCATTTTTCTGGTTTCTCCTCCTGAGCCAAGGGCCCCTGGGGCACTGCCTTGCTCCCAGCATGAGAGGAGCAGGGAACCCTGAGCTGGAATAAGGGGCTCCCCCGTGTCCCCTCCCCCAGGTCTGGGGGAGTTGGGGGAGCAAAGCAGAAAATGGAGAGGAAGGAAGGAGGAGGCCGGCTCCTCCCGGACCTGAATTAGTCTGGAACAGCTCTGATTCCTGGACAGAGATGTCCCCAGGTTTTGCTGGGGCGAGAGGTACAGAGGGAGGTAGGGGGAGGGGCCGTGTGATTTTCCCTTGCTGGGAGGATCTTGAAAGTCCCTGTAGCACCTCATACTCAGCCCAGTGCAGGCAGAGCTCATCTCCTCCATGACAAAGCTATACCTCTCTGGCTGACCACCAGATTCCTCTGGTAGAAGCCAGGGGGCCGCACCCTCTGGCCAGCACAGTTCATCAACCTCAGGTGCTGGCCTTCCTGCTGAAGTGGCTTCTGTCCCAGCGGTCCCTCCCACCCCAAGGCTTCCCTGGGCCTCGGGCCTCGGTTCAGTCCTCTTAGCTCTTCTCTCCTCCCAGACCCCCTCCCCTGCAATCTCCCTCCCTACACCCCAAGGGGGATCTTCCTTAGACTCAGAAATAATTGAACCTGGGGGCAGGCTGGGGAAGGAGCACACCTAGCTGTGACCACCAGAGCCAGTGCTTCTCTGTGATCAGCCAGCAAGTGATGGTGGACAGAGGCTGAGAGTGGGCTGAGAGGCCCAGCACAGGGCTCAGGTTCACGGGCACCTTCCACCGCCCAGGCTGCAGCATCCCTCAGGGGCTTCACTCCCACCAGCGAAGTTGATACCACGGACCCATCTTGCAAATGAAGGCAGCAAGAGGCAGGAAGGTCATGAAGATCACACCAACCTACAGCTGGTCAGCAGCAGAGTTGGATTTTGAACTCCAGTCTTGCTGGATGACCTGGGTTCTCGTCACTGTTCAGACCCTGTCTCTAGAGACTATGGGAAAGTCATCTAGTCATCTGTTTGGGCCCTTAAGAGAATTCCTGAGAGGCACTCTGTAAGGTTCTGTGTGTGTGTGTGTGTGTGTGTGTGTGTGTGTGTGTGTGTGTCTCCTGCACATGGATCTGACTTGAAAGTGAATCTTGCCCACTGCTGCCCTCCACTGACCAGAGGCAGAACTGTTCCAGTCTCTTGGGAATGTGTCAACAGGACTCCTAGTTGCTCAACTTCAGCGACTCTGAGAACCCCGCGGGTCTAAAATTAAATCCTTGATATGCAAAGAGCTCTTAAAAAGCAATAGAAAGCAAAAAAACGTACCCCAAAGAAAAACAAAGGTTGTAAACTGACCGTTCCACACAAAAAGCAACCCAGTACCCAAATAAGCTGATGATCAATGTCACTAATAACCAAATGAATTACCATTTAGAAAAATGAGGCGACACCTTCACCTTTCAGTTTACACATTGACAACGCCTTCTTTCAGAAGGGGTGTTGAGAAGTGGACACTCACATATCATTGGTGGAAGCGAGAATAAGTTCTAACGTTTTGGAGGATGACATTGAAAATTTTAACACTCACATTTTTGACCCAACAATTCCACATTCAGAAATTTATCCTAAAATTGGAGAAGGATGTTCACTGCAGCGTGTTTATGGCCCATCCACTTAGGAGGTAACAAGGAACCACTGAAATCAAAGAGGTGTCTGGTGTCCACTCACGGTCCTGACTGATCACATTCATGCACTTATGAAAATTGAATATTTATATGTGAGTGTGTAATTGAGATAAAATTTTGAAGATAACAAGTGAGATATATATTTTACATAGATATTTGTGACATATTATCGAACAGAAAACTTTGCTTGCTCCACAGTTAAAACACTTACAATCCTGGGGCTGGCCGTGTGACTCAGTGGTAGAGCACAAGCATTTGTGAGACCCTGGGTTCCATCCCCAGCACCAGAAAAACAAACAAAAAACTACTATGCAGTCGTGTTGTGTATGAGGATGTTTGAAATACATGTGTGTGAATATAAGGAGTTATCTGGAAGAGTATTACCAAAACCTTAATGGTGGTTACCTTTGTATAACAGGATTTTGGTTGAATCTAGCTTTCTCCTTTATACTTCCCCTATTGTTTAAATGTTTGACAATGAGCCCATATTAATTTTATAATAAAAAAATGAATTTATTTCCATTTGGAGGACAGAAAGTGGTCAGAGGGCCTTTTTTCCAAGCTAGTGGAGCTCGTGGTGAGGTTGACAGGTGGCCCTACCGGGAAGGCACGCAGTGGACTGATATTTAAAGTGGGGCACAGAGATCCGGGACTGGATCTGCTGGCCCAGTGTGAGGTTGTCTGGAGTGAATCCTGAGCAATCAGAGATGGAAGGGTCTGCTCTCCCTTTGAGGCAGGAGTGATAGATTAGATGGCCCAGAGAGGGCAAGGGACTTGGCCAAGCTTACACAGCAAGGTGAAGTCTTGCACCCTCCACTCTGTCCCACCTGGACATGAATCATCCTTTTGCCCAGGGTATCCATGCTGTAGACACTGATACCTGCCCATGACTATAGCCTACAGATTGGGAGAAAAATATTTGCAAACCATATATCAGACGAGGGGTTAATATCCCCTATGCGTAAAGAACTCACATAACTCAATAAGCAAAAGAACACAAACAACCCAATTTAAAAATGAGCAAAGGACTTGCCTATATATTTCTCTTTAAAAAACAGACATTAGGGCTGGGCTTGTGGCTCAGGGGTAGAGCGTTCACCTGGCACGTGTGAGGCACTGGGTTCAATCCTCAGCACCGCACAAAAATAAATAAATAAATAAAATAAAGTTATTAAAAACAAGACCTTAAAATGGCCAACAGGTTTAAGAAAACATGCTCAACATCACGAAACTTCAGAGAAGTGTGAAATGAAACCACAATTTCACCTCACATCTATTAGGCTGGCTATTATCAAAAAAGGGAGTCCTGGTATACTGGGGTGGGAATGTAGATTAGTACAGTCTTTATGGAAAACAGTAAGGTGTTTCCTAAAAAATTAAAAGCAGAACTACCATATGACCCAGCAATCCCTCTTCTGGGTATTTACCCAAGAGAAATGAAGTCATTGCCTCCTAAATATATCTGCACTACCACGTTCATTGCAGTATCCTTCACAATAGCCCATATGTGGTAATATTCAAATGAATGGATAAAGAACCTGAAATATATAGCGTACACTCACAACATCATTCAGACTTTAGAAAGGAGACCTGCTATTGGCCACAACACGGATGAATCTGGAGGACTTTATGCTAAGTTAAATAAGATTCACACAGAAAAAAAAAAATACTACTGGATCTCACCTACATGTGGATGAAAAGAAAAGTTGAATACACAGAGATTGAGAATAAATCAGTGGTTGAGGCCACTGATGTAGGCCAAAGAATACAAAGTTGCAGATATGTAGGATGAACAAGTCCAGAGATCTAATGTACAGTGTCAGGACTACAGTTAATAATTTGGGTTGTATTCAGGATTACAATTAGCTTCAACACATACAACTTAAAAATTAAAATGTGTCCTTTTAAAATTAAAAATAGTAAGTGTCCTTTATCTCTATTATCCCCAATGCATTGAGAGTTATAGTTAAGAATAAATGTTGGCTTTTGTGAAATGTTTTTTCAGCATTTATTAAGATGACCATATGGCTTTCCCAGTATATTAATATAGTGAATTATATTGATTGCCTCAGGGATCTTACATAATCTTCCAGTCCTGAGGTGTATCACCCTTTTGGCTATGATATAGCATTTTTTATCAATGATATAGTTGAATTCAGTATACTGATCTCATGGACTGAATTGAGAATTACTCCTTCCTCTTTAATTTTAAGGAAGACATTGTGTAGAATCAGTATTATTTCTTTCTTATATGTTTGGAAGAATTCCTCATTGAAGTCCTCTGGCCTTAGAATTTTAAATACAAATTCAATTTGTTTATATTTGTATGCCTTTTAAGGTTATCTATTTCTTCTTCTTCTTCTTTTTTTTTTTGGGGGGTGGGTGGGTGCTGGGGATCAAACCCAGGGCCTTGTGCTTTACAAGGCAAGCACTCTACCGACTGAGCTATCTCCCCAGCCCCTATTTCTTCTTGAGTAAGTTTTGGTAGTTTATATCTTTCAAGAAATTTCATCCAGGTTATCAAACTTTTTAGAATAAGTTGCTCTTATTTTCCTTCTGATACACGTAAAAGTTGTAGCCAGGTCACCTCTCATTCCTGGTATCAATAAATTGTATCTTATCTCCTTGCCCTGATGAATCTGGATAGAGATTTGTCCATTTTATCGATCTTAAAGAACCAGTTTTTGGTGTTACCAATTTTCTGTATTGTTTCTGTTTCCATTTCTTTATTGTTTCCTTTCTTCTGATTACTTTTTGTTTAATTTTCCCTTTCTTCTGGTTTCTTGAGGTGAAAGCTGAATGTGACTTCCCTTCCGTATACCACTTTAGTAGCATCCTGCAAATTTTAATATGTTAAGTTAGTATTTTAATTCCATTCAAAATACTTTTTATCTTCTTATTTCTTCTCCAGTCCACAGGTTGCTTGGAAGTGTGTTATTTAGTTTACAAATAGTTGGAGATTTTCCAGAGATATTTGTATTATTCTTTTATATTTCTTCTAATTTCATCTTACTGTTGTCGGGAAACAGATTTTATATGACTTGAATCCATCAAATGTATTGATGCTCTTTTTCATGGTCTGGAATATGGTGTGTCTTGGTAGATGTTGTGTATTAACTGAAATGAATGGATACTTTGTTGATGCTGGGTGAGATGATTTACAAATATCTGTTAGGTTCAGTTTGCTGATAGTATTTTCCAACTCTCCTATATCTTAGGAGATTTTTGACTATTTTTCTGTCAACTTTTGGTAGAAAGTTATTGGAATCTCCTGCTCTAATAGTGGGTTTGTCTCTTTCTCCTTGAAGTTCTATCAATATCCGCTTCCTGCATGTATTAGTTTGCTAGGATGGCCACAACAAAGTACCAAAGACTGGGTGGCTTAAATAACTAAAATTTAGTTTTGTATGGTTTATGACTCTTGAAGTCCAAGGTCAAGGTGTCAACAGGGTTGGTTCTGAAGCCTCTCTCCTTGGATTGTAGATGGTCATTTTATATCTGTATCTTTATGTGATCTTCCCTCTATAAATTACGTTCAAATTTTCTCTTCTTATAAAGACACCGGTCGTGGAATATTAGGGTTCACTCTAATTTAACTTAATTGTATCTTTAGAGACTGAGGTACTAGGAATTATGGTTTCAACATAATGAATTTGAGGGGTACAAAATTCATCTCACAACAATGTATCTCAAGGCTATGTTACTTGCAGAAATGTTCAAAGTTGCTATGTCCTTGTGTTTAATTGACCCCTTGATCATTATGCAATAACTCATTTTATCCCTCATAATATTCTTTGCTCTGAAATCTATCTGATTGAATGTCATATAGTATGCATTTTTACATCACTTTACTTGTAATCTGTTTGTGTCTATTTAAATCTATTTTAAGTGAATTCCTTATAGGTAGCACATAATGTTCTAATTTAATCTGAAAATCTGTTTTAAAATTGAAATATTTGGACCTTTTACATTTAATGTAGTTGATATGATTGAGTTTAAATCTTGTGATTTGGATTCTATTTGTTTCATGGTTCTTTGTTCCCTTTTTTCTCTCTGCCTTCTTTGGGTTTTCCACAATTTCAGTTTATCTCCTTTGTTAGCTTATTAGCTACAACAATTCACTGTGTTATTTGTTTTAATATTCACAGTATATAGCTTTAACATTACAGTCTATCTTTAGTTGATATTCTATCACTTCACATGGAATATAAGAACTTTCTTTCACTTAGCTTCCCCTGGTCTTCATGGTATTTTTGTTATATATTTTGCTTTTGCTTAAGCATTGTATATTATATTTGTTTTTAATAGTTGATTGTTTTTTAGATTTCTATATTTACACTGGGTATGAAATCCTGGTTGACAGATTGTTTTCTTTCAGTGCTTTAAAGATGTCCTTCTGTCTTCTAGCTTGCATTGTTTAACCATAAGAAATCTATTGTCATTCTTTCTCCCTCTGTATGTAATGTCTCTTCCTCCACTGTAAGCTTTTAGGATTTTCTTATTACCACTTGTTTTCAGGAATTTGGTGATGTATCTTGGTATTGGTTTTTGTTTTGTTTATTTTTCTTATATTGTGGGTCATTTAGTTTCTTGAATCTGTGAATTTATAGTTTTCAGCATATTCGGAAATTTTCCAGACGTTTCTTCACGTTCATTTCTGTCCCTCCCTCTCTCCTCTCCTTAAATACGTGTATCTTATATGCTTTAAGTTATCACATGGCTCATTGATGCTCTTTTTATATGTTTTAGTTTATTTTCTTTCAGATAGTTTCTATGGTCCTGTCTTTAAGTTCACAAATCTTTTCCCTCGGAAACATCAAAACTGCCGTTAATTTCATCACTGTTTTATAGCTTAAACATTGTGAGTTTTCATCTCCAAAAGTTTAATTTTAAAGTATCTTCCATTATTCTATATAACATGTTTAATCTTTTTTCTGGCATCTGAAATACAGAATTTTGTTAGAATAGGTATTTTAATGTCTTTGTCTCCAGATTCTGTTATGTGTTATTTCTGGGTCTGTTTTAATTGATTGATTTTTCTCTTTCTTATTTTTATGGTTTTGATCTTAAACGTCCCCCAAAGATTCATGTGTTGAAGGATTAGTCCTCAGACGATGGCACTATTGGAAAGCGGTAGAACCTTTAGGAAGTAGGGCCTAGTGAAAGTAAGGAAGTTAGGTCATTGGGGGTGTCCCTGAAGGGGATTTTGGGACCCTCGCTCATTCTCCCCCCTCCCTTCCTGGCTGCCACGAGGTCAGCAGACTCCTTTGTCACACACTCTGGCTACCTTGATGTTCTGCCTTGTCACTGGCCCCAAAACAATGGAACCAACTGGCCAAGGACTGAAGACTCCAAAACCAAAGCCAAAATAAATCTTTCTTACTTTAAATTTATTTTCTCAGGTATTTTGTCACAGTGTTGGAAGTCTGATGAACACATCAATAGTATTTTCCTGCATCGTTACTTGCCTGGAATTTTTTTTTTATTGGATACTAATCATTGTAAATTTAACCTGGTTGGATGCTGGATACACTTTCTATTCCTATAAAAATTCTTTAGCTTTTTTCAAAATGTTGTTAAGTGACTTGGGAGTCATCTCATCCTTTCAGGTCTTGCTTTTAACATGTTTGGCAGGACCAGCCTAGCGTTTAGTCTAGAGTTAAGGTTTCCCCTTAACTGAGGTAAACTGAGTACTCTACCCAGTGCCCCAAGAATTATGACATTTTTCCACTGTGGTTGATGAGAATTGCACTATTCCTGGGTACAGGTGAACTCTAAGGATTTTTCCTCTAATCCTTTGGGAGGTTCTTTACCTAGGCCTATATCATTTCCTAATATTAATTTATCAGCACTCAGTACTGTGAAACTCTCTGCTGTCTGGTGTTCTGTTCTGCAGACTCCAGCACCTTTGGACTCCCCATCCTGTCTCTTCATCTCAAGGAGGCATCCAATATCAGCTTGACTCCTCTTCTCTATACCGCAGCCTGGAAACTGTCTTTAGGCAGTAAGCTGGGGCAATTGTGCAGCTCACCTTGCTTATTTTCCATCTCTCAGATATCCTTCCTGTGCCTGATGTCCAATGAATCAGGAACTGTATCACATATTTTGTCCCACTTAGTTGCACAAGGTGAGAACATAAATCTAGTCCTTCTTATTCCATCTCGACTGAAAGATAATTTCTCTCCTTCAAGTTTAATTTCTTCTTGCTAAAATTCATCCTTTACAAAATCTCTGAGAAAAGGAAAAAAAAATAAATTGACAATTAAGCATAACTTTTGAGTAAAAAACTAGCAAACTTTTGGCCTGTGTATATCTGAAAATGTCTACATGTTATGTTCACTTTAAATGCCGGATAGCTGATTGTGGATGATAATTGTTTTTCTGATCATTTTGAATGTATTAGAACATTGTCACCTATTGTTGCTGATGAGAAATTGGCTTCAGACAGAACATCACTTCTTTATGGATAATGCTTCCTTCCTGGTAGCTTTTTAGATTTTTCTCCTTTATCTTTATTATTTTTCAATTTCTCTATAACATGACAAGAAATGGAAATTTTTATCCTGCTCACAACTCAGTGTGCCTTTTCATTTTAGGGGCTCATTTTTCTTCACTTACAGAAAAACCATTGCCACTATTCCTTCAAATGCTGCCTCTCCCCTATTTTCTCCTTCTGGAACTACTAATTTAACCCACTAAGCTAAGGTAATTGTTGGAAATTTTCATTTTCTCTTTACTGAGCACTTACTATGTGCTGAGAACCGTAAACTCATTTAATCCTTATGGCAACACCAGAAAGTAGTACTAGTTTATCTCCATTTTATAGATGAGACACAAACAGGTTTCAAATGTGCCTAAGGCCTTATTACCAGTCAGTCGCAGAGTTAAGATTTAATTCCAGGTGCATGGATTCAAAGCCCATATTCTCCACTAATAGTCTACCTAGTTCTTATTTTATCCTTTTGTGATTCTTTCTGTATGATATTATTGGTAGTTTCTTCACATCCATTTGGGTTCAATAAATCTCTTTCCAGCTGTGTCTAACCTACTGTTCAAAACATCTATCAAGTTTTAATGTTTTTTAGTAGTGTATTATAGTTATACATAATAGTGGAGTTCATTTTGATATATTCATAAATGCATATAATATAGTTTGCTCCATTTCAATCCCAATTACTTTCTTTTTTTCTTCCCTCCTCCCTCCCCTGGTCCTCTTCCTTCTGTTTATTTTTTTAATTGGTGTATTAGGGTCATATACAAAATCGGAATGCAATGTGATGTATTCATACATGCATGTTGCATAATTTGGTCAGCTTTATTCCTTAATTCTTCCCCTTTCCCTCTTCTCTTCCTTCCCACTAGGGCCCCTGCCTCTACTCTACTGGTGTCCCTTCTGTTTTCACAAGATTTCCTCCCCTTTTTTTATTCCTCTCTTCTCTCTAGCTTCCATGGATGGGAAAAAAAATTAGATCCTTGACTTTCTGAGTTCATAGTATTTCACTTAGCATGATGTTCTTCAGCTCCATCCATTAACCAGAAAATGACATAATTTCATTCTTCTGTATGTGTGTATATACCATTCATCTATTGATGAGCACCTATACTGGTTCCATAACTTGGCTATTGTGGATTGTTCTGCTATAAACATTGGTATGCATATATCACTGTAGTATGCTGATTTTAGTTCTTTTGGATAAATATCAATGAGTGGGAGAGCTGGGTCATCTGATGGTTCCATTCCTGATCTTTTGAGGAATCTCTGCTTTCCAAAGTGGTTGTACTAATTTGCAGTCTCACTCACAAAGTATAGGTGTACCGTTTCTCTCACATCCTCACCAGCAATTATCATGATTTGTATTCTTGATGATTGCCATTCAAACTGGAATGAAATGAAATCTTAGTGTAGTTTTGATTTGCATCTCCCTGATTGCTAAGGGTGTTGAACATTTTTTATGCCTTTGTTCACTATTTGCATTTCTTCTTTTCAGAAATGTTTATTTAGATCTTTTGCACATTTATTGAATGAGTTATTAGGGTGTGGGGGTTGTTTCTTGAGATCTTTATATATTCCTTATATATTCTGTTATTAATCCCCTGTTAGAAGAGTAGCTGGCAAAGATCGTCTCCTATTCTATAGACTGTCTCATCACACTCTTAAATATTTATTTTGCTATGCAGAGCTTTTTAGTTTAATTTCATCCCACTTCTTGATTCCTGGTTTTATTTTTTGAGCTTTAGGAATCTTATTAAGGATGTCATTGCCTGTACCAATATGATGGAGTGGATCAAAGTGGACCATCTTCTAAGGCCATCTATGTTTTCTTCTAGCAGTTTCTGGTCTAATTCCTAGGTCTTTGATCCACTTTGAATTGATTTTTCTTCAGGGAAAGAGGTAAGTGAATCCTACCTCTTTCATTCTTTTACATATGGATATTCAGTTTTCCCGGCCCCTTGGGTTTAAAAGGCTTCCTTTTCTCCAATGTATGCTTTCTGGCACCTTTGTCAAGGATCACATGACTGTGTTTATGGGGTTTTGTATCTGTGTCTTCTAGTCTATCACCTTAGTTCTCATGTCTGCTGTTATGCCAATACCATGCTGCTTTTGTTACTACAGCTCTGTAGTATATAAATTTGAGATTAGGTATCATGTGCTCCAACCTTGCTTTGCTGCTCAGGATTGCTTTGGTTATTTGGCATTCTTCCATATAAATTCCATATAAATTTTAGGATAATATTTTCTAGTTCTGTAAAGAATATCATTGATATTTTAATGGGGATTGCATAAAACCGTAGATTGCTTTTGGAAATATGGTCACTTTGATGATATTAATTCTACCTATCCATGAATAGAGGAGATCTTTCCATCTTCTAAGGTCTTCTTCACTTTCTTTATTCAGTGTTTTATAATTTTTACAGTAGAGGTATTGATTTTATTTTTTGAGCTTTAGGAATCTTATTAAGGATGTCAATGCCTGTATCAATATGTTAGACTGGATCACACTGAACCATCTTAAGGCCTTCTAAGATTTTCTTCCCTAGACTTATTCCTAAGTATAGTTTTGGAGGGTATTGTGAATGGAGTAGTTTTCTTGATTTCTTTCTCAGCAAATCCATTATTGGAATAGAAGAAAGCTATTGATTTTTGTGTGTTGATTTTGTATCCTACTACTTTGCCAAATTTGTTTGTCAAATCTATAAGTCTTCTGATGGACTTTTTGGGATTCTCTGGGTATAGAATCATGTCATCAGCAAACAGAGATAGTTTGTCTTATACTTTTTCCATTTGTATCTCTTTAATATTCTTCTCTTGACTGATTGCTCTGACTACAGTTTCAAAAAATATGTTGAATAGCAGGGGTGAGAGTGGACATCCTTCTCTTGTTCCTGATTTTAGAGGAAATGCTCTCAGTTTTTCTCCATTTAATACAATGTTAGCTTTGGGTTGTTACATAGAGCCTTTATGATGTTGAGGTAAGAGTCTTCTATCCTTAGTTTCTTCTGTGTTTTTAACACGTACAGGTGCTGGATTTTGTCAAAGGTTTTTTTCTGCATCCATTGAGATTATCATGTGATTTTTGTCCTTGATTATATTTATATGATAAATTACAATTATTGATTTATGTGCAATGAACCAACCTTGCATCCCTGCAAAGAATCCAATTTGAATCATTGTGTACAATCTTGCTAATGTGTTTTTGAATGTGACTTGCTAATATTTTATTAAGGATTTTTCCATCTATGTTCATCAGGAATATTGATCTATGGCTTTCTTTCCTTGATGTGTCTCTTTTTAAAACTATGAAGTTTGTTTGTTTGTTTATTTATTTATTTATTTATTTATTTATTTATTGCAGTGCTGGGGATTCAACCCAGTGCCTTGTACATGCTAGGCACTGAACCACTCTCCCAGTCCTTCTTTGATGCATATTTATCTGGCTTTGGTGTCAGAGTGATCCTGGCTTATAGAATGAATTCGGGCATGTTCCATCCCTTTATATTTCATGAAAAATTTTGAAGAGGGTATGTGTTAGTTTTTCTTTAAAGGTCTCTAGAAATCAACTGAGAATCCATCTGGTCCTAGGCTTTTCTTTCTTGGAAGACTTTTTATTACTACTTTAAATCTCACTGCTTAATATTGGTGTATTTAGGTTTTCTGAATCCTCTTGGCTTAATTTGGGTAGGTCACAGGTGTCTGGAAATTTTTTAATATCTAGGTTTTCAATTTGTTGGAATGCAAGTTTTCAACATAGTCCATAATGATCCTCTGGATTTCAGAAATGTCTATGGTGATATCTTCTTTTTCACCTCTAATTTTGTTGATTGGGGTCTTCTCTCTCTTTCTATGGATTAGTTTGGTTAAGGGTTTATTAATCTTCATATTTTTAAAATTTTAAAAATTTTATTTTTTCTAATTAGTTGTACATAACAGTAGAATGCATTTATATAATTTGATAGATCATACATGAATGGAGTGTAATCTCTCATTTTTTCTGATTATACATATTGCAGGATCACATCAATCATGCAGTCATACATGTACAAGAGGTAATAATGTCTGTTTCACTCTATTATCATTCCTTCCCCCATATCTCTTCACCTCCCTTCACTCCCCTCCACCTAAAATAAAGTAACTCTAGTCTTCCCTAGCCCCTTCCCTTATTATGAATCAGCTTCTGTGGATCAGAGAAAACATTTGGCCTTTGTTTTTTTCGATTTGGCTTGTTTCACTTAGCATGATATTCTCTAACTCCATCCATTTACCAGCAAGTGCCATAATTTCATACTTCCTTAAAGCTGAGTAATATTCTGTCATATACACTTATACCACATTTTCTTTATCCATTCATCTGTCGAAGGGCACCTAAGTTGGTTCCACAGTTTAGCTATTGTGAGTTGAGCTGCTATAAACATTGATGTGGCTGTGTCACTGTAGTATGCTGATTTTAAGTCCTTTGGGTATAAACTGAGGAGTGGGATAGCTGGGTCATATGGTGTTTCCATTCCAAGTTTTCTGAGAAATCTCCATATTGCTTTCCAGAGTGGTTGCACCAATTTGCAGTTCCACCAGCAATGTATGCGTGTACCTTTTCCCACATCCTCTCCAACATTTATTGTTACTTGCATTATTGATAATTACCATTCTTATTGGTGTAAGATGAAATCTTAGAGTAGTTTAGATCTGCATTTCTCTAATTGCTAGAGATGTTGAACATTTTTTTCATATATTTGTTGATAGATTGTATATCTTCTTCTCTGAAGTGTCTGTTCAGTTCCTTAGCCCATTTATTGATTTGTTTTTTTTATGTTAAGTTTTTTGAGTTCTTTATATATCCTAGAGATTAATGCTTTATCTGAGGTGTATGTGGTAAAGATTTCCTCCCAATCCATAGGCTCTCTCTTCACATTACTGACTGTTTCTTTTGCTGAAAAGAAGCTTTTTAGTTTGAATCCATCCCATTTATTGATCCTTGATTTAGCTTTTTGCACTTTTGGAGTCTTAAGGAAGTCAGGTTCTAGGCTGACATGGTAAATATTTGGGCCTACTTTTTCTTCTAGTAGTTGCAGGGTCTCTGTTCTAGTGCCTAAGTCTTTGATCCACAGTGAGTTGAGTTTTGTGCAGGGTGAGATATACTCTTTGTTGTATTGATTCTTTCTCTATTTTATTTCTCTATTTCAATAATTTCATTTCTGATCTTAATCATTTCCTATCCTCTACTGGCTTGGAAATTAGTTTATTCCTCCTTTTCTAGGGCCTTGATATGCAGCATTAGATTGTTTGTTTGGGATATTTCTTTTTGGAAATGTAAACAATTGAAGCTATAAACTTTCCTCTTAGAACAACCTTCATAGTGTCCCAGAAATTTTGGTATGACGTATCATTATTCTCACTTTAGGAATTTTTTATTTATCCTTTCATTTCTTCTATGATCCATTTCTCTTTAAGGGTATCATTCAATCTCTCTGTGTTTATGTGATTTCTATAATTTTTCTTACTCTTGATTTCTAATTTCATTCCATTATGATCTGATGAGATGCATGAGATAATAGAGTTATTTTGCATTTTTGAGGTAAGCACTCTACCAGCCCTATTTTGAATTTTCTAAGACTTGCTTTGTGACCTAAAATGTGGTCCATTTTGGAATAGGTTCCATGAGCTGCCAAGAAGAAAGTATATGCAGCTGTTTGGGGATGAAATATTCTAAATATTTAGATCCATGAGCCAATTGGCATAGCAAGAACGTGTGCACATGCACAAACACACACACACAGTGGAAAAAGGGGAAAAAGGAAAATATTAATGAAAAATGAAGGGATTATCTTTGCAGATGTGTTCAAAACTCTGCCATACTGTCCTGTTTCTTCTTTGGCTGCATGCTCCTTAGGGAGAGCAAGGACTTGGGATTGCTAAACCTTGAGTTAATCCTTGAGTTTGCTCACTAAGCTGCCCCTAGAGTGACGTGGAACCCAAGTTGGTTGTAATATGGCTCAACTTTTCCTCTCACAGTATAAGGCAGGAGAGAATGGGAAGTAGTGATCATTGGAATTTTGTCTGGGCAAACCAGATAGATGTACTCCCAGGGTGGAACTAAGGCAGAGTTCTAAATGTGAATTTCTAACAGCAGGTGTTTAGTTCTGATTGACTTTTGTAGTTTTGTCAGGTGGTATCTGCTCAAGAAAGAATTGATTCACCCATATTGGGGGAGGGTGCATATGCTGATTTCTGCTGGACATCTGGATCTCCAGGGTCTTCCAAGATCTCCATTGGTAGGACAAAGAGATTAAGCCTCTGCATGTAGGACTCACACATGAATGTGAGCTTCCCAGGATCAAAGCCCAAATGCAAATGTGTCCACCTGTCCAGTTGCTATGTTCTCTCTGGCCAATCCACAAACCATCAGTTCCAAAGCAAGAGCAAGTTGCACTCTCCTCAGTATCCCCAGCCTGAGGCCCCCATGCCCACTTCAGTTGTTCCCCACCAAGTGCACTTTAGATCTCATAGCAGGTGCATGCAGAGACAGTCTGATAATGCATGTTGTGAACGCCTAGGATCCAGCAGCAGAAAGCTGCCTCTGCTGGGCACAGTGGTGCATACCTGTAATCCCAGTGACTGGGGAGGCTGAGGCAGGAGGATTACAAGTTCAAGGCCAGGCTCAGTAATTTAGTAAGGTCCTAAGCAACTTAGTGAAACCCTGTCTCAAAATTAAAAAAAAAAAAAGGACTGGGGATATGGCTCTGTGGTAAAGCATCCCTGGGTTTAATCCAGAGAAAGAAAGGAAAGGAGGGAGGGAGGGAAAGAAAGGAAGAAAGGAGGAAAGAAAGAAAGAAAGAAAGAAAGAAAGAAAGAAAGAAAGAAAGAAAGAAAGAAAGAAAGAAGAAAGAAGAGAGAAAGAAAGAAAGGAAGAAAGAAAGAAAGAAGAAAGGAAGGAAGGAAGGAAGGAAGGAAGGAAGGAAGGAAGGAAGGAAGGAAGGAAGGAAGGAAGGAAGGAAGAAGGAAGGAAGGGAGAGAGGGAGGAAAGGGGAAAAGAAGAAAGAAAAGGTACTTCATGGCCCCTTCAAGATGACTCCCCCATCACATACCAGTTCATCAAGCTGCCTCTGGATCAGTTAAGATCAGACTGCCTCTCTGTTCCATGGGTTCTCTCATGCCAACTTTCTAAATAGTTTTTCTCTCTCTTTTTACCTGTTGCTCCTCCCCTCTCAGGTGCACTGGTGCTGCTGACATTGCTGGCTGGAACCTCAAGGTGTCCTTTCCTGTCTTATGTTCAAAGCACCCAAATTTCTGTGTCTCTATGATTCTGATATTGAATTCTGGAGAATTCCCTGTTGCTTACCTGACTGAGAAGCAGTACTGTGGCTGCTTGAATCCCAAACCACAAAGCACCAGGAAAGCGTACCCTTCTCTACTCCGCCATCTTTTCCCCTCTACTGAATTTTTAAAGTTCATTTCTATGAATTCTGTTTGGTTCTTTCTTCATAACCTCTTCTTGACTTCTATCACCCATTCCTAATTTTATCTTTAAAAATATTTATATGAAAGTCTCTGATCGATGTTGATTATCTTAACTTTAGGCATGTGCACCACTTAGCCCTGTCTTCAGGAAAGAACTGGCCACTAGCTCACGTGTGGTTCAGTCAGTTGGTGCCCTTGAGCTGTTCGTGTCTCCAGGGTCTGCCTCGTTACTGAGTAGGGGACATGCTTTCCCTTGGCGGTCCCTAAGCAATACCTGGACATGGCAGATGCACTGCAGTCTTGCCATTTCTGCTCAAATACTCTAACGGGAGTATTTGTTCTGTAGTTCCTCTTTGGGCCAGCCAAGATTCTCATTTTTGTATCACATCTGAGATTCTCAGACAAACTAGCTTCCTCCCCACTTTATCTTTCACAGTCATTACCCCTCGATAACCCCCTGCACTCCTAACTCCAACTAACACAGCAGGTGAATTGTCCAATTTGTTTCATCTTTTGAATTTCTCTCCCAGCAGTCCATATAAGCACATGTATTTTTTAAACTCTGAGATTGTCTTCAGCAGGAGCTGCTTTCTGTGGAAGTCCCATGTGCTCTGCTTCGTGGGAGAGTGCCATGGGTAGTTTCATGATAAGCTCCTTTAGTTTAATCAGTTCCAAGATAAATTTTATGTCAATTTCTTGGCTAGAGTTCCCCTACCACTACCATCATGATATAGTTACTGCAAATGCAATCTCACATTCACACGAATGCAGACCGTGATGGCAACTGCTCCCAGGTGATTCTGCTCTACCTAAAACTTTTGAGTTCAGTCTTATATTTTAAAGTGTATGTCTGTGTATTTACAGCAAGAGATGAAAGTGATTTTTGTCCTTTTTATAGTAACCCTTGCTCACTAAAAGCAAATCCAGGTACCTGTATTTAATAGATATAGATATACAGTAAAATCAATATATCTGATTTAAACATTACACAATGTATACATATATCAAAACCTCACACGGAACCCCATGAATATGTACTTCCTTTTTTGGGTACCAGGGATTGAACCCAGGGGCTCTTCACTACTCAGCCACATCCCCAGCCCTTTTTAATTTTATTTAGAGACAGGATCTCACAGAGTTGCTTAGGGCCTTGCTAAGTGGCTGAGGCTGGCTTTGAACTTGCAATTCTCCTGCCTCATCCTTCTGGGGTACTGGGATGACAGGAGTGCACCATGGTACCCAGCTACATTTTTTATGTTTTTATGTATCAGTTAAAAAAAAATACATATATATATATATATATATATATATATATATATATATACTGTTTTAGTTAGCTTTTCATTGCTATAATCAAAAGAACTGACAAGAACAATTAGAGAAAGAATAGTTTATTTGGGGTTTCAGAGGTCTCAGTCCAATGACATCCGACTCCATTTCCAGGGCTTGAGGTGCGGTTGAACATCATGGTGGAAGAGTATGGTGGAAGGAAGCAGCTCAAGACATCACATCAGGAAGCAGAGAGAGAGAGCTCTCTTCTCACCAGGACAAAATATACCACTTTTTTTTTTTTTTTTTTTTTTTTTTTTTTTGCGGGGCTGGGGATTGAACCCAGGGCCTTGTGCTTGTGAGGCAAGCATTCTACCAACTGAGCTATCTCCCCAGCCCTACCAGGACAAAATATAAACCCTAAAGACACACCCCCAATGACCCACCTCCTCCAGCCACATCCTACCTGCTTACACTTACCACTCAATTAATCCCTATCAGGGGGTTAATTCACTGAGTTAAGACTTTCATAATCCAATCATTTCACCTCAAAACCTTCCTGTATTGTTCCACACATGAGCTTTTGGGGGGACACCACCTATTTAAACCATAGCACATATGAAATTGAATATGTATATGGGATTAAATACATTTCTATATAATATGTTTCTCTGGTCTTCCTATCCATTTTTAAACTTTTTATTTTGAAATAATCCTAGATTCACAGGAAATTTCTGAGAAGGCCCATGTACCCTTCACATAGTTTCCCCTACTCAGGATCCTGCACTTCAAGATGGTGATCAGATGGTTCAGGTGTAGAGGCAAGATGTTGCAGATACTGTCCATTTCCTGTTCATATCTGTTGAAGCCACCCTTTACCAAAGTCTCTCAGTGGTGGTATTTAAATATCCCAGCTTTCTAATCCCCCAGATATATTGTTTCTAAGGCAGTTTCCCTACTGGAATAAGCTTTAATAACCCCTCATAGTAGCTGGTTTAGTAATGTACTCTTACTGGTTGCTTTTCTTTATCACTTCTCTACTAGTGTAACTGATACTTCCCAAATAAGATTTTTGTCTTGGATATGCTTTGGGTCCCCTACACTAAGAGCTTATACTAGAAGTGATCTTAGAAAGCAGAGCTTAGGATGGATTCTAGAATTGGATAAACCAGCTAATAACAGCAAGAGCCCATTTCTGATAGTCCATAACAGGTTTAGAAGCCCTATTATAAGGACTCTCCTGTCGTGAACTAGAGCTAGGATACAGGTGTCAGGGGAATGCAGTAGCCCGTGTAGTCCCTCCAGCTTGTGTGAGATGTGGAAGTAATGATAATTCAAGAACTGGTGAAATCCACTGGTTGTTGTTATGTTCTACTGACGTGCCAAAGGAAGAAAATTATAGGTTCAGACTAGCCAACTACCTACACAGGGCATGGCATGAAAGACAGAAAACCTGTATGATGACATTTTAAAAATCCCCTAATCTTTTGCAACTGTAGGGCAGATAGGGCTGAAAACCATATCCAGGACCTAATGACAAGAGTAGCTGAGGTGTCCCATTCCTCATTCCAAGGGGACAGTAGGCTGCCTACCCTTGCCTGGAGGACACACAGAGGCCTTACCTGGAAGATGCCTTGAAAGATGGTATTTGCCCACCTCAAGATCTGATTCTATCTCCTCTGTGTCTTTAGACCACTGGGGTCACGTCTCAGCCTGGTACCACTGAGGAAGTACTATCCCTGCTTGGAGAAATAGGATTTTTTTAGGACTTCAGGGCCTGGATAATTGGAACCCAGGGAAAGCTGGAGGACATGTCTGGGAATGGATATTGAAGGTATTGAGTGGGGTAGGGGAAGGAACATAGGGATGCAGAAGAGTTTCTCGATAAGGAGGTACTCTCCTGGGCAAAGACCCTTGGAGCTGGGATGGTTTCTTGAAACTTGGAGGGGAAAGGTGATCAGCAACCATCATGAGACAGAGACCACAGCAGTAATTTACATAAATTTTTCTAATGTAAATTATTGTTACATAGATATTAGCTTATTATCTAGGAAACAGAAAAGGAAAAAAAAAGTATTAAGTCATCACCCAGAAGCAGGAACAGATATCATACCCAGGGCTGGTGAAACATGGTAAGAGGGTAACATTATCAAATTTAGAAGCTTAGAAGAGGATTTCCAAGAAACCAAAGCTCAGACTCTTGGGGAGGGATGCCAAAGTGTTGGAAACTGCTGCCACAAAGTGTTGGGAAAACTGCAAACTGGGTTCAGTTGCTGCCAAGAGAAGGCAGTGCTGATGCCAGGGTGTAGATGCGTTGCCAGGGTGACATTCACAGGAACAGGAAGCCAAGAGGAAGAAGCAACTCCCTCTTCCTGCTTCAGCCTCATCAGCCACCTCCTGCAATCACTGGCAGGGCATAGGAGGGAGCGACTGGCAGGGCTGAAATGTGATTCTCTGAGTCGCAGCTCCCTCATCACACAACATGGTGTAGAAGGGTGGGTGTGGTGCTAAGAGGCAATAGCTTAACTGACAGAAGGAACAGTTACACAAATGCTTTCAAGGATGTGGAGTAAAAGGAACCCTTATCCACTGTGGTGTGCTAATGTAAATTAACACAGTCACTATGGAAAACAGTATGGAGGTTCCACAGAAAACTAAAACTAAACCATATGATACAGCTATATCACTTCTGGGTATTTATCTCAAGGAAAAGAAGTCATCTTTCAAAAGAGATACCTGTATACCCGTGTTTATTACAGCACTATTCAAAGCCAAAATATGGATCAGCCTAGGTGCCTGTGAGCTGATGAATGGATAAAGAACATGTGGTATGTATACACAAGGAAGTATTACTCAGCCATAAAGAAGAATGAAGTCATGTACTTTGCAGGAAAATGAATGGAACTTGAAGATACCATGTAAAATGAAATAAGCCAGACACAGAAAGACAAGCATCATGTTTCCTCTCATATGTGGAAAGTAAAAGAAGAAAAAGCAGACCTGAAAGTAGAAGAAGGACTATTAGGAAAGGAGAATGGGAGCAGGGGAAGGGGTGAGATAGAGGAAGACAGAGAGAGTAGAAGGGAGGTGGACATGACCAAATCACGATATATGTATATATGGAAATGTCACTGTGAAACCCATTAATTTGAACAGTTAGTGCACATTAATAATTATAATAATGATTTTTTTTTTTTTTTTTTTTTTTTTTTTTTGCGGTGCTGGGATCGAACTCAGGGCCTTGTGTTTGAGAGGCAAGCACTCTACCGACTGAGCTATCTCCCAGCCCTATAATAATGATTTTTAAAGAAGAGTTACAATAAATAATGAAGAGATGCACAAACTGCCAAATAAGAGGAAGCAGTCAAAAAGGTCAAAGGTGGGCCTGCTAGAAGAAATCCATTACTTAAAACCAGAGGACCCATAAGCTGTTTCCAATATGCTCCTTCATTAGAGAAAAAAGGAATGAGCTCACGGAGGGGGCTTGGGCATCACTGAGCAGCTCAGCAGTGACTGTCTTTTCTAAGGTAGGTGAACAGTAGGGGAGGTTGCTATGGAAGTGGACTCAATCTTTGTTAATGGTGACAATGAGACTCCAGACTACCAGATGCCAGGGGGCAGCACTTAACCATGAGGAACACAGTGGATGGAATTACCTTAGTGGGTGGCAAAGTCAGAAGGTCAACCCGGGGCCCTTACCCACATGGAAATCTGGAGTTCCTAAGGGTACTATCAATGAGCAACCCCCAAGGCTATTTTTGACCAACAAAGATCGAGAGCATATGATCTAAGGCTGAGGGAGCTATCACAATGGAAAATCACCATCCCATTTTTTGTGCTAGTCTTTAGTTCCAGAGTTTATTGTTTGAAGGAAAGACTGGGTTCCTTAAAAAAGGGTCTCATGATGCTACTCAGAAAGTATACACATATTTGATTCCCCCCCAATTTATGGCCATTTAACCTGAGTAACCGTACAACAGGGAAAGAATATCCAGATATCTTCGTGCTTTTTGGATATAGGGTCTAGACTGACAGTGATATAAGGGAATCCAAAATGCCACTATGACCCTCCTGTTAAAGAAGAAGGTATGGAGGCAAGATGATAAAAAGGAGTCTGTATTACAAAGTCCATTTCACAGTGGATCCAATGGATCTGTAGGCTCTCCTGTGTCCATTTCTTCATCCCTGAATACTTAATTGGGATGATTAAACTCAGTAGGCAGTAGAAATTTTACAGTGGTTTCTCATTCTATAAGGAAAGATTCATAATGGAAGGGAGGCCAAATGGAAGCATCTGGAATCTCACAAACACACACCCAGACAAGATAGTTAGAAGTGATTCCGTACTCTGTGGTATATGGTAGAGATTAGCAACACACTCAACAGAGTTTAATGAATGCAGGGGTCATGGTCTCTATGGTGACCCCATTTAATTTACCAACTTGACCAGTGCAAAAATTAAAAATTAAAAAAACCACAGTGGTAGTGGATATGCTACCGTACACTTAACCAAGTACTTGCCTGGATTGTAGCTTATGCCAGATGTAGTAACTTGACTACAATAAGTCAAGACAAGTCCTGATATGTGGTGTGCAGCAATTGTTCTGGCAAATGCATTTTCCTTCCTTCCTCCAGTCATTTTCAGGGAGGAAGAACAGAAGCACTTTGCATTTACTTGGAACAGACAATAGTGTACATGCATGGTTTTATCTCAGGGCAATGCTAACTTTCCTACTGTGACATTCCCAGAACGTCATTCTGGTTTTCTCTGTTGATGATACCATGATAATCAGACCTGAGGAACAGGAGTGGCAAAGACTTTAGATGCTCTTCAAGACACGTGTACAAGAGGGTGGGAGATAAAGAAACTCAAGGGTCTGACCTAACAGTAAAGATCCTAGGGCTTCTGTGACCTAGGACTGCAGAGACATCCCCTCCAAAATCATGCACCAGTAATTGGGGCTTGCACTTGTTACTACCAAGAGTCACTCA
Organism: Sciurus carolinensis; assembly: GCF_902686445.1. Taxonomy (NCBI): domain Eukaryota; kingdom Metazoa; phylum Chordata; class Mammalia; order Rodentia; family Sciuridae; genus Sciurus; species Sciurus carolinensis. The sequence goes on from NC_062213.1 coordinate 185,375,270, forward strand.
GTATACTTCTTTGGATTTTGGATACAGCATACATCTTATGTAGGAATACTGCTCCATTTGTTGTGGAAATCTTGCTCAGATCTATTTATCCAATATAATATGCTAGAAGTATTCATAGTAAATAAAGACACATTATGGAGCCTTCTGCAAGTTCCCATAGGAGATTCCCAGGATTCTGGTGTAAGGGCATGTTCTGTGCAGCAGGGAACCATTCAGTAGTTGATGGGTTCTAACAGGTAATAAGCAGTTGACCTTTAAAGACGAATTGACTATTTGGCCAGAGCTTCCCATCATAAGTTGAGTCATAAATTTGGGCAGGTGAAATAGCAATCCATTGCAGGTTAGAAATGGAACATTCAGGATTAGGCCTGAGCAGGACCAGAGGTTCCAAATAAAATATGCAAGCAGGCCCAGGTCCCCAAGTTGTCACCTCTATTTATACTGAATTCTCTCCCTCAGTTCATGCCTATGAATTCCTTGTGACCAGTTGACAGAAGAGGAAAAGGCTTGGTTTGGCTTTTGAATAGATTGGCACAATGGGTTGGTAGAAGACAAAAATGAACTCTTGCTACACTATAGAAGCTTCTAAAGCATGGGTGTAAGGGGAAATTGTCCCCAGGAGGTAGGACTTCAAGCAGGGTGTTGAGTCATCCACTTTGTACAGAAAGAGAAGTTCCCTAAGGTCAAGACTCCTGGGCAGTGGTGAATGGTTTGGCTGACTGCTCAGGGTCTTGCAAAGAACAAGATGGAAATTTTTCAGTTAAGGAAGTTTGGGGAAGAAGCATGTGGATCAATCTCTGAAAGAAGATACAAAATTCGTAGATCTCTGTCTCATTTTCTCATCTCCCAGAGAATGCCCCTTGCAGAGCAGGCACTGAACAACCAGGTAGATGGAATGACTCATCCGGTGGAAATAAGCTTACCTCTTTCCTCAGCCACTCCCGAGCATGCACAATTGGCCCACGAACCTAGTTGCCATGGTGGCAGGAATGGAGGTCCCATGGGGCCCAATATCATGGGCTCCCTGTGGCCAAGGCTGACCAGGTATTACTACTATGAAGTGTCCAGGCTGTCACTTCAGAATCTGAGGCTGAGCTTTTTACTTAGTACCATGCCTGGAGGACAGCACCAGCCACGTGGTGCTGAGTTGATTATATTGAACCTAAACATCCTAGAGAGGATGTGGCTCTTCTAAGACTTCATAGGACTGATGGAGATTGGTCCTCTCTATCCACAATGTCTTGACCAGCACCATTGAGATCTCCCAGAACAGGTAATTTATCATCATGGGATCTCCCGGAGGAAGGGGGCACGTGACCACATTATTCATTTGTCCTACTATATACCATATCGACCAGAAGCTGCCATCCTGAGAAAATATTGAAGTAACCACTCAAACGCATTACGAAGGCATCAGCTTGAAGATAGGATTGAGGTGCTATCGCAATGTATTGACATACCTTGAGCCAATAGCACTATATATGTTCTATGTCCCCAATAGCCAGAATACACAGGTCTAGAAACCAAGAAGTGCCCCCCTTTCACATTGATTTCTGTTGACTTGCTTATTAAATTAATGCTTCCTGTCTCCAAAGTTTTTTGTGCTATTGGACTAAAAATCCTGTTTCCCAGAGTGAAGTGGGAGAATATGTCTACCAGAGGACCTAGTCATGCTTTTACTAAATCTGCAACTATATCTTCCCCTGGCAATTGTGGGCTTCTCGTGCCAATAGCCCAGTAGACAAAGAGAAGAAGGAGTTCCTGCTGGCCCAGGTGAGGGGGCGTCTGTTTTGGATGGTAGAGAAGGAGAGTGGTGGCATGATGAGCTTCAGTCTAAGGACCCACCACAGCATGAGAGTAGAGCTGTTCCACTCCTCCTACTATAGTCATCTGGTCATCTGCTCCTCTTACTCCTCCTCCCCCCACTCCTTCTCTTAATGAATTGTGACTAGCCACCCCATTGGAGGAGTCATGATGGACCATGACGTACTGTGAGTTGAGTGCAAGTTGATCTGAGCAAGTGCAGGCAGGGAACTGTAACAGACACTGCCTGGTCCTTGTCTTTAAGACCTGCCTGTTTTCTCCCAAGACTTCCTTCCAGCTGCCAGCACCTGCATCATGGTTGATGTATCTTTTCCCCAGAACTCCAGAGAAATGTCTCCACCCAACATGGTTCACAAACACCAAGGAACTAAGGACCTGAACACCACTGGAGAGCAGCCTCAGCACTCCAAGATGGCATATCAGTATCACAACTTCCTTGTCCTTTGGGTGGAATTCTTCTGAGGCAGGTGTTTTGTGCCATTTTCCAGAGTTCCCTTGCAGGATAAATCTACGGTTGCCCCATATGATAAGAATACACCCCTCCTGGAATCCTTCCCAGTATCCTTCCCCTATTAGTGTTAATCCCCAAATAAACTATTTCCACTCCAGTCTTTCTCTCAAGTTCAGTTCTTGGAAGAACCCACATTACCACACATGTAGTTCAAGGACTGTGTTTTGAGAAGCACTGATTGGAGAGTGAACTTCTCTCTTTCTTTTTTTTATTTTCAATCTCTCTCTCTCTCTCTCTCTCTCTCTCTCTCTCTCTCTCTCCTCCCCCTCCCCTCGTCTCCTGCTTCTATCCTGTGTGTGTGTGTGTGTGTGTGTGTGTGTTTTATTCATCTTTTTGCCGTTGTGACTAAAAGACCTGCCAAGAACAATTTTAGGGGAGGTAAAGGTTGAGGGCTCACGGTTTCAGAGGTCTCAGTCCACAGACAGCTAGCTCCATTCCTCGGGCCTCGAGGTGAGGCTGAATGTCAAGATGGAAGAGTGTAATGAAGCAAAGTGGTTCACATGATGACCAGGAAGCAGAGAAAGAGAGAGACTTCACTTGCCAGATACAAAATACATACCCGGAAGGCATGCCCCCCATGACCCACCTCCTCCAATCACACCCTACCCGCCTTCAGTGTTCACTCAGTTAATTCCATCAGGGATTAATTTGCTGATTGGGGCAAGGCTCTCATAACCCAATCATTGCTCCTCTAAACCTTTTTGCATTGTCTCACATGTGAGCTTTGGAGGACACCTAATATCTAAATCATAACATTGCGGCGCATCATATGTGGCAAAGGTCCATAGGAATATCATCCAGGTGTTAACCATAATTCTGGATGGTGAAACCATGAATGTTTCAAGCTTCCTCTTAGTTTTTCCTTCTAGTTTGTTTAAGAACTGTATCAGAAGCTTGTTTCAATTGGCAACGAGGAGATTATTAGTGGGTTGGGTGGAATGTTGGGTTGATGCATGGCAGGGAGGAGGTACAGGTGGTTCTTTCAAGAAGCGAGGCTAGCAAGAGGCAAGGAATGGGGGGAGGAAGCTGAAATGGGAAAAACTGTGTTAGGAGAAACTTGAGCATGTTTATGAACCACGAGCAGCCGATGATGAGGAAGGAGACAAACACAGAGTCAAGAGATGGAAATTGAAGGAGTCAAGTCCCAGAGGAAGCCAGAAGGGATTAGATCAGGGCCCAGGTGGAGGAATTAGTTTTGAAGGGAAGGCGAGTCTCATCCTCTGAGACCAGAGGAAAGGAGATAAGGATGGATAGTTAGAACTGCATTTACTTCATCCATCGGTTTGTTTTTACACTGTCTTATTTCACAGAGGACTTGTGGCATTTCTATAGATAGGCCAAGAGTGAAGGGGTGGGCAGTGGAGAAGTCCCCATGAGGGGCTCTGCTTCCTTTGTGCAGTTAGAGGTAAGGTCTCTCACCGAGAACCAGTAGGGACATCTCCACGGATTAGAAGAGCGAGACAGAGGTTTGGGAGGTGACTGAGAGAGGGACCTCCACTGGAACTTTTTTATTTATTTTTTTGTAATGACCCAGAATTGGCCTAAGTCCCAACTGCACAACTATGGAAGTTTCTCCAGCAGCCTTGGTTGAAGAAGCCCTGGCTGCTTATTTGTTCTGGTTTTAGACAAGACATTTCTCTGCTCTAAGTAGCAGTTCCCTCATCTGTAAAAGGAGAGGAAATTGTCAAGTCTGGAGGTGGGTTGGGAGGATTAAATAAATACTCACATGCAGCACGTAGCAGAGCCTGGAGATGAGAGTTGCTCAGACTCTGTTCACCCTCCTGCACCTCCTGCTTCCTGCAGCCCGAGGCTGTGTTATCTGATGGGAAGAGACGTGGGTGTGGGTCCCTTGCACTGGTGGATGTTGTTACACACAACTATTTTAAATACAGTCGACTCTCATTATTCCTGGTGTTACATTCTATAAAGCCACTGCAAAACTGAACTAGCAAACTGAGTCATTGCCCAAGAGGAAAGACAGGGTCAGGCTCCTGCAAGTCTATGGCCACATCTTCAGCAATCAATTAATATGTAACTTTGTTTTAAAGGTGTTTCTGTTTAAAGACTCTCCATTTAACAAATACAGTCATCCCTTGGTATCCTCGGGGACCCCAGTAGATACCAAAATCCACGGATGCTCAAATTGCTTACATAAAATGCCATACTATTTGCATATAACCTGCACAATCCTCCCATAGATTTTAAATAATCTCTAATTCAATGTAAATGTTATGTACATAGTTATTATACTATATTATTTGGGGAATAATGACAGGAAAAATGTCTGTTTATGTTCAGTGCAAAGACAATTTTTTTTTATCTTAAGTTGGTTGAATTCATATGTGACAAACCTGTGGATATAGAGGGTTGATTGTATATTGTTGATTTATTAGTATTAAACTCACAGCTAACAGTACTATAGCCATGTCTGAAAAAAGCTTATGAATTACACATATTTCCTCCCTGAGGCACAGCACATCCTTCTTATGCTCAGGAACACTAGACAGCACTTTAGCACGAGACTGGGAGCCATTTTAAAAGAGCAAAATCACCAAGAAAAAAGCATGAGAATAAGAAAAAATATGACACTCACTAAATAGGTCACAAAAAGGATACTTGTTTAGATTATGAGAGCTGAAATAAGAAAGCAGAATGTCTCTTTGTTCAACCTTCTGGGAAGGGACCTATGGACAACTCAAAATTTTCACATCTCTGTCCAGGTATATGTCCACAAATAACCACACAAGCACTTCTAGTATTGATTTGAGGGTTACAGTGAATTTGCAAATATGAAATCCATGAATCATGAGAATCAATTTATAATCTTTTCTGATTATAACATTAGTATAATAAGCAGAGCTACATAAAGTTCCCTCATAATCCCACCCTATAGATGAACACAGTTAGAATTGTTATATGGTTCTGTGCGTTTTTTTTATGCAAATAATGCCTGTGTGCTTGTGAAAATTCGTGAGTGTATGTGTATTGGGGTCTTTTTTTTTTTTTTTTTCCCCTTCCCTTCCCTTTCACTTAACAGTTATCTCTTGGAGAGCTTTCCAGAAAAAAAAAAAAAAAAAAAAAAAAAGGATTCCAATCTACGAATAGAAGCAGGTGACCTTCACTGCAGTCAGGATCTCTGTCCAAGTTCATGTCCTTCGTCCACATCAGTTTGGGGAAGCAGAGTTCCTAAAACAGCAATGACTTACCAAACTTAAACGTGACACACTAAGTTTATTAGTGTTCTTCATCTTAATTGATATGAAATGAGATCAGGAGAAAAACATCTCAAAGGGCAAAAAGACTAAAAACTACAAAGTCTTGTGAAAGATAAGAGAGACTGACTTTTAGCTAGAGAAAACCATGTTCTATAATCTTTTGGAAAATTGGGACTAGATGTTGAGAAATTTATTGATGGAAAGGATTTAAATAATAGCATAACATAGACCAGAGCCTCTTTGAAAAAAAAAATTAAATAGCATGGAGAAGGCTAAGCTTCTGCTACCAAGAGACCCAAAATACAGTAGCTTATAGAAAATACAAGTTTATTTCTCACTTTCTGGCCCATGCAGATGAGTGACTCTCTTCCACATAGTCATTTAGGAACACAGGTTCATTCCATATCTTTGCTCTGTCAGCCCCTTAGAAGTATTATTGAAGCTGAGTCCCTGGAACATCTGTGTTCCAAGGGAAGAGGTAATGGAGCATGAAGAGCAAAAGCTCCCCCTGCCTCAAGGTTTTGTTTTTGTTTTTTGTTTTTATTTTTCCAGAACTAGGTATTGAAACCAGGATGCTTCATCACAGAGCTATATCCCCAGTCCTTTTTATTTTTATTTTGAGACAAGGTCTCACTAAGTTGCTAAGGCTGGCCTTGAATTTGCAATCTCCTCCCTCCTGAGTAGCTGGGATTACAGATGTTCGCCACTGCGCCCACCAAGGCCTATTTCTGTGTATGATCTGTTGGAAAGAGCTTAGTCACAAAGCCACACTCACCTGTAAGAGAAGCCAGGAAGTGTGGTCTCTAGGGGACCAGTCATTTCTCCAGCTGCTACTCTATTGGCACAGAATAGCAGGAGGATGACTTTGGATACAAAACTAGCAATCTCCACCACATCTCCATTTTTTGAGTCTCAGTAGCTGCCCCTATAAAATGGGGATAATGTCAAATACTAATTAAGATTGCTTTGAGATTCAGATCCAACAATACATGCAAGAGTACTCAGTATCCTACTGTGCCTGATAAGAATTTCTCATTGTTTTTCCTTTGAAGTTGCAAGCCCCTTGGAGTAAGGAGCATAATGTATTCCATTTCCTTGCACAAGGCCTGCCCAGAGTAAACAGGTCAACACATATTGAATAATGAAGTCACTGTTTATCCACCATCAAATCTTTTTTCACTTCTCTTTGAATGTTTCAATAATTTTCTGCTTGTAGAAAAAAAATGTAGATGCATGTCAGTGTACCAATTGGGATTCTTTGGATAGCCAAGTGACAGTTCATCACTATTAAACTTGCTTGAGTAAGTTGGACTTGAGTAAGATGGACTCCCTCACATATCCAAAAGTCCAAGCTTTGTGTCAATGGAACATCTCCTCTTCCCTAAGACCCCTTTGGTCCCCTCATGTATTGGTTGCATCCTCTGGCTGGGAACAACATTGCTGGTGGGACTCCACACATGAAGAGACTGTTTCCAGAAGTCTCCTCTCTACCATAGCCTTGGGTTTTTCAGACCAGACCCATCCAAACCATCACTGTCAAGAAAGATGTAACCACCACGATGAACTTGGACCAAACAAACTCACTCCTGGAGCTGGGCTGGGGCCAGCCCTCCCTTGGTCATATGGGGATTGAAGACAACTGAACAAAATTAGTCTCTGAGTGCAAAGAAAAGTCAAGGAATGGCTGGTGCATGAGCCACCAACCTGTTTCTGGCAATAATGGAGGCAGAGGGCCAGGTGAGGGTGTGATGGAGAACATGCAAACAGCAGAGAATTAAAGCTTTTTCTTAAATTGTACCTCAATAAAGTTTGAGATCAGGAGAAAAACATCTTTCAGTGAAGACATTTCTGGAAGAGGCAGAAAAGGGGGAGTCATCCTCAATGCCTCCTCTGCCTCATTCCCATATCCAATCCATCACTAAGTTTCATAGGGTCTAAACTTAATCCTCTGACCTTCTCTCCTGACTCACTATCAGGCCCCCACTCAGGTCTCATCTCCTGCAGGCACTGTGACAAAAGACAGGGCCCAGTCTTCCCTTCCTCCTGCAATCCACAGCTTTGCTGCTATTACCCAGCTGCACACCTTTACTGTGTGCCCAGCCCTGAACATATGCAGACACAGCAGAAAGGGCCCCTGCCTGCCTTCCCTTTGCCAAAAGCAGGCATAATGAGCATCTCCAACACTTCCTGAAACCCAAATTGAGCCAGGTCATTCCCCTGCTAGAAAGCCCCAGTGCCTGCAAGCAGTTCTTTATCAGGACCCTCAGTGTGCTCCACCTCCCCAACCCCTTCCTCACCCTAACTCCCAGCAGTGCCAAACACTGGTGTTTCCTCCAAGTGCCCTCCCCTTTCACGCCTCTAGGCTTTTGCACACTCCTCCCTCTGCCCAGAAATCCTTTATCTCCTCTCCATCTGGCACAGAAGAGAGGATCTCCATTACAATTTCTCCCTCTCTCATTCTCCACACCCCCCTAACACCGTACACACACACACACGCACACACACACACACACAAAAGCAGCATTGTAGAAATGTAGCTGAGTAGAGGAAACTCCTTAGGTCAGAATTAGCCAGAGTTCTCCAAATCCAGCCCCCCCCCCCAAGTACTCCTTAAGAAAGTAAAAAGGAGCCCGACACAGTGTGCACGCCTGTAATCCCAGAGACTTGGGAGGCTGAGACAGGAGGATGGCAAGTTAAGATCGGTCTGAGCAATTTAGGGAGACCCTGTCTCAAAATAAAATAAAAAGGGCTAAGGATGTAGCTCAATGGTACAGTGTCCCTGGGTTCAATTCCCAGTAGTTGGGGGGTTGGGGGCGTGAAGAGGATATGGGACCCAAAGGCTTAGGAGCATGAGGACCTTGCACTTGCTCTAAGCAAACAGCACTTCTCCAGTTACAATCTATGTAAAAGTTGTATTCTGTGCGACTATACAACATATTCATGTTTGCTTTAATACAAATATTATTTTTACCAAACTTCAAATTGACGATCCAGAGAGATGTTCCTTGTTTATTCGTCGTCCTCTCAAATCAGCTGCCCTCCTCCTCTTCCCAAGTCGCTGAAACTCTAAGCAAGACCTGATTGCTTTGCCAACCCCAAAAGAACAGCTGGGTTTTGCTTCCCTGGAGCGAGAGGATAGTGGAGGCGGGGCGGGGGGGCGGGAGTCGGGAGTTCCCGCCCATCCCCCCGCCCGCTGCGGAGGCGGAGCCGCTTGGGTCCCGCCCGCGGGGGCGGGGAGGGAGCCTCGGCGGCCGGCAGCTCGGCTCGGCTGGTTCCGGGTTGAGAGGCTGCGCTGGACCGGAGAGGTGGCCACTGAGCTGGCGGGGGTAAGGGGGTGCGCCCGACTGGGGCTGGTGCAGGGATCGGGCAGCTGTGCGGACCCACACCCCTCCTCTCCTCTGCACAGCTGTGGTGCGACTCGGTCTGGCTTCTCCCACCCCCAGAATTTCCCATCCCTAGCTCTCCCCCTCCCCCAATTGCCCCGGTCCAGGGATTTGAGCCCCCCCCCTCGGCCTCCGCCCCCTTCCTGGTTCTCCTTTTTCCAGTACCCATCCCTTCGACTGTCGGGTCCCCAAGAACCTCCTCTCCAGGAGCCCCTTCCCTTAGACACCCTCGGCCTCTTCCCTCAGCACCCATCGCTCTGAGCACCACTACCTCGAAATCGCCCTCCCAGACGCTCACCCCGGCAGTCTCGCGTCCCTTCGTGTAACGCCCTCGGGCAGTACCCCTCCTTCTCCAGTGACTGCTACCCTGTCTCCGCGGGCCTTGTCCCGCGTCGCTCCCTCGGGTCTGCCCCGACAGCGCCGCGCTCCCCGCCGCCCCTGCCTCGGCCTCCTCCCCGCCGCCCCTGGCGCCATGGCTTGCAGCCTCAAGGACGAGCTGCTCTGCTCCATCTGTCTGAGCATCTACCAGGACCCGGTGAGCCTGGGCTGCGAGCACTACTTCTGCCGCCGCTGCATCACTGAGCACTGGGTGCGGCAGGAGGCGCAGGGCGCCCGCGACTGCCCGGAGTGCCGGCGCACGTTCGCCGAGCCCGCGCTCGCGCCCAGCCTCAAGCTAGCCAACATCGTGGAGCGCTACAGCGCCTTCCCGCTGGACGCCATCCTCAACGCGCGCCGCGCCGCGCGACCCTGCCAGGCGCACGACAAGGTCAAGCTCTTCTGCCTCACCGACCGCGCGCTGCTCTGCTTCTTCTGCGACGAGCCTGCGCTGCACGAGCAGCACCAGGTCACCGGCATCGACGATGCCTTCGAGGAGTTGCAGGTGCGCCACCGGGCGGCCGGGGGCGGGGGCGGGGGCGGGCCCGCGCCGGGGGTGGGGTCGGGGCTGGCTGCCGGCAGGGCCCAGTCAGGATTGTCACTGGGCGGGCTGCAGGCAGGGTCGGGCCCCTATCAGACTTAATACGGAGTGGGGCGGGGCCGTGGCGAGGGGCGGGGCCTGGGGCGGGGCCTCGGTTGCCTTTACCCCCGCGAGGTCTGAAACGTTTGGACTGGAAGCCTGACACCGGTTGGGGAAAGGTGGAGGTGGAGTGGGGACGGTGGGACAGAAAAGGTAAGAGCTGGGCCAGGTACTGGCTTGTTGGGGACGCAGGCGCATCAGAGCTGGGCAAAGGCAGTGCCTCCATTAACGCTAGGCCGTGGGCGGGGCCGCGAGGAAGGGTCTGCACCAACGTAGCTGCGGAGCTCTGGCCGCCTGGGGATACGGTGAGGCGGGGCCTCGGTCTGTCGTGCGTCTGGACAGAGGAGGCGTAAGTGCTAGACGGTGCTGCGCAGATGGAGGTTAAGCCTAACAGAGGGGTGGAAGTTAGGGTCAGCAAACGGCCGAAAGACTGGGATTACGTACGACTGATTGGGCCGAGGTGTGTGAGGGGATAAGGCCTGGGTCAAGTAAGCTGCTGTAAGAACATTTTGGATTTAAACCACAATGGGGGCTGATTGAGAGTGGGGCCAGGACTTGAAGATTCAAGAAGAAAATAAGTCCCAGAAGTGATTTGAGAAGGTTGAGGAGGGACATGGACGGACCTCTAGGAGTCTTCAGGGACTTTTGATGACCTCCATGGCTCTGTCACTCACATCACGATCTTTGAGGACTCTGAAACAAGGGCAGTCAGCCTAGGACAATAATTGATCTACTTAGACCTTCCCATATACATGATGAACTCCTACTCACCCCTCATGGCCCTGCTCAGATGTCCTTCCTGCAAAGCCTTCCCTAAGTTTCACTGGCTAGAAAATTTGCATAAGAACCACATTTTGCCAAACATCCTCTGTTAATAATGATTTTTTTTTAAAAAAAAGTATTCCAAGATCAGCTCCATTTGAAAGATAAAGTTTATTTTCAGTACCCTCTCCCAACCTCTGCTGGATGGTTCTCAGTGTGCGATTGCATACTAAAGGCTTAGAAAAGCTTTAAATCTTGTAGTAAAGAAATCCATTTACTGTGTTTAATAAAATAATCCCCATGCTTATTTAAACCTGAAATCCTTTTCTCAAGCTAAACTGTTTTAATCCAGCAGTCCTATGTCCCTGATCTAGGATACCTATCTAGCCCACAGTTCCCCAAGGACAGAAACTGTCTTTAATTCCTCAAGTCTATGGCCCCAAAACCTGGTATAGGCTTAGCCTGCAGTACACTCCAGTAAATGTTGAATGAGTGAATGAGTGACCAGTTGTGGCCTAGGCCGACCAGACAGTGGAACATTGGAAGTGGAAGGTATGGAAATGGAGGGGGCAGAAAGTGGAATTAGGAGGTAGTGAATTCTGTGACCTTCAAGACTTAATCAGGAGCGAAATAACTGCTTTCCTCTGTGTCCTAAGGGGAGTCTCCACTCCTCACCTCACTCCACCTCACCCCCACCCATATGTGAATCTGAAAATTAGCCTACACCTAGCAGACATTCATGGGATGTGTGTTGGGCCCAGGAGAAATGGCCCTTTTTCACCATCCCACCTTCATACCCTTTCTGGTCAGACTGCCTGAGGATGGAGGCTCCGTCAGAGGGCGAGCAAAGATCACGGGCTCTGGGAGCTTGTACAAGGCCAGTGGTGACCCTCCACCCCTGAAGCCCCTGTGCTAGGTGTTGGTGTTCCATCTCTTCATCTGTGAAGTCACATGAACAGGGAGGAGGGAAAATCACGACAGGAATGGGAACGAGTGTATTTAGAAGGGACACTGTCTGAAACCATCTGTCCAACCTCTTCATTCTACAGATGTGAACACAGGTGGGAGGTGACGTGCCTTATCCAGGGCCATGCTGCCAGACAGGGAGAGAGCTAGCCTGGCCTGGGCCAGATGCGTCCTCCGCTGCTCGCCCCTGCCCTCCCTGTCCAACTCCTAGTCTCTGCTTCAGAGCCTTGGTTCTCCTGTTTGCAGACCAGGAAATACAGATACTTCTTTGGGGACTTTTGCACTCTTTTCTGTGACCTGGGGAATGCAGGTGAAATTCAACATATATTTCCTTCACATAGTAACAGAGCTCATTCTTTGGTGAAGAGAACACAAGACTGCCACTCACTCTCGGCACTGCGGTGGGGTCAGGCACACTAGGGTCCCGACCTTCCTTAGACACTGTCTGTGTAGCTTGGGGAGTCATGTCATGTGAACCCAGATGCTCTGTCTTGTGACATGGAGTCAGGATGATGCCCTCCTACCTGGACTTCCACGAAGCTGACCTGGGACAAACCTATTTGAGGTGCCTACCATGTGGCAGGGCCTGGGACAGCACACAGTCCCATCCTTTCTCTTTGGAGTCCTGAGAGTTCATGCAAATCCCTGGCCCCAGCTCTCTTGCCGAGGAGGAGGTGGCCTGCTTTGGCGTCCCCTTTGGACTTGGCCAGATATCTGCAGAGAAACCCATCTTCCCCCACCAACCCAGAGGCTATGCTTAAGGTGGGGCTCAAGCTAGTCTCCACCTCCACCTGGCTCTCCTTTCTCACGGGAATGCAGGCTTATTAGCTCTGTATGCTCTGGGAAGGCGGACCAGCCCACCCCACCACACACACACACCCACTGCCTCCCCCAGCAGCTGGTGACTTCTGGAGCCTGAGCTTGGGCCCTTCTCCTGGAGAATGACAGACTCAGAGCTGGCAGGCCCTGGGAGATAATCTGGTGCAATATTCACCTTGACAGATGGGGAACTGGTAGTGGGGGAGGGTGGGGACATGCCCAAGGCCTTGTAGCCACAGGAGGCTGGGCCTGCACTTAGCTAGTCTCAGAATACCCTCCCTAGTTGGTTGGAGATTTTACATTTATTCTAAATTCTGGAGGCAGCAGAGTGGAAAGATTAGGAGTTCTGTCTCTGGGGGCTGGGGTTGTGGCTCAGTGGTAGAGCACTTGCCTGGCTTGTGTAAGGCCCTGGGTTCAATCCTTAGCACCCACATATAAACAAAGAAAACCTTATCTTAAAAAAAAAAAAAAGAGTTCTGACTCTGTACTCAGGCAGCTCCATTCTGGTTCTACTGTTCACTGACTGTGTAATCTTAGGAAAGTGACTTGCCTTCTCTGAGTCTCAGGTTCTTCATTGACAACATGGAAGTAATAGCGTTCACATCAAATAAGATGAAATTTATAAGAATTCAGTACTGAATTGGCACGTGGGAGACTCAATAAGTGACAGCTATAGTACATTACATCGTACCTGGGATTAATGACATTTGGGGCTGGATAATTCTTTGTTTTGTAGGACTATTTGTACATCTCTTGCCTCTACCCACTAGATGCCAGTACAATACCCTCCCCCCAAGTTATGACAACCAAAAATGTTTCCACACATTGACCAGAGTCTGCTGAGGTCAGAATCACCCCTGATTGAGAACCCTAGAGAAGTCCCACTCAGCTTTCTGGATTTAGCCCAAATGTCACCTGCCCTGTGCAGCTTTTTCTTCCTTGACCTACCAAACACAATCACTCTGTTGCTCCAGACTCCAGGGGTCAGATCCTGGCATGCTGCATGTCCTTGGTTAAGTCACTTTGCTTCTCTAAGCCTCCAAGGGTCACCTGTAACCTGGGGATAAGGTGGCATTCCTGAGAAGAACATCATGAGAGTTAGGGATTCTCTATGCCTATACTGTGCCTAGCCCACTAGGCACAATTTTTAAATATCTTTATTATCCATTCTGATGATAAAATTTACATAGGAATTGGAGCATATAATCTAAAAGTTAAATGTTCCCCTAATCCCACCCAGGGGGACACATGGCTAGAATTCCTATATAGTTGTGCAGAACTTTCGTGTAACATGAGTGTGTATGTTGGTGTCTGAGTTGACTTTTTTTCCTTTCCTTTTCTTTTTCTACCACTGCTGAGCACCTGGACCACAGAGCGAAGTGGAGTGGGGTGATTTCCAAAGATTTGGTGCTTAAAAGAACCTTATTAATATTACTTCATTTAATCTTCATAACACCCTGTTGGGTAGGTACTGTTATGTATATTTTTTTCCAGATGAGGAAACAGAGGCTCAAAGGAATTAAGTGACTTGTTTGGTCACCCAAGCTGGTAAATGGCAGGGCCAGACTTTGTGACCGGCCCGACTGAGCCATGTATAGCATCTGTGCTGCCTAGAGAGCTGGGAATTGTCTCCCATCCACCCTGCCTGGCTTTCTACTGAGAGTACTCAGCACAGGACCAGGCTGGGGACCATCTGTTGGCGCCAGCTTGACACCTCAAGGGCAGGTGGCTAGGATGTCATCCTGGTCAGGCCTGGCATCCGGCTCTCTGGCCATCTCAGGTTCCTGGCCCCAGCAAGGGAATCTGATTCATCTTCGCCACCCCCACGAGGCCTCATGTGGCCACTGGAGCCTTTCCCAAGGCCACCTTCATGCCAGTGAAGGGGACAGGCCCTGGACAGGCTGGGAGTGGTGATTCAGAGCTGCCAACAGCCCCACAAGCAGAGAGCAGGGTAGGGGCACAGGGTTCCAATTGGGCTCTGGCTTCTTCCCTTGGCATGGAAGGTAAGGCCTATGCACCCTTTTTCCCATCCTAAGAAATAGAAAGAACCAGGGGACTGTGCAGAGGAGAGAGTGGCTACCTATCCAAAGAAATGACAGATGGGAAGGCCTTTATTTTGTGGGAGGCAGTTGAGTTGTCTATGTCCTGGGGAAGCAGCTTCTGCTGTCACTTTTCCCAGGACAGGGCAAGATTTGTGTGCAAAGCACAGCCTCCGTGTGGGTGAGGCTGACTGGGTCAAACGCAGGGCTGACTGTTGGCATCTCCACTCCTCCAGGTATCTGGGCAGCCAGGCATGACCAGTTCAGCCAGGTTGAGTGCAGCCCAGTGTAGAAAATTAGGGTTGAAATTTGGGTTAGGACCCCCAAGATGCTTATTATATAGAAAGAAAAGGATCTGGTGGCAAAAGGTGACCACAGTAAAACAACTCTATAAAATAAAGTTCACTGAGCACTTATTATGTGCCAGGAGCTGTTTTCATCCTAAGACAGCTCTTTTTCCTCTCTCTGTATCCTGAGTGGGATGAGGATCAGTACGTTCCACAGATGCAGATATTGAGGCCGGGAGAGTGGAGATCTCGGGGCCAGTAGGAGGAAGAGCTGGGATCCAGCCTGGCTCTGTCAGACCCAGAGCTCCCCCTCCTCACCTGCACTCCGACCCCCCTCAGGGAGCATTCAAAAGGGGAAGGAACCTCGGAAGCCACCTGGCTGACCCTCTGCCCTCTGTGTAGATGGGGAAACTGGCTTGCCTGGGCAGGACCAGAGCTGAACTCCCACCTCCGTTCCAGTGTCCTTTGCCATCCTGACCTTGAGCTCTGCCTGGACACTGAGGGTGGGTGTGGAGGATTTGGAAGTGGATTCCATCTTGGATTCAGAGATTCATTTAATAATACCTTTGACCAACACTCTTCTGTGGGTGCTGAGAGCCAGCCCTGAGCTGGGGCCAGGGCAGAGCTGCACGAGACCTGGCCCTGTTGGGGTTCTAGGACAGGCCCAGGAGCTGGTAGGTCACTGTAACTGAGCTTGCCCAGTTAAAGGCTGTGCCAAGTGCTTCAGGCCAGGGAGCAAAGAGGCTTTGGGAATGAACACATCCACAGCCACCACGGCCTGGGTGCAGACTGTGGGGACAGCCTTCGATGCTTTGGCAGGCAGGTCTGCTTTCTCTCTCTCTCATAGCAAGCCTAGGAGGTGTGTCTCATTGCCCATTTCCCAAATGAGTAAAGCGAGGTGCAAATACTGTGCCTAAAATTATTAGCCACTAAGTGCCACTGAGGCTGGAAGTTGAACTCAGGTATGACCAAGGACAGGCATGGACGTGTACGCACACATTCAGATGGGTCCTTGTGGTTCTAGGAGGGAGAGAAGAGTGGGAGTGGACAAGAGAGGCTTAACCAGCTCAGAAAAGGCCTTGAACATGCGTGTGCGCACACACACACACACACACACACACACACACACACACACACCCTGAAGGGGCCAGGAAGCCTGGGACAGGTTTGAGCAGGTGCGTGTGGCCTGTCAGAGCTGCGTCTGGGGCAGGTACATCGTGGAGACGTTGGAGCAGGAAGCAGCCAGGTGTTGCCAGGAAACTCTTTAGCTCCAGAGGGCACAGGAAGGGTTTGGGCTCAGAGAAGCAGTAGAGGAACTCAATCTGTCAAGAGGGCGGGGAGGCAAGTCCACTTTGCCTTGTTTTGATTTCTGGCACCCTTGGGTGGGAGAGGGGAAGAGAGAGCAGTACCCAGGCATGGAGAGAGGAGGCTCGGGTACCCACACATGCTGGGCCCTGTCCCTGTGCATCTGGTCCTCTCAGGAGCCCTCATTTTATAGAGAAGGCTCTCGGGGGCTGGTCCCAGGAGGGGAAGGAGTGATTTGCTCAAGTTCATACGGCCCAGACTCAACGCAGGTTTTCTGCCTCTGGAGTTCATGCTGTTTCCATTGGGAAGAAAAGGGACCCTGAGACCAGAGCTGAGCTGGCCTCTGAGCAGTTTTGTCCCCTGGGCAGGAAAAGGAGTTGCCTTCTGGTAGGGGAGTCCTGACCTTGGCCTTGGGGGCCTTCGAGCCCTGGCTTTCTGTCCTCCCTCCTGGTTGCTGTCCTGTATTGATCTTGCCAAGCTGATGGAGCTCCAGGAACCTCGCAGCTGAGAACTTCGTGTGACTGCACTCACTTGGCCCTCTGGGGTGTGTCCTCCCCGGGCCCCTCGACCTGCCCTGCCCCAGCTCTCGGGGGGCCCTGCCAGTCCTGCTCTCCTTGACTGACATTCAAGGCCTCCTCCACCCACTGCGCCAACCCAGCCAGCCCCAGCCGGCCTTTCCAGCTTGTGGCTCCACCCACTGGTCACATACCTGGCTCTGGCCATCCAGGACTACCCCCACTTCCTGCACACCAGGTGTGCCCCTGCCTGACCAGTCCTCTCCACCCGGAACAGCCTCGCCCTGTCTTGGAGTCTTGAAGGAACCCTACCTTCACCGTCCCTGGTGCTTCCATCAGAGATGCTGAACTTGACACTCCCCAGTTCTCAGACCCCGTTTCAGATGTAATTATGATAATGACAACTTAGATCCATTGAGTTCACCCTGTACATCATGTCAGATTAGGAATTAAGTCATTTAATGGTCACAGCAACCCTACTGAATAGGTGATGCTGTTGCCTCACTTTACAGGGTAGGAAACAGAGGGAGGGGACAGTGTCACAAACACAGCCAGCAGCGACAACTGCTTGGATCCTTGACAGCCCCCCCTCACCATGTGTATCCTGTTCTTCCTTGTGTTTCACTGTTTGAGTTTTTTTCTCCTCGGCTATTGCAAACTCTTCAGCATCAGGGACCATGTCTCCAGCCCCAGGGTGATCAGTACAAAACCCAACTCTGGGTGGTGCTCAGAAATTATTGCTGTATTGAGTTGACTGGGAGGCAGAGGCTCAGCAGTTTTCGAACATGCATTTTTGGAGTTACTCAGAACCTTGTCTCTCTTACTAGCTGTTTGACCTTAGGTAAGCTGCCTAACCTCTCTGATCCTCAATTTCTACTTCCATGAGATGGAGACAATAAAGGCACAACCTTGTGGATTCTTGTGAGAATTAGATGATGAGATGCCTGTGAAATTCAAACCAGACCATGAGCAACTCCAGCGCCTCTGGTCCTGAGTCTCAGCCATAGTCGTGGTCTCAGCGTTCTTCCCCTGTGTTGGCTCTGTTTTGTAGGAGTTAATCGGCAACTTCCTATTTCCTGTCTGACCTCTCTACTGGGAGGAGGCTTTCCGGTTTTCTCTCGCATAGTAGAAATGTGTGGCTGGGGGCCAGTCCGTCCCTCTCCCTGGACTTCTGTTTCCTGTTCTGGCAACTGTAGGGGATGGACCACATGGTCCCTCCAGCCCCTTCCTGCTCTTGCCATCTGAGGAGGCAGGGAGGGGCCGCCTGGACACAGCATGGGGCGAGGACATGAAGGGGTGACTGGAGGCCTGGTACGGGACAGTGACTGCTCATCCCCCACGCGCTGGGTGCTGCCAGGCTCCGCGCCCTGGAAGACCGAACACTGGTTACTGTTTCCTCATTTCACCCTCCACCCTAGAAGGTTTTTACATGCCCATTTTACAGATGAGAGACTGGGGCACCGAAAGTTTTCGTGACATCCCAGGGACATGGCTGGTGAGTGGGCATGGTTAGAGCCAGCTTTTAACCCAGGTCTGTTGGGAAGGAGATCCGTGGGGTCGGGTGGGACAGAGCTCAGACTGCCTCCTGAGTTCTGCCCCGTGGGTTCCGGGCTTTGGTTTTCCTAAGCTGGCGGTTCCCTCAGGCTCCATACCTGGCCCACCTGGGGAGAGCTGCCTGCTCTGGGCCTCTCTCAAACTACCGCCTACTGCCCTTTCAGAGGGGAGCTCAGACCCAGCCCAGCCTCCTCCCTGGGCAGTTCATCCTGCAAAAGCCGTAGGCTGGTCTGTACCTGCCCCTGTCCCTGTCCTAGGTACTGAGAGTGTGACAACCTCCCCAGCCCGATCCCTGCCCTCAGGAACCAGCAGTTTGGGAGGGGAGATGGACAGGTGACCTTGCAATTATCATGAACTCTGTGCCACAGCTGTGCACGGACAGGCCCTGTGCACACAGGTGTGTCTGCCAACAGTGTGTCCCACAAGTGGGGACAAGTGCGTGAGCATTCTGGACAGCGGGGACACACGCGCAAAGTCCTAGGGAAGAGCGATGCTGCAAGATGCTTGGTTCTCTCCGGTAGAACTTTCTGGAACACTGGAAAGGTCTGCATCTTCGCTGTCTAATGTGGTAGCCACTCATCCCAGGCAGCTATTGAGCACTTGAAATGAGGCCGGTGCCACCTGGGAACCAAACTCTCTTTTGTTTCATTCTAATTAATTGCTATTTCAGTAGCCGCATGGGGCTCATGGCTACCATATTGGACAACACAGACCTGGACCAAGAGAGAAAAGCGGTGCCTGAGGAGAAGGCTTGGACCACTGCCCTAAGGCCTTGAGCTCTTCTCCCCTAACAATGCAGAGATCCCCTCACTGAGAGGGGAAGCCACTCTCCTCAGCGAGGGAGAGCAGGTCTGGGGTTCTCAACACTGTCCCGACATTCACTGTGATGTGTCTGTGTCCCCGTCTGTCTCCCCGACTCCCTTATGCTTCATGGGTTGGGACTTGCCCCTCATCGCTCTCCCCATCCCAGACACAACAGCCTGGGGATCCAAGGACGTGGAATGGGTGAGTGAGTATTCTCTTGCTCCCAAGGTCCAGGAGGAAGGAGCAGGCCAGCTCTCCTCATTCCCCAACTCCAGACTCAGGGAGAAGTTCCTCCAAGTCCCTCAGATGCTGAGCAGTGTGAGGAACGTGACGTCAAGCCCCATCTCAGAAACACTGGGGAGCTGCCTGGGCAGTGGGTCTTCCGCGGGCCCCTGGGGACTCCATGGGGGAGAACTGTAGCACTCAGCCAGCCTGGGTCCCAGCTGGACAAACCCAAGGCCCTCAGGGAGGAGCTGGGGAGCCGTCATCATACTCTCGAGCAAACAAGACTCAGATGCCCCTGAGTCCGTTAGGATGACTTTCAGCTTTCAGTGACGGAGAGCTGACCACGGGGTGTTTCTCTTACTTAAGACACTCAGTAGGAAAGGGACTGAGGGCAGCGTGTGCTGGCACTGGCCACCCCAGCTCCTCACTGCTGACTGGGCCATCTCTTCCCACCTCCATGGCCAGTGACCTCACGTCAGTAGTTTGAGATCCACTCTGGTGGGAGCATTTCACCATGGAAGTTGGCAAACATTATTGGGGCTTTTGTTCTTTCTTCCTTTCTACTTTTCTTTTTCCTTCCTTCCCTTCCTACCCACTCCAGAGAGTAGTTCCTAAACATCACTAGTCTAGTGATGGTGTGGCTGCCCTATATTCTTCAGGGACCCACATTCTTGACTTTTTTTTTTTTTTTCTTTTTTTTTTGGTACTGGGGCTCTAACCCAGCAACGCTCTGAAATATATCCCCAGCACTTGTTTTGAGACAGGGTCTCCCAACATTGCTAAGACAATTCCCCAATTTGCAATCCTCCTGCCTCAGCATCCGGAGTTGCTGGGATTACAGGTATACACCACTGTACCTGGCCCATCTTCCTTCTACTCTTTTAGTTTCAGCTTGTGACTTCCGTCTTTCCATTTGCCTCATGGCCTGAGATAGCTGCTAGAGTTCTAGCCATTATGTCTGTCCAGCCATTAAGCTCTCTACTGCCACAAAACATGCTGCTCCCATTTTTCTATCTTACTCCTGTTTTCATGAGCAGATCTTCCTCATTCTTCAATGTCACCTCTCATGTTACTTCCCCGCCACCCCGAAAACCTTCCCTGACCACCCTTGCTAAAATCTTCTCCGGACCTTATGCTTCTTTCCGTGGAGCACAGACCATATTGGTAATTATCTCAATCTGTTATTATTTTTCCTGCTTATTGTCTTCCTCATTGCACTGGAAGATGCCGTGGGCAGTCTTGTCCTGTGCGATGTCCTCAACAGTGCCTGGTACATGACAGTTGCTCACTAAATCTTGTTCAATGAATAAGCAATAGTAAGCAGAGATCATTTTGTTTTTCACATTCTTACCCTCACACATCACAGCCTTTCTCCCCTGTTGCTACCCAGTCTGTAATATTAGTTGAACCAGATGTTTGCTGAAGATCCTCCCTGCTCTGGCGAGATGACTGAGTGGGACATGCATATGAACTGGTAAATCAGCCTCCCCGGCACCGCTCAGTGCAAGCTGGTCAGGGACCCCAGGCCCTGCTCAGAGGCTGTTTCCATAGAAATTCATTTCACACAGCAAACTTTCTCGAACCCCAGCTCAATGCCAGGCCCCTGGGTCAGGCCATAGGGAGAGGGAGCAGCAAGGGACTGCCCTGGAGGACTCACAGGCTAATATGGGGAGGACAGTGGGACAAGTAGTAAGAAAACTGGCTACAATACAACGGCTAGGGGCTCCATAAGTGCAGACAGCCAGCGCAGTGGCGCACGCCTGTAATTCCAGCAGCTCAGGAGGCTGAGGCAGGAGGATTGCAAGTTTGAGACCAGCCTTAGCAACTTAGTGAAATTCTGTCTCAAATTAAAATAAAAAGGACTGAGGATGTAGCTCAGTGGTAAAACCCAGGGGTCTGGATTCAATCCCCAGCACCAATTAAAAAAAAAAAAGGTGCAGACAGCTGGACCCTATGCTGGGGAGCACCCATCTCCATCCCCCAATCATTTATCTGGCAAATACTGATTGAGTCCCTGCCATGTGCTAGGGGCTGTTCTGGGCACTAGGGATAGAGCAGCAGTCAAGCCAGTTAAGATTCCTGACACATGAAACTCCCATTGCATGGAGGGAAACAAGCAAGAAGCAAACAGGCAAGTCAGCAAGCAAGGCCATTCCCGACTGGGAGGTGCTGCACGACCCTGGAGCTGGGAGTGTGCCAGAGGTGTAAGCAGATGCCACTGTCCTGGGGCGATCAGGCAGAGGCAGCATCCAAACTGATAAGTGAATGATACAGAGGAGTCAAGGGGAGAAACCCTGATGGTGGAGGGGACAGCCTGAGGAAGCAGCAAATGCGAAATCCAAAATCCTCAAGGTGAAGGGGTGCAGGAGGCTGGGGACTGGGCAGGGCTGAGCTCACTGTGGCCAGGGGAGTGAGAAGGGAGATGGTGGAGACAGCTGGGGTGGGGAGGGAGGGAGGGAGGGAGGCGCGGGATTGACTCTGGTGCCAAAATCCACAGCAATCTACACAAATAATATGCAATGCAGTATTGCAGTATTTCTTCAGTCGAAATTAATTTTAAAAAATTCATAATGAGCAAAATATCAAAATTTTCAACTAAAGGCCAACATCACTAGCCTTTCTTGCTGAGCCACATGGGAACTTGAGACAAAAGAAATAGAAGTAATACTGATCATGTTTTGATTTCAAAGGTGATATATTGTCTGGCATAGATTTGTTCTTGATCATCGTGGATGTCACCACTGTAGAAAACTTGTCACCTGGCTTCAAGATCATGGTCTCCAAAACCAGATGTTCTGGTTCTTTTTCCGACCTTACCCTTACATGCTTGGTATGCTTTGTGGCCAGTTTCTTGACCTCTCTGTGCCTTTTTCTCCATCTAAAAATAGAATCACAGTGCCTACCTTAGGGTTACCCAGAGGCTCTGGTGAATTAATAATAAGCCAAGTGCCGAGAGCAGCATGTGGCCCACACTGAGCGCTCAGAGAATGTGGGTAGTTAGCCTGTAACTACAGCCTTGCATCCCATCGAAGGTCTAAGCCCAGAGGCAGCAGCTAAGTAGGGGCCCAGAGTGGGTATGTGTGTATGTGGCTTTTGCAGAACTCCAAAAGTTTTGGATGGATTCTGGAGACTTTTAGGGAACAGACCCCACAGGACTTGGTGGTTGAACTGCAACGGGATTGGATGTTGACAGCAAGCAGATGTGAGGCCAGGGCAGTGCCCTGGCGTCTAGGAGGGCAGGACCGCCCATCACCGCTGAATGCCCCGAGCATGTGTCGCCCAAGCCCCCAATCCGGTCCTGTGTTTCAGAGGGAGCTGAAGGAGCAGCTTCAGGCCCTTCAAGACAGCGAGCGGGAGCACACGGAGGCGCTACAACTGCTCAAGCGACAGTTGGCGGAGACTAAGGTGAGCCAGCCTGGAGTGGGGCAGGGCTTCAAGGGGCGGGGCCATCGGAGGAGGGTCGACCTGGGGACCTAGCCTCGAGGGGCCGAACCTGGCATTAAGAGGCAAGGCGGGATGGAGGGTGAGGCTTGTGTGAAAGTGAATCTATGGGGACAGGAAGCAAGGAACCCACTCCCAATGACAAGGGGACTGAGGGCAGGGCCCTTTCTCCCTTCCAATGTGGGTGGAAGTTGGGGGTGAGGCCAGAGACCTTTGGAAACCCTTAGTACCCTGAAGGCCTGGGAAAATGTACCCAGTCTCTTTTTGTTCTCCCCTTATTGAACATGCCCATTGCCCAAGGAGGCCACCCTAAGCATTTCCCCTCTTGCACTCAGGTCATAGTTGTGATGTGGACACCAGAGTAGGACCAAGCCCTGTAGCCTGGCCACAGCGTTGGGGGTGGGGAGCCTTCCCTTGACCTGAGACAAAGGATGTGGGTTCTGATCCTGCTACTGACTGACTTCGTGTCAATCACACACTTTTCTGCATCCCCAGTCTTTCCATCTGTATGATGGGGACTCTGCTGGGCTCCATCCAGAACTTCAAGACTGGAAGTCCCCCCTCCTTGCAGAGTGACTCTGTACAGAGAAACCTGGGGGCAGAACAGAGCCCTAGGGGCCTCCAGAGTTTAGCCTGGGGACTTGGAGAGGCCACTGGAAACCCAGGTCTGAGCCCCAGCATAGCCACCTACCCACATGGGGTCTCAGGAGGCTCTTGACACACAGTTCTTCAGAGAACATTCCAGAATGCCTCTGGGCAGTCTCCTCAGTGGGCAAGAGATGAAAAACAGTCACAGGACCATGGCCTCCTTGCTTCTCGCAGCCTCAGTTTCCCCAGCTGGGTGGTGACTCTGTGCCCCGTGATGAGAAGCAACTTGAAGCCTCTCTGGATAAGAGGGCACTGAGGGTCCATTTCTCCGGGCCAGCGGCAATCTCCTCTCTTCTCCACCATTATTGTTTTTCTCCACTGACCTCTTCCTCCCCCGCTTTCCTGTCCATCTGTCTGCCTCTGGGGGGTCCTATGGGGCCACCTCCCCTTCCAGTTCCCCCAGCCCTGCTTCCCGTCTGGATTGGGGTATTTATATAAGAAATGCCTATGAAGACTTGGAGGTCATATTTCACCTGGTGCCTGACTTTGCTTTCCTATGGCGCCTGCCCTCCAGTGGCCCAGTCTGGGGCCTGTCTGGTCTCCCTCCTCAGGCCCTGTGTTTTCCTTGGTTGACCCTTAGGGTGACACATTCTTGGAAGGATGTTTTTCTAAAAGGGCCGCAGCTCCCCCAAGCTCCTGTGTGTTCCAGGGGCACATGGTGGGCTAGGAATGGGAGCTGCCTTTCCAACCAAGGTAACAAAACTAGGTCCGTGCGGCACACCCCTTGAGCTGACCTTCCTCTGTGCTGAGAGTTGTGTTTCTGCTTCCGTATCTTACCAAAACCCCACAGAATTTCACCTCCACCACAGCAGGACTCCACAAAACCTAGCACAGTGTCTGACACACTATTTGTAGAAAAAGTGAGTGGGAAGAAAAATTTGGAAGTAGATGTTGTTATCCCAATTTTATCAATGAGGAAAGTGAGGCACAGAGAGGTTGAGGGAGCAGCTTGAGGCCCCACAGCTAGTAAGTGGCAAACAGGGTGCATACTGCCCAGTTCTGCAGAGCCCAGTGCATATTCCAGCCTCACGCTGAGAGGTCTTCTGGGGAACCCTCAGCAGGCCTATGGCTTTGTGACCATCAAGTGCATAGATTGGAAGGACCCCTAGGGGACATGCTCAGGCTCCTGGAGTGGCTGTCAATCTAATATGCCATTTCTGAGCTGGTCTTTCCCTGCCACCACCTCTTTCTCTACTTAGCCTTTCTTATCCTGGGGACACTGGACCCCTATCCTGGAAAGAAAATTGAGCCTCTGCCCAGCTGTGTGAACAAGACCCTTCCTCTTTCCTTCCTTCCTTCATCACTCAAGTGGCCCCTGACTGCCAGCCTTGTGCCAAGCCCTGGGGTGGGCAAAGGGGGAACAGGGCTGAGAAAAATGCCATTCCTATCCAGGAGGGGCTCATCCACAGCTGGGGAGACAACGTGAGGACAGCATATTAGGAGCTTATAAAAGGCTCTGGGAACATCTAACTCCCAGAAAAAGTTAAAGATCTCCCAGGGGAGGTAGCTTTCAAGCTGGGTTTTATAGGATGAGTAGGAGTTTGCCAAATGAATAACAGGTTGGAAGGGATCATTCTAGGCATGTGGAATGATCAGAAGTGGCACATCAGATTGACAGTCACCCCAGGAGCCTGAGCCTTTCCCCTAGGGGTGCAGTGCAGTGATGTTAGGGAGGTAAGCTGGGACCAAGTGAAAAGGGCTTTGGATGCCAGGCTAAGAAATTTAGCATTTTGCTGTCATCAAAAAGCCAGGGAAGGTCCCTAAACACAGTATGGGCTGTGATCCAGTTTGCACGAGAAGGATCACTGGCAGTGAGTTGTTGGCAAAGACTAGAGCTGACTTGTGGACTGAATGAGTTGGAGGGACACGTGGGAGAGCTGGAAAAGTGGTCCGGAGCCATGCCAGGCCATCCACACGGACTTGGGAGCCATCCTCAGAACAGCAGGCATTAAATAAAGATGAGGAAGGGCACGCAAAGTGAAAGTGGAAGGAGCTGGCCTGGATGTGTCCCCAGGAACCTGGGTAGCAAAGGAGGAGCAGCCAGAGATGGGAGGCAAACCAGAATTTTCAACAGCAAGAGGGGTCAGCGGGCAAACACTGCAGAGTGGTCTGGGAGGAGCCAGACTGGGTGGCCATGGGGCCTGGGGGTCTTGGAAGGGCAGCTCCAGAGGTGGGGGAGGCAGATCCCATTCTCTGCAGCAGCAGCAGCCTCGGCCCTCCCGGGTAAGGGGGTTCAGGCAGGCCACCGGCAGCCTGGCTTCCCATCCCCAGACTCTCCTCCCGCTCTTTGTCTGCCTGGCTGGCTGGGTGGGCATGCGCAGGGAGGCTGGCCGGCTGCCAGCAGCTCTTCCTGCAGGCGGGCAGCCACAACAGGAGGGAACAGGCCCTAATTGAGCCTTTGTGGAGCCTCCCACAGAGCCCAGGGCACTGAACACAGTGGGGTCTCTGACTCCATGAACTGCCAGTCAGAATCCTACAAAGTGAAATTGCAGAGGCAGGCCCCCCATGCGGCCACTTCCTGTGTCGCCTGACTCTCAGTCTTTCCTCAGGCTGCTCCCTCCACCTCTTCCCTGACCCCCAACTGGTGCCTTGCCCTTCCTCAGGCCACCTGCCCTTGGGGACTCCCAGGACACACCCATTAGAATGGATCCCTTTGCCCTAACCGGGCTGTTTTTCTGCGCCTGGGACCCTGTCCCTGGGTGGATGAACACCCCCTCACTTCCTGTTCACCACAGCCTGCGAGGACAATATCATTATCCCATTCATGGACTGGAAAACTAAGGCTTATAGAGCTGAGGTTGCCACTGCTACAGACTCAGCCTGGTGCCCCTCAGCCTGGCGCTCTTACCCAGGCTGTGGGGCACCGAAGCCTGTGCCCTTCGCTGCCCTGCGCCCTCTGGGCCTCCCAGTGCCTGCACGGCATGGAGAACTGCTCAGTCCATGCTCCTCCCCTGGCAGCGGCCCTCACTCCAGTTCTTGTTCCTTAGCTGGGGGAGTCTCAGGGGAGTGACCACCAAGGTCAGCCACGCACATTGCAGTTTTTGAAGCTCTCCATCCTCTGCGATCTCCTCATCTTCCCACAGAGGAGTCGTTAAAAAGCAAAACTAGGCCTGGGGATGTAGCTCAGTGGCAGAGTGCTGACCCAAGCCCCAGTACACAGCAGGGGAGGGAGGAAAGAAGAAGGGGCAACAAAGTATCCCAGACGCATTTCACAGTGTCCCCTCCCCTCCCCGCAGCTTCCCTGTGCCTCCCACCTCTGCACCCAGAGGTAGCCGAGTCCTCTGGGCAGAGTCCTCCTCCCTCCCTGCCCTCTACAAGCTCATTGCTTCACCTGGACCACGGCCTTGGCTTCCTCATGGGCCACGCTGACCTGTCCGCTGTCCCTGCCCCGCGGTGCTTTTGCACCAGCATCCTGTGCGCGAGCCGTGCCGGCCCCATCCGCCCCCCCTGCCATAACCCCGACCCCTGTCCCCGCAGTCTTCCACCAAGAGCCTGCGCACCACCATCGGCGAGGCCTTTGAGCGGCTGCACCGCCTGCTGCGGGAGCGGCAGAAGGCCATGCTGGAGGAGCTGGAGGCCGACACGGCCCGCACGCTGACCGACATCGAGCAGAAGGTCCAGCGCTACAGCCAGCAGCTGCGCAAGGTGCAGGAGGGCGCCCAGATCCTGCAGGAGCGGCTGGCCGAGACCGACCGGCACACCTTCCTGGCCGGCGTGGCCTCCCTGTCTGAGAGGTATGTGCACCTGCGCGGTGGCGGGCTGCGGGCCAATGGGTTGTGGGCCGAGACCTCGTCCGTGCGCACTAGCTCCGTCGTTTACGGAGCACCTACTGTGTGCTGGGGCCTGGGCTAAAGGCACGACGCATTCGTACTATTGTGTGTGTAATATATTCTGCCAATATTCTATAACATAAGTGATATCTATAGTCATAGGGTAGGTACCTACATGTTATGTTCTTTATATTATATACAGCATATATTATTTATAATAATGTTGATGTTTTATATTATTTCCTAAAAGTTTTGTATTATTGTAACCCTCTCAGCCCCCCGTAGATAGTTCCCACCTGCATCCCCATCACACATGTGGCAACCGAGGCTTAAAGAAGCCAGATCAACTGGCCAAGACCCGTCAGCTAGGTGGTGGAGCGGGATTCAAGCCCAGGCTTCTCTGACCCTGAGGCCACCCTTGATAATGACATTTAGTTATTGGGGTCAGTACTGGTCATAGCCTCATGTACTTGGCATTGGCTCTGAGCCAGGCACTGTGCTAAGCATTCTGTCCCTGCTGGGCCATGTGACCCTCCTGACAATTCTAGAAGGCAGGTTCTAGCTAGTGCCCATTTTATAGGTGGGAAAACTGAGGGTAATAGCAAGAGAGGTAGGCAGTGGCACAAGCAGGCACCTGTATCTGAGTCCCACAGCCTCTCGCTCATGACTTCACCTTTGTCAGCTGCAGGGTCCCAACACAGGTGAGGAACCCAGTTTCCTATGCATCCTTCTCTCCTGCTGTCCTTCCAGGCTGAAGGGGAAAATC
Organism: Sciurus carolinensis; assembly: GCF_902686445.1. Lineage (NCBI taxonomy): Eukaryota > Metazoa > Chordata > Mammalia > Rodentia > Sciuridae > Sciurus > Sciurus carolinensis. The sequence continues at coordinate 185,403,119 of NC_062213.1, forward strand.
CACGAGACCAACCTGACCTATGAAGACTTTCCGACCTCTAAGTACACGGGTCCCCTGCAGTACACCATCTGGAAGTCCCTGTTCCAGGACATCCACCCAGGTGAGCTTCCTCTGCCCCTGGCGGAGAGGCTGGCAGGAAGTAGGGGGCATGGGGGAAATGATCTGTGATGGGCTGAAGCCAGGAGCACAAGGTCTCAGCCAGCCCAGCCCAGGTCCTAAACACGGCTGGGGGCAGGGCAGGGAAGGAGCCCACGCTGTGCCCTAGGACCTGTGCTGAGCACCACAGTCGCTCATCCTGATGGATCCTCAGAGGACCCTGTGAGGCCATTCTGTCCCCAGGGGTGAGGTACAGGTGCTCCTTCATCAACCACAGGGTCGCATCTCAGTGACCCTGGTGAGGTGAAAATACCCCGAGTCAGAAACGCCTTTAACACACCTCACCTAAGAGCGCCCTGCGTAGCAGCAGTGCTGCAGAGTATGATTGGTTGTTTTCCCTCGGGATCACGTGGCTGACGCAACGCCCCAGCTCACGCCTCTGCCCAGAATCGCCACACATGGCCAACCACAGGAAGAGGTCAAAATTCAAAATTTGAAATACATTCTACTGATGTCCATCATGTTCACGGCAACATAGTTGAAAACTTGCAAGTTGGGGGCTTTCTGTACCGAGGCTCTGTCACCTGACTTGTCAATCAAGTCGCTGTGTACACATGGTACCCATCAAGTACCTTGCCTGTACCGTACACCGTTATGGATGCTAGAGGTCGAACAGTGAGCAAAATAGGCAAAAGTCCTGCCCTGTGGATCTTACATTCTGGGGTGTGAGCAAGTAAACAGGAGTGAATAAGTAAATCAAAACCAAAAACACACCTAGTGTCTTGTAGTACACGAATCGCAGACGGGAGAGAGATTTCAGATAGGGACCAGAGAAGACCCCACTGAGAAAGGGACATCAAAGGAAAGACCTGAAGGAAGTAGGTGAGCCATGTAGGCATCTGAGGGAAGAGGGCTCCTGCCAGTGGAAACAGCAAGTGCAAAGGCCCTGAGGCAGAAGCTTGCCTGGCAATTCAAGGAATAGTAAGGAACCTAGTGTGGCTGGAGTGGAATGAATGAGAGGAAGAGTAGCGAAGAGGTCTGGAAGGCAGCAGTAACCAGACCATAAGGGCCCACAGACCAGCTCTAGGACTTTGAATTCTATATTGAGTGAGAAGGGAACTATTGGAGGGTTTGGGGCAGTGAAGTGACCTGAGCCTACTTAAGTTTTAAAGAACCCCTGTGGCTACTGGATTGAGAATAGACAGAAGGAGGTAAAGAGCGGAGCTGGGGACTTGGATAGGAAACCACTGCATAACCCAGGTGAGAGGTGCTGGTGACTGGGAGCAGGATAGTAGCCCTGGAGTAGGTGACAGTGGTCAGATTGTGGATCCATTTTGAAGTGAGATCCAGCAGGACTTGCTAACAAATTGGGTCTCAGGTGTGAGAGAAAGAAAGTAAAGAGGACAGGACATCAGCCAGGGTGACTGGACGCAGGGACTGTAGCGGGCACAGTTTGCAGTGTTTGAAAGGCACTGAAACCACAGGTCTGCGTCCAGGAGGAAGTCGGGCCTGGTGTCATCAGCCTATGGCCAGCACTGAATGGGCCGGATGGGATCACCTGGGAAGTTAGGATAGAAAAGAGAGGGGGCCACTCTAACATCTGGAGCACTGGATCGTTCCTGTAAGTGACGGACAGGAGGGGACCCAGCCAAGGAGACTGAGAAGGAGCAGTCAGAGGCAGGAGGGCAGGCTGGCTATGTCTTGGCAGCCGGGCAGAGGATGTGTTTCCAGAAGAGTGGATCCCGGTGGCCGGGGCTGCTGAGCCAAGCACGGGAGAACCCCAAACAGACCATCGTTCACGTTTAGCAACACGGAGATCATTAGTGACCTTGACGAGAGCTATATTGGTGAAGCAATGGGGCAAAGGCCTGATTGGAGCCCATCCAAGAGAGTAGTGGAGACAGCAGGCGGAGACAATGCTTTCAAGGAATTTTATGTAAGGGAAGGAGAGAGACTGTTGGCGTGGCTATTTTTGCAAGAGAGAAGGAATAGCAGCCTATTCATGAGTCGTTGGCAAAGAGCCAGTAGAGGGGCAGAACCAAGAGGGAGAAACCGGATGCGGTGGTGCAGGCCTGTAATCCCAGTGGTCCGGGAGGCTGAGGCAGGAGGATTGCAAGTTTGAGGCTGGCCTCAGCAACTTAACAAGACCCTGTCTCAAAATAAAAAATGAAAAGGGCTGGGGACGTGGCTCAGTGGTAAAGTGCCCTTGAGTTCAGTCCTCAGTACCATGCAGCCATGGCCCTGGCAGGATCTGCTGCCTGCTGAGGGGCAGTCTCTGCTGGGAACCCACACAGTCCATCTCCAAGAGCCTGGAGAAGCAGAGCAGAGGCGGGAGCTTGTGGGAATGGCCCTCTGATGGCGTCACCTTCCCAGTGAGGTGGGAAGAGAAGCTGTCAGCTGAGATGGGGAGGAGGTGACAGGTTTGCAGAGAGAGGAGAAAGCAGGTTCTAGAGTGTTAGCAGACCCTGGACCTGGGAGACCGGTGCTTTCCTGGAACCACCCAGCTGAAACCACAGGGCAGATTCAAGCCATAGGCAGTGGGGACCCCGATTGTGCCTGAGTCAGCACCATGCCCTGGAGAGGTGGCATACAGATAAAGTAGTGAGTGTGCCCCACGAAGTGGGTACTGTCACTTTTTCAGATGAAGAAACCAAGGCGCAAAGCTCTTAGAAGCTTGTCCATGGTCACAACCTGTAAAAGGTACAGACAGTCTTTAAAGCCCGGGTCAGACCCCGGAGCCTGGAACCTTGCCAGCTCAGCTAACTAGCCATTCTCTAGCTTCACACACCAGCTGCGAGCCGATGGGGAGACTGAGGCTCAGAGAGGCTCCCTGACTTTCTAAGGTCACACAGGAGTCAGAGTTCTTCCCCCTGTCTGGATTATTTTTTTACTCTACGAAGAGTAAAAATCCGTCAAGACATTCCCAGGAGTCAGGAAAGAAAGGCAAGCAACCAGATCCTAAGAGTCCAGTGGGACAAGGCTATGACCAGGGACTCATATGTACCATGGAAGCCCAGAAGGGGCAACTGGAGGCTCTGGGTCGGGGAGGTGGGAGGCCAGGGAAGCAGAACAGGTGATGTGTGAACTGAGTGCTGAAGGCCAAGGAGCGGCTGGGCAGGGGCGGAGTGACCCCAGGGTGTTCACAGTTGAGTCCTTGAGGGACGGAGAGGGGTTAGGACAGTCACTGAACGTGTGCCAGACCACAAAGCCCGGCTCCCCGCAGGTGGCTGAGGCCTCGTCTGATGTGTCCTTACTGACTTCATGGGAGCCAATGGAGGCTGATACGGTTCTCTGCTCCCCGGAGAGAGGAGGCAAGGCTGGGGGAAGGGCTCGTTTCCTAGTGGACGGAGTAGGAGCTCTGGGCTGCCCTCGGGGCGGAGGCCACAGCATGCTCCCAGCCCTGGGGGTCTCCACACGGGACCCAGGAGGTTGCGGTCCCCTGGAGGGAGGCAGGAATCCCAGGCTCCTGTTCTCCTCAGCCATAGGCCAGGGGGCCCCTTGTACAGGTGGCCCGGGAGCTCTTAGCTCGGGCCACCTGCTGCATCCTCATTGGCACAGAGAGGCAGGCTGGACGCCACCTCCTGTCCTGCCAGGGCCCCTCATCCTCCCGTTCATATCCAACTCAGCTACACTGAACCCCCTTCAGGTCTTAAGGGAGCCCTGTTCTCCCTCCTGCACACTCTTTAGAGCCCCCCGCACCATCCTCAGTCTTTATGGACACCCCCTACTCTCCTTCATATCTTAGTTTTTAAGCGCCTCCTCTGAGAAGCCTTCCTGGATTCCTCCACGTGGCCCTGCTTGGGCTCTCCTGGTCTCTGTTTCCTTATTATCTGTGTGGTTGTCTCCCTCTCCGGACTGTAAGCTCTGAAGGCTCAGGGCCTGGGGCTGATTCATCCCCAGCAGCCAGCACAGTCAGTATTTGATGATGAATGAAGAAAAGAACAAGCCTTAGTCTACTTCTGCTTCTGGAACAGTGCCTAGCCTATAGTAGGTGCTCAGTAAATGCTGAGAGAAGGAACAAGACCAGTCCCTTCCTCCCAGCCTCAGCTTCCTTCTCTGAATGACAGGATGCCAGTGTTCCTTTCTTCTTCACAAGTGAGCAGACCATGGGGAATCTGCTGACTGCCCAGGGGCAAGGTTTCTTATCAGGCCACCGTCCTGGGCACAGCAGGATGCTTAGCAGCGCTCTGACCTCTCTATCCACTAGATGCCATAGCCCCGCCCCTCATTGTAACTACCCAAAGTATCTCTTCATGTGGCTTAATGTCCCTTGGAAAGAAAAACTGCCCCTATTGAACATTGCTGCAGTAGAACTAAGGGAGCAACTGTGTGCCCCAAACGTCCCACCCAGAGCAGAGGCCCCGGGACTTCAGAGAACAGTGGCCCTGTTGACTGGGCCCCTTCCTTTGTCTGTGAGGCCTGTGAAGTCACTCTGGCTCCTCTGCCAGCACCAGAGCCCTTTATGTCCAAATGGAGCGGTGCCCCTAGGGACCTAGCCCATGAGTTCTAGCAGCTTCCTGCCTGCCCCTCCCCTATGGCTCTGGCTTCCCATTGGTCATTTGAGAAGCCATCTAGCACCTGTCTCGCCCTGCTCTGGACTCCCCTCCACCCCTCACCCCCCGCCGGGGCCTCACACCGGGAAGCCCTCCTCTCCCTGCCCACCCCCACCTGGCCGGCTCCCCAGAGAGCCAGGCAGCCTATTGTCCCAAGGAACCAGACGCTGCTCCTGTCCCTCCTGCTGCCTCCCCACCCCCAGGCGGCCCTCTCCCCACCCCCTGCTCATCTGAATCCCATCACTTTGAGTCCCAGCCTGTTGGCTGCCTGACTAATGGACCCCCCCACCCCGACCCCTGCATCTGAGCCTTAGTTTTCTCACCTGTCCAACAGGGATAGTCACATTTACTTCCCAGGTTACATATGAGAAATTAAAATTGGGGACAGTGATCCTATAACTTAGTGAGTGCTTGACCCTCAGATGGTTCCTCATCCTGCTAAACAGGCTTTCTGGAGCCACATGAAGGAAAGAACACAGGGTGAAAAGACCTCAGCTCTGGTCCTAACTCTGCTTCACCCCAGGGGGCAACCTGAGCAAATCACTTAACGCGAAGAGTCTCAGTTTTCTCTCCTGAAAAATGGGGGTATGGTAATTGGCACTCCTAGGACTACTGTCCACCACAAGTGGAGGGTATGCAGATGTTTTCTGATGCCCGCTCAGGCAGCTGCAGGCCTGAGTAGGTGGGAGGACTCGGGGACCTGTGGCCTGGTTTTAAAGGCCTGGCTACAGAAAAGGGCTGACACATTTCCTGTCCCTCAGGCCTCTGCAGCTGGCCCCATGGTCCTTGAGAACAAAGAGACAAGGCTGCCAAGGGGTGGTGCTGAGCGGTGCCTTGGGAGGGCTTTCTCTGCCGCTTGGGTGGTAGGTGACCAGGGGACACGTTGCCTGGGGTCTCCACAGTCCTGAATGCCTTTTGACCTGGAGGTCTCAGAGAGGCTTCAAGGACCAAGAACACACCTGGAGACCAGACCTCACCTCGGCACCTCGTGCTCAGCTTTCTGTGTCGATAGATTCAGGTCCCACGACCTAGAAATGAGCCCTGACCTGCAAGATAGTGAGACGGGAAGGATGGAGGAAAGCCCCAGGCGGGGACTGACTTCCCAGTGGGGAGAAGGCATGGCCACATCCCCTCTGGCCTCGCCTTTGGGGCTGGAAAAGCCTCCCTAGAGTCAGAGCGCCCCTCCCTGAGGAGAACCCCAGGCCTGGCTGGGTCCCACCCAGAGTGGGGACCCTCCACTGCGGGACGGAAGGTGGGGGTCAGGATTTCCTCGGCCCTGTGGGTGCCTCTCTGTTCACCTTCCCAGAACCATCCGGAGTCCCTGGAGCCCTTCCCAGTGGCCCAGAAGTGAGTGGCCACGTGGCCCTGGAGGCTTGAGAGTCTGAAGCTGTTTCCAGGCGTGCTTGCCAGTCCCCCAGGTCCTTCTTCTCCACGCCCTTGTTTCTGCCTGTTGCTGGTCCTCCTCCCATCATCCTGCACACCTCAGATAGGAGGGCCGCCATCACCCAGGCAGGGCCCCTTCCCCCGCCCCCTCCCCTCTGCGCAGACACATCCCGCTGCCCGCAGGGGTGACCCCATCTGTGTCTGATTAAGTTCCTGTCTCCCTGGCTCTCCTCCACACACCCCTCCACCTCCTCCCTCCCGCCCCCCTGTGGGAATTGCCCACATTCCAAGGGGCGGGAGCCTCTGGCTCTGACCCGCTGCCCTGGGACCAGCCAGACTGTGGGCGAAGTCTTCATCTGATGACAGCCGGCGCCTTTCTCCCTGGCTCCCCCTCGTTAGGTCCCGGATGGAGGACCGTGTCTCCTCTGGCCCCTGTGTTCACAGAGCTCACGGTGTGCACAGAGCCATCAGCCTCCCAGGAGCAGGAGAGAAGAAAGGAAAGGACAAGGCTGAATTTGCACCTGACAGATCGTGGAAGGGACTTGCTCTAGGGCCACGGTCAGCTTGATAGTGGGTGTGCGAGCAGGAGCACAGTTCAGGACGGTCACCATCATTGAGCCATTTCATTTCTCTGCCTGTCGCAGCCCACCGGCAACCGAAGTGAGGGGTAGTGTGCCAGCCCTGTCATCTTGTCCCTGCCCACCAGATACGGAAGGCCAGGGAAGTGGACGGCGAAGTCCTTCACCCTGAGGAGCACGTGGCAGGATCCCTGTCCCCTCTCTGGCTCTGGCCTGGAAATGGCCATGGGGCCTAAGGGGAGCCTGGCCCAGGTTCCTCTCCTCCTCTGGCTTGTTATCAGCTCCCTGGGGAGACAGAGTAAACAGAGGTCTTGACAAGAGTCCGTGAGATTTGAGATGAGACCTGCTAAGCCGGTAGGGCCAGCCCGGAGGCAGGTGACCAGCCTGCACCACCTGCCCAGCAAAAACAGGGTCAACCTAATTTGGAGAGTGTTTCCAGAAGCCTGGCCTGTGCCGGATCCTGTGCTAAGCACTGGGCACGCGGGAAGGCCGAGGTCGCCAGGATTCGGTCCTCACCCTCCTGGGGCAAAGACATGAGTCCAGGGGCATGGACATGGCTCGGGAACTTCAGAGGAAGGGGAGCTCAACTGCTGGCCACCAGGACGACTCCAAGGACAGCCTTAGAGCAGTGTCCCCTGGAGCTGGTCATGGCAGCAAAGAGGAGGCGGTAGGGGGAACCATGGAGCAAAGGCTTTGCGCTGGAGAGAGGCAGGCGAGCCGAGAGATGGACGTCAGGGCCGGACTGTGCTGGCCTTGATCGGTCCCAGCTCCTCTCTGGTCTCAGTTTTCCCCTGTGTCAAATGGAAGAATTTGGCTTAGAAGTAGTTTTCAATCTTTTCAGACACATTGTCTACTTAATTTATAACGTTCCGAAGATCATCTAACCTACCCCCATTTCAAGTCTATACACACTGTACACAACACACACACACACACACACACACACACACACTGACTAGAATATAATAGAAAATAGAAGGAAATTATTTATAATAAAATATTTTGTATGTCAGCATGTAGAAGCTCACTCAGAACCACACTAGAAAACTTAAGGAAGTATTCCAGTGCCCACATTATAGGGAAAACACCTTCTGCCTCAAATGCGGTCCTATACAGATAGCTTTGTATCAGCCCTTAGAGATGTATTTTCCAGAAAAGCTAACAATTCTTAGTTAAGTTCCAAGCAAACAGTGTAGCCGGATGCAATGGCACAGACCTGTAATCCCAGCTACTTGCGAGGCTGAAGCAGGATCCCAAGTTCAGAGCCACCTTGACAATTTAGTGAGATCCTGTCTCAAAATTAAAAGGGCTGTGGATGCAGCTCAGTGGCACAGCCCCTTGGTTCAATAAAAAAGAAAAAAATCAGCCGGGCACTGTGGCACACACCTGTAATCCCAGCAGCTCAGGAGTCTTAGGCAAGAGGATTGTCGTGAGTTCAAACCAGCCTGAGCAATTTAGCAGCAATTCTAAATAAAACATAAAAAGGACTGGGGATGTGGCTCAGTGGTTAAGCACCCCTGGGTTCAATCCCTGGTCCAAAAAAAGGAAAAAAAAAATCAGCTTTGCCTCATTTTGGTAATTGTATTCCAAAAAGTGCAGTGTATATTAAAATTGTAAAAAATATTTCATGTTTATACATACAATGGAGTTAGTTTGTAGTTTCAGATCATTATAAAGAAGGCTTCATACACATGATTGGTGGGACATTTGAAAATCCCTCGTGGGGGGTGCGCTGAACTGTCCTGGTCATTTCATTGGGTGGTCCCTGGATCCCTCCTATCAGAGACAACCCAAACACCCTCACAAATTCCCACAATACCCTCTAGGGGGCAGCAGCACCTGAAAAACTTTAACCTTCACAGCTCTGAAATTCTCTAATTCTCTGTTTCTAATTCTTTAATTCTACAAATACTTGTGGAATGCTCACTACCTGTCTTGCCCTGGGCATCAGGCAGTGACCCAGAGCCATGGCCCCTGTTGCTTTGCTGCCTTGTGTAAAGCTAGAAGGACCTCAGCAGTTAGCCTTCCTTTTTTTACAGAGAAGGAAGATGAGGCCCCGAGAAGACAAGCTTATATTCAAGGTCACACAGCAGATCAGTGGCCTCCTGGGGGCCCCCCAGAATCCTGTATTTAGGAAGGCACCTCTTAATGGGTCCACAGCCTTCTCTCCACTGACCTCTCCTTCTTCCACCCCTCACAGTGCCAGCTGCCCTGACCCTAGACCCTGGCACTGCCCACCAGCGCCTGATCCTGTCTGATGACTGCACCATCGTGGCCTACGGGAACCTGCACCCACAGCCCCTGCAGGACTCACCGAAGCGCTTTGACGTGGAGGTGTCGGTGCTGGGCTCCGAGGCCTTCAGTAGTGGCGTCCACTACTGGGAAGTGGTGGTGGCGGAGAAGACCCAGTGGGTGATCGGGCTGGCCCACGAGGCCGCGAGCCGCAAGGGCAGCATCCAGATCCAGCCGAGCCGCGGCTTCTACTGCATCGTCATGCACGACGGCAACCAGTACAGCGCCTGCACGGAGCCCTGGACGCGGCTCAACGTCCGGGACAGGCTGGACAAGGTGGGCGTCTTCCTGGACTACGACCAGGGCTTGCTCATCTTCTACAACGCCGACGACATGTCCTGGCTCTACACCTTCCGGGAGAAGTTCCCTGGCAAGCTCTGCTCCTACTTCAGCCCTGGCCAGAGCCACGCCAATGGCAAGAACGTCCAGCCACTGCGCATCAACACCGTCCGCATCTAGGCCAGCAGGACTCTGCCTGCACACAGGAGGCCTGGACCCAGGCCCGCCTGGTCACTCAGCCCTCAGGCCAGTTGTTCACCCTTGGACCTCCGTTGCCCTGTCTGTGACATGGATGGAGATTGTGCTCCGTGAGCCCTAAGCTCTCTTCCAGCATTAAAGTTCTGTAAGCTCTGACCTTGATGGGGACATGACATGGCTTCTCCTCAGGGCCGCCCCCACCTGGCCCTTCTCCCCATCCCCTCAGGGGAAGGGCACTACCTCCCCGTGTCTCCCTCCTGCCCAGCTGCCCGGGCCTCAGGATGTGTTGGATGTGGTCAGTGGTTGACAGCCTGAAAGACAGAATCCTCTTATGCTCGTGGCCTAAGACTTGCTAGTGATGGCGTCTTACCCTTGACCCCAGCCCGCTGTGGACACAGGCAGTGGCTGGTCCTAGGGTTGTCTCAGAACCACCCTTTCAAGCCCCCCCACACGCCAAGAGCTGTGTGGTCCCTGGTTTCCCACTGTTGTACAAAGCAGAGAGAGCGCTGCGGCTGGCGAAGGCACCTAGTAGTTGAGGCCACTTGTTAGTTACCATGTCACCATGGCACCACCTTCCTGCCCAAAATCTAAGGGCAGGATGAGGGCACCCTGGAGACCCAGGTAGAGCACAACAGCTAACAGTGCCTGCCGGACAGCAAGCATCACTGGACGATCAAGGTCCCCAGCAGCTCTGGACTCTAGTCCAGCCACCCCTTGCAGCCAGGCCTCTGTGGCCTGCTAGGACACAGAAAGGCTGCTGGGAGCAGTTGTTTTCATCAGGCCCTGAACCCTGGGAGGGGCTGTTGGCTGAGACACCCCCTCCCCTCTTCAGACTTGGCATCTGTCTCACTTAGGATCCTGCTGCAGAAACAAGAGCCACTTTAGTCGGCTCAATTAGACAAGGATTCATTACCAGCTCCCTGGGCACTTGCTCTAGAAGGGCTGGAAGGGAGCAGTGGAGTCCTTGCTGAATTTCCAGGAATAACTCCAGCTGCCAGATGCATCCTGTCATGACCAGGGAAGCTGCTCCCCCCTGCAGGAAGCCACTGTATCAGAAGCCACTGGCTGCAGCAATGTGCCCCCTCTGCCACCGTCCATGCCAGCAAATGGATGTCCTGAGGCCTGCCTCTCTTCCAGTAACTCAGGTCCCCAATCCATATTTCTATGAGGGATTCTCTACCTTGACCGCACGGGAGTCTGGGAAATGTAGTTTCCCTCTTTCCAGCTTCAACCATATGAAAAGGGCCCTAGATGAAAGTTAGCCTGGGTATCGGGCAAGCACGTTGCATTTTCTGCCACAGCATCCATCGCAAAACGCTCCAGAGAGACGAGTCCACCTGGAGGACTTGGCTTCGAAGCAGCAGAACCTGGAGGTGCCCTGCCCTGCCCTGCCTAGAGGTGACAACCTGGGGGCGTGCCCGCAAGATTGCAGAGTTCTCCCAAGTCCTGGGGCCTCAGCTCTGTGGGGTCAGCACACTCCTCAGAAAGGAGCCCCAGGAGCTGAACTTGAGGGGCTCCCACTCCCGACTGCCATGCACTGGGCCTCCCCTGAGCAAGAGTAAACCTCAGCCCTGCTCAGCCCTCAGCTCCCAGAGTCTGGGCCACCCCCCAGCAGTATTTTTATTTAAAATGTTTCCCATTTTGTGAGTTATGATAAATTTGTATTAAATTAAAGTTACAGGACACCAGTGGTCAGTTCCATTCATTCTGACAAACTCAAAGACCTGCTTGTTCCGTCCCAAGCAGTAAGGGTACTTGAGAGTAGCCAGTCCACAAAGCAGCCCTACTGGGTAAAGAGCCTTCTGCTCATTCTTTAGAGAAGGAAATGCAAGTGAGAAAGAGAGAGACTGCCAATTGTCCCAGAGTTCACACTGGAGAGTGAGAACTAGGCCAATACACCACAACCTATCTGGAAACTTACCAACCAAGGAGAACCAGTCTTTGCCTGGGAGAGCTGAGGGTATTCTTGGGAGCAGGCAGAGAGCTCACATGACAGTGGCAAGTCTGATCTCTGGAACTCTAAAGACCTGGCCTCAAGTTCAGGCTCCATCACTGTGTGATTTTAGAAAAATGACTTAACCTCTCTCAGCCTTGCTTGCCCCACAGATAAAATGGGAATCATAACACCAACCTCACATGATTTATTGGTAAGCTATTAACGGTTTGGGGAGGACCTGCCTCCTGGAGTCAGTGCCTGGAGCTGTGTGGGTTTTCTGAACCTCTGCACTGGCTCTGACCCTGAGAAAACCATCTTCCTCCTTGAGAACAGGCCCCTGTAGTCCAGGAAAGTCCCCAGGTCTGCTGTGTGGAAAAGGCTCCATCCCACCTCTGATGGGGAAGCAGCCTGTCCAGGAGCCAGGGCCCCGCACAGGGGCACAGGCTGGGCACACTGGCAGCAGCAAGGCCCCCGGGCCCTCTGCAGTTGTGTAATGCAACATCCTTGGCTGGTCATGGTCCATTCCTCCACCTCCTCACCTGCAGGATGAGGGAGGTGAGACCGGATGCTCTGAGGCACTGGGTGGATCTTCATCTGTGGCCTGGAGGTGGGGAGAGAGGAGAGGGACCCCACCCAACCCTGACTGTGGTTCTAGGAAGGGGGCGCGAGCCAGGGGCTGTTGGCAGGGTGGATGGAGGGGCCCTGATGAGCCGGTGAGAGCAGCCCAGTTTGCAGCTGTGTGTGCGCGAGGCGGGTGGGATTTAAGACTGGAGTGTCCACGAGACACCCCCAACCTTTCGGATCCCTGTGCTCCCCCAAACCCTTCCACTTGTGCTGTTCCACGTTCCCTCCGGGATCTCTTTGCTCTGTCTCCTCCCTCAGGGGGAGCAACCCCCCTCCAGGGCCATTCCTTCACTATCCCCCTCAACTCAGCACCAGGTCAGGACGTGCTGGCCGCTTCCCAGCCGTCACTGTATCCGAGTGTCTGAGGTGACTGTAAGGACCTCGTCTGCATGCCCACCTGGGCACTCCAGGCAATTAGGGTGCCACCAAGAGAAATGTCTGCACAAGTGTCCGGAGATGACTAAATGAGAAATGAGGGTTGTCAGCCAACGCCAGGAGCCCCTCCCACACTGCAGGCAGTTAGGAGGAGGGCGGAGGCAGCTGAGCCTCGGCAAGGAGGAGGATCAGCGTGGATCTCATCCCGGGTAGGAAGGGGTTGATTGAGTGGCAGCAACCCCTCGGAGTCCCCTATGTCCTCAGCAAGCAAAGTGCTGGTGCATTTTACACTTTCACCACCGAGACAAGCCCATGAGGTTACTGTCATTACCTCGGTGTTTGAGCGAGGAAGCGCCGCTTCCCAGGGGACCCACAGCTATTACTCAGCAGAGCGGGAAATCAAACCAGGTCCAGCTAAAGCTAAAGCCCAACTGTTCACTGGATCTCTCTGGAAATGCTCTTCAGCTTTGAGAACTGCTTCAGCAACAGGCAGCAGCCACCAGAACTGGGATCCTCCTAGGCTTCAAAGGGAGCTTAAGCCAGCCATTGTGGAACAGTGCAATCGTGAGTCAAGTCTCAATTACAAGCAGAGCATCTTATGACTCTTTGGTTCAGGGGTGGACTCATGAAGACCCCATGTGACCGTAAGCAGGACCCTCTCTCCTGTTGTTCATCGACTGCCAGGGTCCAGCACTGATGGTCCAGAATCCTGTTTGTCTAATGTTGGGTCCTGCAGCTGGGTCTGCTCAGTGCCTAACAAGCCCATTATATCTGAGTCCTCCTCAAGTGTTCCGGGAGCCCACCTTCCCTCCTGCCGGGGAGTCATTCGCTGAGGCTGACTGCTCACGCCTGGCAGCAGTCCTGGTTTCCTCCCCGCTTATCTAGCTCTTGGTTCCACCCACCACCCTACAGCATCCCCAGGAGATCAGCTGCCAGGGCTGGAAGGTGGGGAGGAGGTGGGTACTGACCAAGGTGCTGAACCGAATCGTCACTGTGTAGGGTCATGGTTATTTCTTCTTACGGTGGGACCAGTGATTCTCTCTAGGAGTTCTGAACCACATAAAGAAATAGGGGAGGGAGGACAGCAGAGCAGGAACGGGTCAGGGGCACTGTGGAGGCACCACCAGGAGACTCAGTTTCCGAAAAATAGCAAGAGAGGGAGACATGCTTTTTTTGGTTTATGTGTGTTCATTTTCCTGTTTTTCTTTTCTATCTTTAAGAAATCCTGTGTTCTTTGCACTAAGCACAAAATAGAACAGTCTTCAAAACTTCAGCAGCTCTATTGTATTCTGATTATGAAATGCTCCCCCCTCGCTCTAGGAATTAGGTGAAGTGGGGAAGAGGCTGCACTTTGGCTCAGAGGTACAGGGGTTTCCTACCCTGGTGACATGACAAGGGAGGACCTTTCAGGAAGCTGGAGTCAAGCACAGAACTCCAGGTCCTGGCAAACTCCCCAAAACAGTGGACCTGGATATGATCAAGTCCAAATGCTAGAGGAGCCTAGGTGACCCTCCCACCCCACTAGAAGCTCAGAGAGGGTTAGTCTCTTACTCAAGGTACACAGCATGAGGCAGAGCTGACACCAGAACCCAGGTGTCACTGTTTCCAGCCAGCATGCCAGGGAGAATGGCCAGTTGACAGGTCCCAGCCTCGTCAACAAAAGGAGGCAGCAAAGATGGACTGAGGAGGGAGGGACTCAGAGCAGGGCCCTGATTCTTCAAAGGCACAAGGGCACAGGGGTGCTTATCAGAATTGGGCTGCAGTGCCTCAGAGGCGAGAGGAAGGGGACAAAAGGGTGACAGAATTGGGAAGTCCTCTCAGGTGGGGGCCGCCCAGCAGGCCCCAGGACAGCTGCTGAGAGCCCAGGACTCTCAACTGCACTGCGATACAGATAGGAGAACTGAGGCCAGATGGGAAGGCAGCAGCCTGTGAGAGGGTCAGGCCAAGCCCAGCCTCCCGACTCCTAGCCTCAGCTCCGCTCAGGCAATCTCCAGTCTCCCGTGTGGATCCCCGTGCCCTCTCCTCTCAACTGGAAAACGAGTTCAAGCAGAAGGGAGTGAGCAGGATCACCACAGCCAGGCACCAGGAGCTGGATGCCTTCCTCTGTCCGCCTCCACAGGGAGAAGGGAGGGTTGACCTGGACCCCGAGGCCTCCTCCTGGGCAGAGCCAGCTGGCGTCTGCCCACACCAGGTGCCTCCCTTGCTGGCAGCAGAGTCCAGAACCAGCACCAGCCGCAGCAAGGACAAAACCCAACTTAGGCAGCTGCTGGAGCTTCAGGGAGTCCCAGGCAAGTGAGGGCATCAGGACCCATGGCCCAATCTCATGGCACTTGGGTCAGCCCTGGGACCTTAGGTTGCTGGACGGTTTAAGAGTCTTTTCTCCTCAGGAAATGGGCTTCCCCCCCTCAGCTCTGTAGGCTGAGCCACTCGACCTGTTTCTCTGCCCACTTCTATTCAGACCAAAGCCCCTCCCTGACCTACCAACCAGGAGTGAGGTCCTGGGGTCCAGTGACTCTGTTCTTGCTATTGGGGTAGGAAAAGGTCCCCAGAGTCCCCAGGAAAAGCAGAGACAGGCCAGAGGTGGGAGGCTGTGGGTGGAGACCGGGGCAAACCTTGTGAAATCTGGATCGGGCCCTGGTTCTGTCCCTGACTTGCCAGTGACCTTGGATGGCCCCCTTCACTTCCACCTTAAGAGTTAGCAGGAGGGATGAAGAAGGATGGGCGGCCCTGAGCCTTGGCAACCCCCTCTTCAAAGGTTCGAGCCTGAAACAACTTCATAGTTTGCCTGATAGTCCCCGCCCCCTTCGGCTTCCCCTTCCTGCTTTGGGGGTCTCCTTCTGTCACACTCTCGGAATGCTCCTCCACCTAACTTACCCTCCTGTGTTCCCCACAATTACAATAGGAGCCACCCCGGAAGATCATAGCCAATGGTGAGAGTTCAGGCACTGTGACAGAGCAGGTGGGGGAGAGATTACAGAGGAGGGGAGAGAGGGAGAAGGGACTTCCTGTGACACCATGTGGGTAGCGCTACAGCAGCCATCACTCTGTGGACACAGACTGGGCTAGAAATGGCAGGGCTCCCGGTCACTGAGCCAGTTGTCCCACTCTGGGTCGGGCCCTCCGCCCCCCGATCCCAGCACAGCCCCTCAGCCTTTCTGTTCACAGGCACCTCCTCCGTGGGAGGGAAAAACCACATGTAATGTTAGGAGCAGAGCACCTAAGTGTCTGGCAGCCAAACGGAGAAGAGTCAGCATATTTTTGTCCTTTATGCATATGATTTTGGAAGACTCCTTCCTCTCCTGCCCAGAAAGCCCAGGCCCTGCTTTGCCTTCCTGTTAAAATCTTACGCTTTAGGGCTGGGGTCGTAGCTCAATGGTAGAGCGTTTGCCTAGCATGTGTGAGACCCTGGGATTGACCCCCAGCATCACACACAAAAACAATCTTACCCTTCACGTCCCACTCAAGGCAGCCTGTGCCATTGTCCTGGTCCAACCCGCCGAATTCATTGCTCTGGTCTCGGAAATCTTCCAGGTCTCCCCCTACTACTGGACCATAAGCATATTAAAGCATGAACCATGGCCTGTGCTTCTGCGTCTGAGTACAGAAAAGGGCCTCAAAAAACGTGAGCTGGCTGCAACTGGAATCCCAAGGACCAGAGGCAACCCCGCCCTAGGGGTGCTCAGATGGAAACGAGTGCCCCGCGGGAGCCTCGCTGACCATTCCCACCAGACTGTGTGCAGAGCGAACCAGGGGAAAATGGCAGAGACTAAGAATGTGTTGGGCTGCTTTTAAGACAAATTACAAAATAACTTATGTTCATTGTTTTTTTAAAAAAATCCAATAGATGTAAGAGTAGAAAGTAGACAGTTCCCTCATCCCACTCCCGGAAGTCAGCAGCTGCTAACAGTTGGTGTGGGTCCTTTCAGGCGTTTTTGCTTATACATAAACAAAAATGTCATTTTCTTTTACAAAAACATGATCATTCTTCACATTACTAGTCTTCATCTTTTGATGCATTTTGTAGTAAATTCCTTCAAGTGGGCTTGGGGGTCAAAAGGTTTGCTCATTTACTATGTATTGCTTTCAGGCTGGGAGTGTAATACAATGGTAGTGTCTGCATAGCATGAGCAAGGCCCTGGGTTCAATCCGTCGGACCATAAAAATTTTTTCAAAGTATTGATTTCCTGGATGATTTTGTTTCTTGTAACATGCTCATTATAGAAAATTTGGAAAATACAGTTAAGACACCCAAAGTAAAATCGCCCTTCAGTCACTGACTCTAGTCAGTTACTTCTAGTAACCACTGCTAGAATCTGAGTGATAAGGTTCACAGTCTTTTGGCTCCAGGATTGTATTTTACAAAAAACTGAAGCATGCTCTACCTGTTGTTCCACAACCTGGCTTTTTTTTTTTTTTTTTTTTTCCACTTAATAAAAGACTGAGCATTTGTCCATGTTGTTAAATAGTCTTCCCGCGTCAGACCTCAGGGCCCCCTGGAAGCCTACTTGTTGCTGCAGCAGGTGGGCGGAGCCCTGTCACTCCAGGCCAAAACCTCTGCCTCCAGCTCCCTTTCAGGAATGAAATGCCCGGGAAGTTCCTAAGCACCTGCCACCTCCATTCCTCCCAAACGGAAGTCCCAGTGCCAGTTGATGGAGACGCAGCTCCCTGCAACTGTACCACTGCTGCCCCCAGGTGCAGTCAGTGCCTGCCCGCCCCTTCCCCTTCCACTTCCCTGGACCCTGGGCTCCCCCAGTAATGCTGCCAATCTAAGAGCCAGAGTGGGGAAGAGGTGGGGGCCTTGGTGGTCCTAACTGTGAGGCAGAGGAGGGCCTCTAGATTCAAGGGGGTCAGTGTGGGACAGAGCAGAGTTTGGAGGCTGCAAGGCTGGGGGGCGCGGAACATGGGTGGGGTGAAAGCTGGAAGAGGTGAGCAGGCAGGGATTTCTCCCAGGAGCCCTGAGGGCTGTTTCAAAGCTGGATTATTCATCCTTCCCTGTTTCACAGAGTCCCAGAGAGAACAGAGATGGCTTTGCCACCTCCCAGTTGGGAAATCTTTTTCTTTTCTTTTCTGGTTTTTTTTTTTTTTTTTTTGGTACCAGTGAACTCAGAGGCACTTGACCGCTCAGCCACATCCCCAGCCCTATTTTGTATTTTATTTAGAGACAGAGTCTCACTGAGTTGCTTAGCGCCTGGCTGTTGCTGAGGTTGGCTTCGAACTCACGATCCTCCTGCCTCAGCCTCCTAAGTCGCTGGGATTTACAGGTGAGCTCCACCGTGCTGGGCCCCAGCTGGGTAACCTTGAACAAGACGTTTCACCTCACCAGACTCTTTTCCCATTTGAAAAATAGAAATGAAAATATCTACCCTTGCTGTGAGTACCAAAGGCATCCACATAATAGTAATAGCTAATGAGAGTTAGAATTTACTCAGGGACACCCAGGTGCCAGGTGTTATCTTTCTGGGATGGGCCCCATGCCTGGCTCATGGTAAGTGTTCAGAACATGCTTGTGGGGAAACATTTGGATAGCAAGGAGGCTGATGGTGTGTAGACCTGAGTTCAAATCCTGCCTCTGTCCCTTACCAACTTCTTTTTGATTTATTTTTTATTTAGAGACAGGGTCTTGCTAAGTTGCGTAGGGCCTTGCTAAGTAGTTGAGGTTGGCCTCAAATCTGTGATCCTCCTGCCTCAGCCTCCCAAGTTACTGGGACTATAGGAATGCACCACCACACCTGGCACCAACTTTTTAATCTCAGAGAAGCAGCCTCTGGTAAATGGTGATGGCAGAGTAGCTGGCCAGGTTGGAAGAGGAAAGGCCTGTAAAGCACCTGTGCTAGCAGTGCATCTCTCCTTGTAGTCCACAAACACGGACCAAGTACCTGCCAATGCCAAACGCTGGGAGAAAGAGCTATTGGCCACTTGCCCACGGACGTGCGATCTTTGCATCCAAGTTGTTCTTGCCCAGGACCGTGTCTCCTCCATGTCGTGGGAGCCCAGGGTTTCCTGGGTCGTGGCTGTGGAGGGCAGGGGTACAGCCTGCCCTGGGAGGGCAGTCCTCTACCCCCGCCCTGATGCCACCGCCCCTTTGGCCAGATGAGGGTGGTGTGCACCATCCTGGTGCTGATCTGCTCATCCTCTCTTCTGGTTGTCAGCTGCATCTCATGGAAAATGTGCCACCAGAGGTCCTGGGTCACCTGTCCCAGTCCAACATCCCCATGAGGGGTCCAGACAAGCTACTCAAGAACCACAGTGATGGAGAGGGTCCATTTCTCTTTAACTGTTTGTCTCCTCATGCCAAACACCCAGGAAAAGCCCTGTCGTGTCTGCAGTGCACGAAAGTGGGACATTTGGATGTGCCGTTGAGGGGACTCTCTGGAGGCATTGAGGGATGACGTGCCTAACCGGATAAAGCCTCGCAAAGGCCACAAGCATGCTGCGTGGTCTCACTGACTTCCCTGACCTTGTTCAGGTTCTTCTGGACACAACTCACTGTCCCCCTTGGGTCAAGGAAGGTCCATTCTGACATGCCTGTGACCATGACCCTGAGCGACTGTGGGCCAAGACTGCCCCTGGCCTCACGCTGCTGCCCCGCTTCCCTGGGACCCCGAGCCTGGTGCCTCCACAGGAAACCTTACCAAGAAGCCGGAGCTCCTCCTGCAGGGACTGGACGGAGCTATCACTGGCTTCATCCCCACTGGGAGATGACTTGTCACATTATCCAGGGTTTGCGGTCCTTGGAGCTTTCCGCTTCTCATGTCTTGAAACATCCACGTCACCTGTGCTTGTCTGAGGTGATGGAGTCCCCAGAGGTGGCCCTCACACGGCTGATTTTAAAAGCCCAGAATTCTCACAGCTGCCCAAGATCTCAGCAGGGCTGCTCTGGTTGTCTTCCGGCCACAGGGTCACAGCTTCTTCCACTCATCCCATGATACCCAAGTGTGTCCCTTGTGCCAGGCACACCGAGTGCTGAGATCACAACAAATGAGACCCAGAACCAGGGGTCGGAACAGAACGATGACAACAGGGTAAGAAAAGTGCTTGGATGAGGCTCGTGGTCTGTGGGGCACAAGGCAGCCAGAGGAGGAGGATCAGGGAAGGCTTCTGAGACCTGGCATGGAAGCCGAGGGCGGGAGCCTGTCGGAAGGAAGGGGTGATCCAGGCAGAAGGGACAGTACGTACAACGCAGGGGCCAGTGAACTGGAGGCCGTCTCTGGTCTTATAAATAAAGTTTTACTGAAACAGCCATGTCCAGTCATTTAGTCATTTACGTATTTCCTGGTTGCTTTTGCTCTGCACAGCAGAATGCCGTAGTTGCAAGAGAAACCCTGTAGATTACAAAGCAAAAAAGGTATTTCCCTCTGGCCCTTGAAAGGGGTGCTGACCCCTCAGGTTAGAGGGTTTATGCTACTGTTGTGGTTTACATAGGAGGTGTCTCCCAGAGGCTCTCGTGTGAGACAATGCAAGAAGGTTCAGAGGAGAAATGATCAGGTCGTGAGAGTCTTAACCCAATCAGTGAACTAATCCCCTCATGGGATGAACTGAGTGGTAACTGATGTGGTGGGGTGTGGCTGGAGGGGTGGGAATCGGGCGTGGCTTTGGGTATATATTTGTATCTGGGAGTGGAGAGTCTCTCTCTCTCTCCCCCTCCCCCTCCCCCAACCCCTCTCCCTCTCCCTCTCTGCTTTCTGATCACAATGTGAGCTGCTTCCCTCTGCCACACCCTTCCACCGTGATGTTCAGTCTCACCTCAGACCCTGAGGAATGGAGCTGGCCTTCTATGGACTAAGACCTCTGAAACTGTGAGCCCTCAAATAAACTTTTCCTCCTCTACAGTTGTGCTGGTGGGTGGGTCTTTTTGTCACAGCAGTGAACTAGCTGACTAAAGCAGCCACGTCTTAGGGAAGAGAGCTGGAGGGCAGGAGCCGGACTTAAGTAGTAGACAGCTCATGAGTACTTTTCTTGAAGCCATAGTGGATTGGTCTGGAGCAGATACACCTGATTTAAGCTGAGATTATCAAATTCCTTCTCAGGAATTAACGTGGAATGTCAAGTCCAGAAACGGAGCTCAGTCACATTAATTTCTGTGAACCTCCACTACTGAGGCCCCCTCAATGGCCTGCTCCTTCCCCAGACTGGTGAACCGACATTTCCGTTGATTCAGAAGGCGCTTGCAATCAACTCCCCTAAACTTTAATTTTCATCTTCTGTCAAAGTAGTTTCCATTACTTTCAATGAAGAAAACTTTTCATTAAAGAAATGAAGAGAAATGAAGCTGGTGGTCCAATAACCATAGAATGTGAAACATATATAATTTCAAACTTTCTTATAACCAATTTAAAAAAGCAAAAGAAATGAATAAAATTAGTTTTGATAATATTTTAACCCAATGTGTAAAAATATTATCATTTCAGTTATGTAACCAATATTTAAAAATGAGATCTTCGAAAATATTCTTTTGAACCATCTTTGGAATCTGAGGTGTGTTTTACACACCTGATTCAGACTAGTCACATTTCAAATGCTCCACAGGCATAGGTTGGTCACTAATACAATGGACAACACAGATTTAAGTCCCTCAGGGTCACGTAGGACCTGCTATATTTTGAAAGTATTGGGCATCTCCTGAAGACATTCAAGCCAGGAAGTAATATGATCAAATCTCATTTAAGAAAATTACGCCAACTTCTACTTAAAGAATGAGCTGGAGAAGAGCCGAGAGGAGTTGGGGAGAAAGATCTGGACACAGTTGGAATGATCCAAAGGAGAGATAAGACACGGCGTCTTGACTTTGGTGGTGGCAGGGATTGGAGAAGCAGCTGGGTTCAAGAGGTGGTTAGGAGGCCACGGCGACCAGCCTCACCATCCCGGGCCCCTTGCCGTGCAATCTCCCACCTGTGTGCCTTCATGATCCTGCTCCCCCTACCAGATCCCAAATAGCTTCCTTTTTTCTATCCCTGGCAACCAAAAAGACAAATCCTTCCAGTTCTTGGAAGCAATATTCCTTGATAAATTGAGCTACTGGAGGGAATCAATAAAAAAAAAAAAAAAAAGTTTTCCTCCCTCATTCAATCTTCCGAATGCTCTAGCCCACACTTATGCCCCAATCCTAAAATATAAAAGCCAGGGACGATATCGGTGCCCCCATCCCAGTGGAGCATAAGCGGGAGGTCCGCCAGCAGCTCTGCGAGGAGCAGTACATCGGCTGCCTGGGTTAGGCAGACAGTTGCAAGGAACTGAGTGTGTGGTTTTGTTAAGACTGTTCAACAAACGCCAGAGAAGAAGGGCATTAGGGGTGAATCCTGGGGAGTGATAACACAGACTGGCCATGGATTTAAGCTGGCGTGAGAACCTTTTTCATGCTGTTTGTAGAGATTCCTGCTCTCCAATGCCACCTGTCGCCCCACTTCTGGACACTGAGCAGAAAAACACTTTCCTGTGCACCTGAGGTTAGACAGAGCCCTGTGCCTCGTTCTGGCCAATCAGATGGTAGCAGGTCCTGGCTGGAGCATTTAATTGTCAGTGATACCCTCCGAGTTCTCTTTTCTCTGGCACAGTAACCAGTATTACCTGAGGTGGCGGTTTTTCCATCGTCTTGGGTCTGTAAGGGAGTGCAATAAGCAGATCCCTCTAAAGACTCATAATGTTTAAAGAGCATGAACGAGAAATAAACCTTTACTGTGCTAAAGTTTGTAGTGTAAGACATTGAAATTTGGGGGTCTGTTCCTGCAGCCCCGCTTAGCCTATCCCAATATACGTAACTGAAAGAAAGGACATTAACATGGAGAGACATAATGAAAAATTCAGGATTAATAGATTTTAATTCCTGGTGTTGAAGAATCAATGAAGTCAGAAGACAAGAGAAAATAACCAGAAGTAATGTAAGTGTTTCTTAGAGAAAGAGATTCCTGGCAAGGTCAAGGGTACAGGAACATCATGTTGAAGGGCTGAGGTGGATAGAGAATAAGATCTTTGTAAAAGGTCAAAAATCTAAGAAGACAGAGTGTCGGATCATCTCTGTGTTTATCAAAACCCTCAAAGATTATGAGAGTTGAACAAGGCTGGAGAAAGTGACATCTGGACACGAAAAATCTTGTTTCTCTCTCTGTAACCAAAGTATGAATTCCACAATGGCAGGGACTTCTTTTTGTGCCCCGAGTGCCTGAAACAGTGTCTGATACAGATAAGGCACTCAGTGAATATTTGCTGGATTAGAGAGGGGCACACCACTGACCCTAGAGAGCTCCTTGGGTGCTCACTTCCTCCATTCTACTTTTCTGCAGTATTTCCACCCCAGACCACAGAGACTGTTTTCTCTTTGCCCAACCTTGAGTCTGCCCTGTTTATTTATCTCGTTACAAGAAATCTCCAGGAGCTGCTTCTCAAACTCTTCTCCAGCCACCTGAATGCTGGCAGCTCTAGAGAATGCCAACCCCCCACCCGGCCACATTACCGACCACGGGCACCATTCCCTTTTCTGCTTTCTCCTTAGTTACCACATTTGACTCCACTGCCAAATGTCTTTCATCCTTTTCCTAAATACGTCTCAAATTCATCTGCTGTCTTCGCCCCCACAACACCACCTGATCCAGGTTCTCATCATCTCTCCCCTGGCCGACCACAATGGTCTCTCCTAATCTTTCTGCTTTGTCGCTGTGCTTCTGATCCCTCTATTCATTATCTATTCTGTAACAAATTACTTTAGAATTAGGTAAAGTTTAAACCACAAACATGTCATCTCACTGTTTCTGCTGGTCAAGGATCTAGGTGTGGCTTAGTTGGATGCCTCTGGATCAGGGCCTCTCACCTGGCTGCAGTCATTCCTCGACTTGCCTGGGGGAAGATCCGTTTCCAGACTCACTCATGCAGCCGTTATAAGGTCTGGTCCCCGGTCAGAATCATTGATTTCTAGACACATAGGCCTAGCCACAGAACACCTCACAAGAGAGTTGATGTCTTCTCTAAGAGTAAGAGAAGGTGTCCAAGACAAGAAGTTGGTTTTTTATAATCTAATCTAGGAAATGACAACTGTACTGTTTTTTATGCTGGGGACTGCAATCCCCAGCCCTTTTTTATTTTTAATTTTTTTAGTTGTCAATGGACCTGTATTTTATTTTTTTATATGTGATGCTGAGAATCAAACCCAGTGCCTCACACATGGTAGGCAAGTGCTCTACCACTGAGCTACAACCCTAAACCTTATTTTTGATTTTGAGACAAGATTTTGCTAAGGTGTGGAGACTGGCCTCAAACTTGCAATCTTCCCTCCTCAGCCTCCCAAGTAGCTGGAATTGTAGGTATGGCCACAGGAGCTCTGCTAACACATCACTTATAACATAGTCTAATCATTAGAATTGGATTAATACGCCCAGCCGATACTCAGACGGAGGAAAGAGCACCAGGGTGTGGGATCACTGGGGACATCTCAGTCTAATTGCCACAGCCTCTCTCGGCCTCTAGTGCACCATCTAAAGGGCAAAGCTGGCCTCTTCCCCCCTACCACTTATAAAATGTTGCTTTGCTGATACAGCACATGACCCTCATAATAGTCCCCCAATCTCCAGTCTGTTCTCCCCTTCCATTCTGTACTCTAGTTCCCAAGAAAGAACTCTGAAGGATCACACTACTATTCCTTTCTAAGAGTTCAATTTTATTTTTTAATTTGATCTTTTTAGTTATACATGACAGTACAGCGTATTTTGGGATATTATACATACCTGGAGTATAACTTCCCATTCTTGTGGTTGTACATGATGTGGAGTTACACTGGTTCTGCTCATATAGGAACCTAGAAAACTTATGTCCAATTTATTCTACTGTCTCCCCTATTCCCAACCCCCTTCTCCTCTTCATTCCCCTTTGCCCAATCCAAAGAACTTCTATTCTCCCCCCAAACCCTTATTATGTTAGAATCTGTACATCATAAAGAATATTCAGACTTTTTTGTTTGGATTGACTTATTTCACTTGGCATATAGTCTCCAGTCATCCATGTACCAGCAAATGCCATAATTTCATTCTTCTTATGGTCAAGTAATATTCCATTGTGTATATAAACCATATTTTCTTTGTCCTTTCATCTATTGAAGGGCACCTAGGTTGGCTCTACAGTTTGGCTATTGTGAATTGAGCTGCTATAAACATTGATGTGGCCTCTCACTATAGTATGTTGATTTTAAGTCTTTGGGTATGCATGAAGAAGTGGGATAACAGGGTCAAATGGTGGTTCCACACCAAGTTTTCTGAAGAATCTCCATACTGCTTTCCAGAGTTGTTGCTCCAATTTGCAATCCCACCAGCAATGTATGAGTGATCCTTTTCCCCCACATCCTCACCAACATTTATTGTTACTTGTATTCTTGATAATTGCCATTCTGATTGGAGTGAGATGAAATCTCAGTGTAGTTTTAATTTGCATTTCTCTAATTGATAGAGATGTTGAACGTTTTTCATATATTTATTGACCAATCATATTTCTTTTTCTGTGAAGTGTCTGTTAAGTTCCTTTGTCCACTTATTTTTAAAATTTTATTTACTTATTTATATGTGGTGCTGAGGATGGAAGCCAGTGCCTCACACGTGCTAGACAAATGCTCTACCACTGAGTCACAACCCCAGCCCTCGCCCACTTATTGATTGGATTATTTTGTTCTTTGGTGTTAAGTTTTTTGAGTTCTTTATATATCCTGGAGATTAATGCTCTATCTGAGGTGCCAATGGCAAAGATTTTATCCCACTCTGTAGGCTCTCTGTTCACGTTCTTGATTGTTTCCTGTACTGTGAACAAGTTTTTTGGTTTGATACCATCCCATTCTTGATTTTACTTCTTGTGCTTTAGGAGTCTTGTGGAGGAATTCAGTTCCTAAGTCAACATGATGGAAATTTGGGCCTATTTTTTCTTCAAGTAGGTGCAGGATCTCTGTCTAATGCCTAGGTCCTTGATCCACTTTGTTCAGGGTAAGTGATAAGGGTTAAATTTCATTTTGCTACATATGGATTTCCAATTTTCCCAGCACCATTTGTTGAAGAGGCTATCTTTTCTCCAATGTATGTTTATGGCACCTAGTATGTTTGTCTAGTATGAGATAACTGTATTTATGTGGGTTTGTCTCTGTCTTCTATTCTGTATCATTGGTCTACATATGTCTGTTTTGGTGCCAATACCATGCCATTTTTGTTATTATAGCTCTGTAGTATAACTTAAGGTCTGGTATTGCGATGCCTTCTGCCTTACTTTTCTTGCGGAGAATTGCTTTGGCTGTTTGGGGCCTCTTATTTTTCCAAATGAATTCCATGACTGTCTTTCTATTTCTAAGAAGAATGTCATTGGAACTTTAATAGGAATTGCATTAAATCAGTATAGTGCTTTTGGTATTATGGCCTTTTGACAAAATTTATTTTGCCCTTCCAAGAACATGGGAGATATTTCCATTTTCTAAGGTCTTCAATTTCTTTCTTTAGTGTTTTAAAGA
This sequence comes from Sciurus carolinensis, assembly GCF_902686445.1. Lineage (NCBI taxonomy): Eukaryota > Metazoa > Chordata > Mammalia > Rodentia > Sciuridae > Sciurus > Sciurus carolinensis. Next base: position 185,428,898 of record NC_062213.1, read on the forward strand.
AATAATTTTTCTTTTTTAAAATATTTTTTATTGTTGATGGACTTTTTATTTATATATGGTGCTGAGAATCAAACCCAGTGCCTCACACGTGCTAGGCAAATGCTCCACCACTGAGCCACAGCCCAGCCCTTTAAAGAAATATTTTTTCAAGGCTATTGTGAATGAGATGGTTTTCCTAATATCTCTTTCAGTTGATTCATGAGTAATGTATAGGAACTCAATTGATTTATGGGTATTAATTTTACATCCTGCAACTTTGTCGAATTCATGTGTGAGTTCTAGAAATTTTCTGGTGAAGTTTTGGGTCTTCTAAATATAGAATAGTGTCATCAGAAAATAGGGATAGTTCTTTTCCTATTTGTATTCCTTTAATTTCTTTCTTCTAATTGCTCTGGCTAGAGTTTCAAAGACTATGTTGAATACAAGTGGTGAAAGAGTGTATCCTTGTTACAGTTTTTCTAAAAATGCTTTCAGATTTTCTCCATTTAGAATGATGTTGGCCTTGGGTTTAACATATACAGCTAATGTTGAGGTACGTTCCCACTAGCCCTAGTTTTTCTAGTGTTTTGAACATGAGGTGGTGCTGTATTTTTTTTTTTTGCATTTATCAGCCACAGTGATTTATTGCTGCTTTAATAATACAAGTGTACATCAACTGATCCACAGTCAAAAGTGGCAGGTCCCTAAGAAATTTACAAGCACTTTAAGTAAATCAAATACCTATTGTTTTGTTCAATCCAGCAGTCCTCTGTGTGGTGAAAAGAAGGTTAGTGACACACAGGGTCTCAGTAATGCACAGTGATTCTGATTGCACAAACTCTTGTTCCCAGTAGCATGCACTCACCAATAAGAACTTCAGTACAAAAAATGAACCCTAAGCACTACCTTTAAATAGAAACAAGATAGAATTCTGAATTTTTGTTTTCCTGAAGATCACTTAAAAGGGAAAAATCCAAAATAAAACAAACAACAGAATGCAAAACCACACAGAAATACAAAACTTTGTAAGAAAGCTCTTGCTATGACAGATCCAACATTGTTTGCACTGAAAATAAAAGTTTCCATCCACACTGAGGTGGGGAAAAGAAATCCCAAATCTTTCAAGGTAACAGAAATCAGAAAGGTAATACAATGAGAGAGAGAGGTGAAGGAGGGAGAGAAAGGAGGAGGGGAGGGAGAAAAAAGGGAGACATACCATCACAAAACAGTTCAAAATTTAATAAAAACTGGAAAGTAAGAACCGAGGTCTGGAGGGGAAGTGGGGCTATTGATGCACTTGGTGAATGGGCTTGCACAGGTCTGGCAGGGCGGCGGGCGCAGGTCCCTGTGTGGCATACCTCTTGGTCCACTGTCTGGCCATGTGGTCTTGCTCCGCTCTGTTGGCCTGTACAGTGTGGCAATGCTGCCCACCAGAGGGTTGGCAGGGTTGCGATCTATGAGAAGTGAGCAGGTGGAGAGAAGAACTTCAAGATGATTAGGGCTGGGCTCCAGATGTCTATCAGGATGCCCAGGGAGGTCACACCTTGGCTGTTAATATTACAGTAATAGATCCTTGTTCAAGAGGTAACCTTAGGGGGTTTAAATGGATAGCCTGGTGAAAAGGTAACGTCAAGAAAGAACACCCCTCCTTCATAGACAGGTCCAGGGGTCCCAATATAGTTGACCTCCATTCATAAATGTCATCTCCTTTGGGCCTAGCACTACAATTGGGAGGAGGGACCAATGTAATTTCTGCAAATTCCTTCTGAATTCTTTTAGCGCTAGTTGACAAGTTAGCAGCTGTTTTGTTGGATATTTCTCCCTCCTTTTTCTTGGGCTGAACTTGCTGTCTTTCTGGGTTTTGCTGAACACACTTTCCTGTTAGTCTCCATCAGAACTTCCTCCACTAGTCCTTGGACTGTCATCAACTCTCTGTGCCTCAGTGGACATTTTAGACTCCTCAGCGCCACTGCTACCACCCCTGGCCATTCCAGCTCTGGTTCCCTCGGCGGCTGCCTGCGGTTGCCACTGTGGCTGCCCCTGAGTCCTGGAAAGTGAAGCCACCACCTCCAGAGCCGCTGCCACCACCCCTGGATGCTGTATGAAAAAGTCAAATACTTTTTCTGCATCTATTGTGATAATCATGTGATTCTTTTCTTTAAGTCTATTGATGTGATCATTACATTTATTGATGTTGAACCAACCTTGCATCCCTGGAAGAACCCCACTTGATCATGGTGCACTATCTTTATATATATATATATATATACTGCATTTTGATTCATTGTATACAAATGGGGTACAACTTCTCATCTCTATGGTTGTACACAATATAGATTCACACCATTCATGTAATCATACATGTACATAGGGTAATACTGTCTGTCTCGGTCTACTATCTTTCCTTCCCCCACCCCCTCTGGCCCCATTTTCCTCTACACCATCCAAAGTTCCTTCATTCTTCTCTTGCTCCCCCCTACCATCACCCCCCTGTTATGTATCATCATTCACTTATCAGAAAAAAACTTCCACCTTTGGTTTTTGGGTTTGGTTTATTTCACTTAGCATGATACTTTCCAACTCCATCCATTTACCAGCAAATGCCATAATTTTCTTCTTCTTTATGGCTGAGTAATATTCCATTGTGCATATATACCAAAGTTTCTTTATCCATTCATCAATTAAAGGGCTTCTCAGTTGGTTCCACAATCTAGGTCTTGTGAATTGAGCAGCTATGAACATTGATGTGGCTGCATCACTATAGTATGCTGATTTTAAGTCCTTTGGTTATAAACTGAGGAGTGGGATAGCTGGGTCAAATGGTGGGTCCATTCCAAGTTTTTGAGGAATCTCCATACTGCTTTCCAGAGTGACTACACCAATTTGCAACTCCACCAGCAATGTATGAGTGTGCCTTTTTCCCCACATCTGCGCCAACACTTCTTATTGCTAGTGTTCTTGATAATAGTCATTCTAATTGGAGCTAAATGAAATCTTAGGGTGGTTTTAATTTGCATTTCTCTAATTACTAGAGATGATAAATACTTTTTCATATATTTGTTGATCGTCTACATATCTTCTTCTGTGAAGTATCTGCTGAGTTCCTTAGACCATTTATTGATGGGGTTCTTTGTATTTTTGGTGTAAAGTTTTTTAAGTTCTTTATAAATTTTGGAGATTAGTGCTCTGTCTTAAGTGTGTGTGGAAAAGATTTTCTCCCACTCTGTAGGCTCTCTTTTCATGTTATTGTTTCCTTTGCTTAGAAAAAGTTTTTTTACTTTGAATTCATCCATTTATTGATTCTTGCTTTTATTTCTTGTGCTATGAGGGTCTTGTTAAGGAAGTCTGGTCCTAAGCCAACATGATGAAGATTCAGGTCTACTTTTTCTTCTATTTGGTGAGAAGTCTCAGATCTAATTCCTAGATCCTTGATCCATTTTGAATTAAGTTTTGTACAGGGTGAGAGATAGGGTTTAATTTCATTTTACTGCATATGAATTTCCAGTTTTGCCAGCACCATTTGTTGAAGAGGCTATCTTTTCTCCATTGTATGTTTTTGGCACTTTTGTCTAGTATGAGGTTCTGTACTTATGTGGGTATGTCTCCATGTCTTCTATCCTGTACCATTGATCTACCTGTCTATTGTGGTGCCAATACCATGACATTTTTGTTACTATTGCTCTATAGTAGTTTAAGGTCTGGTATTGTGATACCTCCTGCATCACTCTTCCTGTCCAGGATTGCTTTGGCTATTCTGGTTCTTTTGTTCTTCCAGGTGAATTTCATGATTGCTTTCTCTATTTCTATGAGGAATGTCATTGGGATTTTAATTGGAATTGCATTAAATCTGTATAGTGCCTTCGGAAGTATGGTCATTTTGATAATATCAATTCTGCCTATCCAACAACACTGGAGATCTTTTCATATTCTAAGGTCTTCTTCAATTTCTTTCTTTAATGTTCTGTAGTTTTCATTGTAGAGATCTTTCACCTCTTTTGTTAGATTGATTCCCAAGTATTTTTTTTTTTGAGGCTATTGTGAATGGGGTTATTTTCCTCATTTCCCTTTCAGATGATTCATCACTTATGATTAAAAATGCATTAGATTTATGTGTGTTGATTTTATATCCTGCTATTTTGCTGAATTCATTTATTAGGTCTATCTAGAAGCTTTCTGGTGGAGTTTTTTGGGTCCTCTATAGAATCATGTCATCAGCAAATAGTGACAGCTTGAGTTCTCCTTTTCCTATTCATATTCCTTTAATTTCTTTGGTCCGTCTAATTGATCTGACTAGTATTTCAAGCGTGATGTTGAATAGAAGTGGTGAAAGAGGGCATCCCTGTCTTGTTCCAGTTTTTAAAGGGAATGCTTTCAGTTTTTCTCCTTTAAGAATGATGTTGACCTTGGGCTTAGTATAAATAGCCTTTACAATGTTGAGGTATGGTCCTACTATCCCTGTTTTTTCTAGTGTTTTGAGCATGAAGAGGTGTTGTATTTTGTCAAATGTTTTCTTGGCATCTACTGAAATAATCATGATTCTTAACCTTAAGTCTATTGATGTGATGAATTACACTTATTGATTTCCAAATGTTGAACCAACCTTGCATCCCTGGGATGAACCCCACTTGATTGTGGTGCACTATCTTCTTAATATGTTTCTGTATGTGATTTGCCAGAATTTTGTTAAGGATTTTTGCATCTATATTCATCAGAGATATTGGTCTAAAGTTTTCTTTCCTTGATGTGTCTTTGGTTTTGGTATCAGAGTGATACTAGCTTCATAGATTGAATTTGGAAGGGTTCCCTCCTTTTTTATTTTCATGAAATACTTTGAGGAGTATTGGTATAAGTTCTTCTTTGAAGGTCTTGTAGAACTCAGCTGAGAATCCATCTGGTCCCAGCCTTTTCTTGGTTGGTAGGCTTTTGATGGCTTCTTCTATTTCATTGCTTGAAATTGATCTGTTTAAATTATGTATGTCCTCCTGGTTCAGTTTGGGAGGATCTTATGTCTCTAGAAATTTGTCGATGTCTTCAAGATTTTCTATTTTGTTAGAGTGTAGATTTTCAAAGTAGTTTCTAATTATGTTATGTATCTGAGTGGTATCTGTCATATTTCCTTTTTTTATCACAAATTTTAATAATTTGAGTTTTCTCTCTCCTTCTCTTTGTTAGTGTGGCTAAGGGTTTATCTATTTTGTTTACTTTTTCAAAAAACTTTTTGTTTTGTCAATTTTTTGAATTGTTTCTATCGTTTCAATTTAATTAATTTCACTTCTGATTTTAATTATTTCCTGTCTCTACTATTTTTGGTGTTGTTCTGTTCTTCTTTTTCTAGGACTTTGAGATGTAATGTTAGGTCATCTAGTTGTTGACTTTTTATTCTTTTCTTGAATGCACTCCATGCAATGAATTTTCCTCTTAGTACTGCTTTCATAGTGTCCCAGAGATTTTGATATGTTGTATCGTCATTCTCGTTTACCTCTAAGAATTTTTTTATCTCCCCCCGATGTTTTCTGTTATCCATGCTTCATTCAATAGCATATTATTTAGTCTCCAGGTGTTGGAGTAGTTTCTGTTTTTTATTTTGTCATTGATTTCTAATTTCATTCCATTATGATCTGATAGAATACAAAGTAGTATCTCTATTTTTTTTTTGCATTTACTAAGGGTTGCTTTGTGGCATAACATATGGTCAATTTTTGAGAAGGATCCATGTGCTGCTGAGAAGAAAGTGTATTCACTCATTGATGGATGGAATATTTTATATATGTCTATTAAGTCTAAGTTATTGATTGTATTATTGAGTTCTATTGTTTCTCTGTTTAGTTTTTGTTTAGAAGATCTAACCAGTGGTGACAGTGATGTGTTAAAGTCACCCAGAATTATTGTGGTGTGGTTTATTTGATTCCTGGAATTGAGAAGGATTTGTTTGATGTACACAGATGCACCATTGTTTGGGGCATAAATATTTATGATCGTTACATCTTTCTGATTTATGGTTCCCTAAGCAGTATGAAATGTTCTTCTTTATCCCCGATAACTTTGGCTTGAAGTCCACTTTATTCGATGTAAGGATGGAAACCCCCGCCTTTTTGCTGAGTTCGTGTGTGTGGTAGGTTTTTCCCCATCGTTTCACCTTTTATCTGTGGATGTCCTTTTCTATGAGATGAGTCTCTTGAAGGCAGCATATTGTTGGGTCTTTTTTTTTTTTAATCCAATCTGCCAGTCTATGTCTTTTGACTGATTAGGCCATTAACATTCAGGGTTATTATTGAGATATGATTTGTATTTCCAGTCATTTGGGCTTATTTTTGGTTTTTAACTTGACTTGGTTTCTCCTTTGATTGGTTTTTTCTTTAAGATAGTTCCTCCCAAGGAAGGACTGTATAGAGGGAAAAGAGGGGTGGGAGGGGTGGGAGGGGTGGGGGGGAGGAAAAAATAACAGAATGAGTCAAACAACATTACCCTATGTAAATTTATGATTACACAACTGGCATGTCTTTACCCCATGTACAAACAGAGAAACAACATGTATCCATTTGTTTACAATAAAAAAAAAAGATAGTTCCTCCCTTTGCTGACCTACATTGTTATTTTTCATTTCCTCCTCATGGAATAGTTTGCTGAGAATGTTCTGTAGTACAGGCTTTCTATTTGTAAATTCTTTTAACTTTTATCATGGAAGGATTTTATTTCATCTTCCAATCTGAAGGTTAGTTTTGCTGGGTATAGGATTCTTGGTTGGCAACCATGTTCTTTCAGAGTTTGAAATATGTTGTTCCAGGCCCTTCTAGCTTTTATGGTCTGGGCTGAGAAATCTGCTTAAATATATATATTGGTTTTCCCGTATATGTAATCTGATGCTTTTCTCTCACAGTCTTTAAAATTCTATCTTTATTTTGTATGTTAGGCATTTTCATTATAAAATGCTTTGCTGTGGATCTATTGTGATTTTGTGCATTTGGTGGTCTGTAAACCTCTCCTGTTTGATTCTCCATTTCATTCTTCAGGTTTGGGAATTTTCTGATATTATTTCATTGAATAGGTTGTTCATTCCTTTGGTTTGTATCTCTATACCTTCCTCAATCCCAATAATTCTTAAATTTGGTCTTTTCATGATGCCCCATAGTTCTTATAGGTTCCATTCATGATTTCTTACCATCTTCTCTGTTTGGTCAACTTTATTTTCAAGATTAAATATTTTGTCTTCATTGTCTGAGGTTCTGTCTTCCAAGTGGTCTAGTGTGTTGGTGATGCTTTCCATTGAGTTTCTTGTTTGGTTTATGGTTTCCTTCATTTCAAGGATTTCCATTTGGTTTTATTTTTCAGAATCTCTATCTCTTTGTTGAAATGATCTTTTGCTCCTGCAAGTGCTCTTTCAACTGCTTATTGGAGTGATCATTCATTGTCTGCATTTGCTCTCTTATCTCCTCCTTTGCTTCATGAATCATTTTAATTACATATAGTTTGAACTTCTTTTCTGACATTTCTTCTACCATGCTGTCATTGGATTCTATTAATATAAAATATTGGTTTTTTTGGAACACTTTCTTCCCTTGTTTTTTCATGTTGTTCACATATCTTCCCCTCTAGCAGTGCAGATCTGGGATATTGCAGTTTTCCCCTATAGGCTTATAGTAACCCTACAAATTTCCAAAACCTCTTCTTTAAGGGGAGATCAATATTAGCAGCACCCAGTATAGACAATATGCAGTCCTAAACCAAATAGTCCCTATGAAGATGTTAACAACATTGTCATAATAAACAGAGAGGATGAGTTCAATTATTATCTACAGTATAACAAAGAGATTTGCAATGAGGTCTGCAGTGTCTAATGGAGGACAAAGAGGATGGGGAGGGGTGTAGGATGTAACCGCTAATGGGATAAGAAAAGAGTATATAGAAATTCTACATCATAGGAAGAGAGAAAGTGTAATCAAAAGAAGTTGGTTGTTAGCATGAGAAAAGGAGAAAGAGACTCTGAGGAAACAGGTAAGCAAAAGGAAAATAGAGTGTGCAAGAAAAAGAAAGAAAAACAAAATATTTCAAAAAGGAGAAAAAAACTACACTACAACAGTCATATAGTATTCAAACCTCCTATTCTTCAGTAGCCTGATGCATGAAAGGTACCTGACAATGAGCTTCCACTCTCCAGCAGGCATCTCAGGATAGGATTTGCCCCACCTAAAAATGAGAGCTTCCATTTCCAGGATAATCCAAGATGGCCACATTGGCTTCCAAACATGTTGGCAAATGGGGAGCTGCATCTCAGGGCATGGGTTCTGAATCTGTGTGGGGTGCAGTCAGGCAGGCGGGGTGTCCTGGAAGTGGGACACAGTTGGTTGGGCCAGTGGGCCTGGAGGTCCTGGCTGTTGTCCCCAAATGGCAGCAGCCACATGTAACCAAATCTGTGGTTACTGTGACAGTGGGCATCCAGGAAACAGCAGGCAGCTGGTGATCCACTGGCAGTCTTCAGTTGGTCTGCAGTCTACCAGCAGATGATCAGCAGGTGGACCTTCGGCAGTGGGTGATAGGTAGATAAAAGGCAGGTGATGGGCAGGTAAGAGGCAGGCAAATGGGCAAATGGCAGATGATAGGCAGCAGTCAGTGAGCAATCTGCACTCAAAAAGTAGTCAATATGCTGGCAGACTGGGGGCAATCAAGGTGAATAAATGAGGTAAACAGCAGGGGATCAATGAGCAGCAAAGACTGCCTCACAGAGAAACAGATTTTCCTCTGCTTGAAACCTGAGTTACAGAATGACAAGGAATGAAGCCTCCCTCTAATCTGCTATCTTGGATCCTTTGCACTATCTTTTAAATATGTTTTTGTATACGAATTGTCGGTATTTTATTGATTTTTGCATCTATGTTCATCAGGGATATTGGTCTGAAGTTTTCTTGATGTGTCTTTGTCTGGTTTTGGCATCAGGGTGATACTAGCTTCATATAATGCATGTGAAAGGGTTCCTTTCCATTTCATGGAATAATTTGAGGAGGACTGGTGTTAGTTCTTCCTTGAAGTTCTGATAAAACTCAGCTGAGATTGCATCTAGTCCTGGGCTTTTCTTTGGTAGGCTTTCGATGGTGTCTTCAATTTCTTTGCTTGAAATTGATCCGTTTAATCTGTTTTCCTTATTCAATGTGGGTAGGTCATATGTCTCTAGAAATTTGTCTATGTCTTCAAGATTTTCTATTTTATTAGATTATAAATTTTCAAAATAGTTTCTGATAATTGCATTTCAGTAAAATCAGTCATTTGTCATTTTCATCACAAATTTTAGTGGTTTGAGTTTTCTCTCTTTGCTAGCTTGGCTAAGGGTTTACTAATTTTATTGTTTCAAAAAACAACTTTTTGCTTGGTCAATTTTTTGAATTTTTTTGTTTCATTGATTTCAGTTCTGATTTTAATTATTTTCTATCTTCTGTTTTTGGTGTTGATTTTTTCCTCTTTTTCTAGGATTTTGAAATGTCATGTTAGGTTATTTATTTGGTGACTTTCTAACCTTTTAATGAATTAGCTCACTGCAATAAGTTTTCCTCTTAGAACTGCCTTCATAGTATCCCAGACATTTTGATATGTTGTATCACTATTTTCATCTACCTCTAAGTGTTTTTTATTTCATCCCTGATTTCTTCTGCTATCCATTGGTCATCCAACAGCATATAATTTAGTCTCCAGGTGATAAGAGTAGCTTCTGTTTTTATTTTTGATTTCTAATTTCATTCCATTAATATCTGATAGAACACAAGGTATTAGGCTTTGCTTTTTATATTTGCTAAGAGTTGCTTTGTTGCCTAAGATAAGGTCTATTTTAGAGAAGGATCCGTATGCTGCTGAGAAGAAAGCATTTTCAGTCACTGATGAATAAAATATTCTATATATGTCTGCTATGTCTAAATTATTAATAGTATTTTCTTAGTTCTATAGCTTTTTAAATTAGTTTTTGTTTGGAGGATTTATCCAGTGGTAAAAAGAGGTGTGTTAAAGTCACCCAGTATTATTGTGTTGTGGTCTATTTGATTCTTGAAGTTTGATGTATATAGATGTTCCATTGTTTGGGGCATAAATATTTACAATTTTTAGGTCTTGATGTATAATTCCCTTAAACAGTAAGAAATGTCCTTGTCCCTTCTGATTAACTTTGGCTTGAAGTCCACTTTATCTGATATGAGGCTAGAAACCCCTGCTTGTTTACCAGATCCATGTAAATGCCATGTTTTTTCCCATCCTTCTACCTTCAGTTTGTGGATGTCTTTACCTATGAGGTGAGTCTCCTGGAGACAGCATATTGTTGGGTGTTTTTTCACCCAATCTGCCTGTCTGTGTCTCTTGATTGATGAGTTTAGGCCATTTACATTCAATATTATTATTGAGAAATGATTTTTATTTCCTATAATCTTATTTCTGATTTTTAATTCGAATTGGTTTCTCCATTGACTATTCTTCTAGTGTAGTTCCTCCCTTTGCTGGTTTTCACTTTTATTTTTCATTTCTTCTTCATGAAGTATTCACCACTATTCCTTTGTATACACTATTCCCCTGGTCTGGAAGGCTCTGCTCAATCTCCCAGCTTTTCTACCTGGCCAACTCCTACTCATCCACCCAGACCCATGCTTCTGCCAAGTCTTCCCTAACCTGAGCTGACATGCTCCCTAATCAGACCTCATATGACACCCTGTGCCTTCCTCTAAGGTAACACTCATGCTATTATCTCACTTATATATCTCATAGAGCTCAAATTCAACATGTTCTTAAGTTTATTTCTACTGATTTTTCTATGAATGGGCTTTAGCAGAAAATGTACCTTGGTGTCATCCATTCTTCTCCCAGAAACCTTGCCCTTGGCCAGGGGCACATGCTATTGAAACCCACCAATTCCATCTGAGTTATTAAAATGCCCAGAGAGCAGCCATTTGGTGATAAGGTGCTACTAAGTAAATGCAACTATAAAGGCAACTGTGATCATCACAGGCTTCCTCTAAGCACAGGAAGAGGGCTGGGTGGGAAAAGAGATCGAGAAGGCCCTCTAGGAGAAGACGCTTCCCAACCTGTTCCACTGGTTACTACCTGTTCTCAGCAAATTATTCCACGACTAAGTCTCAATTTCCTGATTCGGGGGTCACCATGAGCCAGGTACTGTTCTTAGTGTTTTCAATACATAAATGTAGTTGATCCTTACAGCAAAGACATAAGGCTGGGACTGTGGCACAGTTAAGACCTGGCAGAACTCGGATTCCAACACGGCAGTTACAAGTCAGAGTTCCTGTCATAAAATCCACTCCAAGCCTGTGGGGATAAATCAAATCCAAGCCTGTGGGGATAAAAAGAAATGCGAGTCAAGGGTGAGGACCCGGCAGGGCAGACGGGGCATTCTTGATTGTTTTAAAATGCCAAACATCTTGGTCTGGAAATCAAGAGCTACTCCAAAGCCCCGGGTTTCCGCGTGGACTCAGCGGGCGTCTTCCTTCGGGGATGAAAGGCGACGGTTGAAGATGCCAACAGCTGCCAGCCCCCTTACTGCGCACCGCTTCCTGCTACTTCTAAGTGGGAGCGGAAGTAGCCGGTGGGCCAGAAGTCCACTTCCGGAACCACTCGGCCTTTCTAACCGGCGGAGACCAGGACATCCCTTTCCCACGCCACCCGCCCCCGTCCCGGGTTGACCTCTTCCCAGTGGGAGCCCCGCCCTGAGTGAAGGTTAGGTTTGCCATTGGTGGAGGTTGCTAATCGCAGGTGCGTTTCTCCAGTTTTCAACCAATAGCTTCTGCTGTTTTTTTTTTTTTTTTTTCAGTATGGTAATCTGTCCCTCCTCCCAGCCGACAGAGGGCGCGAGAGCGCATAGCGCGAAGCCTGAGACGCTGTTAGGTACGGAAGTGATGTCATTCACCGGAAATGCACTAGGTTTGGAGGACCGGGCTGGTGAGTTCCGGCGTCTAGGAGCCTTACAATCATGGTTCCGTTAGGCGGTCGTTGAGAGGCTCGTGTCCTCCCCTGACAGCCTTAATGTTCAGATGAGAAAAACGAGGGTCCTAGAGGAAGGGATATGTCATGTTCACTCAGCAAGAAACTCCCGAAACCAGTGCGCTTTCCACATGACTCCTCAGAGCGGAAGACTGTCTGGGGTGGGCGTGAAGGATACTTCCCCTTGAGGAGTTCCCGAGGCAAGTTTTGCAGAAATGTCCCCATTCCTCCGCGGAAACGAACTCCAGAGAGGAACGGCCAGCATACCGGAACTTGCCAGGGCAAGGTTACCAGATTTAGCAAATAAAATGCAGGGCGCCCGGTTAAAGTTGAATTTCAGATAAACGACGAATAATGCTTTATTAAAAGAATACCCCAGATATCACCTGGAACATACACATACTTAAAAATCACCCGTCGTATATCTGAATTCAAAAATTTAGCTGAGTGTTCTATATTTTATCTGGTAGTCCTACGCCAGGGTCAGCTAGAAAGTGCCATTGAGGTATCCTGTGTGCCTATAACTGTTCCCTGGCTTAGGTCTCACCAAGTGTGTCGAGCTGGGTTGTTCCTAAGAGTCACCCTGAGGTTATTTTCAGCTCCCCCTACCCCCAGCTCCTTCAGGTGGTCACTGCACGTCCTAGGACCACTTAGAAGCTAGGAAGGGGCAAGATGTCCCTCGGGATTCAGGGGTATCCTCCATCTCTATGCTCGCTTAAAAGACTAGTCAAAAGACACTAAAGAACTGAAATATGAGAAAGGTGCATGAAATGAAGTCAGCGAAGTGAACAAGGGTATGGGGCAATTTAGCTTTTATTGGCATTCCTGTGGGAATCAGCTGAAGGATTTTCAGTAGAGGACTGACAAGATTGAATTCATGTTTCACAAAGACCCCTTGGACCACCAGGAGGTCAGAATTCCTACATGGCTTTAGTTGCTCAACCCACAGATAGCCAGAAAGGACTTAAAATGCAGCAAAGGGAGGATAGAAACCCATGCTATTGCTTCTCCTGTGGTCACTTTACAACTGGAAGGGCTGGCATGGACAGGGTTTTCCAGGAAGTGGGGCAGGGGAGATGGCTCCCACCAAGAGATCACACTATTGCTCTGTCCCTACTGAGCAGGGGCAAACAGCGATGACAACTTATCTCCTTCTGTCCCCATCAGGCTCCCTGGCTAAGCCTGCCTTTCCCAGGCTGGAGGTGAAGGAGGTACATGCTAACACCAGTCCACCATTTATTTTGTCCCTATTCCTTTTGAATACTCTCATTTATCTTCCCAAAGGCCCTGTCATACTTATGTTTCAGGAGCACATAGGGCTTCCTAATCCAGAATTGACTTTCTCTTTCGAGGCCCTCGATGACTGTACTTCACTGAGCTCCTTGAAGACTCTTAGGGACTCATCTCTGCATCACCCGTATCAACCACAAGGCCACAGTAAATACTCAATAAATGCCCAAGAAATTACCTTCCAATGCTATTTATTGAGTACATAAGTATTTGGTAGACCTTAGCATATCCATTTTCTTATTTAATCCTCACAGTAACTCTGAGGTCAGTGAATTCAGCTGTCACGTTTTACAGATGAGTTGACAGATTCAGACAGGTTAGGACCTGTGTTTATTCATTTGGCATATACTTTTCTGTTCTGGGTGATAAGGACACAGCAATGAAAAAAATAAATTAGGTTCCTGCTGCCAAGGGGCTCACATGCTAGAGGGGTTGGTGATACCCAAACAAACATGCTGTGAAGTATGTCAAGTGGTGATAGATGCTGCAAAGAAAAAGAAAACCAGTTAAGGGAAAAGACTGGGAAGCACTGTTTTCTAAAGGGTGATTCTGAAAGGCTTCATCTAGAAGAAACATTTGAGCAGAACCTGAATGAAGTGAGCAATCCCCACAGGAATGATCATTCTAGAGAGAGGGACAGTAAATGCAGGCCCAGCAGTGGGATGTTTGAGTGGTGGAGAGGAGACCGGAGGTCGGGACCAGTGAGGCAGGGAAGAATGGGAGTCAGAGGTAGGTGGGTGAAGACATAAGTACTGTTCCAGGTGAAGTGGAGTGACAGGGTGAGCTGTTGAGTGAGGGTGGCCTGTGCAAGGGAGGAAGCATCATCCTGAGAGGGAGAGGGCAGGGGGCCACCTGGGACTGTTGGGTCCATTGAGCTCCCAGGGTTGAGTGAACACACAGGAGCATCCAGGGATGCAGTGCAGTTGGGTGTAGGCAGTGTCAGAGGAGGATGTCCCTCAGTGAGGTCCCAAGGCAGGATGGGTCTCTGAGAGCCTCTGCCAACAGACTGTTTAGCAGGGAGCCCCAAGGGGACAAATGCCTGTACAGCCAGGGCTCTGGGCGACCTCCGGTCAAATCCCTCCCACACACATGCATTTGCACACACGTGCCGAAGCCCTTACCAGTCTCCACATTTAATGCTTTTTTCTTCTTTCTCTTCAGAAGAAGATGGAAATAAGGAAAAAAACAAATAACTGAAAAGAAATAACTGTTAACAATTATTCTCAAGTAAGTCTCATCAAGGTGTGTCTTTTCAGAAAGGTAAATATCACATTCTCACAGCAAAGGGAGTGTGAAACATGAGGAAGGCTCCAGGCAAGATGTGTATTCAAGCTCCATGCCAGCTGCTGTCAGTCCCACAGCCCAGAGGGCCCTCCCCACAGACCTGGCTCTGATGAGATAATGACCTCAACATCGCCAGCCACATCTCCCAGGGCTTCTGCCACCTTTGGCAGCAGAAGAAAGTTCCAGAAGAAGAACCTGCATTTGCTACCCTCTGCCCCAAGAAAGAGAAGCAGGAGATGGGGGAGTCCAGATCTGCCTAGACATCTGAAATGAAAGAAGTCTTAGAAATAGTCTCACAGATGGAGGGCTGATAGCCCTGCAGCATGAGAATATCTGTAAAGCATGATGTTGGGGGACCCCCAAAGGGGCAAGGGAATAACCCCTTGGGATTGCCCTCTGAGTCTCTCAAACCCAGAGTTCTCAGCCTATTCATTATCAGATTGCAAAAACTAGGCCCAGCCTAAAAAAAGATATCTTTGCTTCTGGCAAGCACATAATTCATTCCAAACATGTGGTTCACTGCCTCATTAGATGACCTCAAGGACATGTGAAGGCCCAGGACTGACTGTGATACTGAGGCAGGATAGCAACATACCCCTAAAAGGAGCTCAAGTAAGGATATAAAAACCATCATAGTTCCCAGCAGCTCAGGAGACTGAGTTCAAAGCCAGCCTCAGCAAAAGCAAGGCACTAAGCAACTCAGTGAGATCCTGTCTCTAAATAATATACATAATAGAGCTGCGAATGTGGCTCAGTGATTGAGTGCCCCTGAGTTCAATCCCCAGTACCATAAGAAAAAAAAATCATAGTGAAACATCCAGAATAGGTAGACCCATAGAGCTTAGAGCTGAAAGTAGATTAGTGTTGCCAGGGGCTGGCAGAAGGGAAGATGGAGAGTGACTGCTGATGGGTTTTTATTGGGAGTGATGAGAGTATTCTAGAATTATTAGTGTGAGAGTTGCACAACTCTGAATGTACTGAACACTGTTCACTTGTACACGTCAACAGGGTGAGTTTTAGCCAGTGACTTGGAAGGCTGAGGCAGGAGGCCAGTGTGGGCAACTTAGTGAGGCCCTGTCTCAAAATAAAATAAAATAAGGCTGAGGATGTAGCTTAGTGGTAAAGCACCCCTAGATTCAGACCCCAGTACTCTGAAAGAAAAAAAGTGAATTTTTAAAAATTTTAAACCAGAAACTATATCACTGCCATGGTATCATTGATTTAATGTTATGATTTTTCTATACAAGTTAAAAATAAAGAGCCTGGCACAATGGCACACACCTGTAATCCCAGGGCCTTGGGATGCTCAGGCAGGAGGAGGACAAAAAGTTTGAGGCCAGCCTCAGCAACTCAGTGAAGCCCTAAGCAATTTAGCTAGACCGTGTCTTAGAATGAAAAAATAAAAAGGACTTGGGATGTTGCTCAGTGGTTAAGCATTCTGGGTTCAATCCCCATAACCTAAAAAGAAATTTTTTAATAAATAAATAAAGGCACTGTTACCATGCACCTAGAAGTCACATTAAATTACTTCAGTGCCTCCCTGGTCTTCTTTTTCTTTTAACTTTTTTCATACATGTATATAGAGTAATAATATCTGTCTCATTCTACTGTCCTTCCCACCACCCCACCCCTCACCTCACTCCCTGCTGCATAATCCAAAGTTCCTTCATTCTTTCCTACCCATCCCCCACTATGGATCAGAATCCACTTATCAGAGAAAACATTTGGCCTTTAGATTTTGGGGATTGGCTTATTTCCCTTAGCATATTCTCTAGTTCCATCCATTTAACCTGCAAATGCCATTAATTTCATTCTTCAAAAAAATGAATTTTATGGCATGTAAATTATATCTTAATTTTTTTTAATTTAAGAAGAAAAATCTTCTTAGGGTCCTATAGCAGCTGAGAGAAATCTAAAATCTGAACTCCTTTGCTAAGCAGCTCACACATCTCAGGCACATAGCTTGGACCCTGGTAGTAGAATAACCTTTGTCCTGGTAAGAACTGCCAGTCTGAGGAACTGTCAGGGCTGTTGGCACTGGACACAGAAGGACTCAGGAGCCAGCCTTGTCCTCACAGTACTGACAGAGCAAAGCCAACCACAGCAACCTCACTCTGCTTACAGGTTGGCAAGGCAATGCAAACATGTTGTAGACCTTCTTAAAACCTCCTGGCGGGGAAGGGGGGCCAGGGATGCAGCCTAGTGGCAAAACACTTGCCTAGCAAGTGTGAGGCCCTGGGTTCAACCACTGGAACTGCAAAAACAATAAACCTTCTGGACACTCTTCCCTTTACTCCTTATCTTTCCTATGAGTTTCCAATGCTGTATCAAATCCTCAGTTATCCCAGTCCTTAGACTGGTTGTCAGGTTCACACAGAGGCCACTGGATAGTCATGACTCATGCAGGGAGGCAGCTCTGACCACCCACCCCAATCCTGACAGCACACCCTTCCTCATGGCACCAAGTGTGGCAGCCTCAGAGGAGGACACAGGTGAGTTAAGAGAGAAGGTGGATGCCAGTGGGAGATGCCCACACTGAGCCAGGGCTCAGGAGCATAGGCAGGACTGAAGTGGATGCAGGCTCATCCATGCAGGGTAGGGAGGTCTCTCCTTGGGCCCAATCCAGCCTCCTTTCTGAATTGAACTGCTAGATTCCACTGGAGTATTAGAAAACCTAAATATTTATTTGTTTCATATTTACAAAGGGGGAAGGAGACCGAGGGAGACCCCAAGAACACCCCCACACCTGACTGACCAGGCCGCTTGCGCTGCAGAGGAGGCGGACACAGCTGGAAGGGACAGGATTTATGTTGCATACTTGAACTACAGTGAGTGTAAGACTGGTCCTATTTACAGGGCAGAAACACTACAGGTGGAGTGTGGGGGCAGCAGAGTGAGCACCAGAGTCCTGGCCAGAGGATGCCCTGCTTGCCGCCCTCCCCACCTCTCCCAGAGGCATCTCTGCGGCCCCGCTGGGGTTCTCCGGAGGGGGGGACAGGGCCCGCTCACATGATGCTCGCCGGGGTGAAGACAGGGCCCACACACAAGGTGTCTGTGATCTCCCAGCCACAGGACAGAGGCTTGCACATGCCCTCAGCATCTTCGTCTTGTTCCGCAGGCAGCAGCTGCCTTCGCAGCGCTTCCCTGGGGGTGAGAGAGGGGTGCTGGAGGTAGACGGCAGGTCCTGAGGCCTGGGGGCTCCTGATGGCCCCTGTACCATGCTCTGGCCCCCTTAGGCATAGAGCTCTTACCTGAACCCCGAGCTGAGCCAAGGGCAGGGCCAAAGGAGTCCTCCACTGCAGTCCCCACTGCCCAAAAAGAGCAAGGAACCCACAAAATGATCGTTGGGCATTTACTGTGTGTTAGACATGGTACCAGGCACTTGACTTTTCATCATCATTTTATCCTCCCCAAAACTCTGTGAACAGGCTTTACCACTGTCTTACTGATGAGGAAACAGACTGTGAGGAGTGGCCTTGTAGGTGGTAGGACTAGGATGAACCCAGCTCTTACTCCAGAGCCCATGTTCGTCATACTCAAGGCTTAGGTCTTAAAAATAACTCGTTTCCGGCTCCCCTCAAACAGCCCCACAAGCTATTTCTCCTCCTCTGCACCCATGTGACTAAAGCTCCATCATCTGATCCACTGCTCTGGCTAAGATGGGGAATTTTGTCCCCACACAGTCGGGCTCCACGCAGCCCAGTTCCTGAACCACCCACTGGTCTCCATTCCCACTGACAATGCCACCTCTCTCAGGGCCACGCCAGGGCCACATGTCTCCCTGACCTGCTCTCACCCACTCCAGACAGTTCCAGCCCTGGCCCAGGCCCATCTTTCTAAAAGGCATATCCCTGCTCTTGAGCCCCCAGTAACTTCCCTCCACTCTCAGGCCCGGTGGGGTCAGCCCTGCCTGCCCACACTGCCAGAGGCCATCACACGAGCCACTTCTCAGGCTCTCCCACATCCTTTCCCAGGCCTGTGCCCACACCTGTCACTGCCTGAACCATCAACCCTCCCCTGATCAATTCCTCCTCAGCCTCCATGTCTTGGCTTCAGTGACAGAACCTCAGAGGAGCAGGACACAGCAGAGTCCCACACATAGTGTCTCCGTCCTTCATAACAATACAGCTTCAATATTTGTGTCCCTGACATTTTTCCATCTACAGCAGGACAAGGAAACATCTGTGTTACTCCCTGCTGGAGCCCCTGCAGCAAGCTAGCACCTGGCAAGTACTCGTGGTGGAGAGGTAAGGACCTGGGTGGATACTGGGTGGGGAAAGAGCACTGGGCTCGGGATCCATACGCCTGGAGGAGCCATGCCAGCTGGTACTCACTTGTGCTGAGGGATCTGCTTCTCCACAAGACCCTCCCTCTTCTATCCTTTCATACTTACAGCACTTTTCCATCCCCCACCTGTAGGAAGACCTCCCTCTTTGCTGATGTATACAATTCAGTAGCAACTCAGAAGTCAGTATCTCCAGAGCCCACTCAGGCTGGTCCCATTTTGAGGAAGACTCTGGGCCAAGTACCCTCTGACTGAGCCTCTGTCTCCTTATCTTTAAAAATGGGCTGGTCTAGTTTTTTAAAATCTCTCTGTGGCTCCCTACTACCTTCAAAACCAAGTCCAATCTGGACCTCCAACATCCTTTTTTCTCATGTTTTATTGGTGTCAAGGTCCTTTTTGACCCAGTCTTCCTCACATGCCACTCCTTGCATGTGGACAGAGCAACTTGCAATTTTGTGAGCAAATAAGACCTTTCAGGCCTCTTGGCCATTCCTTTGGCTTATATGGGTCTCCTGGACCTGCTGATACCTCCTGAGAAGCTTCCCTGACCACCCTCCACTCACTGTCCCTCCCTCCCCAGTAGCCTTTTCACTCGGTGTCAGTGTCCGTGTGTGCAGATCTGCACCTTGGCTTACCCACCACCCTGTACTGCCAGGACCTAGCACAGAGCAGGTAGCAGATCAAAGCATTTTGCTGAGGCCGCGCTGCTAGGGGGGTGTTTTGTGACATGTCCATTCAACTCACCAGCACTTTTTGTTCCTTGTAATGAGTTCAGCCAACTCTCTGTGACCTCATCCACCTGTAACTGCTGACGACAGAGCCAGGGATGGGATAACAACTCTGCGGTGACTGCTCTTGAAGTTTGTCTTTAGGCCTTATCAGAATGCCCCAGGTGGCAAAATCACCACAAAAGCCTGTCCTGTGCTCCTCACAGCAGAAACAACAAAGGCTTATAGACTGCATGAATGAAATACGACTCTCCTGATGCCCTGTTAGTTCTAGGGTTTGGTGGTTTCCTGGGGACCTCAGGACATAAGCCACACTCACTCCTGAGCACCCAGAGGGGAAAAAGCCCCCCCAATGACCCCTGCCCTCTATAGCCCTTCCCCAGTCCTACAGAGGGGCCCTTTCTACTGCCCAGCTGCATGACATCAGGCAGGTGACCTCTCCCAGTGACAACACTAATCCCCACAGAGTTGTATATAAGTGGAAGGAAATAATAGTAGATGTCCAAGCAAAGGTGTGCCTCGGGGCTAAGCAGCCATGACTCCATGTCACACCCTGCTGCCTCGCTGGATCCCAGCACTACGTGATGAAGCAGGCAGGGCTGGTGGTGTGCCTTTTTTCTGAGTGAGAAGACTGAGGCTCAGCCCAGGTCAGAGAGCTGCCATCCGGCTGGCCATCTCTGTCTGCCTCTGCCCTTGTCAACCTTAAGGCAGCTAGTGTGGTCTTTACAAAATGCAAATCACACCATGTTATACCCCTGCTTCAAACAGGTGTCAGGTCCTTCGCTTGACCTTCAAGGCCTTCCCAGATCTAGCCCTGCCTCCTCTCCAGTCACAGCCGACCTCCAATAGTGCCTTGGGTGGTGCCTTGGATGCACCTCACTTGTACTGTGTTCCCTTTGCTAGGCACCCCTGCCCACTTCCTTCTGCCTCCTGCCCGCCACCTCCCACCCAGCAGTGCCATCCTGAGGACCTGTCGATGCCGCTGCATCCTCTGGGGCTGTGAGCTCCTTGGGAAGCTCAGCCTCCTCTGAAGTCACAGCCACTTGCCCAACACAGGCCTCGCCTGAGTCAGCAGCCAGCAGCTACTTGTCAAACTGGATTACACAGAAACAGGGTCCCAAGCGCCAGTTTCCCTTATTTCTTCAGCCCAGCTTGCCTCCCCCGCCTCCTTTTCATAGTAGAGCCCCCTTACCAGGCTACCCGGGACATGGCGTAGGTGATGCGGCAGGCCTGGGTTCCCCCGAGGAGGGACCCTGTGCCCACTGTGTAGGCTCCCATGTTGTCAAAGACCAGCCAGTCCCCTACATGTAGTTGCGGCAGCCACAGGCCTTCAGCTACACAGTCAGAGCCATCAGCTGGGCCCCACAGGCTGCTGCTGTACAGGGGCTGCTCCGTGGATGGTTTCTGCAGGAGAGAGGGAAAGCCCCGTCAGCACTCTGGGCACTCAACGCCTTTAGCACGTCCTCCCTCGAAAGTCTATGTGGCTCCCATGGCCAACGGGATGAGGACTGGGTGAGCCTCCTAGCCTGGCCACTTCTCTGTATTGGTTGCCTCTTACACTGGAAGCCACAATACCTGGTCTCAAATCCAGGTTCCAGTGCTTGCTGTCTGTGTGACTTTGGGCAAGATATTTAATCTTACCTCAGTTTACTTATTTGTAAAATGAGAATAATAAATAGTACCTACTTTGTAGGGCTACTCAGAGGATAAACTAATTAGTTTATGTACAGCATTTAAAATAGTGGTTTGTGCCAGACACAATGGTGCACACCATAATCCTAGCTACTTAGGAGGCTGAGGCAAGAGGATTGCAAGTTCAAGCCCTTGGTTAGCAGCTTAGCAAGACTCTCAGTAATTTAGCGAGATCCTACCTCAAAATAAAAAATAAAAAGGGCTGGGGCTGTAGCTCAGGGATAAAGCTCCCCTCAGTTCAGTCCTCAGTACCAAACAAACCAAAAAAAAAAAAAAAAACCCAGCGGCTGTTGTTGGTTGTTGTCACATCTGTGCTTCAGTCTTCACTGGCCACTCTCCAGACCTTGGCTGTGTCCACACCACCACAGCCCTTCCCCCATCCTCAAGTTCCAGCCTATCTGCTGGGCCCACCCCTGAAACTGCCTCTTCTATAAAGATTTCCTGGCTCCCCTCATTCCATATCAGATCCAGTGACAGAAACCAGTGATGCAGCTGGGTTAGACCCATCCTCCCTCAAGTCCATGAGAAAGACAGGCCTCCAGCAGACCATCACAGGGAGCCCTGGCAGAGACCACAAAGGACCCCATCGGGCAGACACGATGATTTCCATTTCAGGAAACAGGCTATGAGAAGTTAAAGATTTGCTCAAAGGTACAACTACCAGTGACATTACATTTTTAGTTTTTTCTTAAATGACTTCCAAATCCAGAAAAGGAATCTGTAATACAGACCATTTGCAGGCAACTGAAATATCAGGGCAATTTATCTCAGTGTAGGGCTCCTGCCAGGCAGGTCCTAGAGAAGGAGTCGTGATGGATGGATGGACATGTGCGGATCCTGACTGCCCTCCAAGACCCCCTGGCCCATCTTCTGCTGTCCTAGCCATGCCCTCCAGTTTCTCCTGTTGCTCTGGGCTTCTTTCTCCTACTCTCTGCCTTCACTCATATTGTTCCCTGAGGTTCCAAATATGCCAAGTCCTGTTTTCCTTTAGATCCTGATAGAAACAGAGTCCAGGAAGCCTATCCTAAAACTCCGTGCTTCCCAAGTTTTGTATTTGCCATGATTTGTGACAATATTTGTGAAGTGGCTGCTCAAGGCTGTCTTCCTGGACAGATGATCAATTCCACAAGCCCAGGGTAGTATCAGATCCGTTCATCCCTACCTCCTGTGTACCTTGCCATCTGGCATACAGTAGGTGTCAAAATATTTTTTGAAGTGAATGAAAGAATGTGTTACATATATATGAGTGATGAGAGTGAGAAAGAAAAGAAAAAAAGGACATGAATAGAAGCCATCCACAGGTGCTAGGAGGAGGAAGTGAAGACCAATGAAGAAAACAGGAAAGGCATTTCAGTGCCTTAACCCGGGGCAGGAATGAGCAAAATTAAGAAAGAAAAGTCACAGTTTTCACAAGCAGAAATAATATTTATGTATTTCACAAAAAGCTAATAAGCTATTAGTCCTGTTAATAAAGAAAACCATGCACAAATCATTAGAATCAAGATTGAGAATTGTCCTGTATTCATGAATTCATTCTTCAGCAAACACATTGAGCACCTACTCCATGCCACGCTCTGATCTAGGAGCTGAGGGCAACACCAAAACAGCCAAGTTCCCCTATTCATAAAGTTCTAGGAAGAGGAGGCAAACCATTTACCTTAATGTTCTTATGTACAAGCTTTTGGTTAATGAGTAAAATTAGTCTCAGTTGCTCTGAATTATTTCCCTTAGTATCAATCATTAGAAAAAATTAACATTTAAAGTTTGCGGGGGGTGGGCAGGGGACGCTCTATATCTTGTATCCACAAGGATCTTTGAGAAAATACATTTTCGGTTCTTCCACAATAAAGAGAAAAGGCAACCTTGGATTGTAAGTTAGCATTCTCTCACTTCTCATTAGTGACACAAATAAAAAGTAGATGGAAAAAAATTTTTAAACTTCACAGGAAATAATGCAAATCTACCACTTAACTATTGAAAGCTATTTTTTGAAAAAAAGAACTTGCAAAATAAATAATCCAAAAGAATGTGGCGACAAGATTGTAAATCTCAGCCCTGTATACGAGTCTGGTAACTGAATGGAAAGAGGCCACTGTAAAAGTCTACTGGCCACTGGGCCCCTCTGTGAGAAAAGGCAGGAAGTTCTGTTTACAAAGCATGCCAATCACAACTTCAGATCTCACCTGGGAGGCAGGTGGCACCATTGTGAGTCCTGTTTTACAGATGAGAAAATTCAGAGGGAAGTGACCTGTCCCAGGTTCTGGAGGGAGTTAACAGAACTCTGAGACATCTCAGACCAACTGCCTTCCCCAGAGACCCACTATGGGAACAGTTCCAGAGAAGAAACAAGATCAAATACCCTGAAAGGTACATGACCTGGACGGAGTTCCTAACTAATCCCCCATTTGTAAAAAACTTTAAATCAGAAATATTTTAAAAGAAAAAAAATGAGATAAAGATAACACACAAGTGTCAGAACAAAACATTTCAAAATCTCCTTTGCAGAAACAATAACATGAAGAGAGAGCCTACAGAGTGCAAGAAAATCTTTACCACATGCATATCAGATAAAGCACTAATCTCCAGGATATATAAAGAACTCAAAAAACTTAACACCAAAAAAACAAATTACCCAATCAACAAATGGTCTAAGGAACTGAGCAGATACTTCACAGAAGAAGATATACAATTGATCAACAAATATATGAAAAAACGTTCAACATCTCTAGTAATTAGAGAAATGCAAATCAAAACTACTCTAAGATTTTATCTCACTTGAATCACAATGGCAATTATAAAGAAAATGAGCAACAATAAGTGTTGGTGAGGATGTGGGGGGAAAGGTATACTCATACGTTACTGGTAGGAGTGCAAATTGGTGCAACCACTCTGGAAAGCAATATGGAGATTCCTTAGAAAATTTGGATTGGAACAGTCATTTGACCCAGCTATCCCACTCCTGGGTCTACATCCAAAGGACTTAAAATCAGCATACTACAGTGATGCAGCCACATCAATGTTTATAGCAGCTCAGTTCACAATAGCTAAACTGTGAAACCAACCTATATGCCCTTCAATAGATGAATAAAGATATTCAATAGATGGATAAAGAAACTGTGGTATTTATACACAATGGAATATTACTCAACCTTAAAAGAGAATAAAATTATCACATTTGCTGGTAAATGCATGGAGTTGGAAAATATCATGCTAAGCAAAATAAGCCAATCCCATAAAACCAAAGGCCAAATGTTTTCTCTGATATGTGGATGCTGATGTGTATGGGGGTGGGGGGCAAGGGAAGAATGGAGGAACTTTGGATTGGACAGAGGGGAGGGGAAGGGGCATGGGGGTTGGAAAGATGGTGGAATGAGATGGACATCATTACCCTGGGTACATGTATGATTGCATGAATGACATACTCTACATCATGTACAACCAGAAAAATGAAAAGTTGTGCTCCATTTGTGTACAATGAATCAAAATGCATTCTGGTGTCATGTATAACTAATTAGAACAAATAAATATAATTTAAACAAATCTCCTTTGCTGGCCTATAGGCAAAAATCTGACATGAAACCTTAAATAACCAACTCCAGGCTTATATGCAAAGAATTATCTTCAAAGTTCAGATGCTTTGCTCTGGTGTGCAGAAGGTGGAGACAATACAGGCAAAGTCAACCACTGTCTTCATCGTAACACAAAAAATGCAGATCTATAATTCAAAGGTAATTTTTCCAAAACACATCGAGATGGTATCCAATAGCCTATTGTAACTTTTTTTCTTAATTAAAACTACAAACAAAACCCCATAATGAAGAGAGACTAACATACATAGGGCGCCAACTCCAACTTCCCGGAAATACACTAAAATGGCCTCATTTCAAAACCAAAAGCAACCTTAGTAAGCAAAGTTCAGTGCCCTCACTTTCTTAATGAAGAAACTAAAGAAATAAGGCTGAGATTCAGTAGCTGGCCTGAGGTTACTCATCCAGCATATGGCAGACCAGCCCTTAATCTCATGTCTTCTGACTCCCCATCTGAAGCTTTTTATCATCATTTCTATTTTATACATCTTGGGAAACTCTGGCAATCACTATTAGGGCAAAAAGATATGTAGAAAATTAAGAAATAAAACATTACATTGCATTGCAAATAACATGTTTGTTCACCTGGGAAATTCAAAGGGAATCAAAGTTATTAGAGGGAATCAGTGAGTCTTAACACAAAAGCCAGTATCTCAGCTCAAAAAACAAAGGGGAAATTTGCACTCAATAGTCAATGAAAGCATTAGGTTATTAAGTTCTTGGCTGTGCCTGGGCCACAATAATACTTATTCAAAGAAAATACTAAGACCTCTATGGGAAAATAAAATACTGGAGCTCTACCTTTTCCCAGCTGAAAAAAAAAAAAAAAATTCAGTACAACAAAAAATAGAATTCCCGCCAGGCCCAGCGGCACACATCCGTAACCCCAGCTACTCAGGAGACCAAGGCAGGAGGATCCCAAATTCAAGATCAGCCTGAGCCACTCAGTGAGACCCTGTCTCAAAATAAAAAATAAAAAGGACCAGGGATGTGGATCAGTGGTAGAATGCCTCTGGGTTCAATACCCAATATTGAAAGGAAAAAATGAAAGAAAGAAATCTAATAAATAGGTTAAATAAACTACTACTATTTGAAATTCCAAAGATATTTTTCTTAACTTTAGAAACCATGTGATAAAAGAATACTAACAAAGCAGTAACAGGCTCAATTTTTTGTTAGTTAATTCATAGAAAATAATATATCATGTGTAAAAATAGAACTGAAAAATGAATATCTGTGTACCTACCACCCAGCTAAAGAAATATAAAATTTCCAGTATCTTTGAAACCCCCTTTGTGGCCCACACTAATGATATCCCCCTTCTCTAATCTTGTTAGACCATTAACCATTATCCTCAATTTTATGTTCATCATTTTCAGATTCTGTAACTAACCCTAAACAGATTTAGTCATGCATACTTTTGAAATTTATATACTCTGAATGATAGTTTGTAATCTCGGCAACTTGCTTTTTTGTTGTTGAAACTTACATTCCCACAATTCATCCAATTGCTACATACAGCCATAGTTCACAATACACTGTGTAGAATTCACTGCATGGAATACACTGTAATTTATTTGTCTATGGCCCTGCCAACAAACAGTACGGTTGTTTCCACTGTTGTATAAAGATGGCTCCCGGGGCTGAGAGTGTAGCTTAGTTATAGAGTGCTACATAGCATGTACAGGGCCTTCCGCTCCATTCCCAGCACCGCAAAGAAAAAAAAAAAAGAAAAGAAAAGAAAAGAAAAAAATGGGATTGCTTCTGTGAACACTCTGATATATCTCCTCAAACATACATGCCACGAGTTTCTTTACAACATACACCTAATGTTTGTTGGCTTTATCTGATGACAAACTGTTTCACAAAACAGATATACCAATTCCCACCTAGCAGTGTCTAAGAGATCCAGCTATAACATACCCTCACTGATGCTTCACATTGCCATTCTTTTATTTCCTAACCAAGTTGGTATAAAATGGTATCTCATTTTATTTTTATTTTTTGTATCTCATTTTAATTGTAATTTTCCTTTCCTTGATTACCAGTGAGCACCTTTCATTTTCTAGTTGGTTTTCCTCTTCTATGAACTGTCTGGTAAAGCCCCCCATATTTCTATTGCATTGCGACTTAGCAAGGCCCTGTCTCAAAATAAAAATACAAAGGGCTAAGGATGTGGCTTAGTGGTAGAGTGCCCCATTACCACTAAAAAAAAAAAAAAAGACATTAAAATAAAAGAAATACTGAGATATGCCATTTCAGATAAATTAGACAACAAGAACAGGTCATAGCATGCAATGCCTGTGAAATGGGTGCAGTTGGTAACAGCAGATATTAGTCCAAGATGCTGGAAAAATAATGTGGCATTACGTATCAAGAGGCCTAACAATGCTCATGTTTTTACCTGGTAATCTTATTCCAGAGATTCTTCAAAAGAAAAGAGTTTATATCCTGATGTATGCATAATGAATATATAACAAGTTCTACAACTATGTATAATTATGATATACCAATAAAAAGAAAATTTCTTAATTTTTAAAGAAAATCATTTTCAAATGTGAATACACTTGAAGCATGTAAAATGAGCCAGCCAGGCAGAGATTATCAAAGAGCATATTCATGGAAGCATGAAAAACAAAAAATTAGCAATGCTTAAATGCCCAGCAATAGAGCAATTTTATAGGGAGACAGTAGTTTTATAGGAAAGTAGTTAAGAGCTTTTCTTTGGCACCAGACAGATAATCAAAGATGAGTCAGACATAAGCCCTATCCTCCAGAGACTTGGAGTCTACAGTTAATAAGCATTACTGCTTATGAAGAATGTGACTTTGAACAAGATGTTCGCCTCTCGAAGCCTCAATTTTCTCATTGTAAAATGGGATTGATAATGCCTATTTTAAAGGATTACTGTAAAAATTAAAGAGAAATGCTTAGTATAGCACCGCTGCCGTAAGTGCACGGTGACTAGCCACACCAACATAGGTGTGAGGTTTGCAGCCTCACAGCATACATGCATAGTGAAAAGGGGCGACGTTACAGGTGGACGAACAGAGTTCCCTTAGAGGGATGCAGAGCGTTGTCTGAGTCCCTTTAAATTTTAAGTTGTTTATATAATTTTTAAAAATATATTCAATTCTCCCAGAAATAGTGATATGAGCCTGTTGTCCAGCTATTTGGGAAGCTGAGGCAGGAGGATCACTTGAGGACCAGAGTTTGAAGCCAGCCTGGACAACAGAGCGACACCTCATCTCAAGGATGGAAGGAAGAAAGGAAGGATGGAAGGATGGTAGGTTGGTCTGGCCATGTGCAGCTGTGCACACCTGTGGTCCCAGCTACTCAGGAGGTGGAGGCAGGAAGACTGCTTGAGCCCATGAGTTCAAACCTAACCTGGGCAATATGGAGAAACTCCATCTCAAAAAATAAAATTAATCCAATTCTAACATATACTAAGTACTTACTGTGTGCCAAGTTCTAGACAGAGAACAAATGTGAATAGTGTCTGCCTTCAGGGGACTCACAATATAATAGATGATTCATTCAGTCATAATTCATTCAATAAATGTTAAGCACCTACCATGTGCCAGGTACTGGGAAATTAGAGGAGACAAATTGAATGAGGTAGCTATCTTCATAAGGCCTACCTGCTAGTGGAGAAAACAGACCAATGGCAAGCAAATAAAAACAAGATAATTATGGACTGTGATGTTTCACAGAAAATAAATAGGATGACAAAATTAGCTAATGGTGGGAGGCCACACCTGCTTTAGAAAGGGTAATGAGGAAGAGACCTCCTAAAGAGGTGACATCTGAGCTGAGACATACAGTGAGAGAATAACAGTCATCTAAGGAACAAGTAAACATCATTGTAAGCAGAACAAGTGCAAAGGCCCTGAGGTCAGAGAGCTCAGGTGTTCCAGGTACACAAAGGAGGTCAGTGGGGGTGTAACAGGTGAGTGAGAGGGAGGAGCAAGGAGAGGCATCTGGAAGGATGGGCAGGGGCCTTCCTAGCTGGGGTGAGCAGTCTGAACTCTATTCTGAGAGCAATGGAAAGCCACAGAAGGTTTTAAGCCAAGAAGGGACATGATCTTTGGATGTTTAAAAAGATCATTTTGTCTGCATTGTGGAGAATAGTTGGTAAGATGGCAGGAAGAGAGGTCAGAAGAGGAGTTAGTGGTTACTGCAATGGTCCAGGCAGGTGGTGTCAGTGACTTGCATTTAGGATGGTGTCAGAGGAAGAATGAGATGAACTCAAAACCTATTTTGGAACTATACTGAACAACTGCAGGAGGATTCCCTGTGGAGAGAGAGGGAAAGCAGGAAAAATGCCAATATTTTTAGTTTAAACAACCAGGCTAGTGGAAGGGCTGTCTACTCAGAGAAGTTTTGGGCTGGAAATTGAAAGTTCAGTTCTGAACAAATTAGATCTAAGATGTGAGATATCAGGAGAAACGTCACATGGGTAGCTGGATATACAGGTCTGGAGCCCAGGGGTGCAATCCAGGGTAGAGAAATTTAGGAGTGACTGTTACCAGTTACACCCATTACACAATAAGCTCACAGGCACTGCATGCCAATGTTTGCATTTGTTGTTGGCTTATTTATCTGAGATGGCATATCTCAGTATTTATTTTCACAAGAGGGCCCAGGACTGAGGCCTGAGACGGAGTTGAGAGGGTATACTGTGGAAGAAGTGCCAGAGAGACTAGGTGGGACTAGCAGGGAAGAAGGCAAGGCCCAGGACATTGCCACAGAAGCCAAGAGAGAGTCAGGCGTGAAACCAGAGGAGGACAGGCTGCTGAGGACGAAGGGCCTACAACATGAATGTGACTCTCAAAAGTATCCTCTGTGGAGTGTGTGGATGGAGAAGCGTGGAGGGTGAGTGGGAGCTGATGGAAAGGGTGCAGACCATGTGGTAGAGAAGATCGGGCAATGAAGTACAGTAACCACCTAACAGAGGCCCTGGAAGAAGAAAAACATGTACGGACAGTTAATAAACGAGAGCAGTTCAGCTTCCTTAGTGATCAGGGAAATGCAAATTAAGACACAATGTGATATTATTTTATAGCAATTCCATTGTGCAAACATTTTAAGTCTGACAATACCAAGTGTTGGGGAAATGTGGATCCACAACGTCTCTCATACACAGATGGTGGGACTGTCCATTGATACAGTCACTTTGGAAAACAGTCCCACATTATCACATACCTTATCCCCTGTCTTTTCACTCCTTGATCATGTGACACAGAGATATGTACAAGAATTCATAGTATTCACAGAGGCAGAAACCTAGAAAAAGTCCAAATGCCTCAAGAGGAGAACAGATGACTAATCGATGGCATTTCCGCCCACAGTGTTATATAGCAGAGAAATGGCTGAACTCCAGGTATGTGCTCAGTGTTGATGACTCCTGAACTGTGATGTGATGGGAGGAAGAGCCCAGGAAGTTTTCATAGATCATAATTACCATTATTATAAAGTACAAAATAAGTACAGGCTGGGCATGGTGGTGTGCGCCTGAAATCCCAGCAGCTCGGGAGGCTGAGACAGGAGGTTCAAAACCAGCCTCAGCAAAAGTGAGGCGCTAAGCAACTCAGTGAGACCCTGTCTCTAAATATAGGACTGGGGATGTGGCTCAGTGGTCGAGTGCTCCTGAGTTCAATCCCCAGTTCCAGAAAGAAAGAAAAAGAAAGAGCAGGAGACTGAGAATACATGAGTCAAGATAGCGGTTACTTTGCATGGGAGGTGACAGAGAGATGGGGTGGTCAAATGACAAGGATGCTTATTACACTCAAGGAAACAGACAAGGCCTCCTATGGAAGTATTTTTATTCAAAAACCTGGGAATCTATTCAAACCATGAAATGTAACTACCTAATTTCAAAAAAAATACCAGGCACAGAGAAACATGTTCAGCAGCACCAAAGGGGAATCCAGAAAATCCACCAATCAGGAAAATCCAGAACGCAGAAAACTATAGGGCAAACAGTTCAGATTCATCAACAAATAAATTACGAAAAACATTTCAATTTTTTTTTAAAGGGTGGGAAAACCAATAAGTTAAAAGAGATGTGGTGGGGCTGGGAGCGTAGCTCAGTGGTAGAGAGCTTGCCAAGCATGCGTGAGGCCTTGGGTTCAATCCCCAGTGTGAAAGAGATGCAGAAAGAAACCAAATGGACTATGTGGAGCTTCTCTGGCTCCTGATTCCAGCAAATCAACTATTAAAAAAACACTGATAAGACAGTCGGAGGTATCTGAAAGTTGATGGATGATGGGGAATACTATGAAATTGTTAGTTTTTTTAAAAAAATTTTAGTTGTAGATGGACACAATGGCTTTATTACATTT
This sequence comes from Sciurus carolinensis, assembly GCF_902686445.1. Taxonomy (NCBI): domain Eukaryota; kingdom Metazoa; phylum Chordata; class Mammalia; order Rodentia; family Sciuridae; genus Sciurus; species Sciurus carolinensis. The sequence continues at coordinate 185,460,048 of NC_062213.1, forward strand.
TTTATGTGTGCTGAGGATCAAACCTAGTGCCTCACATGCTAGGCAAGTGCTCTACCACTGAGCTACAACCCCAGTCCTGAAATTGTTAATTTTTTCATTTGATGATGGAATTGTAATTTTACTCAAAGTCTTTATCTCTTAGAGATATAACTACAATATTTTTGAAAAATTCCAATAATATTTGTCCCATACTTTCCTCATGACATTGTCATTTGTGTGCTAATCTTACACACAGACACAATTTCTATCCAACAGGATTGTATTTCCAAGACACAAAAGACTGCTACCTACTATGATCTGTGAGACCTCAGCACAATACTTTGTTGAATCAAAAAACAAAAAAGAGGAAACACAAACATCAGAAGGCTAAGCATGGCCCAGTGATAAGAAGTAAATCCTTATTTCATACAACTCTTTATACCTGAAGTCTAAAACCAAAGTCTCCAGAAAGGAAGAGTAGGGACACAAAGCTGCCATGACCACTCATGAGGGGCACGTTCCTTGGACAACGAGGCGGAGATAGCCCTGGCTGGGCTGAGTGCCCCTGACACACTCCCCACACAGCCGGATCTAAATGACAAGGTCTCTACCACCAGACTGCGGGCCCCGCCGCGGCTCTCCTCCCACAGGGCCACCCTGGGTGAATGGTTGAGAGCCTGAAGGAGGAAATCGAGGCAACCTCCAGAGAAGGAAGAGCACAGGCCACAAAGAGCAGGTAACATCCTGGTGTCCACGTCAGGAATGCCAACTAGGGGCCAGTCAAAGCAGGGACCCTGGCATGTCTGCAAGTCCACGGGTGGGGGCCCCAGTTCTGAGGAGCCAACGAAGGGACTGGAGAGTGGCTCAGGGGTGGCATGCAACAGGAAGAGGGGGACGCCACCTGGGCTTGGCTGGCCAAGGCCCAGCCTGGTCCCTTCTCCGTGCAGAAGGATGTGGGCTACCACAGGAATGCAGGCAATGCTAACGTGAGTAGAACACTGAATTCCTCAGCCCGGCAGGGAGGCTGACTCCACAGCAGATCAGCCGTTTTTAACTACAGAATGAGAACCCAGCACCCCACACAGTGCAGGGGCCCCTGGGGGGTGAAGGGGGTTCCCTCTGCCTGCAGTGGGATAAGGGTAGGAAGAGCTCCCCGCGGGAGCTTTCAAGACTGATCTGAATGGAAGAGGAGCCCCGTGAACAAAGGCCCAGAGACACAAAAATACAGTGCCCTGCCTGATGCCCATTGAAGCTGCTAGAGGCCCCAGGTGTTTTCTACTCTTGTTCCCCTGTTAACATAAAAAACTCATTACAGAGGAACTGTTTCTTTTTACTTCTAGGAGTTTAACCCAGACCAGTAATCAGGGATGTATGCCAAGACACATTCACAATGCTCAATACAAAAAACCATTCAGTCCCCAGTACGAGAAAAAAAATTACAGGAAGCCACACGGCCATATCGGAGTTAGATGAATTGAAATACTATGTAGTCATCAAAAAGCGTGTTGTCAAAGATTAATTAATGGTATGGAAATGGCTACCCATGATAATGATTTTAACTTGATGAAAACAAAGTACAATGCTTTTTTTGATACTAGAGATTTAATCCAGGGGTAATAAGCCACTGGGCTATATCCCCAGCCCTTTTTATTTTTTATTTTGAGACAGTGTCTCACTATGTTGCTTAGATCCTTGCTAAATTGCTGAGACTGGCCTCAAACTTGCAATCCTCCTACCTCAGCCTCCCTAGTCACTGGAATTACAGGTGTATGCCATTGCTCCCAGCCACAATGCATATTTTTAAAGAATAACAATAAACACAATGTACAAGGAGTCTATCTTGGCATAGGGAGGTTATCAGCAATAATTTTGTCCTTGTATAATTTCTACAATGAACATGTTTTACTTTTTAAAAATTAGATAAAAAGCTTGGGATATAGCTCAGTGATAGAGCAACTACTTAGAATGCTCAAGGTCCTGGGTTCAATTCCCAGCACCACAAAAAAATAAAGAAAAATTAGATAGAAACACAACAGAGGTTACTGAAACACACAGGTGAGAACAGGCCCACGGAACTGGCTCACCTTCTGCAGGATGGGGGTGGGGCAGATGTTGTCAAACAGGACTGAGTTGAAGATCCCATACACACCGTCATCAAGATGGTACACGATGGTCTTGGGGGCGGAACCATTTTCCTCTGCAGGTGGGGAGGGATGGGGGGCAGCACAAGCAGAATGTGAGAGAGCGGAGGGGAGCGGGGAGTTGGCACCACTGTGGACCCAGCAGGATGCCAGGGCTGCCCCTTCCCCAACTATGGAGTAGGTCCTGCAACAGAAGCCACCAACAGCCAACCTCCTGATGACGTGGGTTCACTGTCGAGGTGGGAACACTCCCCCTGGCTGCTGAGCAGTCCTGCCCAGGACACTGCCTGCCTGCAGCTGTAGCAAAGGCAGAAGAGTGGCCCACCCAAACTCAAGACCCCAAGAGGTGAAGCCTCTTGCTCAGAGGCCCACGACAGGGTGGTGGATGAGCTGGAATGACAAGCCAGGTCTTCTGACTGGACTAGATAGGCTACTTCCCCAGATCGGTGACGCAGGCCAGAAGAATGTCATCCCTGGGCACGCACACACAGGACCTCTCTACCTGGAGCCCACCACCCTGCCATATGAATTCTCTCTGATGCTGTCCCAAGGGTCCTAGAACACAGGGCAAAGCCCAAGATCAGAATCTCTGGCACCTATCTCTCACAGAGCTCAGAGAGGTCCCTGGGAGGCCTGATCTGTCGCTCTGGAAGGACAGAAAAGAGTGTTGACACTGGCAGTGTGGGCAGACACTGGCAGTGTGGACACACACTGAGACAGCCTGGCCTGAACTGAATTCCAGCACTGCCCCTTATCAGTCCTGTGACCTTGGGCTGCTGACCCAACTTCTCCTTGCCTTCATTCTGTCATGTACAGGGGACTTTAACAAATATAAGTTGGTGATTATTTTATTAAGTTATGAGGCTGGATGAGCAGGAGTACCTTAGAGAGGAGATGGACATGGGGTCAAATACAGGCTTTACCTCTTCACAAGCTACTAAGCAATTCACTTGTATTCCGTTGACTGTTTTCCTCATCTAAAAAATGGAGTCAATAAAGAATCTATTCTCCCTAAGTCTGTCTTGATCTCAATCTGCACAAAATATGAACATGCGTAGGAAAAAGGATGCTAAACAAGTATCTTGGGGTGAGAGGACTTGATTGTTATTTTCCCTGCAGCAAGCACCCATTCTCCAGACTCCCCCCTACACCACCACTGGGCCTAAATCTAGACGCTGCTCAGCCAGCCACTGTCCCCAGCTTTAGGGAAGAATGGGCTCTGCTGCCCATCTGGCACCTACCCTCCCTGCCAGGCTGGTCCAGAAGAACCTCCTTCTTGGCGATGATGCTGACTGCCACGGTGAAGGCGGAGGTCACGTAGTAGCGCCCCAGCTCAGCAAGGATGTCCACACCGCAGCCCTCTGGGAAGTACAGGTCCAAGGCTGAGTTGATCACAGAAGCAATCTGGTGGGAGGGGATGAGGGGACAGTTGTGTGTTCAAAATAGACTTTAAATCTATTCTAGTTTGAAAGGTGGGGTTTATGCTGAAGCTTGCTACAGCTCCAAGTCTGTTTCTTGAAAGCTGTTTTGATTTCAGGAAGAAAGATTTGGCAGCTAAGGCCCCAGCTGGTCACTGGGGACAGCTAGCCAGGCAGGTGGGAGGGGGACAGGACTGAATCGTGACCCTCGTGCTTATATAAATCACCCTGCTCAGTGCCCTCACAATGGGGAGGAGCACTCTTTTATAAGGCTGGGTGCTCAAATTTCAGACAGATGGATCTTTCTTTCATAAATAACCAGTTCATTAAATAATACATAAGATTACAGAAAAAAATCATTTATAAGAAGGAAAAAGAAGACAAAAGACACCTAATTCTGTCATGCTGATGAACCGCATCATTGTGAACTTTCTAGAGAAGCTCCTTTAATTCTTTTTATGCAAACATTATTTTTTATTATAAACATAACAGGTCTATGCATATGTTCTGACGGCCTGTTTTACTCCATAGATTGAGAATGCCCTTCCCATGTGAGTGAATATTTTCATCTTAAGAATGTTCCATGCCAGGCAGGGTGGTGCATGCCTGTAATCCCAGCAACTCTGGAGGCTGAGGCAGGAGGATCTCACATTCAAGACCAGCCTCAGCAACTTAGCAAGGCAGGTTCTAAGCAACTTAGCAAGACTGTCTGAAAATAAAAAATAAACAAAGGGCTGTGGATGTCACTCAGTAGTACAGTGCCCCTGGGTACAATTCCCAATGCAAAAAAAAAAAAAAAAAAAAATCCATAATCTAAACAATCCCAAGTATTAGATGGCCTAGGTATGTGCACTTGACTTTGGTTATGCACAAAGCTGCAACTCTCATCTCTGAGGCTAATTCTTTTGGTCCATCTGAATTAGCTCCTCAGGGTCAATTCCTAGATGTGGAGATTCTAGGAAAGGCTTTTTTCGAAGGAGAAATGACTCCTAGTGGTCAGAGTGAGGACTGCAATGGCATTTTTCAGACTTCATCTCACAGGTGGGAAGGTGGTTTTCCTTCCCCTGTCCTTCCCACCTGAGTTCTCATCAGCTCACCTGAGGGTGAATAGGGCATACTCAGACCCTCAAAGAGTCTTATGACATGCAAAGAGTTCTTGGCTAAGCTTCACACAGGTTGGGTAAGAACGGGCTGGCACAAGGCTGAGCCTGGTGTTCAGTCAGCTCTGCCATGGACTCAGGAAATGTCAAAACCCCTATGAGCCTCGGTTTGCTCAGTCATAGCACGAGGTTAACAAATAGTGAGACAATCCAGGGAAAGCAACAAGGACAGCATGTGGCACACAGGACCCACTCACAGTGAGCCCCTGGGATCACCACACCCCTCCACGGCCTCCCCCTGCTCCGTACCCAGAGGGCCCAGCAAGACACTCCCAGACCCAGGGTTACCTCTTCAAATCTCACTTTGGCTCCCTCTATGCCAGGGAAGCCGCCACCAAGGTCCAGAATGTGCATTGTGTGTCCCAACTCGGCACCCATTTCAAACACAAGGCGGGCATCTGCGATGGACTGAGCATAGGCCTGAGGGTCAGGACAGCCACTGCCAACATGAAAACTGGAAAGGGAGGAAGAGACTCGGCTTATGAGAACAGCCCCAAGTGTCATCACCCCAGTCCCAGCCTTGGGCAGACACAGGGGACAATGTGCCCATGTTAGAGGTACAAGGACTAAAGGCCTGAACCATTAAGTGGGTTGCAAAGGGCCATGTGGTAAGTGAGGAGTGGAGAGGAGGCACTTGCTGCTCCTCCCATTCTTCCATGCTGCCCCTGGAGAGGAACACTAAGGGCTAAGAACCGGGGCCCCAAAGTACCCAGATCCAGGCATGCCTGTCCCTCAGCTGTGGGGCCCAGACCAGTCATTCAGCCTGCCTTATTTAAATTTCCCCACGGCCAGGTCCCTGGGAAGAACCTCCTGGAATAAGACCTTCTGGAGAATGTGGGGTTAGGAAGGGGACATTCCAAACCTTCTTTTCAGAGAGAGGAAATTCTCAACTGGCAAAATTCCAGGCCTTACTTGGAGGCTCTGGGAAAAGTCTCATATAGAATGATTAATTCCTGGGAAACGAGGGCTGAGCAGGGTGGGGGTGGTGGGGATCCTGGTGCACACCTCACTCCCACCACCTCCACGTGGCTCTTCTTGGCATTTTCAAGCAGATGTCTGCAGGATTTCAGCGACGCTCCAAACTTCAGGCTCAGGCGGCTCAGGGAGTGGGAGTCATCGGTGGCAATGCACAGAACCATCCTAAGGAAACACGCAGTGCACCCCGCTGGGTGAATCCCACCTGCCCCACCCAACCAGGTCTCCTCTGAATCCAGGGTTGGGAACTCACATGGCTCAGAGCCAGAGTCCACAGTCTTCCATACCCCTCCCCTCCCTGCTCAGCCATCAACCTCTGAAGTCTTGGACAACCCATTCTCTAGATGCCCCAGGACACATCCCTACAGCCCCTGCCTGGTCTACCTCATCCAGTCTCCCCTGGGCAGCTCCCATTCTTCCAAATCAGCCTCCATACTTGGCAGAGTTTTCAAACTTTTCAAGTATGAGGGGAAACATTTTGCAGAAGATAAAAAAAAAAAAAAGGTCTTATGAAGAACCCCAGTAACAAATGGAAGCTGCTTTGGGTGAACCAGAATAGCCTACCACTCAACCTGCTCTTCACCCAGAGCCCCTTCCTGGGATCCCCAGGGCATCAAGTAACCAGTAAAAGTTATAGTCAGAATGTCCAGCCCTGACCACTTCCAGAATCCATGTCTGCACGACATTCACTATGTGCTTCACCCATCACACAACATGCCCCAGCTACACATCACTGCTTATGCCTTGGATAACCCGTGCTGTTTCCAACACCAGTGCACTTGCTCAGGTAGTTCACTATGTGCCCTCCCCAAATCTTATTCACTCCCCAAGGCCCAATTCCAATGCCACCTCCTCCTGAAGCTCTCCTGACCATCCCCCCTAGGTTCTCAAGCCTGTGACTTGACCTCCATACCGTGCGCCGTCTCTGCCTGGGTTGTAACCCATGAGTTCTGCCTTTGATCTAGTCAGGCCCTGACACCCTGTGTCCAGAGAGCAGTCACCCCAACCTCCGACGACTGTGGTCAGGTCCAAGACAGGGTCCTCTCCCCAGCTTCCCCCGAGACCTCCCACCCCCCTTCCTGCCCATACCCTGCAGCCCAGCCTCCCTGCATGAGTGACTCTCAGCTTACTTGGCACTGGGGTGGCTCCTGACCACCTTTGCCAGCTCCATCTCATTGTCGAAGCGCAGTAGCCGCACCCCATGCTTAGCAGCATACTTGATCTGTGCAATTTGCTTACAGGGGTTGGCATAGATGATCTTACTGGCAGGGACACCAATGCGCTGGACCAACTCCATCTCTGCCTGTGGGGTCCCAAAGGTGGCGGTGAGGAGGCACCACGGCCTGCTGGCCCATGGAAGCCAAGGAAGCACAGGTCAGGGGCAAAGTCTTAGCTACACATGGGGCGGTCCAAAACAAGTGGGCTGCCCCTTTAAGACAACAGATAAACAAAAATCAGGATTTTATGCTGATTCACTCACTCTGAGCTGCTGCAGCCATACAATGGTGCACTGCACAATCCTGGGGAGTCCCATTCACAGCAATTATAAGGGATATTTGTACACTTATTATAACTCACCAGCAGTAAAGCACCTAATTCTTATAAAAATCAGTATATTTATTATAACAATTAAGTATCTTAAGGGGTACATTTTCTAATTCACATGAAGGCCCTATATGGACCCATGATGATCCTGACAACAGGCTTCTGATAAATTTTCATGGCAAATTTAAATGTTAAATGAATATTACTTGGAAAACAGTATAGAAGTTCCTTAAAAAATTAAAAGTACAGTTACTTTGATCCAGAAATATCATACTGGGTTTACATCCAAAGAAACTGAAATTAGAGCTGGGCACAGTGGTGCACACCTGTAATTCTGACAACCTAAGAGGCTGAGGCAGGAGGATCGCAAGTTTGAGGCCATCCTCAGCCACTTAGCAAGAACCTAAACAACTTAGCAAGACCCTGTCTCTAAATAAAAATAAAAAGGGCTGGAGATGTGCTTCAGTGGTAAAGTGCCCCTGAGTTCAATCCTAGTACCAAAAAAAAAAAAAAAAAAAGAATGAATAAATGAAAGAAAAAAATTGAAATCAGTATGTCAAACACATGTACACTTCCAAGTTCATTCCAGCATAATAATAGACAAGTTATAGAATCAAGCTAAACACTCGTTTATGGATGAATAGATAAAGAAAATGCTGTATGTATGCACAATGGAATACTATTCGGCCTTAAAAAAAGAAATAAATTCTGTCATTTTGTAATTTTTTCCCCTGTGGTGCTGGGACTTGAACATAGTGGCTTCATGCATAGTAGATAAGCATACTCCCACTGAGCTGTATCCCCAGTCCCTGGAAATTTGTTATGTGTGATGACATGAATGAACCTGGAAGACATTACGTTAATAAGCCAGAGACAGAAGGACAAATACCACTTGATCTCACCTGTATGTAGAATCTAAAAAACTCAAACTCAAGAGAAGCAGAGAAGAGAATGGTGTTTTCCAGCATGGTAGAGGAGCCGAGGGGAGAAGTCAAAGGATACACAGTATCAGAGGAGTAAGTCCAAGAGATCTATTGTATGTTGTGGTGACTATAGCTAACAGCAATGTACTGTCTTCTTGGAAACTGCTTGGAGTAGATTTTAGATGTTCTCATCACAAAAAAATGAGTCAATGTGTTATGTCAGTTTAATTTAGCCATCCCACAATGCAAACTTATTTTCAAAACATTATGTCATGTGATGGCACATGCCTATAATCCTAGCAATTTGGGAGGCTGAGGCAGGAGGATTGCAAGTTTGAAGTCAGCCTTGGCAACCTATTGAGAACTTGTCTCAAAAAAAAAAAAATTAAAAGGGCTGAGGATGCAACTCAGTGGTAGAGCAACCCTGGGCTCAATTCCCAGTACCACCCTCTAAAAAAATTATGTCATAAGTTATAAATATATATAATTTTTCAACTTAATAAATAAGACCATTACTTGGTGTGTTAGAAAGTCTACAAGACTGAGCACCTTTCTGAGACATCACTCAGCCCCAAAGGTCTGTGCTGTGCAGGGTACCCTACACGGTGACTCCAGCTCAGCCCCTGTCCCCCTAAGGCCTCCTCTTCCTCACTTTTTGTTTTTCTGTTCGTTTTGGGTTTTGTTTTTCTGGTTTTTGCAATGCTGAGGAGGAAACTCAGAGTCTCAGGCATGGTAGGCAAATGATCTACCACTGAGCTATACCCCCGCTCTTCCTCACCTTTACAGAACACAGCTCCACTTGACTGCTGCGTTAATGGTACAGACAGTGATGCTGGGGAGGGGGTGGCGGTGGTGACAGTGGCCACGTTCATCAAGCACCTGCCCCGTGCAGCCTTGACTGAGGTGCTTGATATGAAGTGTTAGTAAACTTTTTTTTTTTTAAATAAAAGGTCTGAATCATATTTCAAGTTCTGAAAATCATGTGATCTCTGTCACAACGATTCAATTGCCACTGTGGCACCAAAGCAGCCAGAGACAATGCATTAGAGAAAGAGTATGGCTGTGATCCAGTAAAACTTGATGCAGTCAGGTAGCGAGCTGGCTTGGGACCACTGTCCATAGTTTGCTGACCTGGCTTTAAATTCACTAGTTTATTCAATCCTTACAATAACCCATTCAGATGGGTATTAGCTCTATTCTACACAGAAGGAAGTTGATGCTCAGAGAGGCCATGTAACCAGCAGGTGGCAAAACCAACTTTCAAATTCAAGTCTGGCTCTTCATGAATAACGGAAAGAAGTACAGAGAGAGCCAGTTTTGAAACATGGCAGGAGGTAAGAGCCATTTGTAGCCATCCTGAGTTTGTAATAAAACTCTAATTTTCAATTTAGCAAATTTTTAGCACTAGGTATTTATATGCATTTGTTTCATATAATGCCTATAACTATCCTATGAAGTATTTACTGGCCACATTTCAGAGAGGACAAAACTGAGTTCAGAGAGGTGCATCTGCCTATGAAGATACTGTCAATAAGTAGCAGGGTGGGACACAAAGGTGCAGCTCCAGAGCTTCCCAGAGGTGATGTGTCCTGCATCCTGAGTTCAAGTGCACATGAAATGTGATTTTGTTCCCTGCCTTACCATGAGGTGAGCGGAAGAAGCAATGATAACACCTGTGATTTAGCCTTGATTATACTTACATAGTATCATTTACAAAGGTTTGCTATACGCCAGTCATTGCATTAAAATTTTAAATACATTCTCATTTAATCTTCATTAATACTCCTATAAAGGAAGAGACAGAGGCTCAAAGATGTTAAGTGACTTGTCTAAAGTCACACAGTTTATAATGACACAGCTGTGACTGTAACTGTCACACCTCGACCTGTACCCACAGGTGTCTCTTGAGAATCTATTGAATCGTAAGGCTCTGCGATGGGTGCTGATGAAAACGAGGGCTGAATGAAGCAGACAAGGTGACTGACCCCATGGAGCATGCAGGCTGCTGGGAAAGACAGGCAGCCAGAAACAGACACTGATAATAGTGGGATTATAAAGGGTTAAAGGTGTGAAGGAAAAGTAGAGATGCTAGAGAAAGCGGCAGAGACCTGGGTGCGAGGGATAAAGGCCAGCCTTTCTGAGGGTCAGAAACTGAAACAAAGCCCTGCCAGGGCCCTCTGCCAGACCAAGAGGGAAGGCAAGAATGTTTCCAGGAGACAGGGCCACCTGGACAGAGGTTCCAGGGAAAGAAGGTGTTCAGGCAAGTCAAAGAACAGAGGCTGTTGGCTGGGCCTGGGAGAGGAGGAGTCAGAAGGAGGTGGGCAGAGCCCCGAGGAAGCCCAACACTGCTATGGGTTTAAAAATCACCCTGAAGACGATGGAAAAGAATTTTAAGAGTTTCAAGAGGGGAACTGACACTGTCAGAACCATATTTTAACCACAAGGTCTCTGTGTTTATCATTTTGGTCACCTGAGGAGGGGCCTGAGGGGATTCTGGGGAGAGCAGTCACTGGCGGTCATAACTGCCCTGGGAGCAATGACAGCACCTGCTCTAGAAAGATTGGGAGCTGTGCCGGAGGCTGGCTGGCGAGCGGGGGAGGGGTGCGTGTGGGCAGGAGGGGCGAGGATATGTGCAAGGCACCCATCCTTCCAGCAGACCAGGCGTCCTCAGCAGAGGAGGAGGGGCAGGTCAGGGGTGTGTGTGAGCACCCCCGTCTGGGCTCTGCTGGTACCAGTAGCTGACAGGTAGGAGCTGAAGGTTAAATGTGGGAGGCTCTGGAATACTGATGGTATTTAAGCAATGAGAGGAGATGAAATTCTGCAAGAGGAGGGAGACTACAAGAGAGCAGGGTCTAAGAATAGAGAGGAATGCTACCATTTAGAGAGCAGCAGAAGACAGGAGAAGCCTGGTCCAAGGACTCAGGAAAAGAGGGGGGAAAATCTGCATATGATAATGCCATTCTCAAGGAACAGTGGCACCTAGTGAAGGTGGGGCAGGTCCACTGCATACTGTCGGCCTTCCCACTTCTGAACGCTTTCGGGGCATACATTAATGTTACTTTTCAAAAGATGTTGCTGAATAGAATGCAGTCAAGAGGCTGGATAGTGCCTGGCCTGGTGGCCCACATCTGTAATCTCAGCGACTCAGGAGGCTGAGGTAGGAGGATCACAAGTTCAAAGTTAGCCTCAGCAACTGAGCGAGGCCCTAAGCAAGTTGGAGATACCCTGTCTGTAAATAAAAAATAAAAAGGGCTGGAGATATGGCTCAGTGCTTAACCCCCCCCACTCCCCGGGTTCAATTCCTGATACCAAAATAAATAAATAAATAAAAGATGTCAGACAATAAGAAGAGCAAGGAGTATCCTCAGACCAGGTCCAGATGTGTCAACATGGACACGTCTCTAATACCTGCTGAGTTTAAAGCTGTGTGGAACAGTGTATGCCACGAGTGCTTTTTATATACTGTTATAAAGTCATAAAATCTTTTATATACTCTCTGTGACTCATTGATGTATTTTGTAGATGCTATATATCCACCAAACCCATAAAGGTCATTATCTATGGAGACATAAAGCTGACGCCCTACTTTATCTTTGGGTGAATTAATCAATGCATTACCTGAATAATTCACAGTTACTGCTTAAAATAAAGTGCTCATTGGATCTTGGAGGGCCTTGGGTACCTTGGTAAATTCTTTGCAGTAGTGAGAGTGAAGGAGCCGAGGCCTAAGGAGCGGGTACTGAGGGCAGAGGCAATGAGCGTGGACAGGCGAGCACACAGACAACCTGCTGAACTGACCACAGGGAGCAAGGAACTGAGCTGGAGGAGGATGTGGTATCCAAGGAAGGCTGGGATGGGAGGAAGCTGAGGGAGTCAGCCAAGGGCAAGAGATGGGTTTGGAGCAATGACTGAAGGTCCTTGGGAAGAAGACCAGGTGGACCAGAGCACCTGTGCTAGCCACGGCCCTGGAGCCTGTCGAACGGGTCTCTGTCTATACATTCAGCCCTAGCTCATGCGACAATGTCCACTAAGGCATGGTGCCACTAAGCATGGCCACCCACTAAGATCAACCAGAAGAGGGCAGCCTCGCCCCTTTAAGAAAAATTCTAAGTCAGGCTGGGAAAGGAGCTTAGGGGTAAAGGGCTTGTTTAACAAGTAGGAGGCCATCTCCAGTGCAGCGAAGAAAAAAGTTTTAAGTCCCAGGAGCCACCTCTCCGTACGTGATGCACCAAAGGGTCTGCATGATCCAAAACACAAGGAGGGAGCCCAGGCCTCTCCTTGCCCTGACAGGGAAAAGAGTGCATACAACACTGGCCAAGTTCCAGCTCAGCCACATGCTTTCCAAGGACCTTGGAAAAGACAACAGCAATGGAGCTGGAGACCACATTGCTAGACTCAAGCTGTCACCCCCCAGTGCATGACCCTGAGCAAATCTCTCAACCTCTGTGCTTCCTTTCCTTTTATGTATAATATGTATAACAGTTGTCAGAGTCCTGATAAAATAATGACCTCACAGGACTGTTGGGAGAAAAAATGAGATCATGTACAGAAATGGGTTGGCAAAGCGCCTGGCACAGCGGATGCACTCAGTAAACGGTAGAAGCTTCTACCATCTTCAAGGTCTTTCCACACCCTAGCACCCAGCAGTTCTGCCCTTTGGAGGCCAGTCCCAGAGACTGGAAGACCAAGCACCTCCTCCCTGGGCTTCCAGAAGCACAGAGCCCTGGTCAGTAAGGCTTTGTCCTATCTTTCACCCCTAGACCAGGGGGACCAAAGGACCCTGTTCTTTCTCATCCCAAGTGGAAGCCCAGTGTGCTGCAGGAGGTGGCCAGGAGGGTGAAAGTCCTGGTTCTGGATTTCTTCCCATGAGCTTCACAGGGCTTTATGTGAGACACATGCAATATGAGATGTGCAAAGCAAAAGAAAGAGAAAGAGACTCACCAACCAAGAAGAGCAAGAGCATTAACATTCACTCCCTGGCAAAGGCTACCTGCTCGTTCTGATCACCCCACCCCAGTGCACACCTCTCCCCACCTAGAAGCACTCCAGTCCCATCATCCTGCCCAGGCTGGCTCTCCTGTCCACTCCAGCGATCCTCACGACATCCAGTCACCTTGACCATCAGGGTTTAAAAGGGGTTTCCCTCAAAACAACCATTATTAACCATCTAGAAACTAAGGACAGCAACAATATCACAAGCCAATGCTCAGCAGGCCTGATCCCACTGCCTGGAACGCTCTTCCCCTAGCTCTCCACCTGGCTGGAGCCCTTGCCTCCTTCAGGTCTGCATTCACATCTCAGTGCAGCCTTCCCTGGCCAGAACAATGCCATACTCCTGCCCCAGTCCCTACTTCCCTTTCCTGTTTCTTCACCTCAGCATTTACCACCTAAAACACTACGTTTTCACTGTTTCCTTTGTTTATTTTTTAAAAAGCAAGCTCCATGAAGGAAGGGCTTTTTTGTTTTGTTTGATTCATGACTAAATCCCCACCTAGAATAGTATTTGGCCCCCCTCTAGCTGCTCAGTAAATATTTGCTGAATAAATGAGATATGTCCAAAGCTGTACTCTGAGGAAACTTTATAGATTACAGGCATTTAAATCTAGGAAAAAAACAGAATGAAAATAGATGAAGTAGGCATTCTACTCAAGACAACAGAGTCTGTCTTGTGCAATGCTACACTTCTAGTTCTACCAAGCAGTCACTACTGTGGTTCAATGACTATTGAGTGACAGTATATAAGCAAAATTGATCAAAAGCCAGTAGGAGGGAATTAAGACAGCAGCAGAAATCAAATTAGAAAGCCAGTAAAATTGGCAGCAACAACAAAATTGTAAAAGGATTATTTAAAAAAAAAAAGCACAGTCACACATTAATATTATAAAAGAAAAAATAAAACCAACAATGTAGAAGTGTTTTTGTTTTGTTTTAATTAGAAGAATACCACATATAGCTCTATGCCAAAACACTTAAAAACCTCCATTAAAAAGGCGACCCATCTACCCAGGGACACACGATGTTCCAATTTGGAACTTCAAGTCTAACAAATTTCATGCTCATTTCTTCCTCCCTCATCCCTGGGGCCTCCTCCTGAGTGGGTGGCTTTCCCAGAAGGTAGGGGCCAACTGCAGGTCACTCCTTCCCAGGACCCAACCACCCATCAGGGCCACAATCAGTAGGCACCAAAGATCAGTGCCCCGGTGAGGGCAGGGGCTCACCTTGTTAGCACAGCTGAAGCCCAGCCCCAGCTCAGCCAGGACCTTCAGCACGCCCAGGCTGCTGTTGCACTTGACAGCATAAAAGGGCCGGACTCGAGGCAGGCACTTCAGAAAGCAGAAGTGCTTTCTCACCACGGCACCCAGGTCTGCCATGAAGAAGGCAGCAACCTCGCCCTGCACAACAAGAGGTGGATGGACGTGAGACCCTGCCCGGCTCCCTCCCGGTGCAAGCCATCCAGAATACCTACCCCGGTTCAGCTCTGGCCACAAAGTTACCTGCTGTCAAGCTCCTGGGGCTCTACGGGATGGAAGGCAAACTCCTGAGCCTGGCATTCAAGGCTCTGTGATCCAGCTCCAGTCCCTCCCCTCAACGCAGTTACAACGCCAACTTACAGGCTGGATCATTTTTCTATCTCCAAACCTTTATTCCCACCATCTCCTCTGCTGGGTGTAGCAAAATTCCAATCTCCCGCCAAGCTTGCAAATGCCACCTTCCCCAAACCTGTGAGGCAGTTTGGCCTTGAATCCTGCTGTTGCATTTTGCATGTGCTTCCAAAGTAACAGAACTGCATATACATCAGTCTGCACCAGGAAAAGGTCGAAGCTGTGGCCAACAGCCCATCACCTTTCATACGCAGTTGCTCAGTGAAGCCTTGAGGTCATTCCACTGCCACCACAAGCAATGCCTATGGACAACTGGTCATCACAGACTGAACATGTATGAGCCTGGGTAAGACACATGACTTAAACCTTCCTTGGGACTTAGTTTCCTTTTCATGCAACACTTTTTTCCTAATGCCCATCTGGTATCAGATAGGATGCTAAGGGACAGAGATGACCAGACAGTTCTCTATGCCTAAAGGGGCTTGGGTCTGAAAGGAAACCTTAAGTAATTACAAGCCCCCTCGATGAATGCTAGAAGGGTGTTTCTACAAAATGTATTGGGGGCCACGGAGAAAGAAAATAAAATCTCTGCTTGGGGCAATCAGGGAAAAGCAACACAGAAGAGAAATGAGGAACACTAGAAGTGGGTATAGGGGAGAAGCTGGGAGGAGAACGTTCCAGATGGAGGGAACAGCCTGGTAAAGGCATGGTAATAAAGCATAGGCGTCGCTGGGAAACAGGAATAGAGTAGTTCAGCTCTGATGGAGCATAATAATACTGTGGGAATATAAAGCCAGAAATGGGGAACTGCCAAAGAATTCTGTGTTTGGGCGGGGCTATGATACAGTTGGAAAGGTGGGATGAGACAGGAGGTAGATCAGTGGGCCTTCAGAGAGATGAGGACTGAACTACATGATGAGGACTGAATCCCTGGAGGATTATTTAAGGAGGCAGACTTCACAGAGATGGGTGATGCCTACATTTGGGAGGTAAGGCAGCGGGGAAGTAGTGAACTCCCAGACTGCTGGCCTGAAGGGCTGGGTACATGGCATTGATGCTGTTTGTTCATCAAGGCAGGGATTATAGGAGGGGCAGATTTGGGGGGCAAGAATCAGAAAGTGGAAGGCCAGGTGTGGTGGTACACACCTGTACTCCCCGCGGAGGGGGAGGCTGAGGCAGGAGGATCGTGAGTTCAAAGCCAGCCTCAATAACTTTAGCAAGGTTCTAAGCAACTTTGCGAGACCCTACCTCTAAATAAATATTTTAAAAACGGGTTGGGAATGTGGTTCAGTGGTAAGGTGCTCTTGGTTGAATCCTTGGTACCAAAAAAAAAAAAAATAGAATCGGAAACGGGGGATAAATGAGCCAGTCTCTTGCAAATAACTAGGACTGAATACCCAATAAGTGGAAGAATAAAAGGAGGGCCCTAGGAGTACTTCCAGTGGAGAGGATAGGGGACCCACCCCAACTCCCAGCCTCTCACCGTGGTGGCCTGTGAGGCCCCCAGAGTGAGTTCCTCCAGCAGGTCTCTGGTGCTGAAGCCCTCCTCCACCATCACAAAGTCCGATTCACTCAGGTAGCCAGCCATGCCGAGCAGGAACAGCCGCCGCTGCTGCCGCCGCCGCCGCCGCCGCCTTAGAAAGTATGCAACACACTGCGGGGGGCGGGGGCGGGGAGGGGAGAAATGGAGGGGACCACTAGGAGGCAGGATCCGCTGCGCCCCTCGCCTTCCAAGTCCCGTCACGCCCCGCCCCCAGCACAAGCTTGGGAGTTTAAGTACACTGGGAACATCGGGGACAGGCAGGAATCCTGGATGGGGCAAAGCACTGTATGCCGAAATGTCATGTCTGTCAGACTCAGTTGCTCCATCTGTAAAATGGACGAATTGTTTTGGAGACCATTTCCAGTTCTGAAATTCTGGGTTTGGAAAGAGGTGAATAACAAGGAAGCTGGAAATCTGAAACACCTGGGTGGGGAAGTTTCCAAGGTGCCCCCAGTCCTGACCACGCCCACCTGGAGAGGTGCCTGCGGTCAAGCCAAAGATTCTCAGCCTGAAAACAGCAGCTTTGGTTCGAGTCCGCTCTCTGCTACGTGACCTTGGGTACTTTCCGATCCCTCTCAGAGCTCGGTTTCCCCGTTTGTAAATTGTTGGTCCTGTCATGTTAGAATTCTAAGAGAGCACGAGGGCTCCACATGGTGGGCGGGGTCCGCGGGCTCCCAGACGCAAACCTAAAGCCCAGATTCTGCCCGACTGACCCCTCTCGAGCGCAGGGCTGAGGTTCCTTCCCAACCCCCATACCCCTTACCAAGCCCCGTCCTCCTTCGCGGGGGCCAGAGCCAGGCGCGCTGCTAGGGGGGGTCGCCGGTGACCTCGAAACTTGTGCAACACCCCGAGGAGGAGTGGCAGTTGCGGAGCCGAGGCCCCTGCTGAGAGGAGGCAAGAGGGGCCAGGAGGCAGGTCAGCACCGAAGCCGAGGGCGCCCGCTCCCCGAGGCTCCCCAAGCCACTCCCTGCACTCGCCTTAAAACGCATTTACACGGCTTCGGCCCATAGGTCTCCCCAGCGAGTGAATCGGATCCTCGGCGCCTCCGCTCGCTCGCTCCCCCCGGCTCCGGCCCCGCGGCCTGCGCCCCGCGCGCCCAGCAGCCACCGACCCCACGCCCCGCCTTCTGCCTGCCGCCCGCTTATATAAGCCCCGCCCAGGCCCCGCCCCTGGAGCCCAGACCCCGCCCCCGCTAGCTCCGTAACCCTGGCAACCGGGTGCCGCCAGCTCATTGGTCGATTCGGACATAAAGCATTCAGCTCTGCCTGTCTGCTCCGCAAACCTGCGCCGCAGTCCCTCGCGGATCCTTCTCGTGCTGGGAAGTTGGAACTGCAGAGCCACCACCTCAGAATTCACAGCGTCTACGCAGGTAGCACCTTTAGATCCTGCATCTTGGGTCTTGGAGGGTGGGCAGAAAGCCCTCTCTTTAAGTGGCCCCAAGAAGCCTTTTCTGTGTCTGGCCCAACTCCATGGTGCCTCTCTCTTCTTTTCTCCACCTCGTGAATTGTTCGCTCATTCACGAAAGCCCAAGACAAATGTCATCTGCTTGTATTATTCTCAAATAAAATCTTTTTTATTAAATTGCCTCTTCCAGGCATCTTCTCTGACTCTGCCAAATCGAAACCCAATTCAAATGTGTTCAGAAAGCCTTTTTGTGACATTCCAGGCTCAGGGTGATCTCTCCCTCCTTTACCCTCTGAACCTGGCAAATTCATGGCCCTCAAGTGAAGTGTGTCTCCTCCAAGAAACTTTTTCTGACTTCCTCAAATCGAAGTATTTTTTGTCTTCTGTATCAACAAACTCCTGCTCCCTCATCCATCAGAATCCAGTATAACATCACCTCCTCTGTTGAACCTTTCATGACTTACCTAGCAATAACGAACAAAGGAACCCCCACTACTTCTGTCTACCCCAGCTTCTCACTCATTTGACTTTTATTACCTGTAACTGAAATTCCTGTTTTTACTTTCCATTTGTCTGGCAACACTTCTCAGCTAGTTTGTGAGCCCCAAGGAAAGGAACCCAGACGTTGGCTTTTCAGAGTGCTCAGCACCTGGCATACACAGGCGTTCAAGAAGATGCTGTGATCACTGTGTCACTCAAAAGCTAATTTCAAAAGTTCATCTGGAACAGTCATTGAAGAACAATCAAGACATTCTTGCAAAAGAAGAGAGGATTTCCTGTACTACATATAAAAAAAAAATGCTTTTGTTAGGCTGCAGTCTTTAAAACAGTCTGGTGCTAGAGCAGCGAGAAATGGTGGAACTGAGTCTAGAGCAGTTCTGTGTACACTAGAGAACTTAGAACACAATGAATGCAACATTTAAAGTCAGTGAGGAAAAGAGCTTGTAGCCTACCTTGTGTGCTCATGTCCCTAGCCAGGCTATCAATTTGTCCTGTCTCAGTATCTCCCTAGGACACTCTGTGAAACCTAATCAGAGCATACTTGGTACACAGATGAGTCAGGGCAGTGACCATGGAGACAGGGAGGGCCATTTTCTGCTCCCTAGTTAACCAAGTCACACATGACAAGTGAATATCCTTGGTGAGTCACTCTGCCTGGACCTAGGTCACTTCTGCATGGCTAGATTCCCCACTGTGGATTCAGAGTTCAGACTGATTTCTCTGAGCCTGGAAACTTGGTGCTTTCCATGCATGGAAAAACCTTCCAGGAGGCAGGCAGCTTTACAGGAGGTTCATTTGCAGGTTCCTGCTTTGAGAGATTTGCTCTATAGTATGAAAACAAGCATCCTTATCTTCTCTCAAAAAGAGGAAGTTCTCATGTACAACCACAAGAATGGGATCCTAAGTTATACTTTATGTATGTTTGTCCAAGTACAGTCTACTGTCATGTATATCTAAACAGAACAAATTTTTTTAAAAAAAGAAGAGGAGCAAGGTCCTCCTGAGAAGAAGCATCTAGTGGCTGGGACTGGGTGGACCAGGCAGACATAGCAGGAACCTCAAATTATGAGATTAAGAGGAGGGGAAGGGCACCCAAACAACTTTGCCTCTACTTTTTAATCATTCTTTGAGTTGTCCATGTTTGGATGCTATTGTCAGGGTCTGGCTCACCACATTTTCTCATCACCTGTTATGTAGTAGACACATAGTAGGTCCATTTAGCATGTTTACCCAATGAATCAACATAGGAAAGAAGGAACAAACCAGAATCCAGTCTGTCCACTTGTAATCTTGAAGGGTAAGTAATCAGAACAGAAAAATCTACATCCTGGACCAGGTAGAGATAGGATGTGGCTTTATCTTTCTCCTTAGTGAACATGCTATGTCATTAAATCACCATGAGAACCCTATGACATAGGAGCTATAATTGTTCCATTTTATAAATAAGGAATCCAAAGCTCAGAGTAATTCGGTAACTCACCCAGGCTCACACAGCAAGTAAGGATGAAGCCCACATTTAAATGCAAGTCTGGTCTGAGGGCTGCATAACCCAATGGTGAAGTGCTTGCCTAGTGCTATAGTTCAGATCTAGAATGTCCCCCAAAGGCTCATGTGTTGAAGGCTTGGTCTCCAATGTGGCAGTGTTCAAAGGTGGGGCTTCTGGGAAGTGATTGGATCATGAGGGCTCTGACTTCATTAGTGGATTAATCCATTGATGGAGTCATGATTTGATGACACTATTGGGAAATGGTGAAAACTTTAGGAGGTGGGGCTAGTTAATCTTATCCCTATCCCTTCCTCCCTTCCTCTCTTTCTCTCTCTCTCTCTCTCTCTCTCTCTCTCTCTCTCTCTCTCTCTCTCTCTCTCTCCCAGGAGGGCTTTACCACTGAGCCAGCTTATTCAATATTTTAATTTGATAAAGGGTCTGCCAAGTTGCTTAGGGCTTCATTGAGGCTGGCCTCAAATTTGCAATCCTCCTGCCTCAGTCTCCAGAGTCAATAAGATATCAGGTGTGTGCTGTCTCTCTCTCTCTCTCTCTCTCTCTCTCTCTCTCTCTCACACACACACACACACACACACACACACACACACACACAAACACAAACACACACCCTCCTTCCAGGCCAAGAGTGAGCTGCTCCTTTAAGTTGTTTTTCTCAGGCATTTTGTCATAGGGACAAAAAGCTGACTGAGACTTAGCACATGTGAAGCCCTGGGTTCAACCCTCAACACAGAAAAATAAAAATTCCAATCTGTCCTAGCCCTTAACTTTTATACTTGACTGTCAACCAGTAGCTGAGAATTCTGGCCCCAACTCAACAAAAGCTCCCAGTCACCCTGATGGCATTCATCCCAAAGGCTCCTCTCCTGAGTCTCTCATACCACTAAAATCTGACCCTCCCTTGCGCGGGGCCCTCAAGAACACAGAGCTAAAGCAGAACGAAGAGCTCTGATCCTTAGCCACGATCATCTCAACCAATTTCAACCTGTTCTTCTTAAATCAATCATAAATGAACATTACCATAATAAAAATACCTAAAGATGCTTTGCACCGGAGAGTTTGCAAAATACTTTCCGTTCATCGTTTTATTCAGGTTTCCCAAAATTCTACCTGCATTAATGTCCTAGGGCTTCCAGGAAAAAAAGTACCAACATCTGGTGGTGTAAACAACAGAAATGTATTGTCTCCCAGTTCTCGAGGACAGAAGTTTGCAGTCCAGTGTTGGCAGGCTCGTGCTGTCTCCGGTGGTTCTGGGGAGACTCCTTCCTTGCTTCTTTGTGCTCTGGTGTCCGGTGGCAATCCTGCGGTCCCATGGTGTGTGGGCACATCACTCCAGTCACATGGCTGTCTTTCCCCATGTGTATTATTCATGCCATCCTCACTTTGCATGTCTGTCTCTGAATCCACATGTCCCCTTTAAAGAAGGATACTATTTGTATCTGTGATGGGCTGACAAATCTGGTTCCATGAGAATGTTCTAGGTCAGACTCTAAGGGAAATGACTAAACAGACTCCATTTTGCTCTGAGACTCCATGTTATGTAGGAAATAAGCTTCTCCCATGGGAACACCCCGCCTCTGTACCCATCATCAGGTACTTAGCATGACATGTTTAGCAATACAAAATGACAATTCTTTTTTTTTTTTTTTTGGGTGCTGGGGATCGAACCCAGGGCCTTGTGCTTGCAAGCACTCTACCAACTGAGCTATCTCCCCAGCCCCAGACAATTCTTATGTAATGAAAAATTGCTCTCTTTTGAATCCTATTGCTCCTAAACAATGTACCACGTGAACAGTGATTGTGTGGATGTTAGTAACCATTCTTTAGTTTGTGCCTAGGTAAGGATCATTTTGACCCACTTCCCCCTCTGTCGATGATCTCATGATGTTAATGTGTAATTTCGAATCATAGCAACAGACACATGATTAATGTAATTTTTGGTATAAGAACCCCTACAACCCTGTGGTCAGGGATGTTCTCCCAATAGCCATTTTTTGGGGCATTGTGTGAGACAGTCAGCTGGCCGGCTTAATAAAGACTCTCAAATTTGAACTTCTCAGTGGTGATCGGTCTGTTCTTAAGTTGTGCCCCATAACAGTATCCTAATCCACCCTAATAATCTCATTTTAATTTGCTTACCTGGTGGGGGGATGCCTTTCTAAATAAGATTGCCTTCTGTGGTATCCTGGGGGTTGGGACTTTAACACATCTTTTGGAGGGAGACACAGTTTAGCCCATACCACAACTGAACGCTTCTTTTCATATCATTGGCCATGATGCAGATACATGGTAACATCTGACTTCAAGGAGAAGGAGGTGGGAAGACATAGTCTTAAGTTGGGTATACTGTCTGCCTCCCACATCCCATTAAGGTCAAAATGCTGAGGAAGTATTTTTGGGTATGATGTAGTGACTGGCACTCTCAGCCACCAGTAGGGAAGATTACATCCCCTTTTAAATATGGTGGTGCACACCTGTAATGCCAGTGGATTGGGAGGCTGAGGCAGGAGGATGATAAGTTCAAAGCCAGCCTCAGCAATTTAGGGAGGCCCTAAGCAACTTAGCAAGACCCTGCCTCAAAATAAAAAATGTTAAAAAGGGGACTGAGGATGTGACTCAGTGGTAAAGAGCCTCTAAGTTTAATCTCCAGTACCTAAAAATCAAAGCTAATAAATAAATATCAATATACTGACTTCAGACAATTATGGGAGAAGTAGATACAAGAAAATAAGCATTTATTGAGCACCGTTTATTGGGCTGAATATTTATAAACACATGACGGCATTTAATCTTTAAACAACCCTACAAGACAGGCATTTTACTAGTTCCATTTTACAGATTAGAAAATCTGATTAAATCTTTTGTTAAGGTTACACAGCTACTGAGCAATAGAGCAGGCACTTGACTCTTGGTCTGTATGACTTAATGCCAGTGAGATGTACCCAGGGAATAAAGCATGAAACCAGAACAAAAAGGCTGAAAACAGACCAAGAGCAAACTCAAAGTCAGACACAAAATGAACTGGCAGGAAGGGCACAGACCCAAAGTCAGGACTGCAAACTCTTGAAGGCATCAGTGAAGTGGAGGCCCTGAAGTTACTAGAAACCAGGAACAACAGTCTCATTACTTTTTGAGGTTGGGGCTTCTGCAAGGTCAAGGATGGAAACCCCTAATAAGAGTAGCCATGCTTATTGAGCTTTGGCTGCACCCCAGGCACCTTGCTGACATCCGCGGAGTGCTTACTATTGCGCAGTTGTTTTAAGATTGATAGAGATGATAGTTTGGACATAAAGTATCCCCCAAAACTCCCGTTAATGCAGGAATAGTCAGAGATGAAATGACCAGATGATGAGAGCTGTAACCAATCAGCTCATCCTAGTTTGAATGGACTGACTAAGTGGTAACTGTAGGCAGGTAGGAGGTGGCTGGAGGAGGTGGATCACTGGGGATGTACCCTGGAATGGCGCATCTTCACTGTGGCCCCTTCCCACTACCCTGTCTCTCTGCTCTTTGACCCTGCCAGGAGCTGAGTGCTTTCCTTCTCTGGGTTCTTCCCCACAACAGTCTGCTTCACTTGGACCCAGAGCAATGGAGTCGAGTGTCTGTGAACTGTGATCTCTGAAACCATGAGCCCCAAATAAATTTTCCCTCCTCTAAGTGATTTTTGTCAGGTATTTTCATCATTTGATGCAAAAGTTGACTAAAACAATATGTAAGGCTGGGGGCAGTGGCGCACACCTGTAATTCCAGCAACTCAGAGGTTGAGGCAAGAGGATGGCAAGTTCAAGGCCAGCCTCAGCAACTTAGTGAGACTCTATCTCAAAATAAAAAAAAAAAAGGACGAGACATGGGTCAGTGGTAAAACACCCCTGGGTTCAATCCCCAGTACCAAAATAATAATATAAAACAACGTACAACCTTTCACCCCAGGACAACCCCATGAGGTATGTACTGCTGGTTAGAGAGGAAACATGCCTACAGAGGGCAAGTAACTTGTTAAAGGTCACACAACCAGCAAATGACAACACTGCCTGGAGAGCAGGAGATGGAAATGTGTTAGGCAGGCAGGGTTAAGACCCCCCCACCAGACCCCCACAGGAATTTACAGATGGGGTAAACAGCTGGTGACCAGTGACAGTTTCCACTGGAGCCTGAAGGTCTGCGTCAGAACCCTGAGTCGGTCCCTGAGGCAAAGCAGCACATGATCAAGATCCTGATTGGACTGGGGACCATGAACACCGGGTGCCCTGGTGGGACTGGACTCTTGAGACCCAGTTCCTTCAAGTCTCTAGCCCATGGTCTCCAGGGCCACTAACTCCCCCATCATATCAACTCCTGGACAACAGCCACCCGGTGGCACCCCTCCTTGGGACCCCCCCACTGCAGGAGCTGTGCTTTCTTTTTATTACTTCGATAAATCCTATTACTTTGCTCTCACCCTTCCTGTCTGTGGCTCTCATTCCTCAAATCTGCAAGACAAAGAACCAACACAGATCCCTGTGTCTCAATACTACATACATTTTCTCCATCATCACAACAAGCCCGTAAGGCAGGAATTATTCTTCTCATTCCACAATGGAGGAATCAGGCCCAAAGAGGCCAAGTGATTTTTCCAAAGTCCACACAGCAAGTCAGTGGTAGAGGTTGTACACTGGTGAGAAATTTGAAATCATGCAGCCTAGGGTTAGAGTGGAGAAGAACCTGCGGCCCCAATTCTTGAAACCCCATGTTCTAGTTATTAGTGAGGTATCTGTGCTTCCTGACACAGGATCAGGCAGACAGAGGTTCTGTACCTCAGAACCTACACCCAGGACCTGACCCTGAGAAGGCAAAGTTCAAGTTCATTGACTAAACAAGGGATTATATTCAGAACCCTCCCCTACACAGACACCCACAATTTGGATTTCTTTGCATTTATTTTCACTCTCTCTTAGGATACACACAAATGTGAAAAAATAATAATGGTGTGTGACAATTAAAAAATTCACACACTTTCCCTCAAGCCAGACCTGACTCATTTCTAATAAATGTGATGAGAAAACAACAACAACCACACACAGGAAACCACTCAGTGGAAAACTCTCACCTTCCCCAGCTGCTGTCTCCAGAGCCACCTGGGTGTGAGATGGAACAGGCTGTGGACTGAGCTTGCTCCTGCGTTCTCTGGTAGTTCTCAGACTTGGGCAGGCATCGGAACCATGGGGAGGGTTTGTTAAGGCACACAGCACTGGGCCCACCCAGAGCTTCCGATCCAGTAGGTAGGGGTACCTGAGAATGTGCCTTCCGGACGAGTTTCCGGATTCTGCTGATGCTGCTGGTCTGGGAATCAAACTTTGAGAATACCCCCCACCAAAGGAACCTGAAGCACAACAGGCAGAGGCCAAAGATGTGCCCCCTTTGAAAGAAGGCATCAGGCTCTTCCCCCAGCAGGGCGGTAGGATAGGGCAAAAACCAACCTAAGCTGGAAGGCTACCCTGTCTCTAGACAGTAGAAGCACAAATCTCAGGGAATCATAAATCCATTTTCAAGGGCAATCCTCACTGGCTGGGTGACCTTGGCAAAGTTACGTATCTTCTGAGACCCTCACTTTTTTAATCTTTAAAATGGGCATAAGAGCGCCAACTTCCTAGGATTGTTTTAAGAAGTTTATGAGCACGTCGAATCTACTGTGTAGCCAGGCACAGTGGTGCACACTGGTAATACCAGCAACTCAGGAGACTGAGGCAGAAGGATCATTAAGTTCAAGACCATCCTAAGCAATTTAGAGAGACCCTGTGCGAAATAAAATTAAAAAATAAAAAAGCGCTGGGGATGTAGCTCAGTAATAGAGCACCCCAAGGTTCAATTCCTAGTACTTAAAAAAAAAAAAAAAAAAAAAAAAAAAACTCCTGCTTAGTTCCTAGTACATGCATTAGCAAATGCATCCCAAGTAGTAGCTATTAGTATTATTCCCTGTGTGAGAATGCATGGAACCAGAAGAGAAAAATCCAGAACCATATCAAAGGAATACAGCAGGAGCAGGATGGGAGAAGCAGCCCCATAGAGAGGTTTGGGACCTGGGCAAGGAACATCCAGTGACCACATTATTCCCCATGGGATTTTGCAGGGCAGAAGTTGATGTGCTGAGCACTGAGTCATGTGGTTCTGGCCCAAGCAGGACCTCTTTCTAAATTACTATGGTAGTCATGTTCTCTCAAAAAACTGTTCTCTCACCCCAGGGAAGAGTGGGTTCAGCCAGCATGTCTGCTCCTCAAGATGCTCTGCTCCCCTGCCCCACTGCTAATCTGCCCGCGCTTGGTCCTCAACCCTATGACTCCAGGTTACTGATCAGACAGACACAGAGATCACATCAGGTGACTGGATCAGGACTGGAGTCAATGGAACTCACTCCAGAAAGAACCAGAGAGTGTTTGCCTCTTTCGCTGAGGCGTCCAGCCATGCAGGAATCCATGAGAGGACCTGGTCCTTTCAGTAAGTCCCCTTCACAGAGGCAGTGTGGCAGAGTCCTCAGTCACATGGACACAAGGAGTCAGACCTTCTGCCTTTGAACCCTGGCTCCACTGTAACAGGGGTCAAAAAAAAAAAAATATATATATATATATATACACATACACACACACACACACACACACACACACACACACACACACACTGGACCACTGGTGGCTTATTTTTTTATTTATTTAATTTATTTAAATATATCAGGGAGTTTTACTACTTTACTACTGAGCCACATTCCAGTCCTTTTTATTTTTTATTTTGAGACAGGGTCTTGCTAACTTGCTTAGGGTCTTGCTAAGTGGCTTTAAATTTGCTATCCTCCTGCCTCAGCCTCCTGAGTTGCTGGGATTACAGGTGTGCACCACCGCACCCTGCTGGTGGCTTATTTTAAAACTGACTTTTTTTTTCTTTATCTTTCCTTTGTCCCTCTCCCCTTCCCTAACTACAGTGAAAGCAAGATTAATATTCTTCCTGTCCTAGGCTGAGTTATCAGTCCTTCTGCTCACTGACCACAAGAATAAAAAAAATCCAGACTTGAGAGCTGGTACCAGCAGATCTAAGAAGCGGCTATCCCTCAAGGTGGCCATCTGGATATGAATTTTGACTCCTGATGGGCATACATGGAACTTAGCCTTTGTGTCTCCCCCAACTTCAAAAAAATGTTTTAGTTGTAATGGACACATTTATTTATTACTTATTTTATTTATTTTTATGTGGTGCTGAGGATTGAACCCAGTGCTTCACACATGCTAGGCAAGCACTCTGCCACTGAGCCACAACCCCAGCCCTTGTGTCCCCCCTCTTAAAAGTCCTCTGTTTAACCTGGTGATTAGAATCACAGCCTCTGAGACTTACTCTGCATTCTCATTTGCTAGCAGATCAGGAAAACGTCTTTGCCCTTTTGCTCGAAACCTTGTCCTCATTATTGGATAGGCAACATGGACACAGACTGGGTTCTGTATCACCACCATTTGTCTGTGCCTCATTGTCCCTGTCTGAAGAATGGGGATAATAAGACTACACATTTCATGAGACTGATGTAGTGAGTATCCATAAGTGACCAGATGCTATGGTCTTAATGTCAATGTTCCCCCAAATGCCTGTGTTAGAACCTAATCCCTGCTTTAACAGTATTAAGAGGTGGGGCCTTGGGGAAGTGATCCCACATGAATGAAATGAATGCCTTTATAAAAGGGACTGGGGGAATGCTCTTACGCCATCCTGTCACTCAATGCAGCAAGAAGATGCCATCTGCTGGGCGCAGTGGGGAACACTAATACTCCCAGCTGCTTGGGAGGCTCAGGCAGGAGGATTGTAAGTTCAAGATCAGCCTCAGCAATTTAGTGAGACCCTGTCTCAAACTAAAATATAAAAAGGCCTGTGGTTGTAGCTCTGTGATAGGACCTCATTGGGTTCTGTCCTCAATATCACAAAAACAAATAAATAAATAATTTTTTGTAAAAAAGCAGGTGCTTTCTTGTTTTCCTTTTTTAAAAACATAATGAGTTTATATTTAATATAATGCTTTGCACCATGGGGATGATCTTATGCAGATAATTAATATAAAAGTTTTCATTTAAATCTCTTCTCCTTTCAAAGTCAAGGGATATATATATATATATATATATATATATATATTTTTTTTTTTTTTTTACATTACATCCTTTCTTCATTTCAATACCAGATACGTTGAATTCATTTTTCTGAACATTTTTCCCCCAGAGATAAAAGTTTCAATTTTTGGCTATTTGATCTCTAAGTACAATAGTTTTGTTTAAACTTGGGAGATTAAACAAAAATCTAATAAAAAATGAAGAAAAGACTCATTGGTGATTCAGGAGGCAGTGATTATAAAGAACAGAGGCAATTTCCTGGGATTCTGGGCAGGATCTTCCTTCTTCCTATCTCATGTGATTTGAGGATTCTGAAACTGTGAGATATTACTTATGCAAATTTCAGCCATCTCACCTCTTTGGACCCCTTTCTAACCAACAAGTACAAATTATAAGCTGCATTTTTTCATTGCATTATTTGTTGCAAATAAAACATTTTTTGCCATTTAATCAATATCAATTTGTTTCCATGTAATAGGAAACAACTTAGTGAAACCACCATATTTACTGTTTCTTGGAACTTTCAAAGATCAAAGCTCAAGTTTAGCTTCAATAAATAGCACAGTTTTTCAGGACAAGGTTTGATTCAGAAGGTCCTTCAAAGTTACATCTGTCCATTTCTCTTTGGTGTATATGTCCCCAAGCAAGAACAAATGCCTGCAATGCTGTGCACCAGGTGTAAGGAGAGAGCAACCGTATCTCCAGTTTCTTCTACTTCAACAACAGACAGCACCAAAAGCAGTGGATGGGGACAAAGAGCAATTGTTTTAGAACTGAAGTCATGCTGTTGAGATCATGAGAGTTAAAGTTTCCAAAGAAATGGGATAAATATAATTCTATGGGACTTCCTGGAGCTCTGGATCCTACGACTATGGTTCCCAGTGACCA
This sequence comes from Sciurus carolinensis, assembly GCF_902686445.1. Taxonomy (NCBI): domain Eukaryota; kingdom Metazoa; phylum Chordata; class Mammalia; order Rodentia; family Sciuridae; genus Sciurus; species Sciurus carolinensis. The sequence continues at coordinate 185,488,742 of NC_062213.1, forward strand.
TTTTCCAGGAAGTAGCCATTACTGGAATGGCCAGAAGGTGCCATCTTTGAAGCAGAAAGCAACCCTCACTAAACAGTGAATTTGCATTGACCTTGGTCTTCCCAGCAATAAATTTCTGTTGTTTACAAGTTATCTACTCAAAAGTATTTGTTATAGCAATCCAGATGGACTGACACTAATGTAAAAAGATCAAAACAGGGATGCTCATGCTTAGCACCCAGTATTATCATTGCTAATATCATTCATTTGTATTGGCTTGGGTTGACTTTTGTTCCTCATAATCTGTCTTTGCATGAGACTAGCTCAGGGTATAGCCTGGGGAAGTTACTTCACAGAATGTTACTATCATATGGATGATCCCAGGCATCTGGAATTCAACACGTCCAAAATCTCACTCTCCAACTTGTTCCCCTTATCATTTACCAACTCATGCCCACGCCAGATGCTTTAGCATCACCCTTAATACCTTTTTCATTCACCCACTTATCCTTCTTTCCACTCCTTGAATAGTTCTCAAATCTATATCAGTTAACTAGTGCTATGTAACAATCATCCCAAATTTCAATGGCTTAAAACTTGCTTCTGATTTTTATCATGGTTCACAATTCTATGGATTTTACCAGTCTCTGATAGGCAGTTTTTCTGATGATCTCATTTAGGGTCTGCAATAGTTTCAATACGTTTATCCCTCCAAAATTCATATGCTGAAGCTTAATCCCTAAGGAGTAATATCAGGAGGTGGGGCCTTGGGAGGAAATTAAACCATAAGGGCTGTGTGCTCATGGATGGAATGAATATCCATATAAGAGGCTACAGAGTTCTGCTCTTCCCTTTCTGTCAAAGATACCTAGCTGGCACCATCAATGAGGAATGGGGCTTCAGCAGACTCCAAACCTGCTGGTACCTTGATGTTGGGCTCCCCACACTTCACAACTGTGAGAAATAAATTTCTGATGCTTACATATTACTCAGCTTCAGGTATTTTGCTATAGTACATAAACAAACTAGGACAGGGTCTCTTGTGTGGTTGTAATCAACTGTCAACTGGAACTAGAGTCATCTAGAGGCTCAACTGGGACACAGGAATAGCTAGGGCTCTCTCTCATGCCTTGTATGTCAGGCCCTCACTAGGGGGCTTCCAGATGGCCTCACAGCAAGGGAGCTGGCCTTCTTCCCTGGCGGAACAGTGCTCCTGAGAGCTCTGAAGCAGAGTTTCTTAGGTCTTCTTAAAGCTTAGATTCAGCCTGGTGTAATGGTGCACAATGACATCCCACAGATGTGGGTGCCTGAAGCCAGAGGCTCGCAGGTTTGAGGACAACCTGGGCAACTCAGCAAGACCTTGTCTCAAAAATATTAAATATAGCTCAGTGGTCTGGTACTCCTGAGTTCACTCCCTAGTACCACAAAAGAAGAAGAAGAAGAAAAACAGGTTCAGCGCTGGCACAAAATCACTTCCTCTGCATTCTACTGGTTAATGTGGGTCACGGGTTGCCCTATAGATTCCCTGTAGGACAGAAATGCATCCCACAAAGCATGAACATTAGGAGGCATGACTTACTGGGGACCATCTTTAGAGACTTGCTGCCACAAAATCCACCCCCTCTCATCCATCCCCTCTCTACTTACTCACTGCCCCCACTCTAAGTCAGCATCATCTGCAGCTGGGAGGTTGGCAATAGTTTTCTAAATCACCCTCCTGCACTGCTCTGACCCCTGCCAGTCTAGACCTCACATTGTCAAAATGCACATTAAGTTGAAACTTTACCTGTTTAAACCCCTACAATGACTTTGCTCTTGGGACAACATCTCAGATCTAAAGGCTCTGAGCTCTCCATCCAGAACTTTCTCTAGCCTCCTCTCTGCCATCTCCTCAGCCTCCCTGCTACCATTTTTCCAGCCCTCCTAGAACTCCCTGAACCTGCCACACTCATTTCTCTCCTGGGCCCTTGCACTTGCTGCTCTGTCTAGAACACTATCCTTAATTTCTTCACCTGACCAACTGCTGCTCATCCTTTAGGCCTGAGGCTACCCTGACACTTTGGATCAGTCAACACATTATCTGTTGCAAGTAAAAGAAAACAGCTCAACCTGACTCAAGCAAAAACGCCATTCATTACCTCATGTAAATAAGCCATTGAGGGGTACAAGTTCAGATGCCAACTAGATCTGAGTGCTTAAAACTGTCATTGGGAATCTGTTCTGCTTCAAGCCTCAGCAATGCCTTCCTTGGAGCTGGCTGCTTCTCCAGGCTGACTCTTACTCCTCACTTCTCCTCGCCCCTGATCCTGCCTCCTTGACTCTGTTGCTTGATGTGTACATCTCTGACAAGCTAGGCCAGGTCTTAAGACTCCCCTCCTCCGGATGGGAAATGAGATCAGCCCCACACTTACTATACGGGATGAAATTGGGGAAGGGATGTTTTCCCCAAAGAAGGGGAATTCATTCTAAGCAGGCAAAAACACTGAAGAATTCCCTTTAAATTTTTTGTAACACCCAGGCACTCTTTCACCTTAAGATCTTTGTACAGCTACTTCCACTGCCTGGAATGCTTTAAAATAATAATAATATAAACTGGGCTCAGTGGTACACGCCTGTAATACCAGTAACTGGAGAAGCTGAGGCAGGAGGATCACAAGTTCCAGGACAGCCTGGGCAACTTAGCAAGACTCTGTCAAAAAATAAAAATAAAAAGGGCTGGGGATGTAGCTCAGTGGTAAATCACTCCTGGACTCAATCCCTATACTACACCCCACCGAAAAAAGAAGAAAAAGAAGAAGAAGAGGGGGGAGGGGAGGGGAGCAGAGGGAAGGGGAGGAGAAGGAGGAGAAGGTTAATAGAACTGAAGAGCACTTGGAAAACTCACTTTCCTCTCTGAGTCTGAGTTCCCTCCTCTCTGGCTCTTATGATTTCTGAGACTCTCCAGCTCTGATATCATCTGCCAGTCTCTCTATACATTACCCTATGAAATCTGGCGTGAGATTTGTGGCCTTCATCAGAAAGTAGGAGGCATGGCTGTTCTCCTTGTTCTTGCAAGCATAGATGAGAAACATGTTTTCAAGTCCAGGGTTACTGCTTCCCTGCCTCTCAGTTTGGGAACTAGACAAATGTGGATTTCTGTCTAAAGCTGCCACAACCTAGAAATTCTATGACTTTGGCAATTTGCTTCAGCTTTCTGGGTCTGTTTTCTCCATTGTAAACTAGGTTTAGTCATGTCTTTTCACAGGGTTGATGAGAAGAGTGTACCAGAACAACCCATTCCTTGTGTATAAAGGAAGACTGGCCCCAAGGTGCCACGATACTGAAGAAAGAGAGGCAGACAGCTCCAGGATTGAAGAGCGTGATTTATTGGGAGACTTCCTAATAAAAGCATGGTCCAAGGAGGCAACAAGACTAGTCGGATCCCTGAAATTTGGGTTAGAAAGGGAGGCAAATTTATGAGTTAGGACAAAAATGACTTCGCCTAGCTGGAATGTACCTGGTTTATCTTAAGTCAATATCAAAGAGTCAGGGCACTTCCCTAGATCTGGGATCTAGATGCAAAGCTCTATACACCATTCAAATGGTTTCATCTACTTATACTTTGCTGGAAACTATGCACAAAAAACCAGCTAGGGTTATTCTGGGGCAATCATGGCAGTTCCAACTCAGATGACTGCAGTTATGTCAAGAAAAATCCATACAAAGAGTAAATGTAAATATGCATGCAAACACTTTGCATAACACCTGGCACACATAAAGTATTCCAAAAATAGCAGAAAGTTACTAGTTCCTGAGCCCTGGGTAGATTCCTGCTGCAGCTGAGGACATATGGGCAGGGGCCAGGAGCATTTCTGCAGTCCTCTCTGCCCAGCCAGTGTGTGCCCAGGCCTCATGTGCAGCTATTGTGGGGCTGTTGAGTAGGCGAGGTCTGTGTCTATTTGGAGGCACTAGTTCCTGATGTCTAGACAGAGCTCCCAACCCCTTGTTTCTCCATCTCAGAGGCTGAGCCCAGAAGTCTGAGTCACAAAAAGAACTTGAAAGACCCTGGGGAAACCATCTGAGCAAATAGAGCTTTAAATATATTTCCCCATATGTTTAGACTATTAAAATATTATACTGTCATATACTGCTACATAACATACAACCCCACAACTTCGTGACTTAAAACAATGAACATTTTTAAAGTCATCACACTACAGTGATACATACATATCCATGTTTATAGCAGCACAATTCACAATAGTCAAATTGTGAAACCAGTCTGGGTATCCATCAATGGATGAATAAAAAAAAATGTGGTGGCTATATACACATGACAGAATTTTACTCAGTCATAAAGAAAAACGAAATTTTGTTATTTGCAAGAAAATGGATGGAAATAGAGACCATTGTGTTAAGTGAAGTAAGTCAACTCAGAAGGTCAAAGATTCTATGTTTTCTCTCATGCAGAAGCTAGAGAGGAAAAAGGAAAAGAAATGTGTGGGCAGATCTCATGGTAATCAAAGAGAGATCAGGAGAAGAGTTGGAGATGGGGAGGGAGGGGTAAGTGCTGGGGAGTGATATTGGCCAAATTATATTATGTGCATGTACGAATATGTAACAACAAATTCCATCATTATTTCCAACTATAATGCACCAATAAAAAATGTGGGGGAAAAAACCAAACATTTATTATCTCCCATGGTCTCTGAGGGTCAGGAATCTCATGAGTTTGTGATCAAGCAGTCAGCTAGGACTGAAGACATCTGAAGTCTTAACTGAGGCTGAAGGATCCACTTGGAGGCTGTTGGCAAGAGGTTTCATGGCCTCTTGGACCTTTCTATAGGAATGTTCAACATATGAACTTTTCCACAATAAGTGGAGAGACAAAGACAGAGACAAAGAGGCCAAGAGAGAACTGTAGTGTCTTCTACAACCTAATCTCAGAAGTGACACCCCATCACTTCTGCCATATCCCATGGGCCAGAGACCAACCTGATAGATTAAGTCATTTGCAGGAAAGTGACAGATGAGGTGGGGTTTTAAACAAGGGCGTGCAGACCAGGAAGTGGAGGCCATTGAAGGGCATTTTGAAAGTTGCCTGACATAGGCATAATTTACACATGATGAAATTCACAGATCTTAGGTATACAGTTTGATCAGTTTAAATAATGGAATATTCTAACATAACCCACACTTGTACTGAGGCTCAGAACATTCTTTCATGCCCCTTCCCAGTCAATCCCCCTTTATTCCAAGAAACTACCGGTTCTGTTTCTATCCAATGTATTCCCCGGTCTAGAATGTATTTTTTCTGGTCTAGAATGTGATGAAACTGAAATCATCCACTATGTCTTCGTTCATGTTCTACAGGACGACTTGAGATTCATCCATCCGATGGCATGTTCAATGGTTCATCCCTGATAGTTAACTCCTCATGTTCCTTCTTCTACTAGACTGGGATCAACTCCAATGCAGAGGATGTATCGCTTTTATTTTGGGTCCCCAACTTGAGCTCAATGCCTAACAGAATGTAGGTGCTAGGTATGCTCATTGTGTCCTGGGACTTGGGAAAGCAGCATGCTGGGAAAGTGTGGTCAGTCGATAGTCAGGGGCAGACTGAGCACCTGCAGGAGCTGAGCACCAGCAGACCCCATGAGCTCAGAGGGATCTCCAGGTGTCAGGACAAGCAACAGAGGAGGTAGCAAGTCCAGGGCCTTCATCCTGGGATCGATCTTCTGGCCACTGGAAAACTCCACTGAATGAGGACAGGTCTGAAAATAAAGTAAAAATCTACTCTCCCTCTCTTGTTCCCCCTCCCCTTTCACCCAGAGTGTGCACTTGACCACTAGCCCCAACTCTCTGGCAGGGTTTTTGTTTGTTTGGGTTTTTTTTCCACATTTTTATTGGTGCATTAGAGTTGTACATAATGATGGAATTTGTTGCTACAGAGTTGTACATGTGCACAATATGACAACATAATTCAGTCAACATAATTTGGCCAATATCACTTCCCAGGACTTCCCCTCTCCCTCCCCTTGGTCCCTTTCCTATACTTTGATTACCATGAGATCCATCCTCACCTTTCTTTCCTCTTTCCTTTCTGGCTTCTGCATATGAGAGAAAAACATATGACCCTTGACCTTCTGAGTTCCACTATTTCGCTTAACATCATGATCTCTAGTTCCATCCATTTCCTGCAAATGACATAATTTCATTTTTTTAGTGGCTGAATAAAACTCCATTGTGTATATATACTACATTTTCTTTATCCATTCATCCACTGGTGGACACTAGGTTGGTTCCATAGTTTTGCTAGTGTGAATTATGCTGCTATAAACGTGGATAAACATACTATAGTGATACCACTATAGTAAGATAACTTTAATTCTTTAGGATAAAGGAGTGGTATAGCTGGGTCACATGGTGTTTCCATGCCTAGTTTTTTGAGGGAACTCCATACTGATTTCCATTGTGTTGTACTAATTTATAATCCCACAAATAATGTAAGAGTGTTCCTTTTTCTTTACATCCTCTCTAATATTTATTTTTATTAGTATTCTCGATGACTGTTAGGTAGGGGTTTGAATGTCCTATTTTGGGTAAGTAGCTCCCTCCCACCCTCTCACTCTACTCACTCTGGCCTCACCCTTGGAAGGACCTGAGGAGACCAGGGCTGAGGTTCCTATACCCGTAGACTTTCTGGAATCCCAGAAACCCTATAATGTTAACAAAGGGGTCAGAGGTAGCCTCAATTCCCTCCTCCACCACCTGCAGCTATGGACCTTGGTCCTCTAGATTCCCTCTGTCTAATGGGCTTAAAATTCCTAGCTTGAAGGGTGGGTGCAGGACTCGGAGTGAAGGGTTAAGTGCAGTGACTGGCAGAGAAAGAGTGGAGTGACTTAGTGGGGTGAGGTGCCAAATAGGGTCTTCTCTGTTCTCCTTTAGAAAGGTAGGATTTGCACCAGAGTCAGTAACTGAGAACAAAAGGCAAGAAGTACCCACCTTCCAAGCCCGAAGTACTGCTGGCTCCCCTCAGGGCTTGACAGGAAGAGCCACTTCACCAGAATGAGCCTTACTCCCAGTTCTGGAAGTGTGCAGTGTGGGAGTTTTCTCGCCACATCCCGCATGGATGAGAAAAGGGTTAACTGCTGAAGGACGATGTTGGCTATAAATCAATCAATTACCCATAAACTTACCTAATCCATAAACACACAAGAGCTGATATTCTTTTTAAATGAGAGAAGGCATAACGGATCGGGCCATACCAGATCTGGCCTTTTACAACATGGAGTAGCCCAACTCTCTTTATTTATAGCCACACAAGTAAAGGTTTCCAGACCAGGATGGGGTGGAGTTAGGGAAGCCATTTACTCAGGGAAGCTACCATAGAACAAGACAGGGAACCTCTCCCACACAGTGCGACATACTCCCCATTGATCTGGGACAGTCCTTCATGGTAACCAGTTCCTAGAAGCAGAATCAACCTCGTCTGATTCTGCTAGATAAGGAAATCTCCCCACAATGCAGGGCTTATGAAAAGAAGTCACCTGTGCCTCTGTTCCTGAGGGGCAATGCAGGGAGCAAGGCATTGGATTTTCTCCCTGGGGCAGGGCAGGTATGGCTGTATTATGCAAAGATGGCTCTGTAATATTTTCCATCCCACTTGATCTTCTGCATCCTGACCTTATCACTCCTGCATCAAGAGAACAAGTCACATTCCCCTCCCCTTGGGTATGGGCTGGCCTAAGTGACTCGCTCATGACCAAGAGCATGCTGCAGAAGTTCAGTCTTTTGGAAGGTCTCTCTATAGGGGCTCTCTCTTGGAACCCAGCTGCCATGATAAAAAGAAGAAGAAGTCCAGTTACATATGCCCTCCAGGTGACAGTCCCAGCTCAGGCACTAGGCATGGTGTGAAGTAGCTTCCAGGTGATTCCAGCCCCCAGCCATTTGAGTGTTTCCAACTAAGAATCACACAACAAGGAGCAGTGGATACTTACCTATTGCTGCACAATACTACTTTAAAATGCAACTGCTTAAGACAACAAATATGTATCAACTCACGCAGTTTCTGACAGTCAGGAATCCAGGAGTGGCATATCTGGGTGGTTCTGACTCAGGGTCTCTCACAAAGTTTTAGTCAAGCTGTCAGCCAACACTACAGTCATCCAAGTTTTCTCTGGGGCGGGCTAGAAAATCCATTTCAAGCTCATTCACATGGGCATTGGCAAGATGCCTCAGTTCCTCTCCAGATGGGCCTCTCTACATGTGACCATCCTCACAATGTGACAACTGGCCTCTCCCAGAGTGTGTGATCCAAGGGGCGGAGAGTCAGAAGCCACAATATTTTTTTATAATCTGGATTCAAAAGCAACATATGGTTTAATCTGTTTTCTATTGCTTGAATAAAATACTTGAGGCTGGATATTTTAAAGAAAAGAGGTTATTTAACTCATAGTCTTGAAGCTGAAAGTCCCAAATCTGGCAGCCCCATCTGTTTGACCCCTGATGAGGGTCTCTCTCACCAGGATGCGAAAGAGATCACATGGTGAGACAGGAAACCCAAAGGGATTGAGGGTCCAAGCTTATTCTCTATAACAACTCCTTCTCGGTAGAACTCACTCACTCCACAGAACCAGCACTAGTCCCTTCTCAGGGTGATGTCCCTGTGACCTAATTACCTTCCACTAGATCCCACCTCTTAAAGGTTCCAACACACCCACACAGGGGCCCTGAACTTTGAGGGGACACATTCAAATCACATCCAAACCATAGTACATATTATTATCCCCTCCATATTCTATTGGTCACACAGACCAATACAATGTGGGAGGGGACTTCACAAGGGCATGACCACAAGGAGGCAGGGGTCACTGGAAGCCATCTTGGAAGCCGAGACCAGCCATCCCACCTGTGCCTCGTCAAATTCCTGACTCAGGCTCTACGAGCATGACAAATGGAGGTTGTGTGATGCCACAAAGCTCGGGTATCTGCTGTACATCTAGATAACTTGAAGTCAGATGAATGATTTTGGGGGTTTGAGGAGCCACCAGAGGGCGTCTGGCTTCTCATTCCTTGCCGCCGTCAGTTGAGCGACTGACTTTACCTGCCAACCTGCCTTCGTGCTACTGAAAGAGGAAAGGGCATTGGAGAAAATGTCAAGGATGTGACCAGCTGGCAAGAGGGCAAAGAGAAGTAGAAAGATGGATTTCACCAGGGTCCACAGTCCCCAGGGCTGGGACTGCAGAGAGTAGATGTAATGGGGGCAGCTGGGCCTGCTGGGGGCAAAGGGGTGAACTGTGAAGGGCAGCCAGAGGCTGCCCGCAGAGGAGGACTGCTTAGCCTGTGGGCATATCCCACCCTCACTGTGGCAGCTGTGATGACTCAGGATAGGAGCAGTCACCTTGCAAGCTGTGAGGAAGAGGTCGACCAAGGGCCACCAGGGACACCTAAGGGAAAGAGTCTTTTATTTCCTTCTTGTCCCTGCCCACCAGAGGGCAGGACAGCAAGAGCTGACTGCACCTACTTCCTCTCCAGTCCTGCCTGCTGGACTTTGAACCACTGGAAGACTGACCTTCAAAAATGCAGAGTGGTAGAAAAGTTGTCAGGCACACTCAGAGCCCTTCGTTTGATCCCCAGCGGGGGAAGGAAATAGAAAAATGAATATACCTGAAACAATAATCTCCATTAGTAACTAAAAACTCACTGAACCAGTTGGAGATGTCATCAGGGAGCCCATGTCCCAAAAGGGGGTCTGATTACAGTTGGTAGGACTCTCAAAAACCTCTTTGCTGTTTAGCTGAAGATGTTGATAATCTCAATCAAACTAGTTCCAAGGGTCATCATGATCACTGTCCTTAGCTCCATCTGTTCATTCACTTACAAGCATTTATTATATGCTGGACATTGTGCTCGGCACTGTTCCCAGGATTATGTGATGAGCAATGCAGACTTAATCCCTGTCCTCACAGAATTTATGGTCTACTTGGGGAGGGAGATACTAAACAGCCAGTCACATAAGCACATATAGAGTTTCAGACCATGATAAGCACAGTTAATAAGAAAGTATAGTCCAATTGGTAACCATGTCCTGTCCAATTAACTTCAAAATACCTCCTACGCCTTTTGCCACTTCTCATTCCAGATGTCTCTGCCTTTGTGCAGGCCTCCAGTGTCCTTTCCATGGCTCTGATGTTTTGCCATCCAGCCCACTCTCCATTTTCCCCAGAGACAGAGTTCCAAAGGCAACTAGGATCATCACTCTGTCATCCTCCACATCCATTCTTCCTTAGTAATAAATTAATTAAGTGTCTTCCTTTTAGCAGAACACATGTCTGTGCAGAATAAAAACTACATTTCCCAGCACCCTAGCCACTAGCTGTGGCCACGTGACTCAGTTCTGGCTATGCAATGTGCAAATTCAAGCTTTGTCTTTAGCGGGGAAGGATGTCCCCCACAGCCCCTCTCCTCCTCCCTGCTGGCTAAACACAGAAGTGACAATAGGACCTGGAACCATCATCCTGGACCACAAGAGTTACATGTTGAGAATGTCAGAGCAACAAACCAGAAAGAGCAGGACCCTGGCAGTAGACACACCATACCACTTCTCACTTGCCTGCCACGATTTTTGCATAACCACTCTTGCACAAAAAGAAAACTACCTTGCCAAAGCCATTGTTATCTTTGGAGTCTCTGTTACAGGGGCTCAGTCTGTTACTCAGTAACAAGCATCTCAACTCAAACCCTTCCAGTGCCACCTACTATCTTTGGATTAATCCAAGCACCTAAAGTCCTTTAAGACGTGGCCCCTATCAGTCTGGTGGTCTTGCCTTATCTCTTGCCCCTCTTTGGTTTATACCCTATGCTTTTGGACTATAGCATTAGTCCCTTCTCAGGGCAATGTCTCTGTGATCTAATTACCTTCTACTGGATCCCACCTTTTTTAAAAATATTTTTCCAGTTGTAGAGGAACACAATATCTTTATTTTTTTTATGTGGTGCCAAGGATCGAACCCAGCGCCCCACATGTGCGAGGCAAGTGCCCTACCACCAAGCTACACAGTCCCGGCCCTCGATCCTACCTCTTAAAGTTATCCCAGAATGCCACACTCTGCCCCCCACCCAGTGGGTCGCCCCTGCTAAACACTCCCTTGGCTCTTTGTGATGACTTTTTTCATGCCTGTTAGAATCTAACTTTATGAGGACAAAGATAGTCCCTGTCTCGTTTATACTAAATGTCCAGTCCTTGGCATAAGAGTGCAATAAGTAAGCAACAGATGAATGAATGAATGAATGATGAATGAATGACTTCATGAATGAATGAATGAATAACAGACTTCACTTGTTACAATGTCTTAGCACCTTTGCTCATTTACTTGCCCGTCCCCACCCTTGACTGAATGCCCTGACACAGGGGCCATAGAGTGCTTCCAACCCAGTGCCATCTGCTCTGCATCATCATTTCAAACAGAACTTCTGGTTCTTTCTATGAGCATTTCCTCACAGGCCACGACTAATTGCAACATTCCCAACTGAATTTGTTGTAAAAAAGAGTCTTTACTTGGCCACACTTGTCCAGCTTCTGAATCTCCCTAGGCCCATCTATGCACTTCCCCGTTAAATCCAGTTTTAGCAAAGAACCTGACTATCAGTTTAGCAAAAATTTGCTAGTCCTCAGTATCTGATATTGAGCATATCAGAGATCAGCTGATATCTGATCAGTGCCTTATCCTCCACCATCCCCAGGTGCTGTGTAATCACTCCGGCCTGTCTTCAGCAAGAACCCTGTTAAGTGGGCTTAGCCAGAATCCCCCTAATCCTTGATGTCCCTCTTGGTAGTTTTCTATCCACTGACCCCCACACTGCCCCCTGGTTATAAATTCCACCAGTGTCTGCTGTGTCTGGAGTGAAGCCCAGTCTCTCTCTTCCGACTGCAAGACCCCATTACAGTAGTCCCTACACCTATCACAGTGGTCCTGAATAGAGTCTGCCTTACTGTGCTTTAACAAGGATCATTGAATAATTTTTTCTTGAATAAGAACATATTATAATAATGTCATAAGCCTTTCTTGGAAGGCGGGCAACTTTTATGGAAGTGAGCATTTGGTCACAGCGACCTCAAAACGATAGCGGAAAGACTTGGCTCATTCGGGTGGCTGGACTTGGTTGGTTCTTTAGAAAACCACATCTTTTTGCTGTGGTTTGGATGGCAGGAGGACAGGAAGCATGTTACAAAGACTGAAAATGGGTACCATGTCAGGTGGATTTGTGAAGCCCTAAAAGGGCACAGAAGGAGGTGAGCTGTCTTCCAGGTAGTAATGAGTTGGTAGTGGTATAGGTAACTGGAACTCCAAGTCTGCAAAGCCCAGGAACTCAAAGCCTTTATCTCCACAGAGCAAAGTAAGCAGATCTTGATCCACTTGGTGGGAAACTTTTGTCCAGTCTCTTTACTCTGACCCCAATGAGGGATAGATCAGTTAGGATGGGACAGGTTTGGTTGCTGTAAGAAACAACTAGGAAAATCTCAGTAGCTTTAAAACAACAAATTAAAGTCCTTGACTATACTATATGCTCATTGGAACTGACTCAGGAGCTCTGTTCAATGAAGTTTCCCAGAGACCAAGGCTAACGAAGTTTCCATCTCAACACAAGTTTCCATGACTGCAGAGGGTAGGACAAGAAAACACATGAATCCTGGGCAGGCTCTCTAAAGCTTCCTTCTGGAAGTGGACTGCATGTCACAGAAGTCATATCCCACTGGCCAAAGCAAGACATATGCCCTCACCTAAGTTTAACAGGACAGAGATATAAAATCCTCCCAACCAGAGAGACAGCAAACATTTGTGGAAAACAGGACAGTCTACCACAAAGAAGCTGCTGTGTGGTGGGAGATTTCACAAGCTGTGTGATTTCAAGTAAGCCAATTAGTCATACAAAACCTCAGTTTTCCCACATATAAACATGAAAAACAATATTTCTGACATAGCAAGAGCATTGTGATTCTGTGTAGCTGTCTGAACCACGGGTCTGGTAAATAAAACTGCAGATAAATTTGCCACAAGGCAAGAGTAAATGGAAGCCTGTAGCACTTCCTTCAACTGAAATTGCTCCCTTGATGCCAGTTCCAAGGGACTTTTCTCATTCCTCTCCTTGACTCCTCCACAAAGGCAGATTGTTTTTATTCTAGAATATTCACTGCTTCTCCAATAGTCCCTCCCTGTGGGTGAAATATTTTACTAGCCCCATTGACATCAGCTTGGCCATGAGACTTGCTTTGGCAAGTAAAATGTGAGCACATGTGGCCTGTGCCTCGTCCAAGACCTGTGACGATGCACAGGGCTAGGGTTGTGGTTCAGTGGTAGAGCGCTCACCTAGCATATGTGAGGCACTGGGTTCGATTCTCAGCACCACATCAAAATAAATAAATGTCCATTTACAACTTTAAAAATATATCAAAAAAAAGAACAAATGCACTATCTAATCATGGTCCTTTTCCAGTGCTGTGCTGGTAAAGGTTCCTCTCTAATGGGAAAAGTATTTAATATATCCATAGTATAATACTCTCACCATGACTGATTTCAAGTTGCTAATGTGACATCATTGAGCATGGAGCTGGGAAGATCTGTACACTATCAGGTCTTTTTAATGTGAGCTAAATCCTGCACACCAAGTATCTTTTTCTCTCTCCTGAGAACAGCATTGCTCTAGATAATTGAACTAGAACTGATTCTTGGTCTGCATCCCTTATATACAGCAGAGCCATCACTGAACAGAAGCTGATATGTAACCCTTTCTGTAGATTTGGGGGTTATTGTCACTGCAGCATAACTTAGCAGAAGCTGACTAACATACTCCTTGAAACTCTTTGGCTTTGGTAACACTCCTTCTCCATCATTCAATCACAAACATCTATCAGTACCCACTACATAGGAAAAACAACATAGCAGAGTGGGAACAGTGCAGGATAAAGAGACAGACCACCTAAACCTATAGTTCAGCTCTGGCACTTATGGGTATAAAGTTGAACAAGTTACTTAACCTCTCAGTTCTTAAATTTCTTCATCTGTAAAATGAAACTAATAATAGCACCAACCTTATCAAGCTGCTGTGAGGATTATATGATTTAATATATATAAAGCACTTAGCACAGTACCTGGCATCAATGATAACTTTCATCATTATTTCTAGCTATCAGGTCCCAAGCTAGGCACAGGAGATCCAATCAGGACCCCTCTGCTCTTAGGCGTTCACTCATAGTCTGAGACAAGGGACAGATATAAGAGCAGAAAACCACAACAAACCATGACAAATGCAAGAAAAGAAGGGTAAACTTTGGGATCGAGGGTATCAGGGCAACTAACTTGGAACATGAGTCTGTGAGCCTGGGCCTAGGAAGGTTTCACAGAGAAGGGGATATTTTTAAAAGACTTTAAAGGATGAAAAGGAGTTTTCCAGATGAAAAGGGAGTGATGGGAAGAATGAAATCATAGGTTTTCCTCATACCTCTCTAATCATTCCCTGACTCCTTGCCAGCCACCTCTTTTCACTTTAGGTTTAATCTTCGTTCTTCTCTTGTTTTCGTTTTCATTCTATTCCATTTTTCGTGGTACTGGGGATTGCCCAGGGACACTTTATCACTGAACTACATTCCCAGGCATTTTATTTATTCATTTTATTTGTGATACTAAGGATTGAACCCAGGGGAGCTCTGCCATTGAACTCCATGCCATGTTTTCTTTTTTTAAATTTTGAAACACGGTCTTGCTAAATTACCCAGCCTGGCCTTGAACTTGCGATTCTCCTGCCTCAGCCTCTCAAGTGGGATTATAGGTGTGCGCCACTGCGCCAGGTTACTCTGTGCTTTTGATGCAGGTAGCAATGTTAACATGCACTGAGAGCTTACCATAAGTAGGGTACTATGCTAAATGCTTTCTTTTGTTATCTAATTCAACATATACCATGATACTCTGAGGTTAAGTATCACCAACGTGATTTTGCAGACATTGAGGCCCAGAGAGATTAGATGACTTGCAGGATCACATAGGTGCTTTTAACAGCAGGTACCCAAATACTCAAATAAATGTGACTTGAATATCAGGGATTTATCTCTCATCACAGGAAGTCTGGAGGAAAGTGATACCTAGGTTAATTCAACAGTTCAGTGATGTTAGGTCCTGAGTCAGTCTCTGAGTCTCTGGGCTCTCTCCTCATGGTCCTGAGATGGCTGGTGAATTTCAGGCACTGCATCCTCTCTCAGCATTCAAAAACAGGCAAGAAGGGAGTTTTTCCTCCCCAGAATTTCTCTTTTTACTGGAAAGCAAAACCTCCCCCAAAACCCCCAGGAAAAATTTCCATGAGACTCTGCCTCCTCCCCCTCCTTTTTCTGCCCTCTCCCCCCTGCCCTCAGGTTTAAACGCCAGTCAGACTGACGCTCTCCTGGCTCTGCACCAATCAGGGCTCTAAGAGGCTAACTTAGGCAGTGAATGAATCTCTTGAACAATATGTGGTTTTCATGAATTCCAAACCTGAGTAGAAACCAAGAGTGATTAGGCCAAGAACATAGCCAAAGACATGGCACAGTCAGAGTCTGGCTGAACAGCTAATTCTGGCCATTGGCCACCCTCAGTAGCTGGACTCTCATCTCTACTTCAAGGTCAAAGTCCTGGGCAGGAACATTCTGCTGGCCAAGCCTGGGCATGTGCTTTCTCCTGTTGCCAGGAAGGCAGTCAGATTCTGCCCTTTCCACTTCTGCAGAGGGAAATGTGGCTCTGTTTTCCACTGAGTCCCTAGGAGTAGAGGATTTCCACAACACAAGACCTGCATTCCTCTGCCAAGTACCACAGTTCCCTTGACTTTCCACAGTAAATCGTGTCTCCAGGCCTTGGCACATGCTGATTTTTTGGAATATGCTTCTTCCTCTCCTCTGGGCAAATCCTCCTCATCATTAAGATCCCATCTCACCTACATGAAATTTCCTTCAAATCTGAGTTAGAGGCCCCTCCATCGTGTTCTTTCTGAAGCATGTACTTTCCCCAGCATTGCATTCAACAATGTTTATTTGTATTTTTCCCCCACTTAAGTGTAAGTTCTATAAGGATGGACGCCCTGCCTTTTATTCACCACTGGATCCTTAGCTCCAATCTGGTCCATCCCATTTATTGTATGTCCATAGTCTAGGCCCTCATTATCTATCTCCAGGACCTTTGCAATAGCTCCCTATAGAGGACTTCTGTTATGTCTGCCTACCCAGTAGCCCTTTCCTCTTATTTTGGAAGCTGCCACCATTTACTTTGGGGGGGAACTACTTCTCCCATTCCCTGAAGTCTTGAGGGAAGTGTCAATCAAGATCCCTTTTGGCTTTCACCAAGGAATGAACAAATCTAAGTCAGTTTGATTTTTTTTTTTTTTTTTTTTTTTTTTTTTTTTTTTTTTTTGGTACCGGGGATTGAACCCAAGGGCACTGAGACAAATCCCCAGACCTTTTTTATATTTTTATTTAGAGACAAGGTTACGCTGAGTTACTTAGGGTCTCACTAAGTTGCTTAGGCTAGCTTTGAACTTGTAATTCTCCTGCCTCAGCCTCCCAAGCCACTGGAATTACAGGTGTATGCCACCGTACCCAGCCAGAAACTTGACTCTTTTTTTGTGTGTGTGTGGTGCTGGTGATTGAACCCAGGGCCTTGTGCTTGTGAGGCAAGCACTCTACCAACTGAGCTATCTCCCCAGTCCCAAAATTTGACTCTTGAATGGAATACACAAATACAGAAAATGAGCAATGACTCATAAGAAATTCTTCACTGCATTTTGGAATGGCTTCATCAAGTTTAGAACCAAATGAAGGGGTACTCAACAGAACTGAGGCAGAGGGGGATCAGAATATTATCTTTATTTCTGACAGAGTTGTTTGAAATGTGTCTTTACCAGTACACAAGTGGGTTGACTAATATTGGACACCAAAATTAAACTTCTCCACCCAGTCTCAGGTAGTGCTAGAAATCATATTCCTATGCAGGCTTAGTGATGTGTACCTATAGTCCCAGTTACTAAGGAAGCCGAGGCAGGGAGATCATTCAAGTCCTAGAGTTCAAGGCCAGCCTGGGCAATAAAGTGAGACCCTATCTCCTAAATAAGGGAAAAGAAAAAAAGCATAGCCTTTTCTTTTTCTTTCTTTGGAGGAATACTGATTGAACTCAGGGGCACTCAACCACTGAGCCACATCCCCAGCTCTATTTTGTATTTTATTTAGAGACAGGGTCTCACTGAGTTACTTAGTGCTTTGCTCTTGCTGAGGCTGGCTTTGAACTTGATATCCTCCTACCTCAGCCTCCTGAGCCCCTGGGATTACAGGCAGGAGCCACTGCATCCGGCAATCATAGTCTTCTGTGGAAGGCCCTGGGAACTTTCAAGCATGCAGGAGAGCAAAACTCCCCAGTTATTGTGGGAAGAAAGATCTAAAAGAGGAAAAGAAAAAACTGAGTTGAGTTCAATTCATTCTTCCTAAACTCACTAATCAGATAATATATATCATTTCTCCTCCTCTGGGGAATAACAGGTAGATGAAGGGAAGAGGCAAAAGTGTCCTCTAAAGGAGGTCCCAGTCAGGCAGGCTGGCGCATGCCTATAATCCCAGTTTCTCAGGAGGCTAAGGCAGGAGACTCACAAGTTCAAGGTCAGTACAGGCAACTTAGTGAGACCTAATCTAAAAAAAAAAAAAAAAAAATTAAGCTGAGCACAGTGGTACATGCCTGGTAATCCCAGTGGCTCAGGAGACTGAAACAGGAGGACCTCAAGTTCAAAGCCAGCAGCAGCAAAAGTGAGGTGCTAAGCAACTCAGTGAGACCCTGTCTCTAACTAAAATACAAAATAGGGCTGGGGATGTGACTCAGTGGCCAAGTGCCCCTGAGTTCAATCCCTGGTGCCAAAAAAAAAGGGGGGGGGGGAATTAAAGGGCTGAGGATGATCAGTGGCAGAACTGGGTTCAATCTCTACTATTGAAGGAAGGAAGGAAGGAAGGATGACTGACTGACTCTCACATGGGGTTGGGAGTAAATGTTCCCTAAGTACTGCTCACTTTTATTCCTGATATCTATTACCCAAAGCAGCCCTGGTTTTTACCATTCCTGAGGCCTGTGGTTGTACAACTGTATTTTCCTAATGAATTCCCTTTTTTGCTGAATGTAGCCAGAATCTGTTTTCTATTACTTGTACCCAAAGAACCTGTATAAGTTTCCTATTGCTGCTCTAACAAAATATCACAAATTTAGTGGCTTTTAGAAAACAAACTTTTAATGATGTTACAGTTTGGGAGGTCAGAAGTACACAGTGGGTCACATGGGACTGAAAGTCAGATGTGAGCAGGGTCACATTTCTTCTGGAGTCTCTAAAGGAGAATTCACTTCCTTCCTTCTCCAGCATCAAAGGTTACCCTCATACGTTGACCTGTGACTGCCTGCTCCATAGCCAACAATCATATCACTCTGACCTCTACTTATGTCATCACAGATCCTTCTCTGACTCTCCTGCCTTCCCTTATGAGGACTTCGTGATTATATGGGGCCCACCTAGATAATCCAGGATAATCTCTCCAACTCAAAATCCTGAACTTAATCACATCTGCAAAGTCCCTTTTGCCATGTAAGGTAATACAGTCACAGGTTCCAGGGATCAGGAAGTGGAATTCTTTGAGGGGCTGTTATTTCTGCCTACCACAAAATATTAACAGAAATACCTTTTAAATTGTCCCGTATCCACCTTTTTTCTGTCCAGTTCGTCCTGTAACTAATCTTTAAATAATGTGAATCTGGTAATTATTGTCCTACCTAAGACACTTTCCTATTCCCCAGAGCCCACTGAATAAAATCCACAGTATGCCAGCTCTGTCTTGCTTGTGAGGGTTTTGCTCCGAGAGTTCTCTCAGTCGGAAATGCCCCCCCACCCCAAAGTCAAAACCTCTTCATCCTTCAAGGTCCTCCTGTTTCACAAAGACTTCATTATCACTCTAGCTGGAACCCAGCTGGACTGTGAGCTCCACGTCTGTTACCTGGCAGTGCCAGATCTCTGAGCTCAATCTCTGCTCTGCCACAGGCTAGTCATGTGACCCCTGAGCAAGGTACAATACTTAACCTCTCTGTGGCTTAGTTTCCTCCATTAAAAAAAAAAATGCTGATATAAAGTAGCTACCCCAAACACTGGTGGCTGTGAGAAGTAAATGAGATGATGCATATAAATGACTCAGCCCACACTACTTGCATATAGTAAACAATAATAGGTGGATAGTAGCAGTTATTATTAAAAATTAAATGAATGAGATACTCCCTTCTCCTGGAATGTCAATATCCTTACTATGCCCCCAAACCAAGAATACTTTTTAATTGAATGAATAAATCTTACATTTTGTATATTTATGTATAGTTTTCGTTGCTTACCCTCCTGGGGGTCCATTCCTGGTCAGAGAAATTCTTGGTGGAAGGGGAAGGCTGTTCCTATACACCTTGCCTAGTGCCCTGCTCACCACACATCTTAGTAAGTTTGTCCTATGGAATTGAAGTGAATTTTGGGTCGCATAGAAACTTCTACCAGAGAAAATGTCCTTGTTCCCCTTAGGCACTGTGCTCTCTGGAGGGGCACCAGCTTGTCACTCAAAGTCTTTATTGTAAGAATGCTACTATGTAACTTTGAACTGGTCACTGCATATCTCTAGATGTAGGTTTCCTTTCTGAAAAATGGGTACAACAATTTCTGTTTTCAAGGTCACTGGGATGATCCAACAAGATCAAGCAGGCACCTTGTGCCTCCAGTGTGGAGATGAGAAATGAATCTTAACTTCTGTGAGGTAAAGTAGAAAAGATCACAGCAGAAGGGATAGCAAATTCATCACTAGGATGTAGTAAATATTTGCTATGAACCCATAGAGGAACGTAATAGTTTCCTAATTACGCTCTCACTAAAGATCCCAAAGGATCCTTGGGGCTGGATCAAACTTTCACACACCAAAAAACTGTAGAAATCATTTCTCTGTCCAGGAGAGGGTTTTCTCTCTTGAAAAAGCAAGCAAACAACAACAAAACTATCTTTTTCCTGACTTAAAATATTCTTTCTTAAAAAGGTAGTACCTCTTCATATAGAATTCATTATAGAACTTGGGAAATACAAAAATGTCGAAAGAAAGGGAGACTCTCTTCTAAGTCACACTGGAGGTCCTCCCCTTGTAACTGTTTAACAAAATTGGGATTATTGTAATTGCAATTTTGTATCATCTGGGCGAACATTTATTTTTTCCCATGTAATTAAATAGTCTCAGACGATGGGGGAGATTCCAGTATACAAATCTGTTGCAATTTATTTAACCAATCTCTTATTGATGGACATTTGAACTGCTGCCTGTTATTCATTCATTCATTCATTTATTCATTTTTAGGGCTATTGTTAAGTGAGACAGCATTTATTACAAAAAACTTTACCCATATCCTTGATTCTGTCCTTTGAATTCCTGGAAGTGGAATTGCCGGACCAAAGAGTGCGTGATGCATAATATCAACATCTTTTCGAAGAATTATTTTACCCTTTTATACTCCCACCAGCAAGTTCATAGAAGTAAGATGGAGTTGCGGATGTCATTAACTGTCAAATACCGAACTAGAACCCCCAGCCCTCGGCTCTGGTCTTCTTTCACGTTT
Source organism: Sciurus carolinensis (assembly GCF_902686445.1). Lineage (NCBI taxonomy): Eukaryota > Metazoa > Chordata > Mammalia > Rodentia > Sciuridae > Sciurus > Sciurus carolinensis. The sequence continues at coordinate 185,509,375 of NC_062213.1, forward strand.
TCCCGCCCACTCCGTACACCAGCCACGAGCGCCACGAGCGCACCGCCCCATTTAGTCCAAGATGGCCCGCCCCTTCCTCACTCCCCATCGATTCTGTCCAATAAGAAGCAGTAGTCATTAGTATCGCCATACTATTGGTAAATTGAAGTGTCCATCGCGCTCGGGGGCGGGCTTGGAGAGATCTGACGGACGTGACGAACCGACCAGTGTGAGCGCGAGCGAGGTGTGCGTGGCGTGCGTGGCGCACTGGCCTGGAAGTACTGGACCTGTGAGGTGTGCGGGCGGGGTGCTGCGAGAGGCTTTAGCGGACATGGCTCCCAACGCGCCGGCAGCCGAACCCGAGTATCCTAAAGGCATCCGGGCTGTGCTGCTGGGGCCCCCCGGGGCTGGCAAGGGTACGCAGGTGAGCGTCTGGACCCGGCTGGGCAGCGGAGCCCGCCGAACTCCAAGGTCAGGGCGGCCGGAGACCCGGAAGCCCTTTTCTCGCCCAGCAGCGGACTGTGGGCTGAGGCCTCGGGGGACCTTGGCCAAGATCTCTGGTCGGGTGAAGTGTTTAGGGGAGGGTCCACAAAGGAGGCGAGGAGTCTGGGTTAGGACGAGTGCTTGAGGGATCCATAATTGGAGTGTCTTAGGAAAGGAAAGGATCTCGGTTGTTGAATGCCTCATGGGTTAGAGTAGAGGTTTGAGGGTTGGGGTGAACCTGGGACTGAGACTGAATTACAGACCCGAGTGGAGACAAGATTCCTTTCCAGTTGGAAGTAAGTTGTCCTGTCAGGGTTACGTTCCAGGCACCAGGGGTAGGAGAACTTTTTGATAATGATTGACGACTAGAGATAGAGGAGCATCTCCAACACGTGAGGCAGAGTGGGAGCTAATGTGTGATTAGGAATACTGCTGGGAGAATGATGTGTGAGCCACGAGTTAGGGAATGGGGCACAAACCTAAGATCTTCCCTGAACATCAGGGAAGATCAGGATAACTTAAAATGATTTTAGATGAGAGAGAACTTGAAAATTTAACTTCACGAATCAACAGGTAGGAAAACAGACCCAGAGAGGTCAAATGACTTTCCCAAGTTAGTGAAATTGGTTTTATGGAACCTAGGTTCTCAGGAGCCTTGGACCTCCAGAGGATTGGAGTCTGAAGTTGGCCTCCTGCCCTAGCAGATTGCAGGGCCCCACTTGGCATCTGGGCCCTCTCTAGAGCTGGGAAATAATGGGGCCATAGATCAGAGTTGGGATTTATGATCTCATTTAGGATTTGGAAGTCTACAGGTAGGGTTATTGATGTCCCCTTCCTGCTAAGGATTTAGCATTGCCCCACAGGCCCTAGGCCTTGGACTTTAGTTTATCACTAGGCACTAAAGAGGAATTTCTGAAAGTCTGGGCTCCTAGGTGAATGGGGTTATTTTATGCCCACTCTTCATAGCACAGATCAACTTAAAAGTCTTGGCAAGCCTGGCAATGGTGACCATGCTTGTAGTCCCATCTACTTGAGAGGCTCAGGCAAGAGGATCATTTTAGCCCATGAGTTTGGAACCAGCCTGCACCACATTAAAAAAGGAGGAAAAAAAAAAAAAAGGTTAGCAGACTACCTTACCCATTCTTGGGACCCCTGTGGCACTCAGCACGTTTACTTGGCATTTACTGGAGTTACTGAAAATGGATGAATGACACAAATTAATGTGGTAATGAAGGGAAGGGAGGTCTAGAAGTCTGAGTGTATTCCTGTGGCTTTGCTCTCTACCTCTGGGCATTGGGTCAGGAAGAACTTGGACCACTTTCCCTTTTCTTACCATAAACTCATCTGATTCTTCTTGAGGCCCCACCCTGTACCTAATCCCCTTGTACCCAGTAATGTTGACATCTCCTTCCTGTTGCCATCTCAGTTATTAGGTAACCTGTAACCTAGGGATGTTTAATCCTGGACTTTGCAGATTTTTGCTGTGAGTGACTCAATAAACAGCACAGCTTAAATGCATCTTTGAGGGTTTTTTTTTTCCTTAATTTATATTGAAATCGGTAGTTTCAGTAGTTGTGAAATGGACAACTGTCCCCGTGCTGAGACAAGGACTTTATAGTCTAGCAAACTGTAACTTCAGAGTCTCAGTGTTCTCACCTGAAAAGTGAAAAATTCACAGGGATGCTGGAAGATTATGTTTTATACATTTATAAAGCATCCAGATGTAGCTAATTGACAACTTGGCTCATTGTAGGTGTTCCGTGAATATTGACTCCCTTACCTAAGTAACACATCTCTCCCCCAACTCTGATGTATTTCAGTGTAAAGATGACTAAGTCAGGATATTTTGAGGAAAATAGTACAAGTTGATGAATGATAGAAGTTGACCAGAGAATGCTTTGTGAAGTGGAGAATTTTAGAGCTGGAACTTGAGGAAGGAGTAAGCTTTACACAAGTCACAATCTCTGTACAGCTTCCTTTCCATAGTGGGAACAATAGGAATACTGGTGGTTGTAGTTTTATGGAGTTTAAAAAGAGTTGAGCAGGGTGTGGTGTGACACACTCCTGTAATACCAGCTACTTGGGAGCAGAGGCAGGAGATTTGCAAGTTCATGGCCAGCCTGGGCAACCAACCAAGTAAGACCCTGTTCGAAAATAAAAAGGACTTTGGAGATAGATCAATGGTAAGGCACCCTGGGCTCAATCCCCAGTACCTAGAAACTTTAAAAGTTCATAAATGCTGCAGCGTGGCAACCTGTAGCAGCATTTCGCCTGCAAACACACCCAACTCACCCAAACTTTTTATTATGAAGAGTTTTGAATACACCAAAGAAGACAGAATGGTGTAATGGTTTCCAGTAACCATCAGCTGGTGCTCGTTTCCCCCATCCACTCTCCCTTCCCAAATTATTATAAAGCTTCTCCCAGGCACCATAACACATCATTTGTAAATATTTCAATGTACATCTCTAAAGAGGCTTCTTTGAAAAGATACAAGTTCAATATCCCCTAAAAATTAAATTTTAATAGTAGTTAATGGTCAGATTTCCATTTGTCTCTCAAATATGATAGTCTTACTTTTTTTGCTCTTTGTTTTTTTAATTCTACATTTTTGTGTGGAAAACTAGTTTGTCCTGGTAGTGTTATTGCTCATTTTACAAATTTTTTATTGTGTCCCTCTGGTCTGTTTAACATCTTACTCTGTCCCACTTCCTACAAATGCTTAATCAGATTTAGGATCAATTTATTGACCCATCTACCACAGGTAATGCTCAGCTCTCCATTAGCAGGCATCTACTTGATACTTTTTTGTCTCTGAAGTGTTCACATCCATAACTATTCAGTGCCTAGGTCCGTCAATTCATTATAGGTGGCAAAATGGTGATGTTCTAATTATATCACTCCTTTTTCATTTCTTAGCTGAACTCTCTCTAAAGAAAAGCTTGCCCTCCTTTATTTGTATCCATTGATATGGTTCATATAGAAAAAGTGAGATAATGCTTAATTTGTTCTCTTTAGTTGTCAGCTTTCAGTTTGTCTTAAACATTCAGAGCTCCAGTTTCTTTTAGGAAATTAGAATGTGTGCCCCAGCACCTTGAAAAAGAAAAAAAGAGAGAGAGAGAGAATGTCTGGCCGCCATGGGCCTTCACTCCAGCACAGCAGTAGTCTCTTGGAGCTGAATAATATTGTTACTTTGGATGGTCAGTGTATTTGGTCCCCCGCACAGTCCCCTTTGTTGCCTGTTGCTTACATTAGAATCATTTCATTTATTTACATTGCCTGATTGGCCCCCATTGGCAAATATTCACCACTTTTGATGTAAAATTCCTAACCTGGGAGTAGTGCCCAGTGCCTACTCAGCGATGTTTTCTTCCTGTTACTACCTCCTGCTGTACCTAGTATTTTAGGCATTTTATGTTGGCATGACTTAAATCTGTTTGTTTTTTTAATCCTCGATTTTAAATGGTTAACCATTTTAAAAACTGCCTGTTTTTGTGTCAATGTTAAGGTTTTAAAACATGTAGAATACTTGGGTTTGTTATTTTATTTAAATAACCTTATTTCTGTCTCTCTTCTGGAGTCGGATGTTCCCCCAGTATGGCCAAAACCAAAAATGTATTTCTTTTTTTTTTTTTTTCTGCCAATCCCCCCTCATTTTTCCAATGTGTCTGGCTTTTGCCAATTCTTTGAGACCAGGTGCCCTTAGGCAATCAGTTGCAATCTCCCAGGTCTGGTTTATTCAATTACTTTAGTAATTTAAATTCACAACTCCCCAAACTCTCATCCCCTCTGTTACAGTTGGAGAAATAGAGTCCAATTGACTTGTTCTCTAGGCTACGAAGCAAGTAATTGACAGAGCTTATGCCTGAATGATTCCAAAGCTCTTTCTGCTGCTGTCTACTTCCCAAAGTTAGATTTTTCTCCTATCCTGTGCATGTCAGGAGAATGTAATAATTACAACATAGTAACCCTTTACTGGGTTATGTGATGTACCCCAAACTAAAGATTATACATGCTTCATGTAATTTAATTTTATGACCCTAGAAAGTATGTTCTGTTGTTATTCATACTTTTATACTGACAAATTGAGGCCCTAAGGCTATATCTTGCTGCAGGATACAAATATAGTAAGTAGCAAAGGCAGGATTTGAACTCATGATGTCTGCCTGATTCTTCATCAGTTATCATTTTTGGTATGCATACAAGTTGTAAAGCACTGATTTAAAATATGTAAGTGGGGGGCTGGGGTTGTGGCTCAGTAGTAGAGTATTTGCCTAGCACATGTGAGGCATTTGGTTCAATCCTCAGCATCACATAAAAATAAATAATTTTTTAAATACATATATAAGTGAACAATAAGAATAGAAGGAAAATAAGGGGAGGCCCCAGGGACTAAAATGAAGTAAATTAAATGCCATGCATGTGGTATGTCAAAATGAACCCAACTATAATGTGCCAATAAAAGAAAAAATAGTAAATAGAATTTTTCAAAATACATGCTAGTAGAAGGTGCCACGTGGGAAGCATCAGATGAGTAACACTGACAAATGCCAAGTTAGTTCAGGAATAGAACAAGAACTGGAATTTGTTGCAGGTCTTCTGTATATTTTCTTGCTCGCGGGGTAAGGTTGGTGATAATAGCCCAAATAAGAGGCGAAGTGGAAATCCAAACAGTTTCTATAATTTAAAAAAAAAAAAAACTTTTACATCAAAATCTAATATACATAGAGAAAGATGCAAATACTTTTTGCAAATGATGAATTTTACAGTGTTAACACAGTTTTGTATACCTTACATGCATTATCAAGACAGAACACTGCCAGCACTGGAATCTTATGATTCCACACACACACAGGCCCCTCCTCTATGGACAGCTACACTAACACTGGGTAGGTTGTTTTAATGTCATATAGTGTTATGGATAAGAATTAGGCCTTGACTGTCATGGGGCCAGCTGCCAGCTCTGCTATTACTAGTTGTGTGATCCTAGACAACTTAGCCTCTGAATTTCATCTGTAGGGAGCAGATAGAAATAGTTCATACTTCGTGGGTTTGTTATGTATTATGCAAACTAAATGTTGTAAATTAATGCATGGACAATTGCTTAACATGTCCTTCAGAGGAAGAAGAGGTGGTTGGGAAGGCTTTTTTTGGAAGAAATGGACTCAGAATTTTACTGTAGAGAAGGATATGACTGAGACCAGTAGAGGAAAGGAAGAGTTCATTCCTATGTAAAGAAGAGCCTATTGTATGTGTGGGAACTATACATGCAGGGTACTTTTGGAAGTAAGTATGAAGAGTTTGCCAGGTGTAGGGAGTTGATTGTGGAGGGCATTGAGTGCCAAGCTAAGATATTTGTCTCAGTGCTAATGTCTTAGCACTTAGATACAGGAAGCTTCTAAATGAATATATAGGTGGGAAGAGGGTGGTATATCCAGCAGTATTGTAGGATATGATTCTATGTGTGCAGAGGCATTGAAGGTAGAAGTGAAAAAGACTGGAAGCCAAAAGAAGATTGTGAGGTGAGAGAATAAGTGAGTTTGGAGGGAACTGGTGAATTTGGAGACTGATAGTTTCCCTTTATTTCCTGATGCCAGGAAATATGCTAAATTTTGTTCGTTTTGTTTTGTACTGGAGATTGAACCAGGGGTGCTTTACCATTGAACTACCTCCCCAGCCCTTTTTATTTTGAAACAGCATCTCACTAAGTTGCTTAAGGCCTTGCTAAATTGTTGAGTCTGACCTTGAACCTGCTATTCTCCTGCCTCAGCCTCCCAGGTCACTGGGATTACAGATGTGCACCGCCTCAACCAGCTATGTTGGATGATTTTGCACGCACACTCTTATTAAATCCCCATGGTAGTTTTGAAAATAGACATTGTACTCTATGGATGAAAAGGCTGAGGCCTTGGGAAAGTTATATAACTTGTTCAAGGTGAAGCAGTGAATGAATGATAGAAGCTATTTTCCAATCCAGATGTGTACCACTACAAAACCCAGTTTCTTGCCACTACGCCAGAGTGTCACAAATTGTGCATGCATCAGAATCACAAGGCACAACATGAGAACCACTCAATCATAACTGTAATGGTGGGTCTAGCATTTATATTTTAAGCAAGTGCCTCGGGAGATTGCAATGACATAGTGCTCCTCAACTTAGGATGGGGTTACATTCAGACAGACCCATCATAAGTTGAAAGTGCATTTAGTACATCTAACTTACCAAACATAACTTACCAACACTGTATATCGTACATTATCAGTTCTTTCCACTCATGAGCTCCTGACTGACTAGGAACTGTGGCTCTTGCTTTTGCCCAGCATCACAGAAGAATACCAGTCCACATTTTGCTAGCCTATGAAATATCAAAGCTTCAGCTGAATGCGTATCTCTTTAAAACCATGATAAAAGCCAGGCATTGTAGCACACTCCTATAATCTCAGTCACTTGGTACACTGAAGTAGGAGGATTACAATTCAAGGCCAGCCTGGGAAACTTGGCAAGACCCTGTCTCAAAAAATAAAAAGGACTGGGGAATGTAGCTTAGTGGAAAAGTGCCCCCAGGCCTAATCTCCAGTACCCAAAAAAAAAAAACATGATAAGCCAAAATATCCTAAGTTGAAAAGTTGAACTGTGAGAAGTCAGGATATTTGAGAACCACTAAGCCCCAGCATGCTGTCCCTAATGATTTTGGCCATTCCCATCTACTCCCCTGAAAAAAGTTCACCACCCACAGGATTCTCATAGAGGTGATGATCAAGTCCAGTACTTGGGCTCAGCAAGTGTCTTTGGCCAGCAGCAGAATGTGATTGTGTGAACTTTAGCCTCCTCCTCTTCAAAGTGTAGCCCAGTGGGCAGCCGCCCATCCAGGCCTGGAAGCTGGTTTAAAATTAAGCACTTCCTTGGCTTGGCACTTGCCTTTTGGAATCATAATCTGCATGTTAACAGTACACCTCCAGGCGATTTAGAGTCTGAGAAGCTACTCTAAGCACAAATTTGAAGTGTGATGGAACTACAGTAGTTACTTCATTGTACTTCTGCAGTCTGCAATAAAGAGGGCAAAAAAGATCATGGAAGGAAGTCTTTTATTTATTGAATGCCAACTGTGCATCAGAGGTTTTGGTATTTATTCTTTTAAGGGCTCTGTGAAGTTGCCATTATCCCCATTTGGTGAACCACCTCGAAAAGTTAAATAACGATCTCAGTGTCACACAGCTCTGAGTGCCTCAGGATTCAAGCCCAGCCATGTTCTTTGCATGAACTTTCATGCAGCCAACAAGAAGTAGAGTGGTCTTCCACCATGCCACGTCTTCCTGTTGGTGTGTGTTCTTCACACAGCTGTAGAATCAAATCACCTGGAACAGTGTAGAAAAGTCCTGCAGTTTGGGAATGATGATAGAACAGTTAGATTCTGTGCAAACAGCTCTTCTCTGTAGTGTTTTGGTCACCTTTTCCCCATGAGCAAACCTGACCTCCAAATGATTCACCCAAGTAAACTTTAATAACCAAGGAGAAATTGAATATATGACCACAGTGCCAGCCTGGATTTCCACTGCCAGCAAGTTCTGATCTTCACTATTTTCCCAAGGTGCAGAGTTTTTAATGCTTTCTTATATGGGTTCCATTTTTCTATAAAATAATTTTCTTTGCTTGAATCGAATCAGTTCATGAATCACAAACCAGAATTTTCTGTATTAAGCCCCATTTACCTTTATTGTGTGCTCCTAAGAAAACTCAGAACAAACTGGTTTGAACAGGGATCCAAACTACTCAATTCCTAAAACAACTGAACCAGAAAGCTAAGTATTGAGCTCCTTTATCCGATTCAGTTCTTTGTGAATTCTGTATTCTTTTTTGCCACTACAAAGAGCTTAGTGGAAAAGTGCCCATGTCTGAGATCTTTTCATGGTCTAATTCTGTGTTCCAATTTGTAGTCCACCAAATTGTGAGCTCTTTGAGGACAGGGTCTCTTAGTGAATATAGAACTAAGTCAAGGGTTATGCTCACTGAGGACTTACTATGTGCCAGGCCCTGCTTATGCAGAATTCTGCATAATCTTCTCATGAACTCAGTGATAAGTACTATTACTTAGAGGAAATATTTTACTTAGAGGAAATTTGACACATAGAAAGGTGAAGTAATTTCTCAAGTCTCATGAATGTAGTGATTGGTGGAGCTGGAGTCTGAAACCAAGGCAGATTGACTCTCAAGCCCATGTTCTTATCCAAAAGTCTACACTGCATCCAAAACTACCATGTGGTTGCTTACTATTTGCCATATGCTCTACTGCTATATCCAGTATAAGCCTCACAGACACCTTCCAAGATGGAGCTTTTTGGGTTTTGTTTTGTTTTGTTTTGCCTTTATGTTAAATAGAAGAGGAAGCCGAGCGTGTGAGAAGTTAATAATTTGACCAAGGTGATGCATCTACCTAGTGACAGGGAAGGGGAGGAACCCAGTCCTCCCTGGAAGCAAACATGTTCTTCACCCTGCCCTTAACTCCCAGGCCCAATTAGCCATGTATTATTGTATGACAATAATACGTTCATTCTTTGGCAGATAATTTATCACATTATGTGCCCAGTACTATGCCATGTGCTTTATATATGTGATCTCATTTAAGCTTCACAGCAAATATATGAAGTGTTGATAACAATATTTTGTTCTTCCCATTCATAATAGGGAAACTGAGGCTTATATGTCACAGTGCATCTAGTGAAAGTAGTGATAATAGAGGTTTACATGTTTATCACATGTCATTATCATAATCCTATAATAATTTTACATTAGAATATGATATAAGGTACTTTTATCTCTGTATAAGTAAGAAAGCAGAGATTCTCCTGAATTCACACAGCCAGTACATGGCAGGCAGGACCAGGTTCATACCCAGATAGTCTGACACCAGGGCCTTCAGGGTTAACTATATCTTGGCTTTTGTCTTTCTTCCACAGGCACCCAAATTGGCAGAAAACTTCTGTGTCTGCCATTTGGCCACTGGGGATATGCTGAGGGCCATGGTGGCTTCTGGCTCAGAACTGGGGAAAAAGTTGAAGGCAACTATGGATGCTGGGAAACTGGTAGGTTTGGTCACATCAGTGAGTCGATATTCCTAGATCCATGTTGTCTAGTATGATAGCCATCAGACACATGTGGCTCTTTAAGTTAAATTAAAATTCAGTTGTGTTAGCCATATTTTAGGTATTCACCAGGCAACAGACATAGAACACTTTCATCATCACAGAAAGTTCTTTGGGACAGCTCTGTGCTAGAGGGTATTTTTAAAAACTGTCAGATTATATGAATTTTTCGAATAGCAAGTTACTTGGTTTGTTCTAAATTTGTGTCTCTGAATTTATTTACAGTATCTTTTTTTAAAAAATATTTTTATTTTTTTGGTGGTGTTTAGGATTGAACCCAGGGCTCTGCACATGGTAGGCAAATGCTGTGCCAAATGAGTTACATCCCTTATTCACAGTATTCTCAAGGTTCCTTTATGCTGATGCTTTATTATAATATATTAAAAATTTAGGACCAAAACTGAAACTGCCATCCCTAGGCCAGAACTCAGGAATATTCAAAAGAAGACTCAAAGTCACAGATAAGTGTTTTATTTAACCTCTTGCATGGCTATGTTCTCTGTCTCTAACAAGGGAGTTAGCAATTGGAACAAAAATAATTGGGGAATATAATAGAATTTTCTCTTGAGTTTAGGCCAGTCAACCTGATTGGACAAATACAATGAATTAGATACTAAATCTCTAATTAATGCCAGAGCTTAATTATAACTGAGTTATTCTAGAATCTGACCTCTAGGAATCACCTTCAGAAGTCATTTTGTACTTGGTTCTCTGGTCTTTTTGTATCTGAGAATATTGATTGGGGAAGGTGCTAAGTTTTGCTTTCACCTCCAACTTCCTCTTAGGTTTGGAGTTACCCTGTAGTATGTCTGCCCACCTAACCATTTCTTTCTAGCTTTCCCTTTATGTTAGTGAGGACTTCAGTCAAGCCAGACAGTTAGATATTTTGGACTTTGGGTCTTGGCAGAAAATTCTGTACTGAGAAAATTAGGATATGACAATAAGATTGCTTAACTCCAACCTTCACTTAGTCATAGAGCTTATACTTTGTTCCCGAGTTCATAGCTCGTCCTGAGACAGAAGACAGCCATAATGAGTGACCTTCACTGCAATACACTATAGGAAGTTTTTCTACAAAGGCTCAGGAGAAAAACCAGATTTTGAAAGCTGAGAGGGGTCCTTCTTGAGGTTTCAGAGAGGTTCAGAAATGTATTGGGTTGGTCCTTCCATTCTTTATTTCTGATCCAGTCTTACTAATTCAGTAAATTTTTCTATTACCTTACATTCAGGATTGCCCAGATGTGTGACCAAGCACACATCTCAGTCATTATACTGTTAGTCCAATCAAAATTGTGAATCAGGAATAATTAGTGTCTGCCTGCATTCTGATCAACCCCCATTCTATCCCGGTTCTCCTCAGATGATCTCTTAGCCATGTACCCTCATCTTTCCTGTGCCATGAAGTCAGCTGGTTGCTGATAAGCTGTTTTCTAATCGTTAGGACTCTGACTGTAGTAGCAAGGGAGGTCGGAGTTCTGTGGTCTCAGAAGCTGTAAAAGTCCCTTTCACATGACCCAGATTTTTGGAACACAAGACAATTTCAAGGGAAAAGAATATGTATGTTAACTACAGAAACAGTTACAAAACCGGGTCTTGCAAATGGAGCCACTTCACATTTGCTCTCGTTTTTGCTTCTTTGAGATCAAGAGGACTTGCCATTTAGTAATTAAGTTATACAAATAAAAACTTTTGACACTACAGTTGGGCTAATGTCACCTAGTTAACAAATTGAAATCCAAGGCTATTTTGTTCTTTACTTCCAGGTAAGTGATGAAATGGTAGTGGAGCTTATTGAGAAGAATTTGGAGACCCCTTCATGCAAAAATGGCTTTCTTCTGGATGGCTTCCCTCGAACTGTGAGACAGGCAGAAATGGTGGGTTGTATATTATTTGTATCACCATTGCCTAAAAGCAAACTCTGGCCCTTTATCTCTTAAATCCTTTTGAAGGAGATTGGTCTAACCATCTCTGATAGCTTAGGTGGGTCACACTCTTTTACAGCTTGATGACCTCATGGAGAAGAGGAAAGAGAAGCTTGATTCTGTGATTGAATTCCGCATTCCAGACTCCCTGCTAATCCGGAGAATCACTGGAAGGTATTTTTCCCTTGAAGGTCCCTTCTTTTCATGTTTTCTCAAAATTTTGTCAGCCTATGAGAATTGCTCTTACCTAATCCCAGCCATGAAGGTTAGTGCCATTTCAACATGAATTGATCTTATTTGCTCACATCCACTGAAGTGGTGACATGAGATGGCAATATATAGAAAAAAGTGCAAGGGATTTGAAGGCAGCATGTCAATCCTATCTTTTTTATCTTTGACCCTAGGCACTTTGCTTAACCTCTCTAAGAAGGCTGTTTCCTTTTACGTGGAATAGGGTTAATAGTTCCTGCTTCAGGTCCTATTCAGGTGCATGTTAGGTAACAAAGTACGTAGTTCATGGCTTTACCTAATAGTAGGTGCTTAAGAAATTCTTTACAGATGTATCTCTATTTTAGTGCTTTCTAAATCCGATTTCAGTGGAGTTTCATCCTTTGCTGTGGGCTTTTTATTAATTTTAAAAAATAATATTGTACAACTAATTAAAACAAATTAAATTTTTTTTTAAATATGACCATCTACACAAAATTCAGAAAACAAAGGAAACATTTGTTCATAGTACAGAAATATTTTAGAAGCTCTCAATTATGAATGAACCCTCCGTTATTTTCTTGAATATGGGCTATAGCTTTTTTTTGTCTTTGTCATTTTAATGAAGTCTCAGGAAGGTGATCATTCCACTGTCCCAGATATCCATGATCATTATTTTTAATTATCACATGAAATTTCAGGTAGTAGGTGAGCCATTCTTTACTTATTCCCTTACTGCTCTATATTTGTGTTTCTTTTGATTAGCTATTGTTAAATTGATAGTGTAATAATTATATGACATTAAATTTTTAGTTAGGAAGAAAATATGTTCTTGTTTTAGACTATTTCTTTGATTTTCTGAGGTTGAACATATATTATGTATGTATAGTCCATACCTTCAAAGAGAAAGACAGACACACAAATAGATGGCAGAGTGATAGGAGAGATGTTTTCCTAGAAAGCTGTAGGAATTAGTCAGATCTACCTTATATTAACTTTCTTTTCAGATGTCCATTTCATAGGCTTCTTCATTGCAGGGACTTTTGTTTCTTTGCATTCCTATTATGCACAGAGTAGACAAAGTTCATGCAAGCCAATGAACAATAGGGTTGACAGTAAGGAACATCACCAAGCCTGGAGTCCCTGAGTTACAAAGCAGATGTTAACAGAACCAGGTGACACTGGGGACCTTTGATTCAGTGGGTCCAGCTTCCTGAGTATCTGCTTCCTGCGTAGCAGGACCAGGAGAGGCTCTAGAGGAACAGTATAGTGATGTCCATCGCTGACCTCAAATGGCTGTTCAGTAGTGTAGTATAGTAGGAAGGTTCAAGAACAGAGTCTGGGAATGGGGAGGGAAGCTGCATAGGAGAGGCAGTATATCAGTTCAACCTTTCTGAATGGAAAGAATTTCAGTGAGTCCTTCCAAGAAGGGAGTAGAGGCAGGAATGAGTATGGATTGAGGAGGGATTCTAGCTGGGGCTAGTAGCAGACTTGTTTGCCCATAGTTGGAGGAGTGCTCTGGAGATGAGGGGCAAAGGGAATGCTGTTGGAAAGAGGATGGGAATTTAATGGAAGGTCTGCCCGACTGAAGAGGGTGGACTTGACAACGAGTTCAGGAGTCGTGGGATATTCTCAAGCCACTGGGTGTTGGAGCAAAAACTGCATTCTAAGAACATTACGTTGGTGTTAGTGACAAGGTAAATTGGAGGAGAAGAGAAACAAGATAAAGACCCCATCTTTGGCTTGCTCATGAGCCACATGAAGTGATGGAGGCCTGCAGCTAGGTGGATGGGAATGGAGCGAGCAAAAAGATTCTAAAGAACAAGCTGCAGTAGTACAATAGAGGGCGAAAGGGGAAGACTCACCTCCTCCTTTTGGAACTGAGTGCTTTAGTGTCACTTCCTCCCTCAGAAGAGGACCTGCTCCCTCACCGGGCATGCCAGCTAGCAAAAGTATTTTTCCAAATTCACTGAGTAGATGAGTGGCAGAACCAGCACCAGAAATCTGCTTTCTGCTTCCTAGAATACTGCACTGATGGTTGGAAGAAAGTGAGGCAGGTTGTAGACAGTTAAGTCTGAAGTGATAAAGGACCTCACTATAACAGATTTCTGAATTAGCTATGACCTCACTTCTAATTAATAATAATTTGGTATCTTGAATATGATGGTTAGTTTCTTTGGTTTTTGTTTTTCACCTATTCAGTATTGGCTCTCTGGTACCCTAGTTATCTTAACCCTTGGCCCTCTGGTATCATTATCTTAATGTCTAGTACCATCTCCACTTGAGGATGAGAAAACGGGAGTCTAAAGTATTATCAAATATAACAGTGACTGGCCAGGGCAATGGCATACACTGGTAATCCCAGCAACTCTGAGAGTTATCTAGGGGTGTTCATCTAGGGGCATTATCTAGGGGTGTTCATGTCCATGAATTATTATTTTTGTTGTTGTTGTTAGCAGCTGTTTGGTTTTGTAACCAAACTAGTTTAGAAAATGGCATTAATCTGTGTGCAGTGGCCCATGCCCATAATACTAGCTGCTTAGGAGGTTGAGGCAGGAGGATTACAAATTCAAGGTCAGCCTGAACAACCTAACTTAGCAAGACCCTGCCTCAAAATTAAAAGGACTGATGCCAAATGGGATGGCTCACACCTGTAATCCCAGTAATCTGGGAGATGAGGCAGGAGGATTGCAAGTTTGAGACCAACCTCAGTGATTTAGGCCCTAAGTAACTTAGCAAAACTTTCTCAAAATAAAAAGGGCCAGAGATATAGCTCAGTGGCAAATTGCCCCTGGGTTCAATCCCCAGTACCAAAATAATAAGTAAATAATAATAACAGTGACTGTAGAATCCCAGTTTTGATTGCTTCTCACCTTTGCCTCTACCTTCAGGCCAGGCCCAGTAACTCATGGAGCTGTTTTTGCTGGTACTTGAAACCAATTGCATTTTGAGAACCTGGAGATTGGGCTTGCTTTGTTTCATTTACCTTCTGCATTTCTCTTTAAAGTAAAGTTTATGGGACTGGGGTATCGCTCAGTGGTAGAGCACTTGCCAAGTATACATGAGGTCCTAGGTTTGAACCCCAGGACAAAAACAAAAAAAAAAGAGATGTTCATGGATGGGGAAAGAGCATGTTGTGTGTAATCAGACAGTTGAGGGCATCTGGGAATTCACAAATGGTAGAAGTGAGTTATATTTGTTGCAAGGTGCCCTGTATCTTCCAGATGAAGAAATATCACTGGACCCCCACCCCTTCCAAAGACACTGCAGCTGAGCCCAGCAGCCTGTGCTCTCCCTCACCCTGGGCCTTCCAGTAGATGCCATTTATGAATAGATGGACCAAAGGACCTCTTCCAGGGACTCTGCCACCACGCCTGGCCTGGGCTATTTCTTGATGTATTTTTGTTTTAAAACAAAACATCGTGTTGTCTGATCAAAGATAGGACTCAAACTCCTGGGCTCAAATTATCTTCCTCCCTCAGCCTCTCAAGTAGCTGGGATTATAGTGGGATTATAGGCCCACACCACTGCATCTGGTTTCATAACTTGCTTAATATGTCATTTGTCCTGATCACCTGAATATTGCCCTGCAATGGTTAGGCTGTGCTTTATGTGATTGTAAAGATGTGCTGCATTATCTAGGGGTGTTCATGTCCATGAATTATTATTTTTTTTGTTGTTAGCAGCCATTTGGTTTTGTAACTGAACTAGTTTAGAAAATGGCATTAATCTGTGTGCAGTGGCCCATGCCCATAATACTGGCTGCTTAGGAGGTTGAGGCAGGAGGATCATTAGTTATATGTTCCACCATTGTCTCCCTGACCAAACTCTGTTTATGAACAGAAATCTCAACTCATTGCTTCATCTAGTCTCAGGGTTCGACTTAAGACCTGAATTGGACTAGGCACTATTTGTGTTTGTTGAATGAACTAGTGAATGCACTGTTTGTGTCCATTGAATGTGAGTAGAATCAATGACTGTGTGAGACCAACACCAGAACCCCTTCTCTCAAGTCCTGAATTATGTAGTTATGCTAGTGGCTTGCCTCTTTAAACAATCATTATGTTTGGTCAAACTAGAAAACATACCCACTCTACCATTGCATAAGTCTAGTTATTTTCCTAAGCAAGAGGTGCCTGTAGGGCTGGGGTTGTGGCTCAGTGGTAGAGCGCTTGCCTAGCATGTATGAGGCACTGGGTTTGATTCTCAGCACCACATATAATTAATAAAATATAAATAAAGGTCCATCGACGACTAAAACAATATTTTAAAAAGAGAGGTGCCTAAAGCTGGCTTCTCTTTTGGGTTAAAGCCTGTACATCCAGCTTTTCTGTCTGCATCATTCAGAAGAAACTTGGGGTGAGGGGGCTACTTTCAGGCAAGCTGATTCATGTACATTTGCTATCTTTCAGGCTGATTCACCCTAAAAGTGGCCGGTCCTACCATGAGGAGTTCAACCCCCCAAAGCAGCCCATGAAAGATGATGTACGTAAACTCAGAACAGGAAATTTTCTTTCTTCTTTTTTCCTTCATTGTTTCTTTTCTTTCTCTCTTTCTCTCTCTCTTTTTCCTTTGTTCTTTCTGTCTTCCTTTTTATCAATATTACTAACTTAAGCATGAGAAATATAGTACTGTTAATAAATCAGATGACCTGTGACAAATCTGTATAGCATCTCTTTGGGTGGTTTATTGCTTCACCTCAAGCAGCTGCCAGTTCCAGCTGTTTCCCAAGGCCTTATATTATCTTCTGTCCAGAGCAGCCGCATTCTGATTTCATGGCCACCTAAGTGGTCAGCTAATCAAAAATGGTTGCAGAGCTGGGGATACAGCTCAGTTGGTAGAGTGCTTGCTTTACATGCACACAGCCCTGGGTTCAGTCCCCAGCACCACACACATACACACACACAGGTTGCAGGGAAGCCCAGAACTAGCAGGTGGAGGGGTAGTGCTGAAGAGAAGTGTGCTGATCTGTTCTGCTTCACAATATCCTAGTGACTGCTCTGCTGTACCCTGGAATTTCACACGTGGCCGCTAGACCATTCACCATAAGGAGTACATATGATCTGTTTTAGAGCATGCAAGCCACAGTGAGAATTTCCTGGGTTTGTCTTTGTCACATGAGACAAGTTCATCAGGTCATCCAGGTTCTATAAATAAAAATTCCAAAGCCATCATCATTTAGGCACATTTTGAAAAACTGGTAATTCTACCATTTAGAGTCCTTTTTCACTTCACTTGCCACTATTAGAATGTTGGTAGATGACACTATAGTACTTATGCTAGATATTTAAGCAACTAGGATTACAATTACTAATTTCATCTCTAATTTCAATGTATTCTCCTGGTCTCAGGGGCCTCCATCGTTCTTGCTTCTCTCCCTAGAAGTGTTCATCTTGGAAGATGAATAGCCTAAGCAGAGACTTGTGAGAGAAGGGTCCTCTCATGAGGGCCTTTCCTCATGTTGCTGTTTCTGACAGACTCTCCGACTTCTTTGGTCTATTGGTCTGCTACTGGGAGTAGAAAAGTTCTTTACTGGAGAGGGTCTCGATTATCTGTCTTTGTTTCTGATGAACTGTGGGATCAGACAACATCCTAGACAGAATGGTCCCTTCTCACATCTGGCATGGGTAAGGAAACCTTGCAAATAGACCCAGCATTTAAATCCCCTTCTTATTCTCAGATCACTGGGGAACCCTTGATCCGCCGATCAGATGATAATGAGAAGGCCTTGAAAATACGCCTGGAAGCCTACCACACTCAGACCACCCCACTTGTGGAGTACTACAGGAAACGGGGCATCCACTCCGCCATTGATGCATCCCAGACCCCTGATGTCGTATTTGCCAGCATCCTAGCAGCTTTCTCCAAAGCCACATGTAAAGACTTGGTTATGTTTATCTAATGTTGGGTTCAGAAAGGAATTTCTTCTTTCTATCCCTGTTAAGGGAGTGGGTAGGAATGACAGGGCAGGCAAAGGGAAGCTTCCTTCCTTAAGCTAGCAGAATATCTCTTGATTTATTGATTAAAAAGCACTTGCTTGATGTACCTGGTGTGTATGCAACTCTCATCTCATCTGTGTTTCTGCGTGTGGTATGTGATCACTCCTACTCTCTATGTTTGGGTCTCAGTTACTTTACCAACTGTTTATTTCTTTAGCCATACTCTTTGTTTTGTTTTGTTTTTTTTGTTTTTTGTTTTTTGGGTACGAGGGATTGAACTCAGGCACTCAACCACTGAGCCACATCTCCAGCCCTATTTTGTATTTTATTTAGAGACAGGGTCTCACTGAGTTGCTTAAAGCCTCACTTTTGTGGAGTCTGGCTTTGAACTCGTGATCCTCCTGCCTCAGCCTCCCAAGCTGCTGGGATTATAGGCATATACCACTGCACCCGGCTCATTAGCCACACTCTTGGTTTTATTTGTTAACCAAAATAAACCAACCCAGGTATCTTCCAGGTACCCGGTTCCAAAGCCTCATAGTATTTATCCCATCTTTAACAGCTGATAAGAAGTCTAAGGTCACATGAAGTCAGGCAGTTCCTGATGTAGAGAGTTGGCAGGGATTTCCACTTTTTTTTTTTTCAGTCTACAGTGAAAAGCTACATGAGTCAGTGGCTGGATAAGGGAGCATTAATTCCCCCCTAAATGGGAAAATAAAGGGCACTTTTATTACAAATTCCAGAATTTACTGGGAGAGGGTATCAGAAAGAGCCAAGCCAGGTTGAAATGTTTTTATGATCTATTTCATGGTGCTGTAAGATATGGATTATTTGGTACTTGGGTTTAAAAACTGAATCGTTTCAAAGAATTAAACCAGGTAAAAGGTCCTTTGGAATTCAGATTGTCTTTTGAACATCCAGATTGGACAACTGAGAGCAGCCAAATCCATTTCCCCAAAGAGAGACCAGGGTAGGTTTGTTTGCTTTTGTTTTTAATGTTTGCCTGTGTTCCAAAGTATTAACAAAACAGTGATTTGGGGGTGATCTATTCTTTTATTCATTTTGGTCAGAATTTTTTCAAACCCAGTCCCCCTCTAGGATATGAAACCCAAATCAAATGTGTCCTTTTGAAACTCAAACCCTCTCCCTCCCATATCCAGTGTTTCACCCTTTATTTCATGATGGTGTAGCCACAGATCCCCTACACACAAAAAAATTACCCAGAAATAAGATCACCTGTGACAGTAAAAAATGTTTTTATTTGTAACATTGGCTCTCCAGCTATTAAGCATTCCCTAGGATCCATGCTGGCCTTTTTGGTGTCTGGTTTGATTATGGCAAACAGAGCAATTAATGGGTTCCTGTGAAGAGACCACAAAACCTGCAGTCTCTGGGAAAACCATTAGAAAGTCAGTGGTACATCCAGTAAGTAATGCTGCCTGCCTCAGCGTAATCTGTTGCTGACTCGTTGGAATGAACTATAAAGTGCCTAGTCCCCTTCTGACCTAGTCCCCATCTGTAAGACTGTGGGGGCTTGTTGTTCTCTGCCCACATGGAAACTGGGTGTGGGTATGTGACATCTTGTTTTCCTCTTCGCCTGGTCCAAGTGAGTGAGTGCTGCCTCTGCCCTACCTTTTTCTCCTGGCTCTAATCTAACCCTTCCTCTCTTAATGAAAACCCAGTCTGGCTTTGGGTGTTTCTGGAAAGCACATGACTTCTGGGAAGGAAAAAGAATGAAACTAAAACTATCAGCTATGCCTGCCAGGAGTCTGACATCCTTCTCTGAATGAGGGATGGATTCCTGAATCTTGTAATTGATTCCTCTTTGACCAGGGATAGTTGCAGGCACTTGATCTCAAAGTCAGGGTCCCTGAATGTTTGCTAACTGAATGTGTGTACTCCTTTCTTAAACACTTGCCATCTGTCCATGTATATTCACATGTGCACACGTGCACAGATGTGTGCAAGTGATACTTAAGCTGTAGGTAGAAAGTAGATGATCACAGGAGATACCTTTCTGAGGTGGTTATGATTGTATTGTTGCTTCATTTAATTGTAAAGTCTTAACCTCAGCAGGCATGAGAGCTTTCACAGCAGAGAAATGACCAGTGTTTAATGCATTTGGTTGCTGGGGCGTGCATGCCAGCCTTCTCTGACGTTTACTTGGTTTTTAAAAACCTATTTTGTTCTCTCTTGTTTCCTCTCTATTTCAGCCTAGTAACAGAAGGCCAGGCGAGACTGCACCACTGCTCATCACCCCGCGGCGTGATCCCTGCTCTTAGGTGCTGGGCAGAGGGGAAGGGTGTCAGGGGAAGCATGGAGAGGGAGGGGTGGTGAGGGCTCAAGAGGACTATTTGGAAGAGCAACAGTGTTGTTGTAGTGAGTGGGGTTTTTTACATATAGGTGGGAGTTTTAAAAATATAAAGATTAATTTTTTAAAAAACACTGTGATTGAAGGGTGTGGATACAAATAGGGTGACACAGTATTATTTCTAAGCAATTGGGTTTTCATCTACTCAAAACTGGTGACAATATATTTTAAAGCCAGTGCTCTTAGACCTCAGCTTTTTTCTCAGAACCTCATGGGGTGCCAGGCCAAGAATGCAGGAAATCGAACTGTGGTCCTATGTATTCTGTAACTTGGAAGAGAAAGTGTTTGATTGTTGTCCCTGGTGCCCCACACCTTAAGATCAAAAACTCATCTCCACAGGCTGGGGATGTACCTCAGCAATAGAGCACTTGCCTAGCGTGTGCAAGGACCTGGTTCAATCCCCAGCATCAAGAAAAATGGAAAAGAATCATCTCCACATCTGAAAGAGATAGGGGTGTACCCTCGGAGCTGGGGCAAATCAGGTTTTCTAGTGTTGGGGAGAGAAGGGGAGGCAGGTCTTACTCCCTTCCCCTGACTCACCACTCATGGCTAAGCTCATGGTCTCAGCAGTCACCCAGTACATGCCACAATCTTATGCCTTTTTTCATCTGTGGTCTGTGAAGGGACGCTTTTTAATAAATGAGCAAGGGCTGGGGATGTAGCTCAGTGGTATAACACTTGCCTGGTATGTGCAAGGCCCTGAGTTTAGTCCCCAGCACCATGAAAAATAAGTCAATAAAATAATAAATGAGCAAGTGTCCTAAGCTATATGGTCCAAAGATGACCCTTTCCATCCTCAACTGTGAGTGGGATCACTCAACAGCACTGTGATGTATTATCTTCAATGAGGTGCCTTTCTTAATTGACCAAATGCTGCCTTGTTTGGCCCTAAGTCAATAAAGTATGTTAAAAATTTGTATCCCGTTGTGGCTTTTTTTTTTTTTTTTTTTTTTTTAAGAGAACCTGGGCTAGAAAAATGACCTTGAATTCTGGATTTGACCTGGAAACCTTCTCATGGCCACTAGTAGCCTTGTAGCATGGAGGTCCAAGTATGTGGTCCTAAGATGCATTTGCAGACCCTCTTAACTGTCAACTCTTAGGCCTTTTCTTGATCCCAGAGACAAGGCAGCTTGGTCTAGTAGAGACATCACTGTGCTTGGAGTTCTCCAGGAGACCAAGAACAGATCCCAGTGTTGGCCTCCCCTCTGTTCCTGCTTCCTCATCTGAAAAAGTCCAGTAATGCATTTTCTGAGGCAATGGTATTAAATGAAGTTTATAAGGAGAAGCTTTGGCTTGGTGCCTGGCATATAACAGACAATGGATAAATTGTTAGTTAGATCAGAACATACAACAGAGAAATATCTGCTTCCTGCCAGGCTGTATAATATTGAAGGGACAGCTGTCCACAGCCTAGAAAGCCAGTGCTTCTAATCCTAAGCCAGGTCTTTGTCTACCTTTATGGCTGCTGCTTTTAACACCCTTGGTTGCTTCTTTGTGTGTCCTAGTTTAAATCCATTTACTCCCCAACAAAAGTGAGCTTAAATGGTTTGTCCAAACTGAAGCTCGCATGCTTTTAGAAGACTGCCTTTGCCAGGGAGGTTTCCGAGAAATTGCTGCTGTTCCCAAAACCAGAGGGAGCTGGGATAGAAGCGCCACCGTTCTTCAGGCATCTTGTTACTGAGAGTCAGAGTCCTCACCAGCATACTAAAACCTCGCCCTGAGCAGCCCCTCCCTTTGCTCCTCCACTTCCCCACCTCAGCAGTTATTTCCAGGTGTCAGCATGACTGATTTGCTCTGATCAGTTCGCTCCCCAGGCTATTTAAACTCCGTGAAAATGTTCTTCCCTTCATACATCCAATTGGGAGGGAATGTTTGTCAAAGCAGCCCACAAAGCAGCATAGAATGGTTGAGAAGAATAAGCTGAAAGATGACTGAGCAAGCTGTTCTTCATTTACTCCTTTGGGCCTTGGTGTCCTCATTACAAATCAAGATTGGATGAGACAAGAATTGCCACCACTCCTGGAGGACTGATACGCCAGGTACTGTACACAGGCTCTCCACACTTGACTGCACATCACTCTCACAAAGCACCCTTGCAGTCAGGACTGTCCTGTTTTACAGGTGAGGAAGGCAAGGACTCAAGTGAAGTAATGTTCCTCAGGTCACACGGAAAGGCAGAGTTGGAACTTGCTTGCATTGGTCTTCACCCTTGACCTTGTTGCTGAAATGACTTGTGCAACTCTATAGGCAGAAAGGGCCCTTCTGAATAAAAGATCTTTCAATGGACACATTGCCAGTCACACAAGGGAGGCACTCTTGTGTACAGATTATCACTGACAGAGCAGAATGGGATAAGGAGCAGCCTCTGTGGAAGCCTCAGTATTTCCTCAGAGGAAGATGGCTCAGTGAGTCAGAAGACTGATTTAAACAGCAGCTCCTCCCACCATGAGATCTTGGGCAACTTATTTCCCCTCAACAGTGGAATGGAAATGATCCCTACACTCAAGTGTGCTGACAACTAGTCACTAAGATGCTCATATGGGTCAGGACAACCAGTACACAGCAAGTACTCAGTAAATACTGATGGAGTTCAGAGAGAAAATGTAGACACTGGTGAGAGCTGTTGTCTCCCTGAGCAGGAGGAACCAGGCTAAGAATTCTTAACTTTAGTATAACCTAAAAATCATGGACCTCCAAAATTGTATGCAGAATTCTTTTTGTATTTTTATAATTAACAGCGTCATGTGTTGAATGCTTACTATGTGGGAGGTTCTGCATACATTATTCTCAGTAACCTCCTGGAAATAAGTACTGTTATCTCCATGGTATGTCTGTGCATTTTGAGGATCACACATGTGACCCCACATCCTATCCTCATTCCACTGTGCTGGGTGATTTGATACTTTACTGGGGAGAAGGGAAAGGTTTTCAGGCACTTATATTACAGAAGAGGCTACAAGTCATGGATCAAATGAAAGGAGACATCTACACAGTTGTGCTCTGTCACAGTGAAGGATCTGAATGGGAAACATTGTCACAGGTAAGGTCTTTTCAGTTCTATCATCTCCATGACTTCCTTGCTATTGGAGTGAAGCTCTTGTAACTACCCTTATTCCAGGATGGCCAGCGGGCAGGGGAGGAGCCAGTTTCCCCCACCTCTGGTTCTGGAAAAAGTGGCAGTGGGAGGGTGTGTGTATGAGCTGTACTTCACAGTCGTCCCTCGTGGACTACAGCTCTGTGTAGCTGTGGCCTTGCATTATTCATAACTCCAGAGGGAGCACCGTGCTTCTGAGGTCTCCAGGATGTGACAGCTCTATGTTTAGAGTTGTCTGGGACAGTGCAATGATGACCACCTCTCACAGATGGCCCCTTCCAGGGACCCAGACCTGGCTGAGTTGCCCCACCAGCAGAGTAGGTGGGAGTGGAAAGAAAAGGTACAGTAAACAAAACCAGGTGATCCTGTGCAGATCACCACCTCAGACCCGTAGGCCAAACAGATCTGCACTTTGGGGAGTAAAGTTGATGTGGATCAAATCATCCCGTTATACAGTGTCCCTTCAAGAAAGACTTTTAAAGCCAGGAGTGGTGGTGCACACCTGTAATCTAGCAGCTCGGCAGGAGGATCGAGAGTTCAAAGCCAGTCTCAGCAAAAGTAAGATGCTAAGCAACTTACTTTAGACCCTATCTCTAAATAAAATACTAAATAGGGCTGGGGATGTGGCTCTGTGGTCAAGTACCCCTGAGTTCAATCCATACCCAGTTCCAAAAAAAAGAATGACTATGGGCAACAGACCCTCTTACATCAGAAAAAAAAAAAAAAAAGACTCTTAGGACAGATTCCTCTGGACTGGGACCTAGGAGACACTTATGCTCTCCTGTTTAGTTGGTCTTCATTCTTCTAGGTCAAAGATGCTTCATTTTCTTGTGTTTTCCTTTTGGCCCTGGCTATGAGGAGATTCAACTGTCTTTTGTTTAGCTGCTATGCTTTCTTTTGCCAGATTTCTTATTAAAATTTGTACCCCACCTCAATCTCAGTTTTTTTATGTTTAGCATTTTTGTGCTGCATGTTTGTGTTGTAAACTGCCTAGAGTCTGCTTTGGAAGAGAAGCAGGTTTACAGGAAAGGTAAATGAGGCAGGGTCTGGAAGTCAGAGGTTCTGTGCAGAGGGTGGCACGTGGCAGCAGAGTCTGCTGTGTTAGGACCGCTCTAATCTAGTGACCCACCCCAAAGGGGTCTTGAGAAATTCACCTCTTGTTGGAAATAGTACTTTTCAAACAAAGTGCAGAGACAATATGAATAATGTCAGGACCTCGAAGAGCAAAAGACATGTACACAGATTAATAGCTCACTTCAAGTTCCGCTCAGGTGCCTTTTTTTCTCCCTCCCTCAAGATACACCACAGTCTGAACTTTGACAATGAATTAATCAGGCCATCCTTTGCTGTGAGACCGAAAAGCAGGGAATACTTCAATTTTGTTGTTGGCTCTGTGTTTCAGTCCTGTTCCCATTGGTGTGAGCATGGGTTCTGGGGGTGACAGATCATCTGTAATCAGATCTTGGCACCAACTAGTTCACTGTGCCTTGGGGGAAGATGTTTAGCCTCTACACCTCAACAAACTCACTAAAATGCAGATCACAGCACTGATTAGAAGGATGGCAGAGTTTATATGAATTGAAAAATAGCTGCTGCCTAATAAACGATCCTTTCTCTCGCTTTCCCCATGACCATTTGCGAAGGAAAAAAGACCTTACCGTGGCACCAGGCATTTCAGAATGGGTATCTTCACCCATTCCTGTTCTCCAGTGACTTCTTCATCCCCTTTAGAAAATGGTACCAAACTAGAACAGGCTATTTTTCATTGGTGTGTTTCCTGAGCTGCCGGCCATGCCCTTGGGTGGAGATGGGAATCAGTTCTCTTCCCCAGGGATGCTGCTTCTCCTCTACGTTGGTAGGAAGAATGTGATCCTGACATGACAGCCAGCCAGAGAGTGATAGTCTTGAGCCCAAAGCACACTGGAAGCAGGGCAGTGTGTAGTCAAAGATGAGAGAACGGGAGCCACTGCTAATACCACACCTGGGGCTGGCATGACCTGCTCAGATCCTGCAGACCTGCTGCGGTGGCTGCCTGCAGGAACTGCCATTCTTGAGGGCAAAATGGGAGGGAACACAGACATGCACAGTGAGGTAGATGTGTGTACTGGACACCAAGGAGCTGCTGTGGTAGGGAGAAGTCTAGTGAGTATTTGTTGGCTTCTGTTTTGAGAACCTTTGAAAATTGCCCTGTAATAAGGAAGGAGAGCAGCACCCTCCTCTAGGAGAGCGGGCAGGATGAGTTGGCGTTTATCAGGTGCTTTAGAACAGAGGCTGCTCAGTGCTCGGAAGCCTTCCCCAGCTGGCAGCTCCAGCTCAGCCATTCCAGTGTGTCCGTGTATCCTAAGGAAATGACTGTGCAGAAAGCATTTTTTTATAGCAGGATAAGAATTGGAAACAACCTAAATTTCCAACAACAGGGGAGATTGGCTGTGATTCATTCATAGTTTGTGATCCTGAAATAATGATTTTAAGACAGAGAAATTTCATGATAAACTATTAGGTAGATGAACCGGTTGTAAAACAATACAAAATGGGTTTTTAAAAATATTTTTTCGATGTCCATAGACCTTTTGCTTTTTTTCATTTATTTATGTGTGGTGCTGAGAATTGAACCTAGTGCCTCACACATACCAGGCAAGCGCTTTACCACTGAGCCACAACCCCAACCCTTGGGTTTATTTTTTAAAGTAAACTTTTTATTTTGAAATAATTCTATTTTCAGAAAAGTTCCAAAGACAATATGTAGAGTTTCTGCCTATACTTAACCTAGTTTCCCCTATTATTAATGTCTTACATAACTATAGTACCTTTGTCACAACTAAGAGATTAACATTGGCACTTTATTAGAGTCTTAATATATTTGATTTTTCACCAGTTTTTCTGCTGATATCCTCTTGTTGTTGTTTGTTCAGAGATTCAACCTGTTATACCACATTGCATTTAGTATTTTGGGTTCTTAAAATTTTACCCAGAAAAGCATCTAGCAGGTATAAATGAAAGTATTAACTAAAATCGTAGTTTAGTGGTAGAACTAAGGGAATGTTTATTTTAAAAATTTTAGTGTGTCTTCTAATTTTTCTGTGTTTATTGCATCACATAGTTTTAAAACATTAAAAAACAAATGTCTTTAGTTTGAGTGGGGGCCCTCTAATTACTCCCAGTCCGGATACACTGTACTATGGTCATTTATGCAGTTGTCCTTCTCTTTAGACTGAGCTCAAGAAGAAGGACCCAGTCAACTTTGTCCCTCTTTCTCATTACCCAGCAGCAGGCAAGTCACCAGAGGAAGCACTGATGATGTCTGGTTGAATTAATGGGTGAAGTCAAAGAAGTTTATTGCTATCAGCTCTCAGAGGTTAACTAGTTAGTGTTAACACTCTTTCAGCTTAAGAAAACTCCAGGTTTATGTTTCCTGTTCAGTGACCCCAGCAGAAGGACAGAACCTGTTCTTGAAGTTTGCAATCTCAGGATTGACTTGCATGCTTGTCACTGAATGAATCACTGTGGCCAGGAGCACGGCATGTGCCACCTGACCAGGTTTAGGTGAGTTGACTGGGCCTGTAGATTGCTTCCTAAAGAAAAGTTAGCATTCTACTATCCAAAGGAGGGAGACTGATGCTGAGCAGGTTCAACACAACACCAGAGTGAGTTCCCCAAAGGAAGCACCTTTTCTACTATTTTTCACCAGACTATAATCTCCCTGATGAGAACAGGACCACATTAGTGCTGTTCATTAAGTCCCTAGCACCCAGCATTGTGCTTGACATGTAACAGGGCCTAATTATTTTTAAGTGAATAAATACATCTCTTGATAAAATAGAAGTGTTTAGATGGTGTTTGAATTAGGATGCTTCAAATAACAAATAACAACTTGCTTACCAATAAAGCATATTTGTTGGCTCATGCAACTAAAAGATCTAGTGAAACCTGGCAGTGAGTCAGGCATGATTCGATCAAAACTTCCATTTCTCTCCTAGTCTCCTAATTGTCTCCTCAGTATCATCCTCAAGCTGGCTTCTCTCATGGCAGCCAAATAGCTGCAGCAATTCCAGACATCACATCTGTACTTCACACATCCAGACAAGAGATAAAATGGAGAGAGAATCTATTCCAGAATTCCCAGCAAAAGTCCTGAGATTCACTATGAACTGAATAAGGAAGGTGATGTGTCCACTTGTGAAACAGCCATCAGAGGCAGGTGTTGTTTACTGCCTTAGCCTAGATCATGTGGTTTACCCTTAGAACTGGGGGGACAGGGGTGATAGAAAGTAGCAGCAACTTCCCTGAAACTATGAGTTTCTGTTGGGAATTGAGAATTTGAGGAAGCGGGGGACAGTTTGGGTCCTGGGAAGGTGACTAACAGGAATCCAGTGCGGTGGAATACACTGAGTTGTGCAGCCTAGACAAGGACTGCAGAAATCAAGAGCAATGAGTAAGGGCTGCACCAGTCAGAGAAGGGCAGCTTGGGGAGGAGGATGCGTGACCCTGCCAAACCCAGAGGAAGAAAATGACTGGGCCAGTGGAGTACAAGCCTCAGAGAGGTTTTGAGCATTTCCCACATGCCAGACATCGTGCTGGACATTCTGTACATTATTGCAATCAATGCGTATAGTCTCCACAAGGCTGATGTCATTTCCATTTCACAGATGAGAAGCTAAAACCCAGAGCTCATGCAGTAAATGTTGAAGTTGAGATCTGGACCCAGCTTCTCTGGTTCTGAAGCCTGCACCTGGAACCATGGTCACCAAGAAGTTTGTGCACTAGTGAAGTGAGTGCCCTGATCTCAGACATCATCTTAGAGGTGACGAGTAAGTGCTTTAATTATTAATTCTCCTGCCACCCTGTGAGACAAGAATTATTGTTATGCCTGTCTCAAAGACAAATGAGGCATAAAGCAGTTAAGTAATTTGCATGACCTGGTAAGTGCTGGTGCCTAACATATCACCCTGGCCTCATTCTTCAGTTCCCAATCCAATGACCTCTCATCATCATCATGGTAATAGTAATTATGCAGCACTAACCAGTTTTGGTTAAGCACATGCTCCATGCTGAATTCTGCTCTGTGCACTTCAGACACAGGTTTAATCAGGCTCCAATCAGGTTGATAAGAAGTACTCTGTCTGCCCCAGAGCCCACAGTCCTTTAAACACTGTTTCAGGTCTTGTGTCTGAGCTGCCTATAGGGAAGTGGCCTGGCTGCCTCCCCAAATCGCTGACAGCACAACCTTTGGGAGGGGCACCAAAGCCCCGTGCTGCTGTTGGCTGAGAGCCTGGCCAGAGGAACTGAGCCAGTATGGATTGAGCAGCTGCAGGACCTGGGCCTCTGGGGCCTCCAGGCACCCTGGCTTAATGCCTAGACGCTGTTCAAGGCTGCCGCAGCCAGAGCTAAGAACCCCTGGGTTCCAAGCTCAGCTTGTTAGCCAATGTACTGTGGGAGCTTGGACAAATCCCTTTCCTTACCTGGGCCTCAGTTTCCTAGAAAGTAAATAAATAAGATCACCCCTGTCCTTGACCTTTCTCCTAAATATAACCTCTGACAGACTGGACATTTGGGATACCACAAAGTAATTGTCCCTGCCTAAAAACCTGAACCCCAGGTTATTTAGAATCTCTCCTTGGGCACAGGGGTCACACAGAGAAGCTAAGCTTATCCCTGTCTTTAGGTAGCACCCAGTTGGTTGGGGGCTAGGGGAACTGATGGGAAAGCCAGCAATCAGTCGATGTGGTAGGTACATTACTGCACAGAGAGAAGGATGATGGGCTGTGGGGCTCCAAGGAGGGAGCAACCAACTGCCTGCAGCAGCCTGGAGGGTTTCCCAGCAGGAAAAACATGGAGCTAAATTAAGTCTTGCATTTTCCAGGTAGAGAAGGATGAGCAGGAAAGACGGTCTCCTGAGGAAAGGGTGAACTCCATGTGGCAGAGGGGGAGAGGAATGTGTGTGTGTGTGTGTGTGTGTGTGTGTGTGTGTGTGTGTTTGAAGAGACCTGGCTAAAGGGACAGGAGCAGTAGCAGTGGCTCAATTAAGCACCAAGTTCCTAAGCCACAACCTGAGACTTAAGACTAGAAAAAGCAGTGCACAGGCCTCTGGATCCCAGTGTGGCCCACACCACTTGTTCCTTTCCCTGGAGGCCAAAGACTATGCTGTGCCTTCCTGTTCAGAGCACTCCACCCTCCAATCTCAGATAAAAGCTCTTCACAGAGCAACCCATTTATCACATTCAGCTCATATTCACGGGCCACAACTTCTGTCTTCTGGGTTTCTCCAGCAGTTTAGCTAGGCAGCTAAGATGCAAAGAACTGTACTATTGTGCAGAAATTGTTACATAGCTCCAATGGGCAAGGTCCCATGTTGGCATCTAGAGAGCAGGCCAGACATGATTCCTGCAGGGAGCCCACAGTCTGGCAGGGAAGACAAATGCTAAACACATGATCATGCTCTTAATTATTTATCATTATTTTGATTTTTAGAAAAATAAAAACTTTAGCCAAGCGTGGTGGTGCATGCTTGTAACCAGAGATTTGGGAGGGTGAGGCAGGAGGATCACAAGTTTAAGGCCAGTCTCAGCAACTTAGCAAAACCTTGTCTCAAACAAGAGGGGTGTACCCTATGTAAATTTATGATTACACAAATGGTATGCCTTTACTCCACGCACAGAGAAACAACATGTATCCCATTTGTTTACAATAAAAAAAAAAAAAAAGAGGGGTGGTTGTGGGAGGGGCTGGGGATATAGCTTAATGGTAAAGTGCCCCTGAATTCAATTCCCAGTTCCTAGATAAATAAACCTTATAATGGGGAAATATTTTATAACAGGGAGCTGAATTCCCTAGGCAGACAGGGAAGATGTCCCTAAGGAAGTGATGTTGCAGTTTGAACCTGAGGATGCTGGGCCCAGCTTACTGAAGTAGCAAGGGGAAGTGTTACTAAATGTACAATGACTTGTTGAGGTCATCTGGTCAACGAGGGAATCTGGGGCCCAAACTGGTCTGTCCTGTCTTACATCAGGCCTGCTGCCTCACAGACTTCCCTTGATGTTTTTCTCCCATATTCAGATGTCCTCAGTGGGAGAGCACTGTGGTGGAGCATTTGCCTGACCTGCATGAGGCCCTGGGTTCCATCCCTAGTTCTGCCCAAAAAAGTCAATGAAGAATTTTCATCTCTTTGATCTTGCTGCATCGTCTCAGAGGCAAACTGAAATGTAGGAAGTCAAAGTGTCCACACAGTCAAATCCAAGACAAGGACCCACATCTCTGGACTTGAGATAACCTGTTGAGATCATGGAAGAAAATCACCATACCATTCCTCCCATTTTGCCTTGGACCAGGACATCCCTGGGATGACAGACACACAAGGAACTTTCAGGGTAGGGGTACTTCGTAGAGAAATAGAGCAGCTAGCTCCAGAGACATCTGACTTGGGACAGCCCCATCCTTAGCCTGGGAGTACCCAAGGACTCCAACCAGCTATTTTCCCAGCCTTGCAGATACTTGGAATGCGGTTCTTCCTGCTCCTGAGACAAACAGGGCTGCTTTTGAATGAAAAGGAGCATGAGGGGGCTGGGGAGATAGCTCAGTTGGTAGAGTACTTGCCTTGTAAGCACAAGGCCCTGAGTTCGATCCCCAGCACCCCCCAAAAAAAAAGAAAAGGAGCATGAGCCCCACTATAAGCAGGCAGTGTAAGTCTCTCCTTTGATCTCCAATGGCACCACCATCAGAGAGACTGCAAGCTCTTCAGCACTGACCCTTGAGTCTTGGAATGGGAGGGGCTGTCTTTGGGCCTTAACAGTCCCCACTTCATTCAGGGACCTCTAGGTCCCAATGGGAGGGTGTCTAAGCTCTTAGGGAGAGGAGCTTGTATTCTGATAAGGCATTAGGGACACTCTGGACCCTAAGAGATGGTTCAACAATAATGATTTGTCAGCAAAATGAAATAGTTGAAGTGTTTGAGTACGTCTGGGGACATACATTTGCTATGTCCATAGTTCCTTCAGTCACTTTCATTCCCAGAGCACTTGCCCCTTGACCATCTCCTATGTTCCACACTGACCCTCAGAGTGGCCTTTTATGCAGCTAAGAAAATTGAAGATGATGGAGAAAAATACAGAGTTGCCCAAGGTTCCACAGAGAGAGACATCTATAATCAGATTCAGTCCCTTCCCACCTGCCCCAGACCTGACCCTTTCTGTAGCCCCAACCTCTCCCAACACCTGCTGAACTGGAGACCTGAGTTCAAACAACCAAGTCCTACTCCCCACCAGAGCTCTTTCTGAAAAAGACCTGTCCAGGGAGGTGGGATGAACTGGAGGCTTTAATCCTGGCCCTGCCTCCTTCCCTAAGTGACTATGAGTTTGAGACCATGAATCTGCTTCTAAACTAAAAGATGTTGAACCAGACAGACATGGGAACTACCTCTCTGTTGTGTATAAAGACATGGGTGATTTGGAGCCAGGCCTTCAAGGGGCTCAAGTCTTGGGGAGTCAGATACAGACCCACAACACCAACATGGCATGAGTAATGCAACAGCCAAGGAGTGCTGGGCCTGGTGAGGGTAAGACAATGCCTGGGCAGTCCGGGAAGGCCCTGTGAAGAGTGCACATGGGAGATGGGCCCTGAGGAAGTACGAGAGCTCACCAGGCGGACAAGAGAAGGGGAGAGCTTATGTAAAGGCAAGGGGACTGGAACAGGAATGGTGTCCAGTCATAGCATCCAGTCAATGATGAGGGAATGAGTCTCAGTGAGATTGGCTAGGGCAGGGCAGAGAAGGGCTTTGAAATGCTTACAAAGAAGACTAGGAGTCCTTTTCAGTCAATACTGGGAATTCTAATGCAAAGAAATGGCACTTCTACTAGGAATTGTTATTTCCATTTTTTACAAATTTCAAAAAATAGAGGCTTAGAGTGAGCAGGCAATTTGCCCAAGGTCTCTGTATTAGTCAGGAAAACAGAACCAATAGGATCTATGTATAATCATATGATTGTGGAGGCCAGCAAGTCCTGAGATCTGCAGGGTGAGTCGGCAAGCTGGAGACTCAGGAGAGCCAATGTTTTCGTTCCAGTCTGAGTCTGAAGTTATCTGGGCACCCCACGGCCCAATCAAGTTGACATCATTGAATTGTCAAATGGCTAAAATTAACCCTCACAGCCTCATAACTACCAAGTGGCAGAGCTGGAGTTCAAACCCAGGTCTGTCTGACTCAAGAGCCCGTTGCTGCTGCGGCACTGGCAGAGAGCCAGGGCTCTCCTTTTCCAGCCTGGACTCCAGGGCTGAGCCAGCTGGAGAGAAGCAGCCAGTCACCAGCCAGGTTGGGCTATGTGCCAGGCAGATGACCCAGCTGGGCTGGGACAGGGAGCTAACCAGCAGCCTCTTGGTTTTAGGCGAGACTCCACAGAAAAGCTTTACACCCTCTTGGGAGGAGAGGTGAGGACAAGGGGGTGGGGCTTCAAAGGAACTGTCTTGGCAGGAGCAGGACCTCCTCCTCCTCAGTCAGGCAGCCAGACCACTGTAACTCTAGCTCCCTCCCCACCTGCTCCCCTGCCTAGAGTCACTGCCTTCAAGACTGTCAGAACTGGAAAATCCCCCAGCCTTCCCTTCTCCAATTTCACACCACTGTGCAAGGGACAAAACCAGACCAGATGCCAGAGAGGGAGAGGATCTCCCTGTGGTCCCTCAGCAGGTCCAGTTCTCCAGCTGTTTATAGGTCCTACTATAAAAGACCCATAGGTTCTTCTGGTAGGGACTTGACACATGAAGGGAGTGAGGAGGTAAGTGAGGGTGATAGTTACTTTACCTTGTCCCTGCCAGCCTGAGCTCCTGAGGAAAAAGACTGGCCCACTGTGAGCCTCCAGTGTCAGCACAGGGCCTAGCTCAGAGGAGGCGTGTGGCTATTCAACATTGTCCCTGCATGTTCCTCAAGGCCTAGGGTACACATGAGGGACACAAAGGATGGGTTCTCAGCAATCAGAAGGCTCATCTAAATGTGGGTGGAGAGAAAGGGAACTGAGGATTATACACTCCAGGTTCCAGGCATCAGCCCCTAAATACGCTGGGTGTCCTCTCATTTGGAAAAGCAGAAATGAGGGCAAGATGACAAGTATAGGGACCTTGAACTCATGAATAAAGTTCTGGAAGTGGAAAAGTACAAGCTTGTTTAAGGAAGGTTCTTGGCATATCTTGGAGAGCAGGGGGAATAAGGTGTAAGTGGTAGAGGGTTTTGAACAAAAGTGGAAATTGGTCCTTGATCCTTTTGGGGCATTGTAGAGCCCCCAAAGGGGCTGAGAGTGTTTACATTGTTCCTCAGGATGACAATTCCAAAGTTTAATTCCAGCGAACACTCTAGGTGCAGTGAACCCCAGATTCCTCAGGGAGCGTGGTAATGAGCCTGGGTTGTGTCCATGTTAGTGTTCCCTTTTTTCCTATTCGGAAAACTTCCGGGCTTATCACCCGGTTGAGCTCAGCAACCCCTATAGTAACACAGATGAAGAAACTGTGACACAGAGCTGAAGTGGCTTGCCCACGGTCAGAGCTGGGAACCACATCACAGGGCACATGACCAGTGACCCTCATCCCACTCCTGTTTTACAGAGAAGGAAGAAGGGCCCAAAGAGGAATGTCCCCATTTTGCTGATGAGGAAGTAGAAACATAGAAGTTTGGGTCTTCTCTCAGCCACTCAGTAAGCAATGACCAAGCCCTCCAGCTGCCTGGAGGGCACATCTCTCCACAGGACTGGGCCTCTGTACTGTCCAACAGCCCAGAGTTTACAAAATAACTTGGCATGGGCACAGTATCTTGGACTCAAGATCATGCCACGGCCGAGCTAAATGCAACTTCACTGTCATACCCCGCCAAAGAGGAGAAGGGACCTCCCAACAAATCAGGAGCTAATTCCAAAGGCTGGTTCTCTGGCCCCAAGTTTGAAGTACAGGATAGAGGCCCAGCTGGTGGGACCAGATTCTGAATGAGTAACCACTTGGGAAGAGGGAGGTTCTGAGACCAGAGATGGCAAAAGTGACAGGTCAGAGGTTCCACAAGTGAAGACACGTTGCTCTGTCACAACTCGTCACGGCTCCCCACTGGGAACTTCTTAGTGATGATGGTGTAAAAGGGAGGGCGCTGAGTGTCTGCCCCACATCCCGCTGTGAGAACAGCCAGGAGCAGGGGCTTTCCACCCAGATCCCGGGGAAGTTGCTCCATCATGCTGTCCCAACCACAACAATTTCCTTCTCTAAAAACTCCCTCCCTGAGGGCCTGAGACCAACTAGGCTCTCAGCAGAGACTACCCAGACTGGCTTGCTAGTTGGGACCATGCCAGGTTCAGGAATGTCCAGGAGGGCTTCCCATCTGGCCACAAACTGAGGGTGTGTGTGTGGGGGGGGTGGCCTCAGGAAAGGCTGAGCCTGAAACTACTCCTCTCTGAGAGTAAGTGAAATGCTCCCAACCCTTGCAGAGCCCTCCAGGCACAGCAGCTCCCTAGCCCTCACAGCTGTTCCTGAGGGTGGAAACAGTTGCTATCCATGGCCATTTCACAGGTAAGGAAACTGAAAACAGGGCCGAGTCCTCTGCTCCTCCTAATGAAATACTAGGTGTACTAAAAAAAAAAAAAAAAGTATTGTGTATTGAGTATCGGTTTGGGTTTTGCTTTGCCTTGGGAGGTTTTTTGTTTTTGTTTTTTGGTGTATGTATGTGTGGGCGGGGCGGGGTTTGGAGGTTGCCTGGAAGAGAGTTTAGACTCTTAATCGTAGCCGGGCCTGGTGGTGTACACCTGTAGTCCTAGAGAGGGAAGCTGAGGCAGTAGGCTCGCAAGTTCGAGGTCAGTCTCTGCAACTTAGCGAGACCCTTTCTCAAAATAAAAAATAAAAATGACTGGGGAAGTGGCTCAGTGGTTAAACACCCCCTCAGTTCAATCCCCGTTACCCCCCAAAAAAAAGTTCTTAATAGTGCCAAAGTGGGAAAAGCCCCCCACCACGGGAAAACTGGGGCGCAGGGAGCAGCGTGTCTTAGGTAAATTAGCTCACTGGCTGGGGTCAGACCCAGTAATCAGAAGCACCTGCCAGGATCGGACCTTGACGCATCAGCCCGCCGGGCTGCTGCCTCCCATCTCTGAGGCCTCAGTTTCTTGGCTATCTAGTCCGGGAACCCCCATTTGATCACATCTCCAGTATGGCTGCAAACTGAGCTTGCGCAGCCGCGCTCAGCAACTGGTTTGGCTGTGTGCACGAATTCTGGCCACACCAAAGGCTCTCCTACACCGCTGAGAGCCTCGAACCCCCTCCAGCGGGGTCCTGCCCCTTGCACACCCTTTGCCTACTCGCTTTGAAGGGCTCCGCCTCCCAACGCTCCCGCAGGGAGAGGCGGAGCCTCTTGACAGGGCCCAGCCAGAACCCCGCCCACCACCTGATAAAGCCCGAGGCTGGCATTCTCTCCTCCTCTAGGAGAATGAGGATTGGTCTAGCAGGTGACACCTGCAGGTACTGACTCATTCATCCATTCACGCAATCTCCCTGAAATTCATTCATTCTTTCAACCAATTCTTATTCAATCACTCGCACTAGGTCACGCACTCCGTTGGACCATGAGGAAACAAATGAATAAGGTGTACATGGTTGGTCCCTGTCCTGGAAGGGCTTAAAGTGAAAGTGGGTACAGCAGCTTTATGTCCGGCGCTATAACACAATGACGGATGCAGGACAGCAGCAAGACAGTGTGGGAGTAGCCATGCAGGGAGGTCTACAAAGGGGTGGCACCTGACCTGGATCAGGAAGAAAGTAGCACTTAGCCAAGTGAGGAGTTCCTAACAGTAACAATCCCCAAAACAAGTTCTTTGCAGGCATTTACTGTGTGCCAGCTTCATTTTCATTTTTGCCACACTTTTGAGAAATACTTACCCCCATTTACAGATGAGAAAACTGAAACTCCAAGAGGTTAATTGTCCAAAGTGATCTAACAATAAGTAAAGATGCCAGAATTTGAAACAGTTCTGTTTTCAAATCCAGTGCTGAATTTAGATTTAGATTTAAGTTTTAAAATACATGATGTTAATCGTAAAGACCCAGAGGCTATACCCAAATACTAGCAATGGTGGTCTCTTGGGTATGGAGTTTCATTGTTATATTTATGTATGTTTGAATTATGAGATAAGAGATATCTACTTATGCTAGAATTCACAATTTTCCCTCTGGTATTTTTGTTTTGTTTTCTCCAATTCTTTTTCTTCTGCCTGAAATAGAAATTGCACAATTGTGGGGGTTTTTACCCCCTTTAGTACAATAAAGTGTCATTTTTTGAAAATCAATTTTAAAATGACGGTTACCAATGAATTTTTTTCTTTACATTTTCCTAACTTACTGTATCAAGCATGTTTTACTTTTACAATTCGAAAGTAGTGCTATTTTTAAAAAAGGAATTGCACACATCAAGGACTGGTGTGACCTGTTCAATCAGAGTGTGGGCAGTTCCTGAGAAAAAGGCTGGGGGGTTTTGGTTGACCTCAGACCAGAGTGAGTCAGCAGGGTGAAAAGGCTGCCAAAACACTGGCAAACAGAAACCCAGTCCAAATCAGAGAAGGAATCCTCCTCTGTGACTTACGGCTAATCAGGCCCCATTTGAGGCTCAGCATACAGGAAAGCAGCCTTGAAACTGGAGAGAGATCTCAGAGAAGAGAGAAATGTCTGCAGAGTGTATGCAGTTGGCATGCAGGTATGGGCAGGGCTTGCCCAGGGGCTTAGCCTGCCCAGATAAATAGTGAGCTCCCTGGTACTAGAAATGTGCAGCAGGGGGTTGAAGATGACCTCATTAAAGGGCAACTGTGTGAGTGACAGATTGCATCAGCAGGTCACCCTAATATGTACAACATTCGTAGGATAAGATACCCAACTCAACATCACAGGGCATGTGCTGAAACTATCACAGGAAACAACAGTGAGAGCAATGAGAGTCATTTGTTGAGTATTTATTCTTAGCCCATTACATATAAATCAGTTTTCAAACTTGAGCTACACCAGAATTTCCTGGAAGATGTGTTGTAACAGATTGCTGAGCTTCAAGTCCGGGGTGGAGCTAATTCACAGGTGACCTTAATATTGCTGATCTGGAGACCACACTTGAGAACCACAGTAGATGTTATCTTACTTATTTGTCACAATCACCTTATGAAAAAGATTCTGTTATTGACCTGTTTCACAGATCAATAAACAAAACAAAACCATCATCTGAAGCTCCTCACTGGGGTAAAACGACTGTGCCCAGCCACTAAGCGGCAGAGCCAAGGTTTGAATATAGGTTCTTGGGACTCCAAAGTTTAAGCTTAACCAAAACAATCAGTTCTTTTTCTCAATTAAATGATGAACAGAATCAAGTTTCTAATTGTTTGGTAACAATAAACTTTGCACATTGTTTCTTCAAGAAATAAATTAAGAACAAAATTTTCCCATGGCTCAGGCTGTAATCCCAGCTATTCAATTCAGGAGGCTGAGGCAAGAAAATCCAAGTCCCAGGCCAGCCTGGGCAACTTAGCCACACTCTGTCTCAAAATAAAATAACAAGGGCTGAGGATGAGTACTTGCCTAGCAAGCACTTATGCACGAGTTCCTGGGTTCAATCCCCAGTCCCTCAAAGAAAAAAAAAAATGAAAAAACAAAAATTTTGATCCCTGTAAGCAGCTAGAGAGGTTAGAGAGTTGCCAGTGTTGTGCAGAGAGCAGAGAAACAGCAATTCCCAGCAATACCCTGGGGATGCCAGCTGTTCCCTATGTTGAGAAGGGTTCTGGGTTATACGTTATTATGTCCACGATTTCGCCACTCTTACAGCTCCAAAGTCCTCAGATTGTGGGCTTTCTGCTGGGGCAGTAGATTTTCCCTTTGTACTGAGCACTTTGCTCCATAGAGCAAGGTGTGATATGCTTCAGGAAGCTGAACAATGGTCACATCAAGATAGCAAGTCCTAGTCAGTGCAGTGGGGCACACCTGTAATGCCAGCTATTCTGGAGGTAGGGGCAGGAGGATCACAGGTGAGTTGGAGACCAGCTTGGGCATTAGCGAGATCCTGTCTCAAAATTTTAAAAGTGCTGGGGATGTGGCTCAGATACAGCACTTGCCAAGCATGCACAAGGCTCTGGGTTCAACCCCCCAGTGCCCTCCTCCCCCACAATAGATATCAGGTCCTAATTCCCAAGGCCTGTGAGAGTTCCCTTAGACGGCAAAAGGGATTTCACAGATATGATTAAATTAAGGATCTTAAAATGTGATCATCTGGATTATTATCCAAGTGAACTTGATGTTATCACAAGGGTCCTTACAGAAGATTTAAAGATACTGTGCTGCTGGCCCTGAAGACGGAGGAGAGGACCACAAGCCAAGGAATGCAGCCCTAGAAGCTGGAAAGGTCCAACAAGGGGATTCTCTCCCAAAGCCTCCAGAAGGAATGATCCTGCCCGCACCTTGGTATTAGGCCCTAAAAGGCCCTCTTCAGACTTCTGAACTCTGGAACTATAATAAACTGTTTTTCACAACATGTGGGCAAATACATACACACACATATCCACATTCCTGTTCATGCTGTTTCTCACCTTGCACAGGCAGGGGAGCAGTGCACAGAGCTGAGTATGCACCTGTGGTCTTGGGGAGTGAGCTCCTGCAGCCACCTGCGTACCACTTCTGGTGTTATTTTTCACAAATAAATACATGTGATTCGTTCCTTCAATAAACAGGTACTGTGTGTCTGCTCTGTGCCTGGCACGGTGCTGGTGTGAGTACAGAGAGATGAGCCTAACAGATCCTCACGGAACTTCTATTCTGGCAAGGGGGTAGGGGTGGGGAGGGGTACAGACATTCAGTACTCTTTCATGCTCATAATCACAGTGAACCCTCTCTGAATAAGGCTGAATTTTAGAAACAGCAGTTAGGTAACCAGAGCATTATCATTCAAAATCACACTTAAAGACCTTAAATTAGTGGGCTGGGGATACAGCTCAGTTGGTAGAGTGCTTGCCTTGCAAGCATCAAGGCCCTAGGTTCAATTCTCAGTGCTGCAAAAAAAAAAAAAAAAAAAAATATATATATATATATATATAGAAACTAGGAGGGCGGTTCAGTGGTTAGAGCACATGTTTAGCATGCACCAGACCCTAAATTTAATCCCTAGCACCCAAAAAAAGAGAAAAGAGACTTTATATACTGTGCAATAATTCTCTCTCTCTCTCTTTTTTTTTTTTTTTTTTTTTTTTTTTTGGTACTGGGGATTAAACCCAGAGGTGCTTTTACCACTGAGCCACATCCCCAGCCCTTTTTATATTTTATTTTGAGAGAGGTTTTCCCTAAATTGCTTAGAGTCTTGCTAAGTTGCTGAGGCTGGCCTTGAACTTGTGATTCTCCTGCCTCAGCCTCCCAAATCACTGGGATTATAGGTGTGCACTACCACACCCAGCACAATAATTTTTCTATATGTTCAGGTCTGAAAAGCAATGATCTGGGCTGAAAGAACTAACTCCAGGTAAGGCTATCTCTAGATACCTGGACACTGAAACCACTCTGTTTTTAAGAAAACAACCCTATCTCCAGGGATGAATTGAGGTTGGACAGAGAATTGGGAGTGTTCCTGGAGTCTGCAGATCTGACTCCAATCTAGTTTTATATTAAGCATCCATCATCTTAGTGCATGTTAAAAGATTAGTTTGGTTTTATGAGGATAATACCAAATTCTGAACTGTCATCTTTGGAGGTCAGTGGGTAGAGGATAAATTTTAAAGCTGGTTTTAGTTCAATGTCCCTCTGATGTGAGTTCATAGAGCAAACTAGGTCAGTGCTGTTGTGGGAAAGAGCTAGAACCACGAGAACCTATGGTGGGGGATCTTGGAAACTCATAAGAGAGTTTCCCAGGGAAAGTGATATTGAACTTCAATGAGGTGGGCATTAGCCAGGCACAATAATTGAGGAGGGGAATATTCTGGGCATACCTGTCTCCTCAGCAAGTGGCTGGAGTTGAGGTCTCACCTATGCCAAAAACAGTGACACCCACATCTCCCTGCTGTCCAGAGGGATGCTAGCTAGGCCTCTGCTCTAACCCCAAGGACCTCTGGAAGATCTACGTGCTTCTTGATTTCCTAAGAAATGCTGGGGATTTCTTAA
The DNA here is from genome assembly GCF_902686445.1 of Sciurus carolinensis. Lineage (NCBI taxonomy): Eukaryota > Metazoa > Chordata > Mammalia > Rodentia > Sciuridae > Sciurus > Sciurus carolinensis. The sequence goes on from NC_062213.1 coordinate 185,549,629, forward strand.
GACTCAGAATTTCTTGTTTATCCACTGCTTTTGCCTTAGGCACTTTTTGTGTTCTGGAATGGTGTGGTGAGGCTTTGAGGAGACAGATCCTAGATTCTGCTCTAGAATGGACTTGCTGTGTGACTGTGGGCCAGGCAACTCTTTCCGGGCCTTGACTTGTTCATCTGTTAAGTGCGAGTGGAGTCCTTGCAGCTTTGACAAGCTATGCCGGGACTGTGCAGCACCCTATAGTGGTTAAGCCCCTGGCCCTGTGTTCAAATCCTGCATCCACCATTTATGGGATCTTGAGCAAATCATTTCTCCTCTCCGAAGCTCCATTTTGCATCTTTATAACAGTGGCCTTTGCTCCCCTCCCTCTGGATTGTATGAGGATTAAATGAGATCATGGACAGAAAGCATCTGATGCTGTGCCAGGCCCAGCAAACGACAGCTGCTGTCATTAATTCTGTAATGGATGTGAAATGGAACATGTTAGCTCTGCTGATCGCCAAGAAACACACCACCACCCTCAGGGCTTACCATCAGTGCAATCTCAGCAAACAGCATCAGAAGGCCTTCTGATGGGTGTCCAGGGAAACACCCAGAGTTGGGTGGCTTCATTTTGGCAGCAACTGAGGAAACTCCCCATAGGGAAACATCTGCCGGCTAGGCGGTAACTGTGCCAACTTGTGGGTATGAGGACAATTCCCAGACTCTGACCTGCAAGGGTAGCCTGGGATGGAGACCAATGGCCAGACTCCAGGGGAGGAGTGGAAATGTCTCTTGTCCTTAACTGGACAAGATCCAGGACAGCCTGGGGCAGGATGGACAAAACTGAGTCTTCCCTCACCCGGAGCCGCTGGTTGTGCCCCCTGTCATTCTGACCACCTAATGTCTACTCATCTTGCGACTTACACAGTCTGATTGTTCTTCCCCTCCCCAACCCCACGCTTGGGATTGAATCCAGGGTCTCACACATGCTAGGCAAGGGTTGTACCACTGAGCTACATCCCCCAGCCTGATCTGACTGCCCTATATACCAGAAGTGGAAAACTGAGGCCCAGAGGGAGGCCGGGACTTGTACAAGATCACACAACAAATCAGAGCCCGAATCTAGGTCTTTAGGCCTCAGATCCACGTATCTGTCAGCACCAGACAGCCTCTTTGATTCTGTTAAGTGAGTGGTTGGTTGTTGCCTGGCAACCAGTCACCCCAGATGTTTTCTATCTCCACATTTCCATGGGAATCAGACCACCCAGTGACAGTTGGGCTCAGATCTCAGAGAGAAACTGCCTCTGGTCTAAGGGGCAGTATGGAAGAGGGCTGTTTGTGTTAAGTACTGACCCAGGAAAGACAGTCAGTTCCCCTGGGTCCTGGAGATCTCCCAGGCAGCCCAGAAGCATCTATCTTTCTGGCTTAGAGACCAGATTCACATGAGTCCCTCTCTCCAGGCAGAGCTATGGCCTGTCATCACAGATAGCAGCAAGTACAGGAGGAGAGCACCCTGCCAGGGCCTTTTAGTCATCACTGGGAGGCACTTTGGGAGAGTAATTTGGAGTCACGCCTGTGCCTGAACCCTGACTCTGCTACTCATTGGCTATGTAACTTTGGGCAAGCCACTCTGCCTCTGAGTTGGCTCTCACATCTGTAGAATGGGGTTACTACCTATCTATCAGGTGTGCAGAGTTATTGAGATAATGATATAAAGTGCCAGGCAGAAAAAAAGAAGGTACTCTATTAATATCTACATCAGTCAACTTTCTCTGTTGCAAGAGACAGACTCCACCCTAGGCTGTGTTACAGAAAAGAGCCAAAGGAGCAGGCTGGAAAGCAACACAGCCAGCAACCATATCCTCAGAAGGCCGTCCCAGTGGAGACCCTGAAGCCCTCACCCGTCAGCACACAGCACAGATATGGCGCCCTGCACCAGAGATGCTCTGCAGGCTCACTTCCTCTATGAGCCCTTGTCCTTCTCTTTTCCCTTTTGGGATCTGGTACAAGAGGAAGGAATTCGAGTCCTGGCTCCCATGCCTGGGCTGCACAGGAAAGTACATATACACATGGCACTGCTTGGAGTGCTTACAACCCTTGGAGAACAATATGATTATTAAGCCAATATACAGATTTGCAAACTAAGGCACAGAGCAGTTTTGCCTAATTTGTCTAAGATCACACAGCTAGTGAGTAGAATCAGAACTGGAACCCATGCAGTCTGGCTGTGCTCTTAGCTACTACCTGTATACCTAATGTCCTGGCCTGGAACTCAGAATGTGTTCCCCTGAGAAATGGTATTCCACAGGATGGGCGGGTTCTCTCCAGTCATGAGTATGACTGGAGAGATGGATGAATGGTCTTAATTCATTCATTCAACTTCAAGTGCCTTCTATGGCCCAGGCTCTGTGATCAGCACCGAACAAGACTAATGTGGTCTTAAGCAACACAGGACTAGAAGGGAAAATAAATAAGAAATAAGCAAACACCCAAATAAATAAAATACTTAAAAATTAAAATAAGGAAGCACAAAGCTCAGTATGAGAAAGAACAACTGTGGTGTCCTTGGGGGTCCAGGGGACTCTCCCTGGCTCATTCTGTTCAGCCACACTTAGTAGCCTTCTTACTACTCTTTGAAACCACCAAGCACACTTAGAGCTTTTTATTGGCTGTTCCTTCTGCTTAAAGAGTCCCCCACTCATCTGTATGGCTAATTCCCTCAAATATCACCTACTCAGGGAGACCTTCCCTGATACCACTATTTGATTGTTTTCTGCAATGCTTGGGCTCAAACCCAGGGCCTTGGGCATGCTAGGCAAGCAGCTGTACCACTGAGCAGCACCCAGTCCCCAAAACCTCTATTGAACCTGCAACCTCCCTCCCCCGTTTCTGCATGGGCACTCCCATCTGCTCAGCCGCCTCCATTTTTATTTCTTCAGAGCCTTACCACTTTCTAACATTATTCATCTCTTTATTATGTTTACGATTTGTCTGCTTCACCTTGTAGAATGTAAGCATCAAGAGAGAGCAGAGATCCCCATTCTGTTCACTGAATGGCCTATAGAGTGCACAGTAGGTGTTCAAGGATATTTACTTAAATGAATGTAAATAACTTCCCTGGGGTCACACGACTGGGAAATGGCACCAGCTCCAAAGACAGAATTTTCTTCCTAGGGCTACTGGGGGCCTGAAAAGATTCACCTCAGTCACTTAGCCCAGTGCCTGGTACAAATATTAAATACTGAGTTGCTATTAATATTGAGAGGAGGAGCATCTAAATTGTTTCTAAATTCCTTAATGGTGCAGTCAGTTCTTTGCTATGGGACCTTAAGCCTGACTTGGCAGAAACAGTGGCATGACCCCCTGGAAGGAAAATGGCTGGTGCCACAGCACAGGTAGCTAGCAGTCCTGCCCACCCATCCAACCCTCTCCACGGCCCCACCCACTTTATAACTGACCTGAGTGGCTCACCGACAGGGATTACAAACATAGACTTCCTGTGTTTTGAGAAAGGGGAAGTCCGACCAGCGACTTACGGTGAGTCATTTGTTTCGTGAAGGAAGCCTCAGCAGTTGGCAGAAGGTAGCAGAAGGGAAGAGCTGCCCAGGAAGAGAAAGGAGACCGGATGCTGGAACTTCAGCTTACTATACTGAGCAGGTCACCTTTCTGGCCTTAATTTTCTCATCTGAAAAATGGGACTAGGATCTTCACCTCACAGTCTTCTCTAGATAGTTCTACTAATATGGATGAACGCCTCTGTGTGTGTGTGTGTGTGTGTGTGTGTGTGTGTGTGTGTGGCCAGTTGGGAATAAGCACCGTTCTACTGGAGAGGTTGCAATGGCCACCAAGTCCAGGTGTTAAAAGTATAGACTATGGCTGGCATGGGGGTGCACACCTGTAATCCTGGCTACTCCAGAAGCTGAGGCAGGAGGATGGCAAATTTGAGTGCACTTAGTGAGATCCTGTCTCAAAAAAATGAAAAGTGCTGGGGATGTAGCTTAGTGATAGAGCACCCCTGGTTTCAATCCCCAGTGCTACCAAAAAAAAAAAAAAAAAAAAGTACACAGACTATGAAGTCACTCAGATCTCTATTCAAATCTTGCCTAATCACTTTCTAGCTGTGTGTCCCTGGGCAGGTAATGGAATCTCTCTGGGTCTTGCTTTCTTCACCTGTAAAATAGGTTTTTGGTTTCCTCTGTGAAATAATAGTTTATCACTGGGGTCAGACAGTCCCTCAGGAATGGTGGCTTTTCTTCAGTCTTCAATGACCTCACTTGCTTACCTCCTTGCATGTGGAAGACCACAGTCCTGACCCTGCGCAGGACCAGCTCCTCCTCCTAGTAATTCTAACAGAACTACCCCCAGAAATAATTCTAACAGACCTACCTCTGGGGCCAGAAATAATTGTTAAAACAGAGAATGACTTTATTCATTTATTTTTATTGATGACACAAGAAATAAGTTTGTGGTAGAAGAAAAAATTTAAGCAAATATAAGTAAAAAGAAGAAGACGAAGATTACATATCACTTCAGTACCTAGAGATAATAGCTACTGACAGCTAGGTGGACTCTCCTTCCGGATTTCTTTTTTAATGCATATGTAACAGGATGTCAAATGCAAGTTTCCTCTCTTGGCTTGGGGGCAAGGACCACCACATCCCAAAGTAAGGTGCTAGACCACCCAGGCATGCTGAAGGATAGAAAAAGCAGAAACTGGTTCTACCAGCGTTATTCTGTGTGTGTGTGTGTGTATGTGTGTGTGTGTGTGTGTGTAAGAGAGAGAGCACAGGTGAGAGGGAATTCTTTTGGCGAGAACTGTTGATTGCTGCGGTGTCTCACTGTAACACACCCCAGACAGTGTAAGGGTATTTCTGCCTCAGTTTAGGGGTCTGAGACTTGAAGGGATTTGTGGGCCAAGGAGATAGTTGAGTCTAAAGTAATGGCCCAGGGCTGGGGTATACTCAGTGGTAGAGCATTTGCCTGACATGTTCAAGGCCCTGGGTTCCATCCCAGTACTGCAAAAACAAACAAAAAGTAAATACATATAAAATAAATTCTTCAGTAAAGCAATGACCCACTCTTCTATCAGCTGCACCTCCCCAGCAGAGAGTTTGTCACGCTGAAATGTCAAAGTCCATTGAATTGACTGCCTCCCTGACCAAAGGAGAAGCATCTTGCCGACAAGAGTTTTGGCTATGTCTCCCCTGCCCCCTGCAGAAGGCCTATTCCTTAGATGATGCTTGATAAATGGTCCAGTGAATGAAGGGAAGACTGAAGAAGTTGTGGAGTACAAAGCAGAAAGAACAAGGATTTTAGAACCACACAGATCTAAGTTCAAATGCTGCCTCTGCCACTTTCTAGCTGGGTTTACCTTGGGGAAGTTGCATCACGTCTCTAACCTCATTTTTTGCACTTGGAAAATGAGGACAATCTGACCATCTGCTTTGCAGAGTTGTAAATGAAAGGAGATCAAGCAGTACATAGTAGGTGTTCCATCAGTGAAGACTGAATTATGGGCTGAGAGTGTGGCTCAGAGGCAGAGCTCTTGTGTAGCATGCATAGGGCCCTAGGTTACATCCCCGGTATAGGGGCAGGGGGAGCCCACACCTGTAATCACAGTGACTTGGGAGACTGAAACAGGGGGATTGCAATTTTGAGGCCAGTTCTGTCTCCAAATAAAAACTAAAAAGGATTGGAGATGTACTTAGTGACAAAGAGTCCCTAGTTTCCACCCAGTGCCAAAAAAAAAAAAAAAAAAAAAAAAAAAAAACTGGAAAGAATGAATGAATGAATGAAGACACAGTAGTCTTGGAAATGTAGACTGGCTGGGTCTCCTGTTTCCTGTCTGTGCTGATACAGTTCTGACATTTTTACATCCTGGTTTCCTTCCTGGCCCCTTCTGTAGTCCCCATCATTATCTTTATAGCAGCAAAAACAGCTGCCAGTTGTATTGCAGTATACTTAAATTTGGTAGCCTAATCTCATTTAAATCTCTCAATAATCCTGTGAGATCTATTTTGCGATCTACATTTCACAGATAAAGAAACTGAGACCCAAAGAGGGTGAGTGACTTGCCCAAGGATATGATGATCTGAGAGTTGGGAGTACCGCTTTTGGCCTTCATGACAGAATTCATTTAACATGTACTTGTACCACTGGAAGAGGTCCAAGGAGTTCCCAGAGCACAGACCCTCAACTCAGGACAAGAGGGGTCCTTGACATATCTATGTGATGGAAACAAATTTCAGCACGCTGTCAGTCAGAGACAGAGATTTATTTAGGAAAACAGAAACACATTCAGGGGAGAATGTGGGCCACATCGGGAGTAAGTGACATGCTTTGGGGAATCCCTGGCTCTTCTTTGGAAGGAAAATTGGTGAGGGTTAGACATGGGAGGATATGTGGGGATACAATCGGTCTGGTGACCACAAGACAGTTTATGTGGCCCACCCAATTTTCAGAGTCCTTAGGCTGATGTGGTCTCCATTATCAATCAGTAGACAATATTGGAAAGTCCCCTAAATTGTAGTTTTCTTAAAATATTATCTCTCCTTTTGCTTAATCTATTTATTGATGGGATAATTAACAGTGCACAAGGTAATTTTTTAAATGGGCGAATTTATGGATTTCCTAGAAATCTGGGAGTGACCAGCCTGGGAGAAAAACTAACTCGGGGAGTGAAAGTCATAGGAAGGCATGCAGAACTTCAGATTGAAATTATATTCCCTTGTTTTTCCTTTTGTCTCCTCTTTTTTTTTTTTTTTTTTTTTTTTTTTTCTTATTTCTTCTATTCTACCTCATTTGCACACCGGGTAGAAGCTGGGCACTGGCAATTAGAGGTTCCTGCCCTCCTGTAAGTACAGTAGCAGGGAGGGCAGACATGCAAATCAAAACAATACCTTTCATTCTGTATGGCAAGTGCTATCTTTGAGTGGGCCAAAAGTACAATGAAAATCCCAGACAAGGTGACAGTTTCTTCTGCTGAGGGCAACCCACTAGAGAGTTGATCCAATCCATTGTTTGCTAGCTCTGTGGACTTGAGCATGTCTGAGCCTTAATTTCTTCATCTGTAAAATGGGGGTTATCATAATAGTATTTCCCTCATAGGATCATGGTGGAGATAAGAGAGAAAATGTATGTAAGACATTTAGCACAGTGTCTTGCACAAACAAGGCAATAACTCAAAACAAATTTTAGCTGATCCTGTATGTCAGTTGAGGTCTTCTAATCCTTTGAGATTTTGGGATGAGCACAAGCAGCCAGTCCAAAAACCTAGTTCCAAGACTACAAATTCCTGGCAGGTATTATTTCTCCAGGTCCAGCTCCTGCTTCAGCCTTACCATCATCAGTCAGTATTATTACCAAAATGGTATAAAACTTGGTCCTACAGCCATCTGCACGAACACTATCGTCAGGTCAGCCTCTCTAAGCATAAGAGATTTTTCTGGAGACTTCCAAGAATATGAGGGAATCATATCCTAGATAACCTCAGTGTGAAACAAAACAACAGCAACAACAAAATAAACCTGGTTCCCAAGACAGCTCATCTGGCTCTTGTTTCCCTTCACTTTGTCCCCAGTCCCTCAGCCATAAGCCATCTCCCAGTAGCTCCTGGTAACCAACTGCATTGTTTGGCTGTTCACCTTCTCTCTGAGATCTCCACTTCCCTTTGCAAGTACTAATGAACTATGTGAAGCCCTGGGGGCAGAGGGGTGGGTTTCCCCTCCTGTCTTCCCACACCAAGTGAAAGCACAAAGGCCCCTTTATGACCTTCATGTAACCTCCACTAGGATGGGAGAAAACATTTGCTGTCATTCGTGACAGTTGACACAGATGGGTAGATAGATAGTCCTGGCCAGCTTCTTTACCTCCCTCTCCCTTGTACCCTCTGCTCCTGCCAATTTCCCAAATCCATTCCTCCAAATTCAGGCCAACTAGCTGAGCCCACCTTAGCTTTTCAATATGGAACCTCTTATTTTAAAAATTCAGTTATTTTGGAACCAGGCATGGTGGCACATTCCTATAATCCCAGGTTTTTGGAAGGCTAAGGCAGAAGGATTGCAAAGTTGGAGGTGAACCTAGGCAACTTAGTAAGACCCTGTCTTAAAATAAAAAAGAAAAAGTAAAAGGGCTGGGTATCTCAGTGGTGGAATGCCCCTCAGTTCAATCCCCAGAACCACCAAAAAAAAAAAAAAAAAAAAAGGAAGAAAAAAAAGAAAGAAATCTAGTGATTTGGGGAGCAAATTCAAATCCAAGTCCTCTTAGTTGCCTCCACAAAAGTTGCCAGCTGCCTTTCTGAGACTGAAGGCTATTCAAGGCCACACCTTCACCCTAAATAGGTTTTCGAAGTATTTTCCTAATGAAAACTCCTCTTCCCTAAAGAGTAGAGGTCATGCACTGAAGATCTATGAGCTGCATCTGACCCACAGGGGTGATTTTTAAAAATCAAACTAACATTTAGAAATTGAGAGATTCCACATGAAGGTCTGGGAAATGTGGCTCAGTGGTAGAGTGCTTGCTTTGCTGCATGAAGCCCTGAATTTGATCCCCACTATCCACCCCACTCCCCAAAAAAGATTACACATAAAAATCTGGAATTGTGGCTTTTTCTTGTAAACTTAGGAAATCTGGCATCCTGAGACACACAATTCCTCCAAGGAGCTTGTTGGCCTGAATGGTGAGTAGGGTCCCAGCTGTTGAGACAAGTATTTCTTAGGCCTTTGTCCACTGGCCTTATTTATCTGTCCTCCTGGAACCCTGTGAGCTTTAAAGTTTATAGCCTTTGCTAAGAGGCATTTTGGTGCCAGCTTCCACCCTCTGCTGCCTTATTATTATTATTAAATTGGTTCTGGGGATTTGCCAGGATCACAAAAGGGGAAAGGGCACCACAGGCAGAAGCACAGCAAGAGCAGTCACTGAAGTAAGCAAGCGATGGCTATTCCTGGAAAGGCAAGGTCCAGAGGACTGGGGTCTCCAGGGCAAGCAGGGCGGGGCTGGAAAAGGTTTGGCTGGGGTTTGCTTATGAAGGGCCTAAATGTGCTCTTACATAGCAATGGGAGCCAAAGCGGGGTTCAGACTCTAGCTACCTATTTACTTTTGCAGTTCTGGAGTCCTGCTAGTATGCGGGCACTCTACCACTGCGCTGTACCCCCAGCTCCAGGATGGGGTTTAAACCAGGAGCTGTGCATGAGAAAGGTGACTAGGAAGCTCGAGAGGAAGGATGAATTGAAACCCTTCCGTTGCCCACCCCCTCCCAAACCTGCCCTGGCCCTTGCAGGAAGCCTAGGAGAAACTGGTGCCGTGGTCCAGGGGACCAGAGATGCTGCAGCCAGACGCGTGGCAGAAAGCGATGGGAACGGCTGGCAGGGCTCTAAGGGAGGAATTTCGGAGGCAGCCTTGCCAACGAAGGCACGCTCGACCTTGACACAAAGCACTGCGGGCGCTGCGGCTACGAGTCGCTGGCTCCCCTCCCCCTCCCCGCGCTGCAGCGGACTGCGGCGGAATCCCAGCCAGCCCTGGCGGCTGCGGCACGCAAGAGACGGGGGCGGGATGGCGGGGATACCGGTCTTCCCTGGAAGGCCGGGGAGGGAGAGCAGGGAAGGCTGATCACGTGGCACCGCCACCAGGCACAGCCGGATTGGCGGGTCTCGCAGCCGAGGCAGCCGGGGTTGCTCGGGTTTCCGGGCTCTGAGCAGCCCCCTCCCCTCGCTGCGGCGCCGCAGGACCTGCCTGGCAGGATGGAGCGCGACCGGGCTCGGCAGGAACACACCCCTTACCCCCACCTTCTCTTCTGCATCTCCCCTGCCTCCCCGCAGCCGCCCCTCTGTCCACCGTACCCACCCGGAGGCCCGCTCTATTTGGGCTGGCTGAAGCGGGTTTCGGTGACTTGCCCTATTTTTCCAGTTTGGGGCAACGCAATTTAATTTGGCTGGCGCGGGGCGATTAGAAGGGAAGTCCCCCAGACACCTCAAATCCCACACAGTCAAACCGGACTTCATTACTTCCCCAGTTTGCGCCTGTTTCAAGCGAAAACTAACCTCCATCTCCGTTTTTCTGCCCCCATCAAATCTGTGACCACAACCTGTTAAATTTCTCTTCAAAATATCTCTTAAATTTTATATCCAGTGTTTCTCCTTCTTACCATTAATCGTGATTTGTAACTATGTTCACTTGTGTGACTGTGTTTGTATGGGGTTTTCCCACTTGATTGTAAGCCCTGGGAGAGCCTGGGCTGTGTCGCTCACCCTCGTAGCACCAACACGGTACCAGATGCGGGGTATGTTGATTTTTCTCTTCTCTCTGAAGGCGCTATAACTTTAGTCTAGGGAATAAACTGAAAGACAGTATATAGGTTAAAAGGAGAAAAGCCAAACAAAACTTAATGTTCATGAAACCCTGGGTTTGATCCCCAGCATCACCAAAAAGAAAAAGAATAATCATGGACATAGGCACAAGAGCACAAAGTGTAAGACTCAAGGAAAGGGCCAGATGGTTGGAGTTCATGAAATATCTTGCTTTACACAAAGGAATAGGGGTTTGAGGCTCCTGGAGGAGGGGAGGTAGTGACTGACCCAAGCCATGGGATCTCGGGAGAGCTGCAGGTAGCCAAGGGCTGTCCCCCCCTGCCCAGTCCTGGGAATTGAACCCAGAGGTGCTCTACCACTGAGCTACATCCCCATCCCTTTTTGTTTTAAGACAGGGTGTTACTAAATTGCCTAGGCTGGCCTCAAATTTGTAATTTTCCTCAACTTCCCTAAGTAGCTGGGATTACAGGCTTGCACCACTGTCAAAGTCTGTCTTTTTTCTGCAGGAAGTCTCCAAATTAGCAGCCCTCAGACCACCTGTGGTGATCTGTCTGGGTCAGGTGTCAGACTTCTAATCTCTTCTTCCTGTGAAAAGATCTTTCCTAGGCAGATATGGAGATCTCAAAGAGAAAGCCTGTTTGCATCTGTTGCTTTCTTTACTAATGTAGATAGGTGTAAATTTCTTTTACTAAAGAACAGATTTTCAGAGCTATATCTGTCTGCAGTTTCTTTAAATAACCATCTCCAAATATGCCAAAGAAATATATTTAGGGGAGACAAAATCTGGGGTCCCACACAGGTACACAGTGGGTACTTAATAAATGCTAATTGAATGCATGAATGATATAACAAGTAATGTGCTAGGGGAGGAGGAGAAGAGCACATAAACACACAGTTCCTATCCTCAAGAAGTCATCTATAAAATGAGCACATACTGAGACCTTCTTTATTAGTAAGACTCCATTTCTACCCTGCCACTTCATCCCAGGGGACCACAAATCATTAACCTAGACACAGTATTGTTCTGGTATTGGAGGAACAGGTGGGAGTCTGAAGAGTCCAGGATTTAGATATCTAGCTTTGCTGACTTCTGGCTGTGAAACCACAAGTCTCTTCTCTCTGAGACTCTATCTTATCATTTAAAAAATGGGGATAGCAAAACCACTCTCAGCGCTGCTAAAACACACAAATGATATGATATAAACAGCAGACCAACACCCAGATTTTCAGTGCTGTTGGGTGAAGAAAGGTGACTGTACCTTCCAGTTTACCTGGAGCAGAAGAGGGAACACCTATCAAACCAAGCAATTAACAGCATTCCCTTTCATTCTTGAAAGAATCCTGATTTGGATAGTAAATTATGTGGTCATCACCGTAATTAATAGATGTGACATGAGTCATCTACATTGTGCTCTGGGACACAACAGAGGGAAGGAGGTAAGTCTATAGGAAGGAGGGTGGTAACCATGAACATGAGCCTGGAATTGTGCATCAGATTACAAGAGAAGAAATAGGAAGGATTTAACTAGGAAAGGGACTACTATTTGCAAAGAAGTAAGGCTTGACAATTCTGAATATATTTAGGTAACATTAAGATGGCCACATAGCGCTGGGGATATAGCTCAGTGGTAGAGCACTTGCCTGGCATATTCAAAGCCCTGGGTTCAATCCCCACCACCGCCAAAGAGAGAGAGAGAGAGAGAGAGAGGAAGAAGGAAGGAAGGAAAAAGAAAGAAAGGGAGAGAGAGAGGGAGGGAGAAAGGAAGGAACATTTAGTGCACTGTAACCTCTCTTTGTGTTGATTTCAATGGAATGAAACTTGAAAGAAACAAGGGGTTGGCACACTCTTTCTGTCAAGAACTAAGACGGCCACGTGGCTTGAGCCCAGGAGGCATGGAAGGAGATGAGGCTTCGTATAGTGCTGGCTGTAGAATGTGTTTGAGTAGGGTAGACAAGTCTGTGGCTTCCCAGAAGAACCCAATGAGGAGCTGGGCATAAAGTCCAGGCAGGAAACATTATATACTGAGAACTGAGCCAGAGTAGGGCCTGTGGCCCAGAGAAGTGGGGGAAGCTTCCATAAGCACTTGGGAGGGAAAATGGATTGGATAGAACTTCCGTGCGGGGAGGGGAGAGAATCCAAAGACAGGTGGAGGATTTCCAGGTGAATGGGAAGGCCATTAACTGAAACAGGTCAGGAGACCCAGAAGACAGGAGATGAGCCAGATCAGGCTGACTAAGCATTCATCACTCCTGACCTAGAAGGAAAAGGTGGGGCTCCCAACAGGTAGAGATCATTCCTGAAGTCAGAGGAAATAGCTGGGGCTCAGTCAGTATTCAGATAACATCGGATTAAAATTAGCTTCTGTAGCAACCCTGAAAGGCAAGATCAAGAGAAGAATCTCAAGGAAGAAAAGACCAAGTTTCATGGTCCAACTTCATTGTACATATGGCTCTCCTTGATCAAAATGCTGCCACAATGCTCCACTCCCTAACAGAATAAAGCTGGGCATTCGAAAGGCTCCTGGTGACCTGACTCTAACCTATCTTTGGTGAGCATTTCTTATTTCATCTGCTTAGGGTCCCCTCTCCTCCTCTTCTTGTTTTTTGGTTTTTTTGTTTTGTTTTGTTTTGTTTTGTTTTGTTTTAGGTACCAAGGACTAAACTCAGGGACACTTACCTACTGATCCACATGCCCAGCCCCTTTTTTGTATTTTATTTAGAGACAGGATCTCACTGAGTTTCCGAGGGTCTCACTTTTGCTGAGGCTGACTTTGAACTCCGCAATCCTCCTGCCTCAGTCTCCTGAGCCCTTGGTTTAAAGGCATGGGCCACCACACCTGACCCCTTCTTTTTTTAAGAGCACAACACTGTCCTTTGGAGAACTGCTGCTCCCAGGCACAAAGTCTGTCTTTTTTAGGCAGAGAGTCTCCCAGGTAGCAGCCCTGGTCCAGGTAGGGGCTATCAATCATGGCCTCTTGAGCCCTGTGACTGCAGGTGTGAGTGAATCTGTAACCAAACCTGGTCGATCAGAATCCATCTGTAAGATTTTTGAAGATTTGGAAGAGAAATATTCATATCTCTCTGGTAAGGAAGCTGGGATGCATAAGCTGGGGATTGCTGTGAGGAACAGTTCCAGTTAGGAGAGAAAGTGGTCTGCAAATATAAAGTGGGGAGAAGAGAGAGTTAATGCTTAATAAATAGATTTCCAGTTTGGGAAGATGAAAAAGTTCTGGAGATGGATGGTGAAAATGGTTGCAGAACAATACTAAATGCACTTAATGCCACTGAACTGCACACTTAGAATTGGTTTAAAAAAAGGGGGGGGATGCTAGGAATGCAGTTCTGTGGTAGGGAGCTTGCCTAGCATGCACAAGGCTTTGGGTTTGATCCCTACCGTTGGAAAAAAAACTTGGTTAAAATGGTGGGTTTTATGTCATATGTAGTTTTTACCGCCACAACTACCACAATGATAATAATAATGATGATCATTTAAAAAAAAAAAAAAAGCTCACTTGCAAAGCAGCAAAAATGAATGACAGGGTGCAGGAGTTGGTTGGTTCCTGGGATGCAGCTGGTCCATGGGCCTAGTTGCTATAATAGCACCTGTCCATGAGTCAAAAGTCATTCTTTAGGTCTAGGCTTCTTTGTGCCTGGCTTCTCTGGCTTGCATCCAATGGAGCCATAATACAGACTTTATTTTCACTTGACTGTCACATTCGTTCAGACATTCTGACCTCCTGTTGTACCCTGCTGCTCATACTTCCTCAAACTGATCTTCAGTTTGCCTTCCCTCTATGCCTTTCCTCCTGGCTTCCTGATTGGAATTTTTCATTTTTACAAGCTTGTCAACTCTTACTCAT